>NC_057916.1:79147494-79767537 GCF_018873765.1 Telopea speciosissima | reverse complement strand
ATAAAGAGTGGATGTTCTTATAACTACGGTCTTATAAATTTCCCCTTCAAATTTGTTGGTTGTGTCACACACAGCAGGTCAGCAGATTCTCTGCACTTAATCCACTCCAGTATGATTCCAGGGCAATATTATCTTCATTCTCCCCATCCTGCTGGATGACTGAAAAATGGTCACTTGAGGGTATTTCTAGGTCATTAATTTGACATACAGCACATCCAAATGATGTTAAGTAGATATTTTGCACTGGAGTTTTCAGCATTTAGAGTTCTGTTTCTCGATCTACCTAGCATTGTTTTTTCATTAAGTTTGTCTACTCTATTGTTTTTGATCAGGTATTCTTCAAAATTTGTGCAGGAATTTAGGGGTAGGGTTCCTGGTATTAAAGTTAAAGCTGTCGATACAACTGGTGCTGGTGATGCATTTGTAAGTGGGTTGCTGAGCAGCTTGGCATCTGACCAAAATCTGTATCAGGTATCTTTCCTTTCTAGATGAATTTGCATTGAATGTTCCTTGGGGCATGTTACTGAGTTTACAAATTAATTTTGTCATGTAGAGATAATTAGCTGAAACTTCTTGTGTTCGTGCTTTCTTCTGGCTACGTTATGAGCTTTCTTTTCTGAATGTTGGACATCTTCTGTTACGCTTCTTTATTCTGGATTGCAGTGTATGTGAGTGAATTATATTTCTGTCATGAAGTTGCCAATGAATTTTTGCCCGGTGATTTGTGTTGGTCCCCTGCCCATATTGACCTTTATCTTCTGTCATTCAATTGTATGACCTGAATTACTTTCTGTTCTTGGTGTTCTATGTGTGTCTTCTGTTCCCTGTTTCGCATGTGACTTCTATCATTTTCATTTGATGTTTCAATATGAGTAAGACGTGCCCTTCTGTTTCTGATTACTACTGCCATTTTATGCTTTCTTCTTATGAAAATCAGTAAATTATGTGATTGTGGGTAGCTAATGCATTCTGATGCCACACGCCCTGTTTCAGAACCCATGAGAAGAAACAAGCATCATGATCCATGGGATAAAAGTATTAAATACTTGCAAAAATTATTATCATGATCTGAGTGAGCTTGAGTGCAATATGATTCATTCCTATAAATGGTTACATGAGGTTGCTCTCTGACCTTGGAAAGAACTAGAGATCCTCCATAGAGGGGATGCAAGATTAATTTAACCAGTAGCACGTTGCTTTCATCTTTTTACTTCTTTGCTGGATGGGAACCCCTTACCTCGAACTGTGATTGTGCGACATTATCCCTTTCTCAGTTCTGGTTGGATCCATAAGGGACTTGTAAATTGTTGATCCTTCCCCTATGAGAGACTAATGGACCAAATGTTCATTGGGATAATGGAGTAAAATGGTTTCTCTTATCAGAATTAATTTCAGCTACATGAGATGCTTGGATACCATTTATCGATTTGATGGTTTCTCTCCTCTTCTCCACACACATCCCCAATTTTTTTTATTGATTTCACTGCAAGGAAACAATTTATACACATTTGATCGTACCCGTGACCCAATATTTGATTTCATATATCATTACAGAATTCCCTCAACAGTTCAACATATCTGTTTATTCCATGTAAAACAGAAAATCTATATAACGTAACGGGGAGGATGTGTGACTCACATTATCCAGGGCTGATGCCATGCACATCCATGTAAGTCCAGGTTTCTGTTTATGTCCAACATGAACCACACAGAGCAGTGTCCTGCACACCCCCTCCACCTCCAAAATAAATAAATAAATAATAATATTGTATATTAGTAGATAGTGGAGGATTAGATAAAAAAAATTGTGATGCCTGTCATTAATGCATATACTGTGCCAATACAATAGCCCTTTATATATGGTCATCATTGACTACCGCAAATTGGTTGGAATTTAGTGTGCATAGATCAAGCATCTGCTTCTTTTGTTGACTGTCACATGCCTGCATGGATTTTCTTCACAGGGAAAGCAAATAGGTTTGGAAACATAAACATAAATGCTACTTTGTTAATGAAACTTTAGTCTGAAACGTTCACAGCATCAAAATTTTGGATAGCCTAAGCAGGTTTTGTATTTAACTGGCAGGATGAGAAGCGGTTAAGGGAGGCTCTTCTGTTTGCAAATGCATGTGGTGCACTTACAGTCACAGAGAGAGGAGCTATTCCTGCCTTGCCAACAAGAGAGGCGGTTCTTCAAATCTTACCAAAATCTGTAGCATGAAAAGAGTGGTACAAATATTGTCAATCTGTTGTGTAGTTGTGTAATTGTTTTTAATGGAATTAATGTAAGTTGGTTTTCCTCTGTTGAGGTAAGAAAGTACTTTCTCTGCTTCCTCTTGTGAACAATCGGATTTCAAAGCCCCAAGCTCTGCATGGGTATGAGGAGATTGTTGTTACTTATGCTCAATTGTATATCAGAGGAGCTACAGAGGATTATAAATAAGTTCTGGAAAGAGAATGTAGATTCTGAAAGAAAAAAGAAGAAGAAATGGTAGCAGTTGAAGCTGCCAGAGTTCTAGTCCTTTGCTGATAGATGTTTGGAAGGGAATCAAAAATTGATTTTCATGGAATTCTACCTTGTGTCCTTTATCTTGTTACAGTTCCATATGTAGTTTTGTGCATTAGGCGTGAGAAACTTCAATTAGCATCACTCAGATATCCTGCACTCTCTGGATGATGACTGTAACTACCTGTAAAGTTTATCTTTGCTTCTCTGCTGTTCAAATGCACTTGGTGGAAGTGGAACAACGATAGTAAGGAAAAGTGTTTTTTGCTGGACGAACGCTGGAGGCAGCTGGGCTGCTCGGATCTCCGACCACTGGCCCTGCAATGATCCGCAGTCAATCTTTCAAAGACTTGTTTGAGCGTTAAAACTGTTAACTTGGACCGCGCCATTGGCTTCAAACAAAGTACAAATTCTTTCACACAGACAAGGGTGTCAAACGGGACACTTCTGGGTCCTTTGCCGTTCCAGTCCCAAGCATGGGTTTAGTAATCGGTATCGGATCATGGATTAGTGAACTGCCAATAAGGAGGTGACATGTAGCATAACAGATGCTTACCAAAAAGACATGTAGCATAACAGATTCAAAAATTGGTAAAATCGGATTCAGCTAGGATTGATATCAATACAAAGTGGCCGATAGGGTCAATCTAAGAATGTTCCTTCTACTGAATGGTCCTAAAATTAGGATCTAGTCCTATTTAATAATGGGATGGTCTGATTCTAAGGAATAGGAGGTCTAGAACTTGAAACCTCTTGGCAGCTAGGCTCTACTGCACTAGCCTCAAGCCAATGGCAACAGTTGTCCTCAATGTAAGTGTTTTTTATATGGGAAAAAGTTGGGCATGCCGTCAAGGTGCCCAACGTGTGTCATCCTCTCCTCCTCCTCCTTCAGAAAGACCCCATTGCCTTCTTATGTCCAGTTCTATGATTGGTGCCAAAAGCTAGCGACATATCCAACCCTTTTCTTTTTTATATTTACGATATAACTAGGTTGTGGTTCTCCCTCCTCCCCCCCCCCCCCCCTCCCCAAGTCTTAAACACACAAATATATGTGCTTCTTTGACACACAACCTCTACTTTTCTTTGTACTAATGACTCTTATATGGGATGTAACAATTATGTATGCGATTTTCTTATTGACACTTTTTAATATGTCAAATAATTTGTAATTTTATTTTATATTTTTTTATTTTAATAATTTTTCTTTAATGAGGATAACAGTGTACAGGACGATGATTACTCTTAAAAATGACATAATAAGCCAAAAAAAAAACATTTAGGTAAGGAGTCGTTTCCATAGGGAGTGGGACAGAGATTGACTCAGGCACTATGCATAACCTTTACCCAATATTTAAAAACCTTTCTTTACCTACGACTTAAAGAACTTTTGAGAAAAATGAGGGGCAATTAAAAAGATGTTACATGTTCTAAATGCACCTACAAAGGTGTTATTTCGAAAATCCCATCAAGTATTAACTAATTCAAATAAATAAATATGAATCTTAAACTGGTCTCAGAAATTTTGGTTCTAGTTGATTCTCTATTGGTCTTTCGGTTCCAGACTTATTGGGAAACTCATCGCAAAACTGTCTTGTCTTACTTAATTGTCGGTCCCATAATATGCTGCCAGAACTGTTCCTTCCTATTTAATAGTTAGACCTAAAATCGACTCTCAAAATCATCCTATTTAGTAATTAAATCGATCAATTTCAGATTTTAGCAGATTGATTCCGGATTATTATCCTCTCCAATTTCTAAAGCTCAACAACGCAACAGTGCTAGGTGGGGATGTCGACACGTGGTAGCTTGGACATCCAACGGTCTGAACTCAGCATAGTCAATGAGTTCGGATCGTTGGATGTCTGAACTACCACATGTCAACATCTCCACCTAGCACTGCTGAGCTTTAGGGAATTGGAGAGGATAATCTTCCATCGATTCCAAGACAATTCCCATCCCAAGTTGACACCCTTATTCACAAGACTTCACTTCCTCAACATGCATGTGACTTTTTATTAACTCTGAACAAGAGGTGGCAAGGGAGGGTGGACCTTGATCACTTGGTGTAACTCTAAAGGTTGCTCCATTGTAATCAAGTGGTAATGGTTCCAAACTTCCAATCTTTGGAAACAGCCTATCCCCCAAAAAAAGGGAAGGGGAGGGGAGGGGAGGGGGTTTAGACCCAAGATAGAAATTTCCTCTGTAAGGGCTTCAAAATTTTCAATCCCCTTTCATTCAATTTGCCTGGCAACCAAACGGAGCTTTACCAAAGATTCTTCCCAAGGATTCCACTCCTCACACCGTCTGGCTGGAGTGTCTCGAGCGTGAAGAAAGTACTGATCTCTTCCCATCCCATGTGTATCATATGGACTCCTATTCGCGCCGGTGATGGCCTCCCCAGAGAAGCCCCTGTCATCTCTTACACCGCAAAGGTCTCTCTCTCTCTCGGGCAAAATTTTGTTGATCTTCGTATCTGTGGATTGGGCTATCGTCTGACATTTATGCAATTATCTTCTCCATTTCTTAGATAATCGAAGAGGAACAACTTCAATTACAGAAGTATGTCTGCTACTACCCCCCCTGCTATTTCCCAGTTCTTTCTCCATTAAGTTTGCTTGTAATCACTGAATCATCGTTGCTATGAAGTTTTTATCTATCGATTCTGTTTTCGTTTTCAATTGGGTACTCTCTCTTACACCATTAAGTTAATGGGGCTATCGTTCATAGTATTCTCTGGCACTTCTTTTGATGTAATTTTCTGAGTGTGGTTTTATTTGCCGTCATTGTAATTGTACAAGCCATTAGGTTGCAATAGTGGAAATGAACCAAAGATAACTCTTTACACTGGTTTACAGTAATTGTATGGGATGAATTATGGACTTTGTCTGGCAGGAATGCATTTAATAAAAATTTGTGTCTTAGAGTGCCTTTCGGATCTACAATAAGATATGAAAGTAAATTATATCTACAAACTTTAGAATTTGTTTTTATTTTATTTTTTATATTTGATTGAGGATTTTAAAGGTTGTTATATAAAATGAAATCAGGAACATTATGGTGGTTGAGGCTGCCTACATGGATCCTAAGGAATTAGTTCTGATAGAAGGTCCCCCACCCCCTCCACCATAGATCTGACAATGTTCAGAAAAAATTGGGGACTTAGAGACCACATGCATGCATTGCTCTGCTGTGGAAATCGGTTTCTCAACAGATTGTTTTTTGTATTTTTGGGTGTGTGTTGCCGATTTGATATTACATACTTTCAAAGAGAACCCATAAATAGCAAAAGCTGAACTTGTGAAGAGACATTACTTACTCAGCAATATGAGAGAAACCAGTAGCTCGAGAATGTTGACCTTGTCAACCAATTTCGGCAACCTATAGTGTGAGAAATCTATGGTTGATTTCTCATAGGTAGAATTTTAAGAGCACCATTAAACTTTTTTAATTGTTTATGATATTCGCGTTTCAACCTGATTTTTCTTTGAGATTTTTTGGGTTGTTTTCACCTTCTAGGGATCCTATTTGTCTGTTAGTTTTCCATTTAAGAAAAGCCGACTTTTATGATGATCAAAGTCATTTGTCTACCATTGTTCTTACTACATTGTTTAATGCAAGAGCATAGGCTGGGAAGTGCTGAATCAAAGAATATTTGGTGCAGTCCTATTAGCCTAAATTTATGGCCTTATTCAAATAATCGACATGAGGGGCCTGTCTCTGCAATCTTGTCATTCATTGGGTTTTGGTCAGATTTTCCTTTGTACGTCCCACATGTTAGAACACTTGGAAGAACGACCTAACCGGATGGGTGGGTATTTTTTCCAACCTGGGGTGGCTAAGGTAGCTTGGCCATACTGTCGGGGTACAAAACCTGGAGCTTGGTGAGGTTTGAAAGTTAATAGTTACGGTTCTGCATAATTCAGTTAGCTTCAATTAGTAGCTTTTCATTCAAGTGACTAGTCTTAAAAGTAGTCAAAAACACCTTCCAAGATTGATGTTTTGAGCCTTGAAGAAGAGCTTAGAAGTTTGAATTAGTGTTCATGGCATGATTTAAGGTGCTTTTTCAAAATCTAAAATTAAATTTAAGTTTTTAGATGAATGATTGGCATCATTGTCTTACGCATCAAATAAATTCGATGCTCCCTGTTAAAGCCCAGTAGAATTCCTTTCCCTTTCAATTATTGGATGAAAATTGCGAAATTTGCAACCGTTTTCATTATCTTGGTTCAATCATATATAAGGAGGGAGATATTCAAGAGGATGTTCCTTGTAGAACTATCTCAGGATGAATGAAATCAAGAGAAGCTTCTTGTATGTTGTGTGATTAATGGATTCCATTAAACTAAAAGGAAAATTTGTAAGATGGCCATAAGGTACATTTGAAAGAAGTTAGGAGTTGCACCACCAGGATTGAACTGGTGAGGAAAGATACTTCTTGCTGTTATGGCTTTAAATAGAGTGGAATTCTAGAGCAGGATTCATGTAGTGGCGTAGTTGGGATAAGCCATAGAAAATTTGAATGAAATATGCATTTAGAGTTTGAGAGTTTTTATGAAAACTCTTGCTTTCTATTTTCATGTGGGATGTTTTTTTTGTTTCTGAATCCACAAATTAGCTTTTGTGTCCCTTGTTCTCCTCCCAAATCCTGCTGCTTAAGGTGACTATGGGTTATACCATCAATATTTTACTTTTTTGGAAATGTTTTAATCCTTCTGTGGTTTGATGTTTTGGAAGTTGAAGACCAAGTTAATGCTCCGAAGATTCTTCTGTCAGATGCTTGTTTCCGTGGTGGTGCTATAAGCATATGTTGGATGAGAATAAGCACAGGCCAACTATCTCTAGTTTCTGTTTTCATGTTCTTCCATGTTTTCCAACCATTCTTTTTTATAAATCCATTTAAACTTGATACTTATTCTGTCCCTATACATGGTTATTAGTAATATCTATGTACATATGTCCTTTGACTGGTACAATCCTTTTTATTTGGGTGTCTATTTTTTGAACTGATACATGCTTGTGTACAAGTTCTTGTCAGTCTCATATCATGCTCGCTTCCCATACGGCTAAGATTCATGAATTCCAGGAATATTGCCTGAGAAAATCGCATAATCAATGACACAATCATTTGATTCTTTTAGATGGAGAGACATATATTTACCAGTAATCGCTCCCTGTAGCTCTGAATGCAAATGTGGAGATTAATGAATGTTCCTAGTGGGAATGATGTTGATTTTACTGCAGATCCTGTGTATTTTATAGTCTTGTCATTAGAAACCTGAATTGCGTTGTTTGGCCTTTTCTTTCTAATAACTCCATGGTCTATTCAGATTTACTCAAGAAAATTATTCCAAAATCCATGATGTAGATAGCTTGCAAGTTTTGCATTGGAGTTGAAACTCACTGGTGGGCCTAAGAAAGCAGGTTGGCAAAATCACTTAGTTGTTTTTTTTAAAAATAAAATAAAATAAAATTATTGCTGACCTTTATTTCTGACTTCGCATTTTTCTGTAGATTTTCTAGTATAATATGTGGAATTAAGTGTTGCACTACCATCTGCTTTCTGTGGAATGTTATGAAAGAACTTGAACACTTGGGTAAGTAAATAGAAACGTCAACTAAGAGAACGCGCGTTGCAAAGCTGAGGAAGAGAAAGTCTTCACGGTGGATCAAACCCCTCACACTCTCACAATAGTGTTCTTTAGTTTTGCAACTCGATTACAATGCCTCTTGATAGGCGAATCTTCAATTGAAGAACATATAAAAACCCTCACTCTAGGATAGACAAACCGAAGCACTATTGATTCCCAAAATTCTATAAGTCCGAGATACTAAGTGTAATAGCAAAAATATGGCTTAAGGTTGTTAATGGTTGATGACAAGGACTCCTCATTATATAGGAAATTCATAATAGTAAAAAACTAGCTCTTTTTTTTTTTTTTTTAACTATTGTAGTCCAGCCGGTCGACCGCCTCCTGAATCTGGTCGACCGCTTATATAGCCATTGGATTCCAACGGCTATATTTTAGCCAATATAACTCAGGGGTGGTGGAACCCAAGCCCTTAGAAGCCCAAATCATCAGCCTCGGGGACCTTCGTATACTGGCTGGATGGTCAACCGCAGCGGTCGACCCCAAGGTCGTCCATCTTGCCTGAAACCCTGATTTTGACTTTGTTTTTGGCATTCTTGTGGGCGGTTGACTTGGCCTTTCTGCCTTATGCTTTCCTTCACTATTTGGGTAATGTGACTTGTCCACATTAATTATAAACCATTCTATGTGATTGGTTAAGTCAGGTCAAGTCCCAACATTGGGGGTGCTTCAACTATTTGTCCCACTTGGACATGTTTATGTCCAAGTATTTTAAGCCTTCTAGAATATGGGAATCTTACAACCTTAAGGTTATAAAAGAGTACAACAAAAGTAAAACAAGTCCTAAGTCTGGAAGCCTAAGAGCAGTTACTTTTCAAAAGCTTAAATTCAATTCTTGCTTCATCAAGTGCTTAACGGTTTCAGCTTCCTTGTCACTTGAGCTTCTGAACTGATCTTCCAATGATGCAAGCTACCATTTAATTGTGTTGGAGATATGTTGTTGATGCTTTTGTTCAATGACTCATTTCAGCTTGCTTGGCTTGAAGTACTTGATGCTCTGATGCCTGGGAAGATACAACTGGATTGATGCTTTAAATTGATCAATTGAAGTGTATCCATTACACAGATATGCACAAGCTTTTTCATCAATCATATATGTTACGATACCAAAACCCTAGAACCAGCACCTACGCAGGTTTGAAAAAGAAGGAAAACAAGAAGAGAGAGAGAGAGAAGAGGAGAGACTGGTAGAGAAGAGAGAGCTCACGGTTATAGAGATTAGATCTCTACCTGTGGCCTAAAACTTTATTTATAAAAAATAAAAGATAATAAATTGAAAAGACACCTCTATCTATATACTGTGCTATTTACATATACTCTCAAAATATAAGAAACTAATGACACAAATAACTTTGTTTATAGTACAAACAACACACTAACATATAATTCTTAACCATCCCCCTCAAGTTGGAGCATATACATCACCTATGCCCAGCTTGGAACAGACACTAGAAAATGCACTATGAAACAAGGGCTTGGTAAACAAGTTGCCAAGTTGATCACCAGAGCTAACAAAGGGCATCGAGATCAACTTCCTTATTACAGCATCTCGCACAAAGTAGCAATGAACCTCAATATGCTTAGTACGTTCATGAAAGACCGAATTACTAGCAATGTTGATAGCAGCCTGGTTATCACAGATTCACAATACATGTCCATAGGTTTCTCAATTGAAAAACCAAGCTCTCGAACAAGATTGAGCTACTGTAGTCTGTTTCTTACTCCTCAGCCTGTGGCCTTATACTCAGCCTCAGCATTAGATCCAGCTATTATAGTCTGTTTCTTATTCTTCCGTGTAACAAGATTTCCCTCAACAAATGTACAATAGCCAGTAGTAGATCTCCGATCACCATCGGCACCAACCCAGTCCCCATCAGAATAACCAATGATATCAGTGTGACCATGGCGTCGATAAATAAGTCTTTTTCTGGAGCATTCTTAAGATACTTTAGGATATGACATACTGCCTCCAAAATGAGCCTGTGTAAGCTTTTCCACAAACTGACTGATCACACCAATAACAAAAGATATGTTAGGCCTGGTAACTATAAGATAAATGAGTTTTCCAACTAACATCTTGTATCGGTGTTTGTCTGCAAACTCCCTGTCATTAGAAGCTCCAAGTTTTACATGAGGATCCATGAGAGTATCCACAGGTTTACAACCTAGCATCCCAGTCTCAGTCAAAAGATTAAGAACATACTTCCTTTGAGACAAACTAAGACCTTTCTTGTTGCGAATCACCTCAATATCCATGAAGTACCTGAGAACTCCCAAATATTTAACATGGAATTGTTGTTGTAAATAAGATTTAACCTCTTTGTAACAGAGAATACCTTGTGAAACCAGAGAATCGAAGAAGAGAAGAGAAGAGATGGGAGAAACAGGGGAGCTGCTAAGAGAGAGAATTCGAGACAATGTAGCTCCCCTCCCCCCCCCCCCCCAAATGACTTTATTTATATTAAGGTGAGATTACAGAAGATGCTTCCTAGTCCTACTAGGAATAAAAAATAGAAACTAGGACTGACAAGACTAAGTCTAATTAAACATAACACTAACTAGGAATCTCGACTAGAATATTCTTATATTCTGATCAAGCTACAGAATTACATAATTAACTCTGTTCAATCCTAGACAAGCCATTACCCAAAATAATAATGTCATCAACAAACGTCGAATGATTAGAATAACATTGGGAGCAGCCATAGCCAATGACAACCTTGCTAAATTTTGTCAAACTAGGCTCTTAGAGACTATTTGAACCCATAAATAGCCTTGTGCAGCCTATAAACATTCTGTTCATTCTCCCCGAGCAACATACCCAAGAGGTTACTCCATGTATACGTTATACAAATCGCCATACAGAAAAGCATTTTTAATATCTAGCAGAAAAATGGAGGCCGATCAAGATTAATATCTAATGAAATCAAAACCCTCATAGAATTCCAAGCGAGCAGTAGGAGAAAAGATCTCAAAATAAACAATTTCATAGGTTTGAGAATATCCCTTTGCAACCAAGCGAGCCTTAAGTCGTTTAACAAAGCCATTAGGGTTATCCTTAATGGTATACGCCCAACAACATTGCACAAGGTCATTACCTTGAGGTAGGTCAACCAAGGTCCAAATCTTAGGCGAAAGCAAGGTATCCATTTCCACATCCATAGCTGATTTCCACCCAAGGTTAGATAAAACGTCTTGATACTTGTTAGGAATAGAGTGGGAAGTTGGAGATAAAGAAAAATTACGAAGATAAGTGGGAAGGTGAGAAATAGAAACATATTGAGCAATAGGATAGGTAACTAAAGATTTCTGAGTACACGAGTGAATAACTTTCCGTAAAGCAACATGCAAGTTATCACAGGAAGAAGAACCTTCAAGTAAAGAGTCCGATTGGAAGGAAGGCAGAAGAAAAAGGGTGGCTGCAACTGGCGGAGATGTCTTGGGACAGCACCTGTATACCTGTAATGGTACTCCATTGGACTAAGAAGTAGGATCCACGAGAGGAATTTACTAAGGGATAGGAGGACTAGGAGAGTCAGGTCCTAAATCAGGAACAATAACAAAATATGGAATGTTTTAAAAAAATATGACATCAGCACTGACAAACTGTTGATGAATGACAGGGTCATAACATCGATAACCTTTTTGGGTGTGAGAATTTTATCACACATTTTATAGCATGAGGAAATAATTTATCAATGTCAGGACGAAGATTATAAACAAAGCATGTGTAGTGTGCACCCAAATATACATGATGGAAGGGAAAGTAAGGAGGCGTAAACAATTGAAAAAGGAGACTGATTTTAAAGAACAGAAGAGGTTATAGGATTAATCAAATCACCGGCTGTCAAAACCGCATCTCCTCAATAGATTTTGGGTAGACTCATCTAAAACATTAAGGATCGAGCAACTTCTAAAAAATGTTGGGTTTTCCTCTCTGCCACACAATTTTGTTGAGGTGAATAAAAACAACTAGTTTGATGCATAATGCCATTGTAAGAACAAAAAGATGAAATTTCACGTTGAATTAACTCAAGAGCATTATCAAAGCACAAAATTTTTAAACAAACACCAAACTGAACTTTTATTTCTTCGTAAAAGTGTTTAAAAACAAACACAAACTCAGAAAGATCCTTTAGATGGTACAACCATGTCATTCGAGAATGATCGTCTACAAAAATAATAAAATAAGAAAAACTAAACAGATTTTTGACTCGACAAGGACCCCAAATATCAGAGTGAACTAAAGAGAACAAGGACAGACTCCTAGATACATCAAAAGAATGAAAACCAGTACGATGAGGCTAAGCTCACAAGCTTCACACGCCATTTGAGAGATGGACTCGCAACTAGGAACCATATGCTGCAGCTTAGAAAGAGATAAATGTCCTAGCCTGTAATGCCAATGAAGTGGAGTAGCACCATTAGAAGTAACAGACACAGCCGTAGATGAAGGAGAAACGTTAAGGTAGTACAAGCCATCCTTCTCATACCCTCCACTAATTGTCGTCTTTGTCTTGAGGTCCTTGATTACACAACAGGAGGTATCAGACAAGATTAACTGGTAATTAAGGAACATAAAGTACAAGAGACAATGATAGAGAAGAAGAAATGGGAATGGCACCATGACCAAAAACATGAGTAGAAGATCCATCTGAGAATAACTTGAGATGGACAATTGTACTTCTGAAAAGAAGAAAACACATTCGGCGTACCAGTCATGTGAGGAAGCATCAGAATCAATGATCCAAGGTGTTTCTATTATTAGTTCTTATTTATCATTTCCTGAAGTTCCAGATCAGGGTTTAATAGGAAATAGAAAAAAGAAAAGAAAAGGTTCCATATCAGAATTCTCATAATTTCTGCACTACTTCCATTGTTTCCACAATTGTTACAATTTGCATATTTCTGTACGTCTCAATATTTTGTATTAAATATCTAATTTCCAAAGGTTTCGAAATGTAGACTTAAAAAGATGTTTAAGAATTAAGACCTTGCTCTATAAACCCATTGACTAGACATTATACATTCTCAGGTTCTACTGAGAGGCAGGGCTGCAGGAGTAGTAGATAGTCTAATCAGCTTCATGCAAAAGTAGGTTTCTGCTTCTGTTCCTGTTATATAATCCTCTTCCAGCTCGTTCAACAATCCTAGACCTGCAACATGGTTTGATCACTCTTATTTATGTTCTTATGTGGAACACGCTTCTTTGGCTGCTTAGAAGCCCACGTAATGTGGCTCAACTCACCTGTGCAGACAAAAGCCTTTTAGAGAAAACCTCTGAAAACCATTTAGTCTAAATTTCTCTTCCATTCCATAAGAAAGACTAATGAAGATTCTCTAGACTCCAGTTTTGTGTCAGCAACTTAAGGAGAGGCATATTGGAACGCTCCAAAAGGTGCCTTGAAACAAAGCAATTTATTCAACAAGAGAGACAATGTTTATCCTATAATAGCCAACCTCCTTTCAGTTTTGTAATCACTAATACCAGACACCTAATGGACTAAGGGGAGTTTCCTTATCAAGAAACCTATGCAAGGAGCACAAGCGATACAATACACTCCACACCTAGAGTGGAAATGCAGAAAAATGATTGCAATGGTCTCTCGTTTGTGACAAGGGGAAGGGAATGTAGAAAGGCAGAATAAATGAATTATCGCCAAGGTTCGAAAACTCGGGTCTCGGTGCCAACTTGGACCCTTGAAAAACCGAGTCGAGTCGAGATCTCGCCGAGTTGGTGCACTTATTTTTTTCTCGACTCAAAGCCTCATCTCGGTGGGTTTTAGACCTAGTTTGGGTTTGAAACTTAGTATGCAGTCTATTTTAAGTCATTTAAACACAATGGCACTATCAGATTTTGCAAAAACAAAGTCTAAATAGGAGTTTCAGTTAGTGGGAAAGCAGGACAAACACTTACTTATGCTAGAAACCAGGACAAACACTTATGCTAGAAACCAAGATAGACACAGGACAAACACACTTATTTATGCCTAATATCATTTAAGTAAATACTTAAGATATTATTCATAAATAAACAAATACCCCTATTTGAATCCAATAAAAATAGTTAAAAAATCAAATTCCAAAAGGAAAAAAAGTCAACCCCCCAGTTCAAGAACAAAAACTGGATTTTCGACGGTAGGTGCAATTTTCAACTTTCTAATGCTGGGGTTTTTCTCAAATCTAAAAATTCTATAAATCTTATTATGGTAAAACATTGCTAGAAACCAAAAGTGCGGTAAAATATTCATTTGTTTTGATATCCAAAAATATATTTTCATTCAGAGCGATTTTGACAGCATTCTCGCACACCGAATTAAGTTTGACCAGTACATAACTCCTTCAACAAGTCTAAGATTGCTTAAATCTGATTTATATTGAAGGAGTTATGTACCGGTCAAACTTAATTCGGTGTGCGAGAATGCTGTCAAAACCACTCTGAATGAAAATATATTTTTGGAAATCAAAACAAATGAATATTTTACCGCACTTTTGGTTTCTAGCAATGTTTTACCATAATAAGATTTATGGAATTTTTAGATTTGAAAAAAACCCCAGCATTAGAAAGTTGAAAATTGCACCTACCGCCAAAAATCCAGTTTTTGTTCTTGAACTGGGGGGTTGACTTTTTTTCCTTTTGGAATTTGATTTTTTAACTATTTTTATTGGATTCAAATAGGGGTATTTGCTTATTTATGAGTAATATCGTAAGTACATTACTTAAATGATATGAGGAATAAATAAGTGTCTGTCTTGGTTCCTGGCATAGATAGGTGTCTGTATACCAAGAATTTCCAGCAAGATCTCGAGATCTGGCACTCATATAAAGGACCTACATGGGCATTTTCCTATGTCAAACCCCGAGATCTCGGCGAGATATTGGCATTTTGAGACTCGTAGGCAGTCTCGTCTTGGGATTTCGAAAAACCGAGAAACTCAGCTAGATCTCGGCGAGATCGCGAGTTCTCGAACTATGATTATCGCCAAACCAAACGAAGATCAAAACTTAACCTCAGTCTTAAGAGGGCTAGGTTAAGAGGGGGGGGGGAGTGGGGAGGAAATGAGCTTTCTTTCCTCTCAATAGAAAAAAAAGGAGAAGCAACAATCGAGTTGAGCCCATATTCAAGTGATTGCAAAGAAGAGTCAACAGATTTCAAACACAATGAAAAGCACTTCATTTCAAGACCTTTCATGGTATGATAGTCTAAAAGGTAATTTTGGCAGATTGGGAAACCAAATCTTGATACCATAGGCTTTCTTGGTGTAAACTAGGTTATAGAAGGGGGGGGGGGGAAATAAGGCCGAATCTAAGCCTTCTTTTACCCAATTAACGGGCCTCTTAAAAAATGAGAGATAAATTTATGTATTCAGTCAAGGATTATCTATAACTGTTTCTTTTTCAAGGATTATATGTAATGTAACTGAACCACTCTTTCATGCTTTGAGATATCCAACAAATATGGAGACAAGTAAAGAAATATTTGAATTTGGCTTTAGTTTGGTTCAGGTTATCCAATTTTCTTTTGATCCTCAGTTCAGGTTAATCTTATGTTACTTTCTTGAGAAAGTAAATACTTGAATTTGATTTATTTTTGTCCACCACTCATGTCATTTTTTGGTTTCTGCACCACCCTGCCTTTCTGGTTGTATATTCAACATTTCAAATTTATCAATGAGTTGTGTCAATGGGGGGAAATTTTGGTACAAAGCGCTACAAACATCTGTTACTATTTGTCATTCACTGAGGTGCTATTAGTATCAGATTGGAAAGCATGTTTTTTCAATTACTATTGATGATCTTTCCTGGATGAAGTATAGATGCATTTTCTGGTGCATATCTTGTGCTTCCTATTTGTTGATGACAAAACCCCGTTGGTTAATCAGGTGTGGGAAGCAGCATCAACGGCAAAGTATGAGGTAGCAATCAAACAGAAGCTATGTGATGATCTAAACCACCTGGTATGTGTAGTCAGTCTTACTCTTACATTTGGATTTTGATGAGGGTAGCTGAATGTAAGTCAAGTTGCTTCTCTTTACTTGAATAGGTTCAAGAAAGCAGTACCACTCAATTTTCTAGTCTGGACTCTGGAGGAGCTGAAAAACGACTTGAATCTTTGAACCCAAGCAGGACTTCTGTTTCTGTTGCACATGTAAGTGTTCTGTTTATCTCTTTGAATTATCACGCTTATCTCTTTCTTTGTATCTTTCAGTTTACCAGTGTATATTACATTTTTTTCTAGTTCTTTATTATTATGTAGTTTATGTGCATGTGGAATAGGGAAAGAAAACCTAAGCTCAACCTATTAAATTATGTACCATGTTTCCTGTTAACATACAAATGGGATAAAATCAGAAGGTCTGATGCACATTAATTATGACTCTATCTATATGTAATAGCATCCAACCAGATAACCTAGAACCATGCATAGGCTGTTCCAAAGGGGATGCCTTGCAAACTTACATATAAGGCTCAAAAACTGACTCAAACACTAAAAAGGAAAGGCCTAACTCAATCCTTAACTAATAAGGTAACATAAGCAGACTAGGAAACTAAACTAATGAAAGAAATTGACTCGAAACAGGACTTTAACTAACTAATGAAGTGAATCCCGTTTTCTACTTTCTGCCCATATTTTAAGCCCATTACAAAGAAAAATCCCTGGGATCAAAGGCCCAACACATACATAATCCAACCCAAGGGTTATCCAATAAAATTTGCTCTTAATGTGACTTATCTGCATCAATTCTGTTTGTGCTGCAGCTATGGCATAAAAGTTCATTGGTATCATCTTAGTAGGTACCATATTGAAGCTTCCATTGTTCCCCCTTATATTGTTGGTCAATGCCTTATCATCATTGTGTTATTCCAGATTTACCTGCAGCTGGTAATGTCCAGACGAGATGAGAGCCGTCTGCTCCTTTGCCAATTCTCACCTGTACATTACCGTTGATTTAATCAAGCAGGCAAAAATTACCAACTAACTTTGGTTTTTGTATTCTCTGGCTATTAGGGTGAATTATTGTCTTGAGTACTATATACAAATCTGTCTTTCAAATGCAAAATTTAGATGGTTGACCTCAATTTCAAAGGGTACCATTTAGACGCTTCCGCCATAACTCTACAGTTCAAAAGTAAACCTGTTTGGATAATAAATCACATTTTATTCACCTCACTTGGATAGACAGATGGAATAGACTTCAAACCTTGCAGAAGCAAGTCCTACCGACCGATCATGTTGTTGTGCTCATTGGATCAAGTTGATGTTGTCCTACAAGATCCAGCAGTGTCCTGTTTAATGGTGGATCTGGACTTTGCATCAAGAACTGCACCCTGGACTACTTTCGTAACCTTGATATTCAGCATCAAATCCATAGTTAAGGTGTAAATAATTGTCCAGAAATCGGAAATCTATGATTTCAGATATAATGTAAAAGCAAAAAGTTTTCTTTTACTGTGGGCGATGGGAAACTCAGTCCTAATGCGAATTATGGAACGTACTCATCAACTTGGTTGTGTAACTTATTAGAACAAAGCAACTGGAGAATGGGAGCTTCAAATATGGGGAATTGGCAGCAGGATCATCCTCATGCTGAATTGGCAGCAGGATCAGCCTCATGCTGAATTGGCAGCAGGATCAGCCTCATGCTGAATTGGCCGGAATTGACCTGAATCATAAAAATCTAGTGTGGATCGGCCACTCCGGATTGGCATGACTCAGGACCGGGGTTATAGAAGAACCCACACCCTACTCAGTGGTCTAAATCTTTATAGGAATTGCGTTAAATGTTTTTTAAGTTTTTGAAATTTTTAATATTTTCATTAAATATTACTTTTAAAAATAAATAAAGTTGAGAAAAACAAGGTTACAAATCTATTAACACCTCAAGGGGTGTCCATGAGAAAATCCCTTATAAAAAATGCACCTTTTAGCAGTAGGAAAGAGGGAGGGAAGAAGGGGGGGTGGGGTTTGGTTTGAGACGAACCAACCAGCTTTTGTAAAATCTGGTTCATCCTATGCTGTAGGGATCAAACTGAACTACAGAGAACTGGGATTAAGGCAATCCCTAAATCTAAAACATAGATCAGGTTGTGAGCTGTACCATTGTGGCTACTGATATATTTGTTTCAAGAATGCACGCCTAAATTCAATCTATCAGCTGCAACTAAGGGTTCGAATTGTAAACCAAAGCCGTTTATTGAAATCGAATCAAACCTTTTAAATCAGAGCCGATAAATCTTTTACTAATTTGGTTCAGTTTTGATATTAAGAATTGAAACTGTTTTTAAATGGTTGGGTTTTGTTTTTAATAAGTGAAACAATTTAAACCGTGGATTATTACATACTAAACCGATTACAAAATGGTTTGTCCCAACATTCTATAATCACTCTGTAATGATTTGTAGTTGATTTAAATCATGTAAATTACTTTAAATTGTTTTTATTTCTTAAATCAAAACTTAAGCCTAATATCATGGTTCAAGCCTTGGAGTATAGATTTTTTTTTTTTTTATCGGGATTCAAAAATAGAATCGTTCTCAATTGGACCCAAAACTGTTAACTAGAACAGACAACAAAATGAAAGCCAATAAAAACCATTTAATTGGAATCTTTTTATTAATTGGTTTCAATTTATAACATTTGAATAATTTAATCAATAATTCAGTTTTGATTTCTATCTTTCACGCTGTAAATCGAACCAAAATCAAATCAATTAATCGAAACCTAACCGATTATAACCCTTAACTGTAACTTAGTATATGATTTTTTTTTTTTTTAAAAAAAATATGAAGAGAACTAATTCATTCATTGGGTCTACGAAGTCATGAAACTCGATTAGAATTTTAAACTGAGACCATCATGACTTTCAAATTTGGAACTGAGGAAACAGGGATTGAAATAAATATGGAGTTCATCACTACCCCTGACGGCTTTCACCACTTTGTTCACTGGAACCAACTTTTGTCAGTTACTGTAATAAATAATACTACAATGTTGATGATAACAGAGACGGCATAAAATTTCTCTCAGGGATCAAGTGGTTGAGACTCTGGAAGAAAATTTATAGTATCATCATGGCTCATGGATAAAAGTGTCACCCCTGGTCACCAATTTTAGGTTTCCTTTTCCTTTAGAATTAGAATTCATTCATCCACTTTTCAAGTAAGAATGGTGGTGGGGTAGGGTCAAAATTATAATTGGATTACATCAACGATCAGTTTTTTGTTTTTTGTTAATACTTATCATAGATGATTTGATCGAAAACATTCAAGATGATGTTCTTTGACGTATGTATTTTTGTTGGATAAAGACAAGCAAGATTTAACGCCAAGTTGGAATTATAGAGATCAATCTGGGAATCAAAGGGGTTTTATAAAAAGTAGAACGAAGATATGATATATGATGTGTAACTTTAGTTACATACTAGGATAGATAATTAAGTGGTGAAAATTGATGAGAGAGAGATTCCACAAAGTGATTATTTTAGGTTTCTAGGTTCAATAAAAAAATTAAGAAGGTGTTATATAGAGGATGATGTTTCACAGAGAATTAAAATAGGATAGATCAAGTAGAGAGGTGAATCTAGAGTGTCGTGTGATTGAAGTATTTCTTTAAAACTTAAAGGAAAATTTTTTAAGATAGTTATATGATTGACTATGATGTATGGTACGGAATGTTGGGCACTTAAGAAACATCATATTGATAAATTCATTGTAGCAAGAGATTTTTTTTTATTTTGGTAAAAATTGTAACAAGAGATAAGGATGTTGCAATGGATGAATGGCAAATCTAGGAAGCATAAAGTAAAGAATGATCATATTAGAGCTAATTTGAGAATAACTCCAATACATGATAGGCTACAAGAAAACCGTTTGAGGTGATACGTCCACGTTCAACGGAGGCCTTTGGATGCTCTAATACGGAAGAGTGATTTGATTCAGATTAAAGGAACTGAATGAGTCAGAGATAAACCTAAAATGACCCAAAGATAATCCCCTCGGCAACAAGACGGCCACCGTGCCTACTTATGCACTAAACCTCTGTCACAACTGCCAACTGACTTGAAACTAAGTGATGGCTGGCCCAAGGTGAGGATAGTGGGATTCGAACTTAGGACGTCCGAGTTTACGGTTCACCCCAGCTTGCCACTGAGCCAACACCCCTTGGGTTTTAGTTGTTTCCCACTCAGTTAATATAAAGCTGAGTTGTTGTTGTTTATATATTGAAATCCATGAAAAGCATTGCTAAATCATCACTTCACCTAGGATTTTAAAACAAACAAGGAATTGGTATCACAATCATTTTCAGCCGATTTTCCGATTCTGTTTTGGATCAGCCAGATTATGTTTGAACCTTAGAAATGTTGCATGGATCACCTGCTCTAAAACACTAGGAATCGGTCAGAATCTGCTTGAACCCTAGAAACCTTGCATGGATCTGTTTTGTTTTTTTTTTTTCTAAACCCGAATGTTATCTGGGACCCGGGGGAAGCCCCTAAAGCTTTATTAAAAATAGGAAAAAGAAAATAATCATAATCAAAATACAAGGGGGGGGGGGGGGCACTTAACCCGACTTACCCCAGCCTAAAGAGAACAAAACGGATCACTCTCATACTCGAGCCTTTCAAAAACAAAAACAGAAACCCAAACCCCATACAGAACACCAACTAAACTCGGAACACTGGTAAACCACCTTTATCTTCTCTGATGATGCGAGAAAGGTCAGCAAGAAGCTCCCTTTGCAACCGGTAAACTATTTTTTCCAAAGAAAAAACAGAACGCTGCATGGATCATCTGTTCCAAAACACTCGGAATCAGGATTGTATTTGACTGATTCACTCGATCCAGTGTCAATTTTTTAAATCCGTACTTCCTCTAGATGTCTTCTTGTTCTCATCATGGAATCATGCTTTCTAATTGCTGGTTTTCGCCCTGTCACAAGGTACACTCTAGATCTTCTCCCTGCTTGGTTTCATTTCTGCTTCTTCCTGGCATATATATTCTGTCATATATACCACCACAGATGCTCTCTGATATATGTATATGTGCTCCTAACTTTCATCAAAATTCAAAATAGGTTTTGATTTACAGCAATCCTGAACTGAAACTGGTGGGGTTGGTTGATTAGTAATATAGATTGTATACACCTAAAAATGAGTCCCCACTCCTCCCCACCCCACCCATTAAAATTAATTTGGGTTGTTCTTTTCAATCTGTGCAACTGCAATTACAACATATATATAAGTAGCTATATATATTACTGTCCTTGCCTGCTTCCAACCTACCACTCTGACAAGATCTGGCCTCAAATCCAACCCACTTCATTCCACCAAGAACACCATGATACCCCACTCTGTCACCAAGAAGAAGAAGAAGAATGATGGACTATGGTACTATACAATGCAAGTCTCCAATCGTCAACAGCATTATACAAATCAAACCGGAACCAATTGCTCTCTAGGTGATAAAGGAAAATAAAAGTCTAAAAACTCCACCTTCGACATTGCCATCAGCAGAAATCATAAAGTCTAAAAAAATCATGACAAATATCTTATATACATAAAATATTAATATCCATAATTTTTGAAAGCCCTTTTTTATAGAAATAAATTTTGAAGGCCTTAACTTTGTACTAATCCCCTCCCTTCCCATAAAAAAATTTTTTTGAATTTTGGATGAATTGAAATAGATCACAAATACTGCTAGTAGAAATTAGAGCATACCATTCTTGGAAAGAGGACATATCCATATATCTTTAGACGAATTTTATGACAAAAGAATTTAGAAAATAACTCTTGAAATATAGGAAGGAAAAATAAATTTATTAAATTAGCATTCCATTTTTTGTAGAGTAGGACTACAATTTATAAAAAGGACCTACTTGTAAGCCCAATTGTATGAACTAAGAACCAGCTCATTGCTTCGTATTATCAGGATCCAAGGGCCTGCCTGAAGGCAAGAATGAAGGAACTAGTCAATTGAATATCTATCTATCTCTCCGGCTCCTAGTTGTTTTGCCAAAAGAAAGTATGTCTTGGGCTTTATAGCGATTTCAATAGTAAGTGAAGCAAGAGAAATGGAGAATTTGGCTTTCCCATGTTGTAGGAGATGGAGAGTGGAGAGATACAATAGTCAGAAAATAAGAAAGTAATCTGTGTGTGTGGGGGAGGAAGGCGGGGAGAAACGTCTACAACTGCAAAACTTATTTTATATACTATTGAGGGTTCTATTTTTTTCGTTAATAGGAGTTTCAGGTATGGGTTTATATGGTTCCAACGAACCAATATTAAACTTTGAAACATCGACTAAACTATCATATCTTGTGGCATTGAAAATTATATTCTATTTTGAATTTTTTATTGCTTATAATGTAAAATCATTGATTATGCCTTTACATATATGTTTAACGGATACCTACGATAAAGCACATTGCGTACATGTATACTTCTAATAGAAATCTTTAAACTTATTCGACAGTTTGATCTATTTTCACTCTTTGATTTCAAGATTTGTTTAGAGTTCAAGGGCCCATGCATGAATCTCAATAAATTTTTAACATGTCAACCTAACTTAAAGAAAGAGAAAAAAATTAGTATCTCTGTCTCTCATATGGGTTCCACAATTAGAGGAATTGCTTTCATAAATGATAACGGTACAGATTTACTGATACAAATAAAAATTGAAAATGTCGGCCATGTGAGCAGATTGAATTGAAACCCCAAAAACATATTTTATACAAATTTGGATGGATATGCCTACTTATATTATTATTACTTAAAATAAAATACTAACTGTAACGTCTATACATCCATTTGAATTTCCCGCTCTGATCATCCTTTCACCACCATCACCACCACTTCCCATTCTGAAATTATAAATTTACAAACAAGTCAGCAGAGCACATCACTTAAAATTATGGAATATTCTTTATGAATATATGAATTTCATGATTCCGTCTGTCAGTAACGGTAACTCCTTCCGCGTCTTCACCTGTGTGAACTGTGACGGCCGTCACACAAACCCGCGTGGCAGGGAACCCATTCAACACCACTCGAGAGTCGAGAGTCGAGAGTCGAGACAGAAAATTGATAGTTCTCCCTCACAGTCGTTATCTCTTCACACGTGGCTATCACACCTTCGAAGCTTCGCTCGTGTCAATTGGGGCCCCACCCCAACTAATAGCATCTAGTCACGTGATACCCCATGTGACACTGTCAGACCCCAGTCAGATCCTGTTTCTTCTCATCATTGTTTGGCAGTTTCCAGTTTCTGTACGGAACGGAGTCTCACCCTCACTGAGGTCATCACCATCATCACCCATCAATAAGGAAGCTTCGTCACAGCGTTTACAGAATCAAGAACGGATCGCCGATCCGATCTCGATTCGGAGGCTGATCCGAATCGACCAGGAGTCTGGGCCCGATCCTCTACTGGACGAAGACGGCAGCGGTCTCATGGAGGAGTGAATCGAGAATGAGACGCTCGATCTCAAAGACTATCGATTCACCTTCTTCAGAGTAAAGGTGCAGCGTGCGCATGTTATTGTCCGGCAGATCCTTCTCGACTAGGGCATCGATATCTTGTAGGATTTGGCAGTTGGCGGCAGGGAAGCTCTGAATGCGAGACCAAAGGCGTTCCAAAAGCTGCAAACTCGTCGTTTGGGTGTCCTTCGGAGAAAACCCACCATGATCGATGCAACGGAGCCATGGTTTCATGTTCAGATATGGTCTCAGCTCGTCCACCAGAATCTCATCCACCAATTGGAACATCAGCTTTCTGTTACAACGATGCCTTAACAGACACAGATCATCAAATTCTCCTTTGTCGTCGTTTTCATCTTCTTCTTCCTCAAATTTGGAGGAATGGAAGGAATGTTCGAGGTGGTGGAAGATTATTGGGTTGAGAGGGTGGCACGGCGAATACCATCTCGTTATAGAAATAAACGAATCCCTGAAAATCCCCGTACTTCTTAGTATTCCCTTTACGTACCGGAATTCCGCACCACTACCACCACCGTTCCTGCTGCTACTGTTATTGTTGTTGCCCTTGTTGTCGTCTTGGTGGGCGAGCGCCTTCGTCCCTTCTTGTTTCTTGTTCCGGCTCAAACAACTAGGTAACTGTGAACTCCGTTTTGATCCTTGGGCTACCTAAAACAAATAAAAAATAATTCAAAATCTTAATTTTGTTCACAACAATTTTAAGAGAGAGAGAACGAAACAGCGAGATGGATACCGGTTCTTGCTGTTCTTTCTTGAGTAGAACGACGGAGGGAACGGTGATGTTAACAAGGTCGTTTGATAATGGAGTTTTCTTGCATTTCTTGTTTGAGAGATTAGCTTGTGTTGCTGGAGATGCCCGAACAAATGCGTCTTCTCTCTTGTTACGAACTGTTTCTGAAATTTTCGGAGACTTTGTAAGACGTTGAGTGAAACGTTCGCTGCTGCTCCCCTTCTTTGGTTTCCTTGGAGCTTTTGGCTGTGGTTGGTTATCTACAAATGCTTGTGATGGTTTAGGTGGTGATGGTGTTGGTTGGGATGGCGAGATTTGGAGAGGTTTCGATGAAGGTCTTGGGCTGTGTGAGCTTTGATCATTGCTTGTTGAGGTCGTCGTGACTGGTTTATGCTTGGGCTCCAAAAACCTTAGCCGTGGAGAGCATGATGGGGTCGACTGTTTGCTTGGGATCGATTCATCTCCCATCTTCGTAACACTAACACGCCTTGTTTTCTGGCATTTGATCGTAGGACTATCACCTTCGTTCGCTCCATTTCTGGTGGTGTTTGTAATGTCCTGACCCATTTTTCTTCTTCCAACACTGTCTTTAACCTGTTTGACGATTTGCCGAGCATAGTGACTTGGGCTTCTGTTCTCATCTCCATTCCTCCACTCTTTCTTTCTCGACTTAGTAGAATAAGGCGAGTAAGAAAATGAGTTTCTGGAGGTAATTTCTTCTGGTAGATTCATTAGATTTTCTTTGTTGATCTGAAGAGATAGCCTGGGATCTGCATCTGCTGATCTTCTAGCCGTAGATATCCTTGGAGTATCTGGCAAAGAACGACTTCCCGTGATCACTTCGTACCTCACTTCACTCTCCTTGAAATTGATGTTACTGCTGCTTCTGCAGTGGTGAGTTCGTCGTGATCGAAGATCTCTCTTCACTGCTGCACAAGCAATTTTCTCTTCCAGATGATTCTCTTGGTTAGACTTTCCTCTTAAGCGTGTAGTACTGATATGAACTGAAGAGGAGGTTGTGGAGGATGAACAGGAGAAAGAAGGAGAGAAACTATCAGGCAAGAGATCGAGACCCATGAGACGAGCCACTAGATTTGGGGTCTTAGTAGTTGCAGGAGAATTAATGCTGGTCTCTAAAGAGAATTTTTCTTCCATTTGTTCTTTTGTCTCTCTTCTTCTTCTTCTTCTTGCATTATCAACCTAATTATAGATAAAACAACCACAGAGATAAAATAGCAAATTTGAGAACCCATCCAAAATAGATAGAAAAACAGAATTCCTCTAAATTTCTCTTACTGGAAGATTCAAGTTGCCTTCTTTCATGATCGAAGACAATGGCACAGTTCTCATGCAGAGACCCTCCTCTGATTCCAAGCTATTCCTTGGAGCTTCTGCACCTAAATTACACAAAACCCACGAACATTAAATTTCAAAAATCTCGTCTTTGTCTTGAAAGGGAACTGGTATTGTGGGGGGGGGGGGGGGGAAGTATTTACCTTTGAGGATTGTGGGGTCTTCTTGAAGAAATGAGTTAGGGGTCTTGAAGCAAGGTTGGTGTAAAGGAAACTGAAATTGATGGAAATCAAAGAGATGAAGTACACCACTCATGCAACCTGAAGTAGTCTCCTTCTCTGTTCTTCTAGTGGTTGTGGTTCGACTACCCCAGGACCACTCTCTACCCATTGCTTGCTTGCTTGCTTCCTGAATCCTGACGATTTGCTTTACTCTCACTCTTTTAAGACAAGTAAGACAAGAGAAGAAAAGGAAAAGAGAGTAGCAGGAAAAAAAGGCTTTAAAAGAAGAGGAAAAAGAAGAAGATCTTAGTAGAAGAAAGAGGACAAGACAGTAGGAAATCTCAGATAAGCTTCAAAAAACCTGACTGAGAATCTAAGTTGAGAGCTGAAAAAGAAAAAGTTGCAGAGAGAAGTAAAAAATCCTGAAGAGCGCAAAAAGCGGATCCATTTCGTTGATAGAGGAAAGACTTAAAAAGATTAAAACTTAAGTAAAGCGAAGAAGAGATCAGTGGAGCTACACAGAGAGTTTGATTTTTTGGGTACAACAAAAGGGTGGTACTCCAAATATTATTCTCTCCCTCCCTAACTCTCTCACCAACCGAAACAGACACCCTCAGCAACTTAAACATTTCTCAGGCATCGGGAATTGAAATCTAAATCAAGGAAATGCAGGAGGATGACGAAATGACCACGCTCTCTCTGCTCACTTCAACCTGCCAAAGGATTCCCTTCCTCTCCACTCTCTCACCACTACTCCTCCACACAACTCAAACCATCCTCACTCTACAGACTCTACTGTATATAAAAATATGAAATTCGCAAACGTTCACAAAGTGCGCACAAGGATTTATGTGGTTGAGTGATGGCAGCGATAAGGTTGTTCTATTGTGATCAAGTGGTCATGGGTTTGAGTCTAAAAACAGTTTTTCTGTGAAAATAGGGGTGAGGTTGAATACATTATGACCCTCCCACGCCACGCAATGGCAATAGCATATGGATTGAGTAAAAACTCATAATTAATCGGCCCATACGACAATAGTACGTTTTAAATAATCTGGCGTAATAAAACACATATCGCAATGATACGATACACGTTTAATTCGTGTTTTAATTCGGTTGCTCTATAAAAGTACAGGAGTAAAATACGGGTTTATCCTAATAAAAATCAAAGAGCAAACTAATTTTTTTGTAACTAAATTCTAATCTATTATGCCCAAAAAAAAATTTTCCATCTCCCAAAAGAAATAGAACTCAGTGATTCTTCCAAGTATTTCAGCTTTGATGAATCCAAATTCCAAATTAACACAAACCTTAAGTAGAGATTCGAGAAAATAATAAGGTCAGAAGCGAAGCAAAGAAAATATCAATTGAAGAAAAGGAAAAAAAAAAAAGAAAAAAAAAGAAAGGGATTACCCTGCACCATGAATCGAAAACAACTAACACAAATAAAAAAAATAAAAAAAAATCCTAGTTCATGAAGAATTGCAGATCAACAGAGAGAGAGAGAGAGAAAGAAAGAAAGAAAAATGAAAGATACCTGGATTTGATGGTTATGAACTAGAACTAGAGTCTTCGAGGTTGATCAGAGTACTAGAGTGCTTTCCCTCACTGTGAGAGTAGATGGTTTGCTAGAGCAAGAGTTTTCGGGTTTCAGGTTTAGGGGTTTTTTGACTGGATTTTGGGCTTTTAGGTTTTAGATTTTAGTTTTTTTTTTTTTTTTTTAAAATTAAAACTCATAAATATGTGATTAATATGACAATTAATATGACAGTTAATACGATGTTTATTTAGAATCACATATAAAATTATACTACTTGATAGAATACAATAAGAGTCAAATTATTAATTTATGTGGTCGGATACGACAATTAATACGTGAACTTACTAACTATGGATATTAGTGGAGAATAGGGAGTGAGAAAGAAGAAACTCCCTGAACTCCTAGCACACCAAAAAAACAAAGACAAAGCTTCTTAAAGTGGTGGTAGAGCAAGATTCGCATTCAATTGTCCGGGTTTTAATTATAATGTTCACAAGCACAAAAACAACATACTACACGAGCACAAATGGAAAAGGTCTTTACTCCACCGAGGAGCGGTAGCCGCTACATCCGATAAATTTTGTAATAAGATTCTTTCGTTACCAAAATTCTCTTCATACATACCCACAATTACAAAAGAATAAATATTCAATTTTCTCTCCTATTTTATTTAGTACGCCGATTAATTTGTATACAAACACTCAATGCACACAATGATTAATCTAGCTCGATAAGATCATCTATGTCCACGATGAGATGATATCTGTATCACTATCACTGGAGACTAGGGTTATAGTCGCTCATCTTTATGTCTCTCTATGCAAGAAATGTATATGACCTCTTAACGGAATACAAGACATCAAACCCCCAACATCTACTGCCCTTATCCTCTTTGGGGTTTATTTTAAAAAAAAAAAAAAAAAAAAAACCACCCTTGTGTCGAGTGTCATGGTCATCACTAGGGATCTGCAAATTTTAAGTTGGGTGCGTATCCCTCCTCCTCTCGAGGGATGTCAATTATCTTTTTGAATTTATAAAATCTTTTGTCCCCTGAAGCCCCTACACAATACAAAACGTCGCCAGAAGGATTCTCTATATCCCCAAAAGCCACAAGCCAAAAGCCACAAGCCATGACCTGACCTCTCTTCCCGAGGGTTATCAACTTATTATCAATATCCTTTCCTTATTACTTCATTTTCCCCTACTTTCTACAGTTATTTTGTTTTCTTTTTTCTTCTGTTGTTGTTAACGTAACAAAGGAAATGAATAACTTACCATAATAAGTTCTATGATAGACATCACCAATGATCTGTCACCTTCATCTCAATTTTTTTGTATGTTTTGTTTGTATTGGAAAACTTGTCTTTATTGGGGGTAGTTGAAGAATGGATCGATCTGCTAAGCAACCAAAATGAAAATTGATAGTTCGGTCGATCGATTCCATTTTTGAGATACTTATTGGATTCTAATTTCTAAGGACAATTCTAGCCCAGAATCCAGAATCTGAATTTCATCAAAACAAGCATATTAGAAGAGCACAGATTGAGAGTTGAAGTCCCGAGTGCAAATTAATATGATAGAACCCCCAGCAGATGGGTTATTTGAATTTTGACGGTTCATAGGTTGCTCTATTGTGATCAAGAGGTTATGGTTCGAATCTAGAAACAGCCCAGGGGTACGGTTGCTGCGTACATTATGATGCTCCTCAGACCCACTGTGGTGGGACCCTCTTACACTGGGTATGCATGCCCTTTATTGTTTATCAAAAAAATAAGAAAAAAATAAAAACGGATTGGTCAGATTGGGTGGAGCTGATCACTTTTAACTATTGTGTCTGGTACAGCTTAATTTCAGGAATCTGGGTAAGGCCTTCAATGATAGTTTATGAAGGACTGAAGTGAAGGGTAAAGGCTGAAGGGTTCATCATAACTCATACTGTACCAGTTTCCATTCCTTTGTCTTGTTGCAGGGAAGCAGAATCACAGGGGTCCCCATTTCTGTCACTTTGTGTGGTTATGAGGTATGGGCCATATTTCATCTCATTTTAATTACCTGGCCACAGTGGACGTTCCTGGCAATTACCGTCGCAATGAGTTGAAATAGCAGCAGCAACAACGCAGGAGAGTGAAGGAAACTGGAAAAGGAGAAAAAAAGGAAGGAAGAAACAACACAGAAGAGTCAAGACTCAAGAGTAATAGTACTATTTGAAATTCAAAGCAGGTGATGATATCGCATTGAGTGGCCTTGAGAAAGGAGGGATTCAGGACAGTGGCAGTGACCACTACTGACTTTTTTGTTTTGATAAACTGACAATGCTCTTTATAAAGCGTTATTGACACCCTGCAGAAAAACCCACATCGGACGCTCTATTAGATCGGACCAGGATATCTCTGTAGTATGGCCGGTTGTGTGGTGCACATCTTATGGCACAGCAGAGGCCACGTGGCACATATGGCACAGAAAAACCTGTACTGTGCAACCAACGCAGCCCAGCCTACAAGTCTCATTCTCATTTAGGGGTGTAAGTTTGGCACTGGGAACCCTAGTCTGGTCCGCTGGAAATATATCCTCTCAATTGTGCTGTAGTGCCCGGTGCACCACACTTAAGAATCCTACCGTAAGCAGTACACTACACTTGAGAGGATGAAAATCCTTGTCCGCTTGAAGTAGCCCTTAGGAGTCAGGGACTCAGGGCTAGGTTTTTCAGCCTGTAGAAAGGGCCTAGGTTGGGATTTTCAAAACCGAGGTCGTGCCTAGGCTGAAGCTTTGGACTGACCCCGGCCCACCCCAACTTGACCATGATTTTATATATTTATTATTGGTCAAATGTTCTCTATGCCAGGGGTGTAGCTTGCGCCTAGACACATGGGGGTGGGCGAAATGATCATCCTACCCCTGAATGGCAGGCCCATGTGTCTAGGCGCAGGCTGCACTACGGCACAGGGAACATCAGCCCTTTATTATTATAAGGGAAAGAGAACGCCAGTCGATCGCATAACGTATGCCGCCCATGCACCCAGACACAAGGACGCACGAAATGACCGCTACACCCCTGATCATTTCCATCTTTTCAAGGGGGTGTGGCTGTCATTTCGCATACCACTTTGTCTGGGTAGCGTTCTTTCTCCCTTATTATATATTACATTTAAGGCTTGAAGTTTTTAAGATTATTGTTAAGAATGATTGATGTTGATGATGTCTATTTTTTTTTTAAGTGCATCTAAAAACACAAATGGCAAAACAAAAAAGGGGGTAGGAGTGTCAGCCAAGGTCAATCAGGCACACCTAGCCCATCCCGACCTGATCAATATCAATTTGGGTTGGGCTGGGCTGGGCTGGGGTTTAAAAAACCCGGCCTTGTTTCACTCATCCATTGATTTAAAAATCAAAATAGATAGAGCAAATGAGTCTATTCGAATTGAAATTGACCAAACCGCCAATGATTCATACAACATATCTAGGGTTGAGACAGAATCTGACTAATTCCAACAGATCCAGAACGAATTTAGATCGAAATCAGACTGGACCCATTTAAGCTACAATAATATAAAATGGACCCCAGGAGCTATTAATGTGGTGACTTCAATTTTATGTACCAATTGTTCAAATGGACCTTATGCCCTTTCGGTTGTTATGGTGGTTGCCTACAATTAACCTACAGTTTCTTCTCTTCTTCTTCTTATTCTTTTTTGATCTTTTATGAGAGGGCATTACCGACTTTAAACAATCCAATCCACCTATTGATGGAGAATTTAGTTCTGGGCCGACATGCAACAACCAATGATTAGTGGTCCCATTTCTTGGAGTGCCCTTCAAGCAAAAGCCCATCAACATCTCTCAGTTTCTTGATGGGCCTAATTTCTTCCTCCCCAGGGAACCCCAACTTTGAACGCCACAGAGAAGGTTCATCCGGACGGAACTCACTGAGACCTGACCTGACATTAAGTAAAGGGAAAAAAAAGGCCACCCGGTCATATGCAGTGGCGTGTACCTGTGCCCAGCATCGAACAGGTCAAGGGGCTAAGTGACTCTCGAAAATTGTCTTTTGTATTGCGTCAAGCGAAATGACATAGAAAAGATCATTGCTTGAAGAGTTTCATTGTCTAATTTTCGTACCCGGCAGTGTCTGGGCACAGCTGCATGCCATAGCACACGACCGGGTGGCGTTCCTTTTCCCATAAGTAAAATATTATTTTCATCTTTCAACTCTATTCCTTTACCGCATCCAATGGACTAATTCTAGGGTTGTATTTCTGTCTCGAGCCGAGGGAGTGTTACAGATGTGAGATGATTAGATGAGGGCCAAAAAGCCCAGTGTAGGAACAAAAAAACATAAAAAAGCTTGAGGCTGCTTTGCAAAAGTGGGTAAATATAGATCACTTTTAGGGATTGGTAACGGATCGTTGGAATCATCTGATTTGTATTAGTATCGACGGTCAGTGATACTGATTCTAGGACGATCCCATATTGGTGGATCAATACGGATCAAGGTTAAAAGGGGAAAACCATTTTTTGTTCAAAACCAAGGCCAAATTTGTTCGTTACGGGCTGATCCGGATCAGTATTGGATCGATATTGATCAAGATTGATCCCATATCTGATATTAATTCCTAAAACCGTGATACAGATAGGAGCTAAATGGGTGAAGTAGGAAGATACTATTAACTGGCAAAGTATATATGGTCGGCGAAATAGATAAGCTTATTTGGTTAGCTCAAAAATCTAACAGATGACTTGTTAGGTGTGGTCTAAATTTTGTGGATAAAAAGATCCCAAAATTCATACTTATATGTAGAGTTGTGGACCAAATGAAGTTTGTCAAGTGGAAAATTAGAGATTTGAAAATCTAAGACTATGGGAGTGTGCATATTAGTTAGTGATCAAAGTACCACATGCGTGCATGGACATACATGGTTGGATGAATATCAATACACGGCGGGGGTGGGGGTGGGGGTGGGGGTGCGGGTGGGGGGGGAGGGGAATATGAGTAAAAGCACCACATGCATGCATGGAATATACATGGTTGGATGAATATCAATGCTTAAGTGGGGAATATGGTTGAATTTGAGTCTAAAATTTGATGAGTAACAAATCCAAATTGTCCATTGTCAATCAAACAACAAAAAATTATTGCATCATTATGCCATGTAACGGAATTAGATGAGCCAGTAATTAGATAATTAAGCTTACCTAAGAGAAGAGAAGAGTTTTATGTAAATATGTAGACATAATCAAAAATATCTTTGATGGCGGGGTGACTAATGTAAGAACTGTGGGCGGACAAGGTTGTGAGTTCCCAATAGGGTTGCAAGTTTGGCCCTGTCGGCCCGAACCCGCCCTGGCCCGCCCTAAGCCCGAACAAGGCCTGGTTTGAGATATCTGGCCCTGAGGGCGGGTCAGGGCTGAAAATTTCTAACCCTAAGTCAAGGTCGGGTCGGGTTAGGGTTGAGGCCTCAAGCTAAGCTTGGCCTAGCCCGGCTCGACCCTGATTTAAGTCATACTATAAAATATATATTGATATAATATATACATTATAAACTTTAAATGTCACATACATTTTTTTTATATAATATATTATATATGAAGGCAATAACTGATATAATACTTTTTATTATAGTGCTATTTTGTGTAAAATTGACAATATTCTCCCCGGCCCATTCCAACCCATGCATTTCTTTCTCCTACCCCATGATCAGGGTCAATCAGGGTCAGCCCGGCCCGACCCTGAGGGCGGGTCAGGGTTGGATTTTTCTGGCCCTGAGTTAGGGTAGGGTCGGGTCTGGGCCCAGCTAAGGGGACATAGGGTTGGGCTAGGGTTCTGTAAAGCCCGGCCCAACCCGACCCTGTTGCAGCCCTAGTTCCCAATCTCAATTGAGTTACATCAAGGATCGACCTTAAGCCCATATTTGTTCGTATTCATCATGAATGATTTAACAAGAGACATTCAAGATGAGGTCCCTTGGTGTATGTTTTTTGCTGATGATATTGTTTTGATGGATGGGACAAAAACAGAGATTAATGCCAAGTTAGAAGTAGGGAGATCAACCTTAAAGTCAAAAGGATTTAAGGCAAGTAGAACAAAGACGAAGTATATGTCGTGTAGCTTTAGTCACACTAGGTCACTAGGATGGATAATGAGGCTATGAAAATGGACGAGAGGGAGATTCCACAGTGGTTTATTTAGGTACCTAGGTTCGATCATAAATAAGGAAGGTGAGATGTTGTAAATTAAAATAGGATGGTTGAAGTGGAGAGATGTGTCTGGAGTGTTATGTGACCAATGTATTCATTTTAAACTCAATGAAAAATTTTATAGACCAGTCATACGATAAGCTATGATGTATAGTGCGGAAAGTTGACTGGTAAGAAGCATCAAATGGATAAACTAATTGTTGCGGAGATGAGATTATTAAGATGGATGTGTGACAAATCCTTGAAGAATAAATTGATGAATGTCCATATTAGAGCTGATTTGGGAGTAACTACAATTCATGATAAGCTACGAGAAAATTGATTGAGGTGGCACGACCATATTCAAAAGAGGTCATCGGATACCCCAATTCAGAAAAATGATTTAATTCAGATTGACATAGCTAAAAAGAACCAGGGGCAGGCCTAAATTAATCCTAAGAGAAGTGGTGGAGAAAGACATGCTTAACCTAGGCCTTGTATCAAGTATGACATTGAATGAGCAAGGATCCATATAGCCGAACCTATTTAGTTGAGTATCTACACTAGATCGTGAAGTAACAATTTTCCCTTTTATCATACATGACTCTGAATATGTACGAATTTGTACTACATGACAGCTTCTTGTGAAAATCTACTACCCATTTAGTAAGAGTTTTGAGCTAAACAAACTTTGCTCATCTAGAGAACCCTCTCCAAAATGGTCTGCCTAGAAACACCTTTAGACTTCAGACTCAAAACGCAACCCTAGAATTAGCCATTTATGTGGTAAAGAATAGTTCCAAGATAATAGGTAAAAAGTCTTAGGTCAGACGAAACCACAAACATTCCTGTAGTTTTCAAGTTGTATCAAGAGTCCAAAATACGTTACTGGGGCTTTGAAAAAGAGAGAAGCAAAGTAAAGAAACCAACTTCTATTCGTCTGTTTCTAATAATTGATTTCCATCTGCCAAAGCAACCTATTAATAAGAAGAATTGGCAGCTACAACACTAGCTAGTTTATTCAACACCAAGTACTCGCTTAAAGATATTCATAAATCTAATCTAACAGTTGGGATTGGCCACATCAGCCCTCTTTATAATCAAAATGAAGCCTCATATATGTTGAGTGATACAGAGGATCTACTTTGGAAGCTAGGTGATAGAGATTTGATTGCTTCAAAATCCATGGCCTGGGGTGGAACTTGGGCTTGAAAAACTCGAGCCACCCAAAGCCAGCCTAAAATTTCTAGGTTTGGACTGGGTTTTTTCAACCGATAGGCCATACTTGGATCCAAAATCCCTCATCCAAAGTCGGAATAACCCGAAAGCCCAGCCCGGCCCAATTGCACCATCATCTTCTTCCCCTTACAAAGAAGAAAATCCAATGGGTTATTTTGAAGACCAGTTTTTTGTTGGGAAAAAAAATTCTATGTTGGGTAGTGTACCATTCACGCCCAGACACAGAGGGGCCCGAAATGATAGTCCTACCCCCATGAAAGACAAAACTTCTTACCCCCATGATGCCATTGGGTGTGCTCTCATTGGCCCCCATGCTCATGACACTCCCCCATAGAGAACATCAACCCTTTTTATTTAGGGAAAATGTTCTTTGTGTGTATGTTGGGGGAGGGGGGAGGTTGGGAGGCCATGCCTAGACACGGGGTAAAATGACTGCCCTGTCCCCCTGAAAAGCGGAATTTTTGACCCCTGAGATGCCATAACGTGTGCTCTCATTGGCTATCGTGCACGTATGGCCCCTGTGCTCCCCCCCCACAAAGAACACTCTCCTTTTTATCTATTAAGAAAAAAATTGGACACACCGCCGATGCAGTAAGTTAGGGCCCATGTGTGTCTCTCTTCCCCTTTAAATGACCCCCTTGCCCTTTCTGTATGATTCCTCATCCCACACCAATGGAGGTCATTTCGTACAAGAGAAGCCCATGTATGAACACTTAATAATAAGTCGTTATATCCACCCCAAAAAAAAAATTAATAATAAGTCGTTATCATTTTTAAAGGTTAATCTCCATGTAACCAAGCCTAGCATATAAGACAAAGTATCATAGTGAGATTAATTTAAGAGAAGATTAAAGAGGTGGGATTAAGAAAAAAGAAGGTTTAAGAATAAATATCTGTCTGCTTTCCTCCAATTTCATTATTGAATTTATTGGAGACAACATAAAGTTTAAAATTTAAATACACATTAATTAGTTTTCACATAACTAATTAATATCCAACCCTACTACCAATCTTTTGAAGTTCTTCCAACAATGGTTTCTATTTACAGAAAAATAGCTGTTAAACTGTAGTGGATCTCAAGCACCTTCATCTGCTAATTTTTACTATTTGTTGCTGTAAGCTTTGTTGCATCTCAGACCCTCCTCTGGAAAATCTTGATTCCATGAAATCAAGCTAGTAGGGGGAAAGCAACATGAGCAATCCTCCTGACACGGGTCTGGTCTAATCCAGTTCTCTGCGAATAGTTCTTGGCCGAGTCCTTCACTACTACCTCCATCAGAAGGTGCTACTGCATCCTCCAATGGTCCCCAACATTCCACCCTATTGAACTCTGCAATATTTGAGTGAAAATAAACCCAAACCACAGCCTCTTTCAACAATTCTGGGTAATTATTGAATAGATTCCCATCTCCATGAACAAAAGCTTTCAATACCTGTTTCATGTGGTTCAAAAACCTATTAAAACAAACAAATAAGAATCCAAGACTTTTGATTTGTTGGGCTCTGTTATAGTGTGTACCACAGGGAGCTCTTTGGAGAAGATGAAATATCTGAGCTTGGCAATAAGATTTAAAAGGAAATGACCTCCACTTATGTGACAGTGAACATGGAGAGACATCTTTCCCTTAACTTTTTTCCATTCTGCAATCACTTCGTCCCTCTGTAACCTGTTATACCAACCCTGTAGCTGCAAAACAGAGCACCAGATTTTTGTCTTTGTTGAAGATCCCCTGTTTTTCCCCCATAAAATTAATTAAATCATTCTGAAGGATACCCAATTACCATAAATGGAATTGAGAGATACCTGCGCATTGTTGATCGATTGAGAGATAGCGAGGGTGAGTTTAGAGGTAATGTCACTGTGGGTGAGCGTATAAGTTCTCGGAAGATTTCCTGGATGTTTCTTTTCATCTACTCCTAAGAACAGTACCTTCAGCTTCGATGCTTCGAAGATCGCTGGCCCAAAAAGCCGTGCAACCTGATCAAAGTAAAACCCCTCAAGAAATTAATTAAAACTTCAAGGAGAAACAAATGAGAAATCCCAAAAGGAAATTTTACCGGAACAAGTGATCGGTTCTTCCTGGGCTTTTTGTCATAGATGAAGAGAGAACCCTTTTGTTCCCAGAGAGATGGTTTCAGTTGTGAGGGGAGTGGGAAGGTAGATGCAGAACCCATCTCAGAATGAATCAAATATGCGTCTAATTAGTCTTCTGGGGACTGAAAGCTCCGATCTTGGAGGAGTAGAGAGGAGGCTATGACTTAAAGGTCACGGGTTGGACTGTTTGGCTGTGTTTAGAGAAATTTTTGCTTTTCTTTCTTATTCGCTTTTGCTTTGCTTGCGTTGCTACTTTGATTTGCTTCGCGTTTACTGTTTGTCTTTAATAATTTGATTTTGGTGGGTGGCGGAAGTGACTATAGAGGAAAAGGGAAAGGCGGATGCGTGATGAAAGGGGGATTGGTTTTGCGCAATTTCGGTGCGGCAGTGCACATAAAGACATACGTGAACGTACCCATCGTGTGCCAAACACTTCCGATGCTTTTGTTTTCAAAGATATCCTTTCTCACCTAAATTCGTATTGATCTGCGTTCGTACCTGGTTAGGAGATTTCGAATCTATACGAAAACTAATCAGATATAAGTATGATAATCCTTCTTTCCGGTAGATTATTATGTAATTCGTTTAGCAATCTAACAGTAATAAAATGTCTGAAATATATCTTTGTGTGATTCTTTTTCTAGATTTTCTATTGGTTTACATAAATTGTTTTATGTATTGTGATACTTGAAATCACATATCTATCTATCTATTAAAATAAATACAAGATAAAATCAAAAGTAAAAAACGTAAGAAAATCAAATACTAAGACGAGTAGAAAAAAAAGTATTTGTTGAATTCAAAAGCTCAACCCTAACCCTCATTAACAAAACGGTAAAGATGTTAACGGATAGGATATTATCCGAATCCGTCTAAAAAGTAATAGGATATTATTTGAATCCATCCGAATATAATCGGATATGAATATAATAATGCCACTATCCGACTGAATTCGATCCGTTTACATCCTTAATGTGTTGAAATCTAAAAAATTTGTGTAGGGATGTCAACCCGGTTGACATAAAACACCTATTTCCTATTTAATACGACCAAACCAATTGAGCTCTCCAATGAGTTCAACTTGGGGCATTGTTATGTTTATTTGATGAAAAAGAAAATTTTGATGGGAACAAAGAGGTGAGATACTTTGTAAGTTTTTCATTATCTTTTTTTTTTTTTTTTTTTTTGGTAGAATTACAAGGTTTTTTTAACCATAGATTGGGGTTTGGTCAATCTATCGTACACGTAATAGACAGGACCTTCCTAGCTAAGGAATCCACAATAGTGTTGCATTCCGTAGGTTGATGGGCTAAGTGACACTTAAGAAAATAAAATGATTGGTGAAGGATATCCGTAATAATTGGTTGGACTTTAAGAGGAACTGCTAACTTTTGAGACTTGACGAAGCGTATCAAGTTGCTGCAATCAGATTATTATGCATATAGCTCCTTAGGCCAGTGTGGATTGCCAATGCCTCACCAATTAAAATACTGTTAAAGAAGGTCACCATTTTTTCTAAGTGGGATACTTGAGCAGCTCGAACAACCTCCTCTGGCGTCCAATTTTCCCGGCCAAAAATTAAATTATTTCGAGCAATCCATAGAAACCAAGTGATAAAGCTACTTATGCCAATAATCTTCTTGTATCTCTTCTTCCCCAAGTGTTTGTATTTACTCTAGTCTTCAATCCATTGCCAGGGATGAGAAAATTCATTGTCTACATCGGGTTAATCATTTTATTAGTCCACCCCATCCTTTACTAGCTACCATTTCCTTTCCTTGCCTTTGCTGTCCTTTGACCCTGTTACATGTGGGATACACAACTTTTTTTTTCCCACCCCTCTTTGCCCGCCAAACAAATGGGTCAGAGTCTATACTACTTTTTTGTTTTTTTGGTAAGTAGAGAGTCTATACTTCTAAGTTCCAAGGAATAGTTTCCCTGCATGGCTGTTTACGTGTGGAAGTGAGGCTCCAAATTGAGATCTCTGGGGGGCTAAGTGCCTACCGTACTAGCCCATTCCAACACCGCTAGGCAATTGTCCACAATAAATCTAATATATTTAGAGTGTTGATTGGTCATGTGTCAATTTTTTGTATCAAATTCAATCAACTGTCCTCTCATGAGAGATCTAGTTTTTTCGCAAAAAATTGTTTTTTGCTTGTGCACAATCAAACAGGAAAGCCTTTTGAAAATGATAATTGTGTGATCTATTTGACTCCTCTTAATTGCCGAATGAGAGATTAGGTTTTCAAAAATTTCCTTTTCCTTATGCACAATCATACAGAAAACCTTTCTGAAATGATATTTGTTGGTATCACCCATAGAAAAAGAAGAATTCCTTATCCATTGGTGAAGTGAATTCATGATTGAACTCTTGGGTCATCATTATATTACCATCCCTTAATGGAGAAATCAAAGCAACCCTCCCCTATGACCATATGACGGTATTTATGCCCATGGTGAATGATACCATGGGTGAAGGGAAACTCGTCCTATATATAAAGGGTTCTATTAGTGCTAATTTGTTGCTGAATCATTTGGGCGGAAGAAGTGGAAGCATTTCTCTTTAGGAAAATTATAAAAACCCCCTTATAGTTTAAAATTTTTATGCTTATCTCCCTCCAGAGGAGAGGTGGATGTAATTTTTAAGGGAGGTAGATGTAATTTTTTCAAACTACATGAGTTTTTTTTTTTTTTTTTTTTGTAATTTTCCCTTTCTCTTTTGGGACAAGATGTTATGGAGTGTCTATTTTTGGCTTATCATAAAACTAAAACTGTCCATTATTATGTTCTGGTTGCCTTAAGATGTGTTGGGTAGGTTAGGGTTTGGTAGAACTTGTATTTTTGTGTTGCGGTTCTGACAAACAGGTCACTTTATCAACATTTTGGTATATTCCAAAATATCCTCTCGATAGTCGATACCCATTATCACCCTCTCCCACCCCTCGGTGAATAGAATCCCTAAAATGACATAGAAGTTACATACGACACAATTATGGAGCTGCTATTTTTGGCTTTACAGGCCCCACCATAATGGTTAGGTATAAATGTTTTAAATGAAATGACAATTATTATTGATGGAGCTTATTACTGTAAAGAGTTAGGTTAGAATTTTATGGTCATATGGTTTGCATGTGTTATTATACTTAAAAAAGAGGAATAATTCCATTGCTTCCACTTCAGAACCCACTTAACACAATTTTCTTGTTAAATATCACTTCATGTCCCTTCCCTTCTTCTCTAAGTTAGTTCTAACCCATTTGGACAGATTGAAGAGCCTAATTGCCAATCGCCATCTTGGGAGGAAGCAATTGAAATCATGGTTTTAGGTATTGGGATACGGTCGATACGTATATCTAACCAATAGCATATCGATGGTACGAAAAAGTGGGGAAAATGGTTTGATCCAACTTGATACGATCAATCTGTATCTCAGTCAGTATCTTTATCGACACTGATTAATACCAATGCCGATATTATGCACTAAAACCATGATTGAAGGTAATCTGATTGTAGACACCACATTTTGACATCTTGGAAGTATGTCTTGGCAATGATGGTTAAGGACGTAACTCGTGTGGTGACTGAATGGCAAGAATTACCAAATTACCCCTACCTCACTTTTTGTAACCAAACTGTCCCAAATAGAGCCTAAACCCTTAACATAGCCGTATTTAACCATTTTAAGTTCACATTTGAAGTTTCACCCAAATTCAACACCTTTCATGAAAATGACCGTTTTGCCCCTGGCATGGTTCTCGGTATCTAGATCATCCGATTTAGCCTGAAACACTTTGGATGATCTCATTTGGTCATATTAAGTTTTCACGTAAAGTTTCGGTCAAATCGGGTAACTTTTGTGAAAATGATCATTTTGCCCCTGGTATGGTTCTTGGTACTCGAGCCACCCGATGTGACCTGAAATCATTTGGATAACTTTATTTGGTCATATTGTGCTTACACATAAAATTTCATGTAGTTTTCGTATCATTTGGATCTTGATCGGTGTGAAACACCATTTATGTATTTTTCTCGATATCCGTGCCATATTTAGGCAAAATACGATTATAACTGTCACACGGATGGAAAGTACGTGTTGCGACCTTCGTGTCGATATGTGGCGTGCAAAAAACGGCCATCTGGATCAAAAGATATTGATGTTTGAATGTGGACCCTTTAAAATGAAATCTTTAAAAGGTTTATATAAAAATATAAAAAAAGTTTACTGAACCGAGTCAGACCGGGTTAACCCGACCCGGATCAACCCGGTCTGACCCAGCCCGGCTGGGCCTGTCGGCAGGCCACAAGGCCCACCATTCCCCACACATGGGCATGGCCCCATGCCCACTTGGTTGCCAAAGTCTTGGATGCACCGGCCTAGGCATGCACAAGTCAAGCCCATGTGCGCCGAGCCAATTGCACCTGCCAGCCCCAGCTGCCAACCAGCCTCTTGTCCCCTGCCTTCAATGCCCCAGGGCTCATTCAGTCATTTCCTCGAATACTTTTTTTCCTATAAATAGGCTGTGTTTTGGAGGGTTGAGGGACAGAGAAAAATTAGTGAACAATTACCTTCACATAATCCTTGATCCCCTCTTTCCACTCATCATTTTCTTATCCATATCTTATGCTCCATTAGTGATATAAAATTTCGTAAATACCCCTTCTTCACCACTCTTGCCATTCTGAGCAACCACACTTGGAGTGACTTTTGGAGGTTTCCGGCGATACTTACGGTAAAAAAAAGGTTACTCAAGCTGAGCCCAGGCACTTCCACCCTTCAAGGGTATTTTTTCATATTTATTACTTATTTCTAAGTATTTGTTTTGATTTTCTTTACAACAAAGGTTGTTTTTCAGTTATAAAAATGTAAAAAAAAAAATTCAAGAGTGATAAAATTATGAAATTTTCAGGGATGATGCTTGCCACTATTTTTTATATTCATTAATTTTCTCAAGCTCCAAATCATTTTTTTTGTGACATTTTTGCCCCTGTGAAGGATTTTGGATTTTGTAAAACCTAAACATGTGGGCGGGTATTTGGACAAAGTTAGTGTGACCATGTTAAAGATCATGCTTTGATTTGTAGGAATGGGCTCTGGTTTGATCCAATTCGGATCTGTGATGGGGATTTTGTATTTTTGTTTGATTTCCCTTCTTTTTCAGCATTGCAGAAAATATTAAAAATAGTATAAATGCATAAAAATTCACACAAAAATTATGGAATGCATATTTCATCATGCTTGATTTATGGAATCATTATCCACTGACATGCATGTTTGATAGTTTTTATATACGTTTCCCACCTCATTTAGGGGTATAAATGTCATTTTTCTAATTATAATGAAAAATTCTGGAAAAATAAGAAAAAAGTTTTTCATGCATGACATGCTGTTGTAGAATGTTTTAGGATATTTTCATATGCATACGTAACCATCATGCTTGACAAATATGCATAAAAAAGTCATTTTCGCCCCTCGGGGGTGTTTTGGTAATTTTTGCAAATGTGGGCCCAGACTATCATTCTAGAAATATCATTTGGTGTGTTCAGTCATTTTAGGATGTTTAACATCACTTTCAATGCCTACAATGATTCTAAGTGTCTTTTGACACTTTTACCATTTTGCCCTTAGGGGCATTTTTGTTATTTCGTGACTAAACCTTGTTTAGGACCTCGAAAAGGCTCCTGCTATTTTTGCTGCATGTTTTGACATTAATAAATATGTTTTAAGCATAAGTCAGCATTTTCATGAATTATCAAGCATTTTCTACATATTTGCCATAACAGGAGTATTTTGGTAATTTTTACCACCCCACATTTCCTTACCATTTCATGTGCTCTTGATGATCCAAATGCATGATGATTAAGGTTATTTAATCATGTTCTGCTTATTTACAGCATTTAAATGTGATTTCATGCCTTTGTACATATTTTGGCCCTTTAGTGGCATTTTCATAATTTTGGCTATTTTGGCCTATGAGGCGTTTTGCTTATCAATGATTGTCCTTTTCCATAATATAATTAAACTTGGTTTTCTTTTTTACAGTCAATCATGTTTTTGACCATAGAGTTAGGCTTTCTAATTTAGGTAAAATCCATTAATTAGCTTAATTAGGATGCATAATATACATAATCACCAAACTTAGGAGTAATAATTAGGATTAAAACACTAATCTTAATTAGCCTAATTAGGTTCATAAATTTCAATCAAGTTAATAAAAAAATCTTCAAAAAAAAATTAGTTTAATTAGGTGCATAATATGTATAACACAACAGTACACAACAGAGTTTGGTCTAAGAAGACCGGCCGTCGACCGGGCGGTTACTGGGTGCCTAACACCTTCCCAGCCCGTAACTTGATACTTACCTAGAGATCTGGGGTAGACCATCCATTGAGTCATTGGAGTTAATTTAGCGCCCATTCTGCGAAGGAGGGGCACCATTCATGGGTCCTAGACCCTAAATCTAGGTGGCGACTCCCATTTTCCCATTTTCCTTCTTTCCCCTAGGTGCACGCCCAGCGACCCTCCATCCGCTGCACCTACACTGATCTTTGAAATAATGCATAAAATCGCCCCACCATCAACAAAATGGAATTATTAAGAGAGGGAAATGGGCTTTTCTCATTATAAGTGCAGTTATAGTTTTTGTTGGATTTAAGATTTAGGGAATTAGAGTTAAGATTTCAATTTTGGGATTTCACTTTTAAGGTTTAAAGGTATTTGGTTTAGTCTGTCAAGGTTTTTTTTTGTCACCAGGGGTGAGGAATACTATTTTAGGATTTAGGGTTTAGGCTGTAGTATGTTATTCCGAGAATAAATGTCCAAGCTTAGCCCAAGCCCAAGCCCAAGCCCAAGCCCATATTGAGGAAGAGTCACCTTAACAGATCCATTATCGAGGATCTAGTAAGTTTTACCGTTTGGAAGAGTTATATTGCTAATATGACCATTGGGATAACTAGGGAAGTCAAATTTAATCTCATATTCGCTATTACTGACCTTGTCATCTGATGCTGTATGGTATTGTTATATCCATGCACCCTCAACTATAGTCCGATGCAAGGATTTAAGTATCAGTATCGAGTATCGTATTGGAAGGGTGTTTTTAAGAGACGTATTGTATCGTATCATCTCATATCAGAGAGACATAAGAAATGCATGGATGTGCTTATGTTACATATAAAATATCGTTTTGAAGGATCTTATTATGTGATATATAAATATAGGATTTACCCAAAAAAAAGATATATAAATATAGAAAAAAAATCTCTACTTGGTGGTGTTTTCTACGCCCTCTCACAAGGCACCGTGAAATGACACCTCTGCCCCCTGTGTAGATACTCAGGCATGCTCCCCTATTGGCCCAGATGCTTTTGTAGAGACCTTGCGACCAAGTAGCGATCTTTTGCCCATAAATATATATCAACTTGATGCAATAATTTGAGTCATTTTTACCAGATTTAGTGGTGCATAACAAAAAAAGAGTGATTTGAGAAAGAGAAAAAAAAAAAAGATTTGCAACTTTACGGTTTTTACGCACAATCTATTTTGCTCAATGATTTGAACATTGAAACTTCCTACAACTTGTTGAAATGGTGAATGTTAGAGTCGTTTTACTGATTTCTTCTAACTAATATCAAAGAGAAAAACAAGTTTCCGGGCCATTCAGTTGCTCTCAGTTACGTATCTCACTCACGGTTTCTGTTTTTTAGGGTTAAAGGAGTCTCATATCGTATCGGACTCGTATCGGTCAATGCAAACATTTTTTTTTTTGAAAAATAAATATCCTGTCAAATTGTATCATATTGATATTAACCGATATATTTTTAGAAAATAAATACCATATCAAACTGCATCATATTGATATCGATCAATATGATATGATACGAACCGATACTTTAAGCCCCCTGGCCCCTGCACTCTTGGTACTCCCATAATTTTCAATTCCTTGTTTTACTACTTGGTAAAATACAATTAATCTAAAATTTGACATGTGATAAATCTTGGTGTCTATCCACAAAATTTCCAGCCGATCTGTGTGGTAGATCTAAAGATCCATTTTCTTAATGTCTTGTCCTAAATTCCAATTTTTTTTGGGAAATCAGAATTCTTGCAACTAACTACTCCATTCTACTTTCTACTCTTCTTGTATTTCAATTCCTTGTTTTATCACCTGGCAAAATACAATTAATCTAAAATTTGACATGTGAGTAACTAATATACATAATACCAGCTCACCAATGACTGGTTGCCATGTGGCAGGAAATTAAGTCTAGAGCCACATAAGTAAGCCCAACATGTGATCGGTATAAAGCCATTAGGAAACCGTTGAAATCTGATTCTCCATGTTCTAATAAGATCAACACTTTCCATATGGCTAACAGACCTGAGACTCGCCATGATGCCAGTTACAAATAAAGACAAACTATTCTATTAAGCAATTCCCTCGTAAATTCAAGTGTACATGGTATGTACATGTGAATTAAGGACTACGTGAACTCAAGACATTCCTCCCTTGTCTTATAAATAGATCAACAGTACTCATAGTACGTAGGTGAAATCATCCAATCTTAAGTCTACTGCTCTTTCCACCCTCTTTAACTACTGTTTGCCAGGAATTCTGACTTAGGCATCAGAGAGTACCCCCCCTCGGAACCCACTCTGGTCATCTCTTCAGCCTTGTTTTCTTGACTCTCCATGTGTAGGTTCACCTCGTGTGGACTTCCGCAATAATAGTAACCTTTGTGTCTATCCACAAAATTTCCAACCTATCTAGGTGGTAGATCTAAGGATCCGTTAAGGAAATTATTTCCTCAATGTCAGGTACTAAACTTTAAATTCTTTTGGGAAATCGTAATTCTTTCAACTATCTACGCAATTGTACTTTCTACTCTCCAAACCCCGGATCCGGCTCCTCTCCAGGGAGCTCAGCACCCAAGGCACTCCTAGGGAGCATCCAAGGGTGGGGCTGCGCTGCACACAACTCGGTGCATGCCTAGGGATGTGTGCAGCACAACCCAACGATTGGATACTCCCTGGGCGAGCTGGGCTCCCTGGATACGAGCTCAACTCCCAAACCCTACCCCCCCCCCCCCCCAAAAAAAAAAAAGAAGGAAAATATGTTGTTAATATTTTCTTTATTAATTGAACTTGGCCTTACTTGTAGATATCATTTGTATGTAGGCAGTGTTGGATATGTTGACATTTGATGTGTGTCCATCAAACCCGATATAATTGGATTAAATTAATTAATTATATTTTTCATAATATAATTGGGTTATAATTGTTTTTATTTTTTATGTACAACAACCTAAATAATATTGTTTCTTTTTCTCAACTATGGAAAACTAGGGCATTCTATTCTGAGGGTTGTTGTATTATAGATTTTCCAATGAAATTTTTTTGGAAATATAAGTATAGGTACTTGAATGTGTTAAAAACAGATCCATTGAAATTACTTTTGTATTTTGTGCGTTTGTGTTGTGCCAAATGGTTGATGTTTACCAACAAGGCTAACTTGTGCCAAATGGTTGATATTTATCAACAGGGCGGACTGCACATCAGTTGCTCAGTGTACATGACGTAGATGGTGATGAGGGTGACACTCAATAAGATTTCCACTGCTCGTTTAGGAAAAACATCTAAATGAGAGAGTTGTTGGACCGTGAAAGAGTTCACAAAAAATGTTTTATTATAATATTAAAATAAATTATATTTCAAAAGTGTTTCAAATATCTTTGAATCCAGTCACTGGTAATGACATTCTCAGATTTATACACAATGGATTTGATTGCATGACAGTGATTTTATTCCATGTTTCACAGTCTAATGAAAGTTTCTATCAATGGGGGTTTTCAGATTACGCTTTTTGTAGTGTAGTTTGTTAGATTGTAATCTCCTAACATAGCTTTTCTATTTAAGAGAAGCTTGGCTGAAACCCTAACTACACATCACACAACTCATAACTTTGAGAGAAAAAGTTGAAGAAAAAAAAGACTCTTCTTCTTCTTCGAACTTGGGATTGAGCCATTGGAGAAAGATGCATTCGACAAAGATCGTGATCGAGCATTGCATTCCTTTGGAGGAGTACACCACTAGTGTGTTCTAGGTAACCAAAAATCCTCCTCCTTAAGTTTATTTGATGTGTTCATTGAGATCTTTATTTCATAAAAAAAAATTTAGATAGATAACGTATCAAATTGCTTCCGCTACCACCTTCAGACAAAGACCCAGAGTCCAACTCATATATTAAAAGGAAAACTGTAATAACTTCTGCAAGGTAAACTTTTTATACATTAGATTGGAGGTTCTATCTGCATATACAAGCAGTGTAACAATCAGCAAATCAAAACAAATACTACTATTGTATTGTTATTGTTGTTTTCTAGTTTGTTTCACATATTAGAATGTAGATAAATTGCTTAAGTTCTTTTCAAGCCAAAATACTAATCTATCTCCCTTTATAATCATTCTATATTGGTACCATTGAGAATACTAATCAATTCTCTGATGGGGAGCACACATTTCCTCTTTCAGGTATTCCAATAGACAGTTCAGTTTCCACATCTGTATGTGGACTACTTTGATTGTGTGGGACAATCTGTCTATCTAGGATTGTTTGTTGCAGTGCCTGCACCAAACAAAGGAATCTTATAATGTGAAATATAGGGGCAGAATCAGATTAATTAGTAAACAAACCCATTGAAAAACCAAATCTATTGGAACATGTTATGTATATGGCAGAAGGAAGACCAGATTTTGGTAAAAGTTCCCCAAAAATATTAGACTACTCAAAACTGCAACAGAGAATTTCACCTTCTCGCGTAGTATTCTATTCTCCGCTTTCAGTATCCTCTCCTGAATTTTATAGAAACACTAGTTAGTAAAGACTCTAGGGTGTGGTTTTTGAGCACTAATTCAAATTTTCTGTGAAGCACCATACCTTTTCCTTTAGTTGCTCAATATGTTCCTTAAATAACTGAGTCTGGAGAGTTGAAAGCATCAAGTAAGTTGATTGTCAGTTACTTTTTCTTCAATAACCATATGGAGAGTCCATATATGTAGTTTATAGCATACCTTTCTTCCCCTAATATTGCTTAAGCTTTGTGTCAACTGGTTTTCTATCTGTTGCAGTTCATCTATAGAACATGATCCCAGATCTTCTCCCATAAGCTTCCTGATGGAAATGTATTTGCATAGATAAGAATCTCCCAAAACAGATTGTGACAGAAAACAAATAAAATAATTGGCTGTTCAAGTCCATAAGTTTTGAGTCGATCTCCTAACCGTTTTGAAACTTCAAGAAGTTCAATCTTCTTTTCCATGTTAGCATATTCATACTTCAAATTCTGCAAGGACTCAATCAGAGTGAAAAAAAAAAAATCAGAAATTAACTAAAATTTTATTTAAGTTTCTTGTGCAATATCTGTTTTCCCACACATACATAGTTTACCAAAGCCTGATAGTCTAATTATTTCTCATTTTACTGATTCTGAAAGAAACTGCTATGATAGGCATATTACTGAAGAGAATATAGGCAAGGTAGCAGGAAAGATTCCCAACTTCTTGGCCTGGTCTTTTACCAGGGGAAGACAAATTTTTTATGAGAAAGTCATAGTAAACAATGTTGGAATTGAAATCGTCTGCTAGCCATCCATATTTAGTTTGTAAGGACGATAGAGAGAAAGCGTACAAGCATATTAACAAGGACTATTTGGGAGTACAGATTGAGGTAGAGTTTAGGGGTTTAGTCAGAAGAATGGATGAAAGCCTATTAATGAGCATTGTCCTTCTTTGCTCAGCTTTTAAAGAGTTCTGGATGTCTTTGTCTTTGAAGCTCTTTATCTCCTTTCTACTTGATTGACATGGAAGCTCTATGTATGTCTATCTCCATAAAAGTGCAGGATGGGATGGTTGGGCGATTCGATTTGGTGAAGCATGGTGCAGAAATTAAACTTCTTCTGTTAATAAATTGACGTCTTATACTCCACAAAGACACCAAATGCTGACTGTTCTTCAGTGAATTTTAAGATGCTAATTAATTGGATATTGCGATGCTGGAACACTTCCCTTATCCTACTTAGAACACCTCTTGAAGCTACATTCATGGAATTTGGCCAACGGGAAGACTGGGCTCTTATGGTGGGGAGAAGAAGTCCACCTTGCTATACTTTCTATTTCCTTTATTTCAGTTTTGGTGGCCCATACTGTATGGGGGAGTTAAAATAGAATTACAAGGGTATTTTGTATGAATAGTTCAGAAGGAGATCTCAAATTATCACTTGGTGACTTCAGACATTGGAATGAAGTTGGTATGGAATTTTTCAAGGAGAATGCCAATTCCAAATACATGCAAACTTGTGCTTACTCAAGGGAGGTTTGCCAGAGTATCCTTTAACCCAATTTCCATAGTTTTACTTGATCCTAATGATGTGGAGAAGACAATAAGATCATGGAGCTTCCATTCCACAAATCTTAGGGGTGAAAAATAGCTGTGTCATGTCTGTTTGCTATTTTGTTGAGTCTGGGGGAGAAGGAACTGAGGGCATCCAATAATGCTTCTCTGTCAGCTTACAGGGTGGCCTGTAAGGACGAGGGAATATACCCCTTTTTGAGAATTCATTTGCAGAATTTTTTTGGAGATTAAATATCCAGGATACGAGGTTGCAGGCAATGGTACTCCCCCTCCCCCCCCCCCCCCCCAACCCAACCCAACCCAACCAACCTAACATTTGTGTAACTCACTCCAAAACATTCCAAAATCTGGTTATTAAATTTTACTTTACTTCGCTACCAAATCTGTTTGATTTGAAAAGGAAAATAAAGATTACAACTGAAAAGTATAATTACCAAATAAGGTAAGAGTTTTAAGTAGTTCACACATTCTAAAACTTTCCTTTTTCTTTTTAAAACCCATTTCACTTCCCTTCCTTTTACTTGCCCTCTCTAGACTATGTCATTAGAAAGCACATCTCTGTTCCATGTTTGTCTATTCTGACCTGAATGAAACAAAATGCTGAATCATTCAACCATATTGCAAATCTCTTTTGAGCTTTGGTCAAACTTGTTAAATGCTTTTGGGTACTGCTGGGTGATGCCTGTAAGGCTTGCTTAAAATTTTAGGTTACTAGGTGACCAGGAGTGGGAGCCAAGAAGGTGTGTTGTCTTGGGAGACATAAGCCTAAAGTAATATTTTGGAGTTTCTAGAGGAAATAATCAGTTTGCTTTTGGCAAGACACCAATACATGCTTATCGGCTTATCTCAAAGGTCACAGAGCCTCTTGCTTTTGGGACGTCATTACAAGGACTTAAAAAAACAGTAGCTAATACAGATGCATAAGGGTTGCATAATTTCTCTACTGATTCTTAATTGACACAAAAAAATCCTTAAATCACTATTTAAAGAAAAGAAGAAAGAGCGAAGAATAGACCAGTTGTTTTCTGTATAAAATAGTTAAAATGAATAAACATGACAAAAGGGTCCTGTGAAAATTACTGTTCAAGTTCAGTCTAGAACATGAAGTGCATTGATTCTGTTTTCTTAACAGAGTGCTTCTTAACCATGTAGGACTCTTGCCTGGTTTTTCACTTTCATTGTTTCTTCAATGGAGTGAGGGGGTCAGAATTCAAGTCATTGTTGAAGGGTGGTACTAAAATGTGTCTTTGCTTATGGCTGAGAACTTCAAATTATGTATAAGACAAATATACAAACCCATTTCCTTTAACAGCAGGACATCATATTGTCAAACTTTGTCAAATACCAAAGAGGGGCTAACCTGCACGCTTTGTTCTATTGCCTTGCTGTTGGTTTGTACATCTCTAGCAAGTCTTTGGTAACGATCTATTGTGTTCTGCATGCTGAAGCATCCCAAAATAGAAAAAAAATGTAATTCATCTTATTATTTTCAGTTTAAAACGCAAGCAAATAGTAGAATATAGTATATGTTCATAATAATTATGACTATATGTGGTTTGCTGTCCTCATCATGCTAGATTGAAATCAGAACATCTTATGTGGCTTAAAAAATTTCATCAGATCATTGCAAAGTTTAACATTACTTGGATGTTTTATCTGATGGATTGACTTTCCATGGTCAACAAATCAAGTTGCTTTAGTTTAATTTGACAGAACACTAGTTATAGGCCTATAAAAGCATTAGAACTTACTTCCAGTGATGATGCATTGAGGTACTTCCATAAAATATAAACATCATCCAATTTGACAAAATGAAAAGATTAATTTGTACAACAAGATGAGCTTAACATTCCCCAATAAACTATTCTAATAATGCATACCAAGCACAGCCTTAGTTTCTCATTTAAAGGCAAGTGAAAAATCGCAGCTAAATTCAATTTTATTGCACCAAGATATGAAGTTGATATTCTCGACTGTAAAGAAGCTAGTCCAAAAGCGTAAGATTAGATTAGTATTTTAGAACATTGGATCTTTAACAAGTAAGAGTCTAGAATGTTATGAGGAGAAGAATGAATAACACAGCCTGTATTCAAGAGACTAGATGGAAGAGTAAAAAAACTAAGGAGCTGGACGACTCTAAACTTTGGTTTATGGAGATAAAAGTAATAGAAGTTGAGTGGGCATAGTAGTGGATAAAGATTTAAAGAACAATGTGATGGATGTTAAAAGATTCAGAGATGGGATTATATCCATCAAGCTTGTGTTGGAGAAAGAGGTTATCAATATAATCAGCGCCTATGCACTCCAAGTAGGATCGGATGAAAGTAGTAAGTTACAATTTTGGGAACACATTGATAGATTAGTGAAAAGTTTTAGTAAAGGAGAAAAGATTATTATAGGGGTTGATCTGATGGACATGTTGGGAGAGATCAAAGAGGCTATGAAGGTGTACATGGAGGATATGGTTTTGGAGAGAAGAATGTGGAGGGGATCCCTCAGTCTTAGATTTTATTGTGATATATGATTTATCCATTGTTAACACTTACTTTGAAAAGAGAGAGGAGCATTTAGTTACTTTCAAAAGTGGGCATCATAGTAGCCTAATAGATTTCTTCCTAACTAGTATGTCTGATAGACTGTTATGTAAGAGTTGTAAGGTTAGAACAAGGGAAATCCTAACCACAAAATATATTAGTGGACATGAATATGTGCCTCACTACACAGAATCATAAGAAAGGTGAGCTTATTTGCCCTAGGATAAGGTGGTAGGGCTTAAAAGGAGATACTTGGAAATTATTTATTGATGAAGTGGTCAAACAAGGAAAGTAGGACTTTGAGGGAGACATTAATACGATGCAGAATGAGATGACAGTTAGATTCTAGGTTTAGGAAATAAGAAGGGAGAAGAAAGAAGTTGGAGGAGGAAGAAGATAGCAAGAGAAGAGAGAAGAGAGAAGAGAATATTAGGCTGTAATCGATTGTGTTGGAGAGGTTTCTCCATACACCATTTATTCATTCAATCATAACTAATAGAGAATTACATCCACCTCCCTAGGGAGGTATAAGGGAAATAAAGAAGAAAAACAGAATTATATAATAAGGCAACTAGTAATAGAACTAGTTCCTAAACTACCCCTATTACATGACTTCTAACACTCCCCCTCAAGCTGGAGAATATATATCATGCATTCCCAGCTTGCTTAGGAAAGAGCTAAACTGAGGAGAGCCAAGAGCTTTAGTGAAGATATCTGCCAGTTGATCACCAGTCTTCACAAAAGGAGTACAAATACAGCCAGAGTCTATCTTCTCCTTGATAAAATGTCTATCAACCTCAATGTGCTTAGTCCGGTCATGTTGAACAGGGTTGTGAGCGATACTGATGGCAGCCTTGTTGTCACAATACAGCCTCATAGGTCCTTCAGTGTCAAATCCCAGTTCCTGAACTAGTCTTTTCAGCCAGATGAGCTCACACACTCCATGTGCCATAGGTCTAAATTCTGCCTCGGCAATAGATCTGGCCACAACATGCTGTTTCTTACTCCTCCATGTGACTAAGTTACCTCCCACAAAGGTACAATAGCCGGAGGTAGATCTCCTGTCTGTAATGGAACCACCCAATCGGCATCTGTGAAACCTTTCACTCTCAAGTGGTTGTGCCTTGCATACAACAGTCCTTTCCCTAAAGAGGACTTCAAATACCTCAGAATGCGATACACAGCATCCAAATGGCCACTCTTGGGAGCATGCATGAATTGGCTGACAACTCCCACTGCATAAGAGATATTTGGTCGAGTCATAGAGAGATAGATAAGCTTCCCCACTAGCCTTTGATACTTTCCCGCATCAACAAAAGAAGGACCACAGTCCTCTCCTAGTTTGTGATTCTGCTTAATAGGAGAGTTTGCTGGTTTGCAGCCTAACATCCCTGTCTCTGTCAACAGGTCAAGAATAAACCTCCTCTGACATATGTTGATTCCTTTCTTGGTCCTTGATACTTCTATTCCTAAGAAGTACTTCAAGGGACCTAGATCTTTGATCTCAAATTGCTGTGCCAAGTAGCTCTTCAATCTACCTATCTCAGCTGTATCATCTCCTGTGACCATGATATCATCAACATAGACAATGAGGGCTGTGATAGTACCATTACTCCGCTTGGTAAAGAGAGTATAATCAGCTTGGCTCTGGGAGTATTCATTCTTCAGAATAGCCTGTCGGAAGCGCTCAAACCATGCCTTTGGTGACTGTTTGAGACCATATAGTGCTTTCTTAAGGAGGCACACTTTCCCTTCAGCTGAAGGCATCTTGAAGCCCGGTGAAGTGTGCATGTACACTTCCTCTTCCAAATCACTATGAAGGAAGGCATTCTTCACATCCAACTGATATAAAGGCCAATCTTTATTGGCAGCCAAGGATAAAAAAACTCTTATCGAGTTATGCTCGGCCACAGGAGCAAATGTCTCCTGGTAGTCAATTCCATAGACTTGACTGTACCCCTTGGCCACCAACCTTGCTTTGTATCTCTCAATACTGCCATCAGATTTATACTTGATTGTATAGACCCATCTGCATCCAACTGGGACACGTCCCTTGGGGAGGTCAACAAGTTGCCAAGTACCATTCTTCTCAAGTGCCATCATCTCCTCAGACATGGCTTGTCTCCACTTTGGGTCAGACATAGCATCAATGACATTCTTGGGAATGGACGCAGTAGAGAGAGCAGTAATAAAGGCAAGGCCTGTAGGAGAAATTGCATCATAGGAATCAAACTGGGATATAGGATTAGTACAAGTTCTTTTCCCTTTCCTAATAGCAATAGGAAGGTCCAAATCAGATGGAGGAGAAGAAATGTCACCTGATTGAGGAGGATGAATCTCAAGATGTGGATCTGGATCTGAAGAGGACTCTTGGTAGATCATCTTTCTTGTATTATGCAAGCTTTCACCTTTTTTGTATGTAAGGTGGTAATCCTTCTTTACTTTATCTTTACCAGAACCACTTTCAATAACCAAATCTGTATTCCCCCTCAACCACATCTACAGTCCTGTGTTTCCCAATGTCAAGCATAAAAGGGGATGTAGGTACAAGAGAAAGAAAGAAATCATCAGTAGCCTATTCACTACCACAATTCTCCCCCTGAAGAGGATGCTGAGAAGGGACAAAGAAAGGGATAGACTCAAGAAAGGTAACATCCTTGGAAATGATACATCGGCAGGAAGAAGGATGATAACAGTTGTACCCCTTGGTAGTAGAAGAGTACCCAAGGAAGAGACACTTTAGAGTTTTGGGGTCAAGTTTAGTACGAGTAGATTTGTTAACATGCACATAACAAACACAGCCAAAGACTCTAGGTGGAAGAGAAAAAGCAGAGGCCTTGGGAGATAATATGTCCAAGGGAGATTTGAAATTAAGAAGCTTGGTAGGCATACGATTGATGAGAAAGGAGGCAGTGAGAAGAGCTGCGGACCAGAAGGTCTTGGGGACATGCATGCCAAACAATAGGCTACGGGTGACCTCCAGTAGATGGCGATTTTTCCTCTCAGCAACCCCATTCTGTTGGGGCGTGTCAACACACGTTAGCTGATGGATAATGCCATGAGTAGTAAAGAAGGTTTGAAGGCCACCAAACATGTACTCTCCCCCTTTATCAGATCGTACAATTTTGATGCGGGTCTCAAATTGAATAAGGATCATTTGGTAAAAATTCTGAAAGGCATCACAAACATCACTCTTATGCTTCAAAAGTACAGTCCATGTGGCACGGGAAAAATCATCAACAAATGACACAAAGTAACGAAAGCCAAATAAAGAAGTAGCAGGGGAAGGACCCCAAACATCAGTATGCACAATATGAAAAGGAGCAACAGTTCTATTACCATGATAAGGATATGAAGACCGACAATGTTTGGCAAACATACATAGTTCACATTGAAAAACATGAAAAGAGGTAATAGATGAAAATAAGTAAGGCAATTGTTTCCTCATTACTACAAATGATGGATGGCCAAGACGGCAATGCCATAACATAACAGAATCCACAGAACTACTATCATTTCGACCACACATATAGGAATGAGCTGTGGGCAAAAACGGATCAAAAAATTAGAGGCTTTGCTCCTCACATCCACTACCAATAATCCTCTTCGTCACCAAATCCTGAAAAAGACGGTGAGAAGGAAAAAAAGTGACACAATAGTTGAGAGATTTAGTCAAATGACTCATAGATAAAAGATTCAACGTAAGGTTAGGGACATGAAGAACAAAAGAGAGGGAAATAGATGATGTCACAGGGATATTACCCTTACCAGATATGGAGGAAAGGGAGCAATCAGCTACCCTAACCTTATCCTTATCAGAGCAAATGGTATATGAATCATAATAATGAGACGTACCAGTCATGTGGTCCGTGGCACCCGAGTCAATGACCCAAGACTGGGCAGCAGTGGAAGCTGAGGTGGAGACCTACAAAGCTAAGGATGATGAGGATCCAGCCATACTAGATGTAGAAGATGTGTTCAACTGTGACACAACCCTGCGAACCACTGCATCCATAAAGGTGGAGTCATCCTGTGGGGCATCAGCATCAGTCGCCGCTGCGGAATGAGCTCAAGCTCCCCCTCTACGGCCACCACGACCACGCATACAAGGAGGACGACCATGGAGAGACCAACACCTATCCTTGGTGTGTCCAGTGCATCCACAATGATCACATTTAAATTTGTCTCGCCCAACTCCACTGGCACCAACTGTCTCCACAGTACTAGCTTCCTCACAGTTAGGCCTTGGGCCTCTACCACCTCCACGGGTGTCGCGAACAAAACTAGAATTGAGGGCTAACCTCTCAGATGATGCTGGTGGTGGTGCCATAGTAAGTCGCCTGGTCTCTTCACTCTGTAAGTAACTACAGACTTCACTAAGAGAGGGCAGGGGAGACCGGCCTAACAGCTGGAGTCGAACTGGCTCATAGTCAGAGTTCAAACCACCAAGCAAAGAGAAGACACCCTCTTTTTCAAGAGTCAGATACACCTTGGCTTCATCCTCTGGGTTGGTCAAATGAAGGTCTCTGTAGTGATCATACTCTTTCACAAGACTAAGAAACGCACCGTAGTACTCAGAAATAGTGCTGTCACCCTGTTTCAATGAGTGGGTTTTTTGATGGAGCTGATAGACCTTGGCAGTGTCACCTACTCTGTCAAAGGCCACAGAGACACTATCCCAAATAGCTTTGGCAGTTTACTTCCTTATAACCTTCTCCCAATCTCGGGCTTCATGGAGAAGATCAACCATGTCATAACTGTAGAATTTTCAGTCTCCCATTTATCAAAAGTAGGTGAACCAGCTGTGGGAACCTTGATAGAACCTGTGATATATCCAAGTTTTCCCTTACTCCTAAGGGAAAGTCTCACAGAATGTGACCAATCTAGGTAATTAGTACCATCAAGCTTCACAAAAGAAATCTGTTGATGAGTACTCTCATAAGCCAACTGAGGGACAACAGTGGGTGGCTGTGAATCAGCAATACCAAGCACAGATGTATCCGAATCATTCATGATGGATACCAACAATAAACAAGATCACCAAAGGCAAGTGGGGAGTACACACTCAACCCAAACAAGCAAGAAGTCCAATAAGCAACCTAGGATAGCATACTGTCGAAGCAGTCCTAGCAGCAAATTCCTAAGAGGACTTAAATCAAGCACTTCTAGTGCTTAACAACAGCAGTCCAGCAGGCAGTCCCTAAGAAGAGGCCTCACAAAGGCTTGTAAGGTGTAGTAATTACTTCAAACAAGTAAAAAAGCCTCACAATGGTTATACATACACATCCCTCAACCAAGGGAGCATCAAACTACAGCTCGAAGCAAGAAAAAAAGAAGTAAACACTCTCGGGTTTACCTAGGCAGAACAGAGGATCCCACACAAGGAGCAAAACTGCTCATATAGCTTCTTCAATCAATAAGGGGGATCATATCCACTCTCATAAGTGTCCTTGGGCTATGCAAATGGGCCAAACCAAGACACAAAAGGAATCCGAGAATGGCAGCAACTGCAACTTGAAACTGAGACTGACGGAACTTGAAGCAGCAGCTGTAGGAGATCCAAATCTCCAAAGAAGCTTCAAAAGGTCTCAAGTAGATCCTTCAATCATTAAAAGAGGCTAGAATGAGCCTATTCCATATTCTTTAAGCAAAGCTGTACACAGAAACCTCCTCTTTGGAATCCTTAGACACAAAGGATTTCAAAGAGAAGAAAAAGAATGAAAACAGGGACTGAACACGACTCTCAAACCTTGAACCTGCTTTGATACCAAGTTAGATTCTAGGTTTAGGAAATAAGAAGGGAGAAGAAAGAAGTTGGAGGAGGAAGAAGATAGCAAGAGAAGAGAGAAGAGAGAAGAGAATATTAGGCTGTAATCGATTGTGTTGGAGAGGCTTCTCCATACACCATATATTCATTCAATCATAACTAATAGAGAATTACATCCACCTCCCTAGGGAGGTATAAGGGAAATAAAGAAGAAAAACAGAATTACATAATAAGGCAAATAGTAATAGAACTAGTTCCTAAACTACCCCTATTACATGACTTCTAACAATGACTACTTGTATTAAGAAGGTTGTTCATATCCTAGGAGAATCGAAAGGAAAACGTCATTCCTCTAGAGAGACTTGGTGGTGGGATGATGAGGTTCAAGCAGCCATTTGGAGTAAGAAATCTAATTTTAAGACATGACAAAGGACTAAGGATGTAGAGGATCTACAAATGTATAAATTTGCCAGAATTGAATTTAAGAAGCTTGTGGGAAAAGACTGGGTGAAGAAATATGAAGATCTTTATAACAATCTCAGTGCAAAGGAAGGGGAAAGGCAATATCTATAAGATAGCTAAAACTAAAATGAAGGAAAGGAAGAGTAGGGATCTCGATCATGTTAGATGTATTAAGAATGAAGATGGTAAAGTACTAATAAGGGATGAGGACATTAAGAAGAGATGGGAAGGTTATTTCTGCAGCCTACTAAATGAAGACTCTTTGAGTAATAGTATTTCAAAAGACTGCATTACCCATCAAGACACCACATATCGTAAATATATAGGAAAGACATAAGACCCAGATGAGGTCTCAATAGAAGTGTGGAAGAGCTTAGGAATTAGTGGTTTAGCTTGGCTAACCAAGTTGTTTAATAAGATTATGAGCACAAGAAAAATGCTAGATAAATGGAGAAGCATCGTGGTTCCGATCAACAAAAATAAAGGTGATATTCAGAGCTACAATAACTGTAGAGCCATAAAACTAATGAGTCATACTATAAAATTATGGGAGAGGATTATTGAAACCTATCTAAGACAAGAAACTAATATTACGAAGAACTAATTTGGTTTTATGTTAGGAAGATCCACGACAGAAGCTAGTTATTTACTTAGGAGACTCATGGAAAGATTTAGAGAATGTAAGAAGGATCTCCATATGATCTTTATTGACCTAGAAAAATCTTATGACAGAGTCCCCTAAAGAGTTAATCTAGCAAGTACTAGAGAAGCGAAGTGTTTCAAGTAAATATGTGGACATCACTAAAGATATATATGATGGTGCAGTTACAAGTGTAAGAACTTTGGGGGTCAAGGTAGTAAATTCCCAATTACAATTGGATTACATCAAGGATTAACTTTAAGCCCTTTTATGCACTTATCATGGATGATTTCACCAGAGACATTCAAAATGAGGTTCCTTGGTGTATTCTTTTTGCTGATGATATTGTTTTGGTGGATGAGACAAAAGCAAGGATTAATGCCAAGTTGGAGTTATGGAGATCAACCTTGGAATCAAAAGGTTTTAAGACAAGTAGAATGAAGACAAAATAAATGGTGTGTAACTTTGGTTACACTAGGACGGATAATGAGGTGGTGAAAATTGATGAGAGGGAGATTGTGCAAAGTGATTATTTTAGCTATCTGGGCTCAATCATAAAAAAAAAGGAAGGTAATATAGAGGATGATGTTTCGTAGAAAATTAAAATAGGACAGATGGCATAGCCTTAAAGTAAACGGCGAGGTTCAAACGAGGAAAAGCTTAAGGTGGATACCTAGGCACCAAGAGACGAGGAAGGGTGTAGTAACCCAATCCTCTAGAGCAAGAGATCGGAGGAGAAAGCCTACCTTGAAAGAGGAGAATGAAGAGTGATCTTGACGAACATCCCGAAATGACGTCAACCTTTCGAACTGCTGCTGAATCCATGGGCAGGCAAGAGACAACCTGGCGTACGTTTTTTCTTATTTTGAAACATTATCAGCATCTATCTTCCAACAATCCCGGCTAGGCATCATGCTCGATTCGAGATCACTAATCACATGAAGTGGAGAGATGCGTCTAGAGTGTTGCGTGATTGGCATGTTCCTTTAAAACTTAAAAGAAAAAATTTATAGGACAGTCATACGACCAACATGATTTATGGGGTGGAATGTTGGGCAGTTAAGAATCACTATATAGATAAAACTCAGTGTAGCAGAGATGGGGATCTTGAGATGGATGAGCGGCAAAACAAGGAAGGATAAAGTAAGGAATGATCATATTAGAGCAGATTAGGGAGTAACTCTAGTATATGATAAGCTACGAAAAAATCGTCTGAGGTGGCATGGCCATGTTCAACGGAGGCCTTTGGATGCCTCAGCACAGAGGATTGATTTGATTCAGATTAAAGAAACTAAAAGAGCTAAGGGCAGACCTAAAATGACCTTAGGAGAAGTAATGAGGAAAGACATGCATAGCTTAAAACTTGTATCAAGTATGACCTCAAATAGAGCTGATTAAAGGACAAGGATCTATGTAGCCGACTCCATTTAGTTGGTATAAGGCTGAGTTGTTGTTGTTGTATTCTCAATTCTAATAGATAAGCAAAGACATGGTTTTTATGTTGGGTTTTACAGTTGACATGCATGTGAACGGGAACTGAGCATCTCGTGATACCCAGTGTCTCCTACAGTTTGGGAGGTAATTCTTCTAGGAACCATTTTCCTGTAAAATTAATTGTCCATTTTAAACCCTAGTGCACTGTGTTTCAATAGTGGAAAGTAAAGACTGTATAAAGTTAGAGAATCCAGTCACTGGATATCAATAAGTAATAGACAGGGTTTCAAGAATTGGGATTGGATCGGTTGATCAGATCGGAATCAGCCAAGGCCGGTCCTGATTCTGGCCGATCCGGTTCGACGGTTCCTTGTATGGAAACTAGGGTTAGGGCATGTTTTGGTTTGGCCAATTCCGGTCGATTTTTCACCAATCATGATCGGCTGGGACCAATTTGGATCCCGATTATGGGTTTTTAAACCTTATTATAGAACAAGATTTATTAATAGTATAATTAGCAAATAAGTACATAGCTTTCTCACCCCAAAAGAGGAAGTCAACAAAAATACAGCCTTGATAAAACAGAAAAATGGAATCAGCAAGCATTCATGTTATACGTTTTTGTTTTACAATTGCAGTTCTAGAGCCAGTTTAATCACTGTAGTTAAAAACTCCTAATAGGCACAATTCTGCCATTATGAGTGCGAAGAACAGAAACTTTTGTTCCCTTGTTTCCTTTTGGCTTCTATCTATACTGATAAATGTGGGGATCGGAATCTGAAATGAATATAAATATATTTCTAAATCACTTAAAAGTGTCACCATATCTTTATTTTATTTCTACTCCACACATATAATGATAAAGTAGTTATCGGAGCCATAACTGAGTGTCCATTTTCATGGTTTTTCCCATCTAAACCGTCTGTTCCAGACTTCCAGTTCACAATTAGGAGAGTGCACAGCAGTGACTAGAGTACTAGTACGCTTGCATAGCTATACACGAGATGTGTGCTATTACAAGAAGGTAATTTGATTGAATAAAACTCTGAAATTTGACACATAACTAATCTAGACCATGTCATTTCTATCAAATTGTCGGAATGGACTCCTCATCTGCCAAAGTGGCAGAATAAACACCTTGTGAGGTGTGGAAAAGTAATAAGCCCTTGTTACAATAATATTTTGCCTTAATAAAATCCTAAATGGCTGCCTAAGGTCATGAAATATAAAAGTTTAAAAGAAAAAAGGCTCTTACATAAATAGAAGGTTTGGATTTGAGAGGTGAAGAGGAAGATAGGAAGAACAATAAGTATGGAAGAAAATATTGACGAAAGAAGAGGTCATGCATGAGGATAAGTGATGTAGATCAAGGAATTGAATTCAAGCCTTTCTTGATTCTTGATAGTGGACTAGTCCAAGCCTAAGGAGTTCAGTCGTGGACCTTTGCTCTTTTTAATAGTTTTTCTATTTATTATTGAGTTGTTTTATTTAAGCTCTTTTTTGTTTATTAATTATTAATTTGTTTGGACATGGGATCAACCCCTGATGTCTTTTATTTTATTGTTTATATTGGGGTACGATGTCATGTATTCCATCGCATGCATAAGTGGGCTTATTCCCAAGGGCTGTTAAGAGGCCAGAGGAATCGGCCCACCTTGTGCGTGTATTTTCATTTCTAGCGGGGCCTCAATAAGCTAGCGGATCCATGGCGGGAGTTCAGGGGGCAGCAGCCCCTAAGAAAATTTGTTTACAGCTATATGGGTATTTTGGTAAATTATCTGTATAGGATATCACTATATATTTGTAGAGAGGTGTCTTTCTCTATAATCAATCTGAGAGAGATGTGAAGACGAGTAGTTGTAACCCTATTCTCCATTGATAGTGAAGCATATCTCAATCTCACCATGGATGTAGACAATCTTCCCAAACTATGTAAATCTTTATATGCGACTGTGCGATTGTTGTTTTCGATTTTCATTCATTTTCTATAGCATTTTAGGTTCCTATTGTTCTATAGTTTAGTTGAGGATCATTTTAACTCTCTTTTTTTTTTTTTTTTGGTCAAGTAAAGTATTGGAAATATTATCAAATATATTGAAAATATAGAACTTATCTCAACCCTTTAACCCTTGAATGAAACAACCATGTACAATATACTTGAAAAATCATGAACACTTGGTGGGGATGAGTCATGCCACCACCACTCTCTTTAAGATCATAGTACAATATGGGTTCTTGTGAATCAACCTCCAAGATGAAACAGCCCTTAAGCCTTCCAATAGTTGTTGCACTCACTAATTGGCCATGTTGGGACATACGTAGGTTGTATGTTGTTAGCATCCAATGCATTTTGGACAGCATGCAATGTAAGATCGCCGATGCCGACGATGCATCAGATGAGAGATAGTTGACGCCGGAGACGCATTGGACGATGCTCATCCAATGCCGATAATACCTCGTTCAGCGTCAAACAAGGAGTATTACATGTTGGTATTTTTCCTTACAAACCCCGACTTAGAACCCACTCTGGCTGACATTCAACATACAATAGCCTAACATCAGGAAAAAAAAAAAAAAACGAATCCAACATCATAAAGGGAACCACACATAAAGGCTTCACCTTACCTTGCCATAACCACCTGGCTTGGCTCTCGCACGCCTGTGTGAAAATAAACCTAGAAACCCCAGAAGACGAGAGAGAATAGAGAGCCTTTCTTCCAAAGAACCCTACCCTTGTATTTTCGAGTATACAATATGAACCACACTCTACTCTCTTCCACAAGCAATGTGGGACTAAACATTTTTCATTATTTTGCTTTACAAAAATGCAACATTAAGAGGTATTTTGAAATTCATTTTTCCTTTTGAATATTATTTAATACAACAATTCACCCACAAAGTGATTGAGCACATAAGAACACTAAGACGCCTCGTTGTAGATGTCTTTTGAACTTAAATCTACATTAGGTGGAATAAGTCACGCTACAAAGTATGGGTGAAGTTATACTTCTTGAACCTTTCCTCATCGGTGTAGCCAACAAAACTTGTCGTTTACATCCTAGCATGCGACGTTTTTGTATCCCTTTCGAATATGTGGACATTTTTATCTGGCCACGTAGAGAATTCACCTTTAAAATTCTCACTGGAAGTGGTCAACCTTCTTACGTCACTTAGGTCATAGTGTGCACCACAGTTAACACACCTCCACGTTTGTAAGCTATGGCTGAATTAAGTGTTTATAGTCCTTTCATTGTGGTGAATACTCATTTCCCATTGAACCGAAATGGGCCAAAGATAGTAGTACTGTACAAGACATCCACTGCTTTGGCTTTACCCTTTGAACCTAATTCCAAGGATCTCGTCTCACATAAGTAGGGTATTCCTTTAGATGTCCCCTGTATAATCTTTGTGGTTTGAGCCGTTGTAAACACATCAACCAAATTATTTTCTAACCTTACAAAGTCGATCACTATCGTTCCTTCAGTAATATAATGCATCACCAAATTACGCCCTAGGCGTATATGTCTCCCCTTCTCATTATAGAACTTACTCTTTGCCTTAGCAATTGTAGCTTGACTATCACAATGAAGTGATATAGATGGCACAAAATTTGGCCACAAGGGAATATCCGCCATTAAATTTCTCAATCATTCGACTTTTATACCGGCTTTTTCTATGGCCACAAATTCTGCTTCTATAGTGGATCTTGTACCATAAGCTTGTTTAACCGATTTCTATGAAATCGCTCCACCACCTAGTGTGAACACATATCCACTAGTAGCCAAGGATTCCTTTGTATCGGAAATCAAGTTTGCATCACATTACCCTTCAAGTACTATCGAGTTACCCCTATAGTGTATGTCATAATTTATAGTACCCTTCAAATACTTCATCAACCTTACAAGAGCATTCCAATGCTCTGTACCCAGGTTGTGAGTGAATTGACTTGACTTGCCAACCACAAGTATAATGTCAGGTCTTGTACAGTTCACAAAGTAAGACAGAAAACCAATTATTTGTGAATATTCCTTTTGGGAAACCGGTTTACCTTCGTGTCTTACTAAATGATCCCTGACAACCAAAGGTGCCTTCATTGATGGGTATCAAAATATCCATACTTCTTAAACATGTTCTCTTTATAATGAGATTGAGATAACACAATTTTATCATGTTTCCTAATGATATTGATCTTAGAATCACAGCAGCTTCTACCATGTCCTTTTTATTAAAATTTGACATTAGAAGTTTCGTTGTTGTTACAACAATCTCAAGACTTGTACCCATGATTATCATATCATCAACATATAAAATAATAAATACACATTCGTCATCAGAGAACCTACAATAAACACAACTATCAACATTATTTCTATGAAAACCATTTGATATCAAAACCATAACAAGTTTCCATGCCATTGTTTAGGTGCTTGTAAAAAACCATACAAGCACTTAGCAAGTTTACATGCTTTATGTTTTTGTCCATGTACAACACAACCTTTAGGCTATCTAATATAGATCTCCTCTTCCTAGTATCCATTTAAGAATTTCGTTTTTACATCCATTTGATGTATCACTGATTTATAAATTGAAGCAACAATAATTAGGACTCTTATAGTTATTATTCTAGTAATTGGGAAGAAAGTATCAAACTAGTTTTACCAGTTATTTAAACTTAGAATATTATTTCTCTTCCATTGTTGGTTAAATTTTTGCTTGAGATATGGATTTTCATCTTTAGTGAATGTTTATGATGATTCATGTGTAACTATGCAAGCCTTTGTGGTTGAAAATTTTCCAAAATCAGGCATTTATGACTTCCTCCTTAGTAACCGGGCCTCTTTGTCACAAGCATTGAGCTTCGAGTCAAACAGTTGAAATGTCTATAAAAAAAATAAAAAATAAAAAAACTTCCTAATCAGTAACCGGGTCTCTTTGTCACAAACATTGAGCTTCGCGTAAAACGGTAGGAAAGTTTAAAAAAAAAAAAGGTTTGACTCTTTGATCCAGTCTTGACTTGTAACCTATTTGAGTTGAGTAAGTCCGAGGGGTGTTTTTACACCTAATTCCTTAAAGCCCTCTAGTTTTAGTGTAATTGACCCAAAGCTCGCTACATGATCCATTTATGAAGCTCAAGGAGTCGAGACATTGCACGGATTGAAGAAGTTAAAAATAAATAAATAAAGCATGATAATGAATAGTGGGCTTGTGTAACACTTGAACATTATGACATAGCTTAAGATGAGTGATTTTGAATGCATGAGTAAGAGTTGGCTAACTTGGAAGAGTTTCTTGTTCTTTGTTTAGATTTCTATTGGATTTTATTGACATGCTTAAGGGTCCTTGTTAATGATTCATTGATGATGATTTTACTTGCTTCTAAGTGGTTAAATTAAGCCGAAGGAGTGATAAGCAGAGTAGTTTTTGTTTTCTTTCACTCGAGGACGAGCAAAAGTGCAAGTTGGGGAGTGTGATCGGGTTGTAATTATGCATTGAATTTCTATTTAATTATTAATTCTAATTTAACATCTTTGGTTTAATTAATTCCATTTTGCTATGTAATTGTGATTGTAGGATGTTACATGGTCATGCACATAAAAGATGTTGCATGGAAGGATTTGATACAATCTAAGCACCACATGTGATCAAGGGCGAGATGGGAAGAATTTTCACTGAAGACCCAATGGTATTGAAGAGATTTCACCTCAAATTAATAGCATGCCCAAGAAATTGGGCAACAAAGGAAAATCAAGCACAAGGGCATAATCATAATTTTAAAAAAATTGGGAAATTTTCAGAAGATATCCGATATTGGGCTCATATTGTCCAGAACATTAATTGGAGCAACTTTAATTCTCAGATTGGGTCCATCCGGGGCCAGGATGGAGAGATATTTTCAAAAAGAGGATTTATGACTCTCCCATCCACTTTCTAATCTCCCTCCACGTGGCCCTTTTTCTCCCATCCCATAATCTCTCTCTTTCCCCTTCTTCACGTGGAGAGCTCTTACCCTTTTTCTCACTTATCACTCTCTCCTAAATTCTCTCCTTTTAGAACCCCTCACCTATCACTATCTCTCCCATCTCTTCCCAAAATAAAATATAAAAAAAATCCCAATCTCCTAAAATCTCCCTCTCTTTCTCCACACGTCCCTTTCACTCTCCTTCTCTCTCCCAACTATCTTTATCTCATTTCTCTCACCCACATGATTCTATCTATCCCCAAAATCCCAACTCCCCAACTCCTCTAATCTCTCCATCTCTCTCACGCTCTCATTTTTATTTATTCTTTTTTTTTTTTCTCACGGACGAAACTTCTCCTCTTCTCAATCCTTTTCTTCTTCTTCCATTTTATCTTAAGAGCCCAAGTGGAGAGCAGCCTTGCCATCACCGTTTTAGCAGCGTCGTCTTCACCGCATTACAGCCCCATCACGAACTAATAGCTTCATCCATCGTTGATCCAATTCTCCACCTGCATTTCATCACCATGGAAGATCACCATTGTTCCCCCCTGTCGATTAGCCCCATGAGTAGCTAAGTATCTTCTGTCTTTAGGTGTAGATGAAGCATTGAATTTTGTTAATTAAATTTATGGATGATACATTTGATTGCTTGATGTTAAGACTTATAATTTTATTTCATTGAATGGATTTTATTGCTAAATCTAGTTTAGGAAATTTGTTTCTGTGATTCATCTTCTCTATTCAAGCAATGGTATTCCTGTGGTTGTAATTGAAATTGATGATAGTCTATAACTGACCGAACTAAGTGTGCTAAGCCAAAAATGAAAGACGATAGTGATCGGCAACATAGGTTATAACTAGATCGAATTGCAATTTATCATTTTGTGATGTCATTAGCCTTGTAGCTATAATGAACTGTAAGTGTATACCACAAATTAACTAATGAATCAATGTGGATTCGAAACCTGAAGACAGTCTCTCTCTTTCATCTCTCAAATTGATTTTTGGTATCCTTTATAGTTAATTAAGTTGCTTTTTGTTTAGTTTAATCAAAACCTGAAACGACTATATTTCATCCTTAGCATTTTAGCCTTCCAGTTCCCCATGGATTCGATCCCTATTTACCATTGTTCTATTAGTTCTAATTAGGGTTTATTTTTTATCACATAACGACAAGATCAAATTTTGGCGTCGTTGCCGAGGAACCAAAGCACGGTTTGCTAAGATTGATTTAGTTGTTTCCTTTTCTATTTTGTTTTTGTTTTAATTTCATATTTTAAAAATAAAAAATAAAAAAACAAAACACAATCAGAATTTTTCTTTTTAAATTTTTTTTAGTTTAATTTTAGTTCAGCCTAACTTGCTTTTATTTTGTTTTGCAGGCAGCCCAGTTTGCATAGCAAGGACGAGTGCGCCATTTTCAGCCCAACTTATTGAACTTGCATTCACCCCCCTTGCACACATTTTTTTTTCTCTCATTCTTTTATTTTGTTCTCATCATTGTTAAAGCAGAATTTTATTCTTCCTTTCCCTTAAGATCATATGTGTAATTTTCTTTTCATTGGTTATTCGTTCTTGGATGCAGCAAAGTTCAAATGAGGATCAATCTTCATTGGAGCTAGACGTTTCAAGTATATACCCTATCTCTTCTATTTGATTTGCTTTGTTTAATTTTATGATGTCTTCCCATCTTAGTTGTGAGTCTTTTTGTCATTAGTTTTTTTTTATAATTTTTAGTTTAGTTGATGTTTGGTCGTCGTTCCTGTCATCCTACATTGACCGATTTAGACCTTGAAATTGAGAGAACTTTACGTTTAATTCGGAAAAATAAAAGAATGGGAGAGAACGAACCAAGCCAACGCCCATTGAGTGAGCACTTCACTCCCTCGACCTATACGTCGACTTCATGCATTAGGGTTCCTGCTGTTCAGGCAGCCCAATATGAGATTAAGTCTAGTGTGATTCAGATGCTCTCATCTTTTTATAGACTTAACAATGAGGAACCCTACAAACATATGGATGAATTTTTAGAGATATGCTCAACTGTTAAAATCCAGAATTTTTCTGAAGATCCTTTGAGGTTGATCTTGTTCCCATTTTCCCTCAAGGATAAAGCCAAACAATGGCTCAATTCCTTGGATGTTGTAGTGATCACTACTTGGGCGCAGATGCAACAAGAGTTTCTAAAAACGTATTTCCCCATAGGTCGGACCAATCAAATTAGGCGAGCCATCACTAGCTTTTCGCAAATTGATTGTGAGCAATTTCATGAGACCTGAGACAGACTTAAGGACCTGATTAGAAAGTGTCCCCATCATGTTGTACCTAAGTGGCAATTAGTTCAATGTTTTTATTGATAAGTTGAAATAATGTATTATATCATATACATTGATTGTATGTCCAATGGATTTATTGCCAATTAAAGCTTGGTGACTTAATTGGTTGGCCATGCCGGTTGTCTATTAGAGACAAGTGACATTCTATAATGCATATTGGTAGGATACATTGTCTATCAGTATTTGCGCATGTAATCATATAAATACAAAATTGCATAGGGGCATGGATACTTATTGACATGCTAAGTTTTTTGATATATATGTATGAATGAGTTTGGTAACCCCAAAAACGTGGGACTTATTGTGAGAATGTGCATATTTGTATGTTGAGTCTCTTCTTAAGAGATAAATAAAATCAAGTAGAGTGGTTTATCTCTACTTGGAAATAGAATCTAGTAGTTTTATCTAGATTCGATTATGTAAGTATTTGGAACATTATCTTGATTCAAAAGTGGCAGAACATGTGTTGTTGGGCAAATTCATGGAATCAATAATATAAATCTGGGTCACATGTTCCACTATAATTTTACTGTTTTTGTAAAAAGGGCAGATCGGGAACCACGAAGCTAAGGATCTAAATGACTTCACTTCAGTAAGACCATCCTCGGCAGCAAGGGACGTACAAAGTTCAAGAACTCGGTGCCGACACTGGTTTCAACAAGCCAGAAACTGAGATTTTCCAGATTTCGACCATATCTCTGTCGAAACTTGGTACCTTCTCCAAGCTAAAGCAAAACCTTGGCTTCATGACCCAGAAGTAGTTTTTTACCCTGATTCTTGTTGTGTTGCCTTTTTTTGACATTTTGAACCCAATCTATGCATTAGTTTCACATAGAGAACACTTAAAATAATACTTGTGATTTTGAACCAAGTTTGATAGTGTATATTGTTCTTAGACATGGTATCGAAGAAGGTTTGACTAGAACATAACTCATTCAATATAAATCAGATTTCAGCAATCCTGGATTTGTTTGAAAGCTTTGTTGGAAATCTTTCTAACAAATCTAAGATTGCTTAAATCTGATTTACATTGAAGGAGTTATATTCTGGTCAAACTTAATTTGGTGTGTGCGAATGCTGTTTAAAAATCGCTGTAAATGGAAATAAATTTTTAGCCATTAAAACAAATGAATAATTTACTGCTATTATGGTTTTTAACAATGTTTTCTCATATTAAGATTTTTTAATTTTTAGATTTGAGAAAAAAAAATTCGCATTTAAAAATTGAAAATTTACAGCTACCGCCAAAAATCCAGTTTTTGTTCTTAAATTGGGGGGGTTGACTTTTTATCCTTTTATAATTTTTTTTTTTTTAACTATTTTTATTGGATTCAAATAGGGGGGTATTTGCTTATTTATGAATAATATCTTAAGTAAATGAACATTTACTTAAATGATAGTTGGCATAAATAAGTATTTGTCCTAGTTTCAAGCCAGATTTCCTCAAGTTTCGATGGGGATAAGTGATTTTATATAGGTGTTCAGGTCGAAACTTATAAAATTACCGAAATATGGCCGAAACAATGTCGAAACCATGCGAAACCCATCGAAACCTCGTCGAATTTGAATTCAACCCTTAACTCGTCTCGGTAGCTTGCAAAACAGACACAACTAGGTCGACTGAGTTCTTCTTCCATGGTGGCATCCTCAATAAATATAAAGAGCCATGTGTAAGTCCACCCATGTGACATGATGAAGAGAAGTCAAGTGGCTATATTCATGCTTCTATGGTCAGTCCAAAGTTGGAGAATGTTTGGAGCTAACAAAGGATCATACACATCAACAGACATATTCACAATTGAGACAAGAACTTCAATTGGACATCGTAAAGTGGCGATGTCTCCTTATGTCTTAGGATTTATAATGTAATTTTTCGTATTTCTTATAATCCTAAGCATGCATATAATGTGATTCTCATGAAACCTAAACCCTTATTAAATAGCCTCTAAAGTACCTAAACATGATTTAACGGTTTAAAACTTAGTTGGGTGACTTTGCCTTAGCCTTCAAGATGCTTTCCAAACTTATGTGGTATACACTATCTATTAGAAAAACACTGATATCAAAAGAAGAGGACAAAGAGATAGCCTGAGTCGAACGAGAACGCTTTGCCCTTAAGATAGTATTTGCACCCTATTACTTCACTGGATTGCAGTAAATCTGCCTCTCAAGATAAAACAGGCTGGACTGATTACTGATTTGCAGAGAAAGTAATCACTTGAAACTATCAGAGAATTGAGAATTTGTTAATGCCTGACTGACTGAAATTGTACCACAAAAATTGAATGATTTGGGCTGTCCATTTCACCTCTATTTATAGTGGTGGATGTATCCCTTCAAGACACCTCATGGAATGGGTGTGTCCATTGACATGAGTGGATAGGATTAAAAGATTCTAATCCAAACACTTATATGTAAGTGTCTCTTGAAGATATCCCATTGTGTAGATGTGTCTCTTGGATCAATGGATTAGATTAAAAGATTCCAATCCAAGTGCTATGAATGCACCTATACAAATGGATATGTCTCTTTGAGGATACATGTCCCTTGGATATGTCTCTTTGAAGATACATGTCCCTTAGATATGTCTCTTTGAAGATACATGTCCCTTAGCCAAAAAACTAGGCCAACATTGAACCAAAGAATGATCCAAAATTGCCAAAAAACCAGGCCAACATTGAACCAAAAAATGACCCAAAACCGTCCACACAATTATTGAAAAAATTCCAACAATTTTCCCCAATTTTTTAAAATAATTGAGTCTCAGTCAATAACCCCTCTGTACCTTTAAGTCATACTTACATAAAGGTGTCTTTCAACTTGAACCTTCATGTTGTCAAAATACATTAAGACTTGTCAAAATCAAAGTAGCCGAGGCCTTGAACTTTGAATTTATAGCGACAAATCTAATATACTAAACATATGATTTACTTGACATAGTTTCAAAAATACCCACACATTTATGGCCTTATGCTTTCATCTTAGGTTTTCATAAATGCCTTAGAGACAAGCTTTGAATCTCGCAGAAACGGCCCAACTTCCTACATTTATATAGGTGAATCTAATAATATGCAAATGTATGACTTGCATTTCCTATAGGACATAGATTCATTAAAGGATTGATCCTATCCTCTGTCTGTTTCTCCATACATACATGCACTACCTTGAGATGACAAGAGATACTATCTTTACTAATTAAGTGCATAACCGGTTATTACTACAAGTGTTTTTCCATTGAACTAGTTTACTAGATATTAGTCTAGTGTCTAGTTGATTTTCACTTGCAGATTACCTCTTATTTAAAAGCTTTAAACCCATCTCCTTGGAAGTCTTCCATACCACATCCTTACCTAGGCCTTTTGTAAAGGGATCAGCCAAATTTTCCTTTGACTTCACATAACTAATAATCATAACTCCCTTGACGAGTTGTTCCCTTACATAACTATGTCTTAAATTAATATGCCTTGACTTTCCATTGTAAATTTTATTACAAGCTCTGCATAATGTTGCTTCATTATCACAAGATATTGATATAGCAGACATTGGCTTAGGCCACAAAGAAATCTCTATTATTAGGTCTCCAAGCCATTCTGCTTCCTTTACTGCCATTGCTAAAGCAATAAACTCAGAATCCATAGTGGAGTGTGAAACCACAGTCTATTTCTTGGATCCCCAAGATATTGATCCTCCACCCAAGGTAAATATCCAACTACTTATAGACTTTGATTCATCAGATCTTGTAATCCAATTTGCATCTGTGTATCCTTCTAGTACTGCGGGAAAATTCTTATAACTTAATGCATAATTCATTGTGCCCTTTAAATACTTAAGTACTCTAGAAATCGCATTCCAATGAATTTGTCAGGGTTATGAGTAAACCTACTCAAAACACCAACTGCAAAAGCTATATCAGGACGAGTGCACTGTTTGACATACATTAAGCTGCCAATGATACTAGAGTATTCCAATTGAGATATACAATTTCCTTCATTAGAAGCCAATCTAATAGAATGATCATATGGGGTAGCAACTGGTTTACAATCCTTATAATTGAATTTCTTTAAGATTTTCTTTATGTAATGAGACTGTGTTAAAGAAATAGAATCAGAGGATCTAACAATTTTGATTCCCAAAATTACATTTGCTTCACCCATATTTTTCATATCAAAACATAAAGATAGGAAAGTCTTTGTCTCCAAAACAATGTTTGAATTAGTACCAAAGATTAACATATCATTATAACACCATGTGCATTTTTGAATTTAGAATAAACACATTTATCAGATTCATTTATTCTAAATCCATTTGCTAAAATCTTTTGGTCATATTTGTCATACCATTGCTTAGGAGTTTGTTTTAGGCCATATAAAGATTTCACTAGTTTACAAACTTTGTTTTCATGGCTTTTCAAAATAAACCCTTCAAGTTGTTCCATGTAAACTTCTTCTTTTAAATCTCCATTTAGAAAAGCAGTTTTAACATCCATTTGGCATATAACAAGTTTATTAATTGATGCTAAAGCAATTAACAATCTAATTGTACTAATTCTAGAAACCGGAGCATATGTATCAAAATAATCAATACTTTTTTTTTGCTTAAAGCCCTTGGCTACAAGCCTAGCTTTAAACTTATCAATGGTTCCATCAGTTTTAAGCTTTCGCTTAAAAATCTACTTACAACCAATAGGTCTAAATTCATGAGGTAAATCTGTTAAGACCCATGTGTTATTTCCCATTATAGAATCCATTTCATCATTTATAGCTTCTTGCCAAAAAGCAGAATCTTGAAAATTCATGGCTTCTCGAAAAGTCAATGGATCATGTTCAACATTATATACACAAGAATTTGTAACTTCATTTCTATTTCCTCCAACCAAGTATTGATAGAAATCTGGACCAAAGGATTTTTATACTTTAACTCTTTTACTTCTTCTTGGTTCAACACTCTCATTATTCTCAGAGTTTGATTGAACAGTATCTTGATCCTCCTTGTTTGTATCTTCATTCTTCCGTTTCCTAGAGAATGAATCCTCAAAGAACTCAGCATCTCTAGATTCTAAAATTGTATTTTGGCTAACGGTCTCTGTAGATTCCATCGTTAGAAATCTATAGTCCTAGCTATGTTGAGCATAGCCAATGAAAATACATTCAATTGCCTTTTCACCTAATTTATGTCTTTTAGGATCAGTTAATCTTACTAATGCTCTACATCCCCATACTTTGAAATATCCAAGAGAAGGTTTTCTCTTCATCCAATATTCATAGGGAGTGATATTAGTCTTTTTATGGGGTATACGATTAAGTATATAACAAGCAGTCATTAATGCTTCCCCCCATAAATTCTTTGGTAAGTCAGAAGTAAGTAAAAGTGTATTCACCATTTCTGTTAGAGTCCTATTTTTCCTTTCTGCTACACCATTTTGTTGAGGACTATAGGGAGCCATTGTTTGATGGATAATTCCATAAACTTCACAAAAATCATCAATAGAGAAATATTCTCTTTCTCTATCAGTTCGTAAGATTTTAACCCTACGATCTAATTGATTTTTCACTTCGGCTTTGTAGATTTTGAATTTCTCCAAAACCTCATCTTTAGTCCTTAACAGGTATACATATGTATATTTTGAACAATCATCTATAAAAGTGATGAAATATCTTTTACCACCTCTAGTTAGAATACCTTCTAACTCACACAAATCAGAATGTACCAATTCTAAGAGTTGTGTATTCTTTTCTACTTTCTTAAAAGATTTCCTAGCAATCTTAAACTTGATGCATACAGAACATTTGTCTTGACTAGAAGAAGTACAATCCGGTATTAAATCTAATTTAACCATATTTTTCATGCACTTATAATTAACATGCCCAAGTCTAGAATATCAAATATCAAAAGTAGAAACAATATAAGCAGAAGATGGATTTCCATTAATCATATTGAACTTATACATCCTATTCGATGTATAACCTTTTCCAACATAAATTCCCCCTTTGGACACGACGATGTTCCCTGACTCAAATAGGATTTTAAATCCATGTTTGTCAAACAAGCTTACAGAAATTAGATTTTTCCTAATCTCAGGAACATGAAGTACATCATTCAAAGTAAGCTTCATTCCGGATGTAAGATTCAGAGCCACTGTGCCTTACCTATGACCTTAGCAGTTGAAGAATTTCCCATAAAGAGATCTTGTCCATCTGCTATAGGTTCATAAACTTTGAACAAGTTTTTGTTCTTGGCAATATGTTTGGTTGCACCGGAATCTATCCACCATTCCTCATCATCACCAACTGTGAATGTTTCAGATATCACAACAGCCCAATCATCATTGTCAACTATGTTGGTTTGTTCTTTTTGTTGCTTCTCCTTGAGATAAACTCGACACTGTTTCTTGAAATGACCGGCTTTCCCGCATTTTCAGCAAGCCGTTTTAGGGTTAGTAAAACTACCCTTCTTCTTTTCCGAAACAAATCCTTTCCCATCAAACTTTCTCTTTTTGCCCTTAGAAGATGCATTTTCTATAACATGAGCCTTTGGAGATTTTTCCTCCAATTCAAGTTTATCCAATTTGCGAGAATTCTCTTCAACTTGTATATACTTTATCAGCTCTTGCATAGTCATTGCATCCTTTTTTTGTTTCAGCTCTTTCCGACAATCTTTCCAAACAAGAGGCAATTTAGAGATAATTGTAGATACTTGGAAAGACTCATCAAGAGAATGACCCTCAGAGATTATTTGATTCATGAGATCTTGCAACTCATAAGTTTGTGAAATAATAGACTTATCACCTACCATTCTATAATCAAATAATTTACTTACAAGAAACTTCTTGTTGCCAGCATCCTCAATCTTATACTTTTTGTCGAGATCCTCCCATAGTTCTCTTGACGTACTGTCTGCAAATTTGGGCTCATACACATCATAAAGTGTGTTTGATAACCCATTGAGAATGTAACCTTTGCACATGAAGTCGTCTTGTTCCCACTGCTAGCGTTGCTATTTCTGTACCGGTGTCTCTCCACTTGAAGCTTCTCCAGTGGTGTTTACAGGTGCTTTTGGCTTCTCTTCATTCAGGACATGAGCAAGCTTCAAAGCAGTGAGCAAGAAATACATCTTCCCTTTCCATCGTTTGAAGAACAAACCATCAAACTTGCCTAGTTTGGTGATCTCGTTCCCAGGTATCTTCATCACTGTTGTCTCCTCCATTGATCAAATATTGTCTTAAGATTGTTAGAAAAACACTGATATCAAAAGAAGAGGACAAAGAGATAGCCTGAGTCGAATGAGAATGATGTGTCCTTAAGATAGTATTTGCACCCTATTACTACACTGGGTTGCAGCAAATCTGCCTCCCAAGACAAAACAGGCTGGACTGATTACTGATTTGCAGAGACAGTAATCACTTGAAACTATCAGAGAATTGAGAATTTGTTAATGCCTAACTGACTGAAATCATACTACAAAAATCGAATGATTTGGGCTATCCATTTCACCTCTATTTATAGTGGTGGTTGTATCCCTTCAAGACACCTTATGGAATGGGTGTGTCTATTAACATGAGTGGATAGGATTAAAAGATTCTAATCCTGCACTTATACGTAAGTGTCTCTTGAAGATATCCCATGGTGTAGGTGTGTCTCTTGAAGATACCCCATGGTGTAGGTGTGTTTCTTGGAGATACCCCATGGTGTAGATGTGTCTCTTGGATCAATGGATTAGATTAAAAGATTTCAATCCAAATGCTATAAATGCACCTATACAAATGGATATGTCTCTTTGAAGATACATGTCCCTTAGCCAAAAAACCAGGCCAACATTGAACTAAAGAATGACCCAAAACCGCCAAAAAACCAGGCGAACATTGAACCAAAGAATGACCGAAAACCATCCACATAACTATTGAAAAAATTCCAACACTATCCTAGACATATTTGGCCAAAAAGTTCAAAATATAACATATTAGAAAACCAAAACTCAAACCTTTTGGTAGACCTCTTGGGAAGCCAAATGACCAAAAATGGGGTTTTTAACTTAGAATATATTAGAAAATGTATATGAAATTAAGTTTTCAAAACAGATTTTTATATTAGTAAATCGGTACCTGATTGATGCAACCAGAATGCCACATTACAATTGGCTTGTTCTTCCCGATAGCTCTGGGTCAAACCGGCTAATACAACTAGCATGTTGGATCCTACAGGCTCATACACCCCTGTTTTTCCGCATCCCACAATTTCAATCAGATATTAAGTGGTCTTCCAGTTTGAATTGGAATTTGGTCAAAACAAGAAAGTTGTATCTCTGTGAGTCTAGTTTCAGGGGAAAAAATCAGGTCAGTCTGAGCTATACAATATAAGTTATGTCTAAAATGCGACAAAGGTCTGGGAACCAACTCATAGAACCGACCAGTTGTAGACACTCCATTTTGTCACTCCCGAGTGGCCCTAGACGATGATGAGCTCGAAATCTACACAAAGTATGGAAGTGGTTCCCTCGTTATAGTTTGAAGTGTCCCTCTTACCCCCAGACAGTATTCTCAACTCTCATTATGGTATAGGTGGTTAAAACTAACCCAAAATTATTTTTAAAAATACCGGTACGGTTTTGTCACATTTAGATAGACCCAGACTGACCCCATAGACCAAACCCTAGCTAGAATAGGTTTAGAATAGGCTAAATAACCCCCTTGGTGCTGCATATGGACCAGATACATTCTATCCAAAACAACACCCGATGCTCCTCAGCTAGTGACTTTTCTCCATAAACGGTGTCGTTTGAACTCCACCCTGTGCCATTTTGCTCATCCCATACCATTTTGGCGAACGATTTGGTGAATCTCAATGCGATATTCGATTTGGATTCGTCTCCTACGACCTTAGCACCATCTTAGACACCCTTTAGGATTCAAAAGACCTTCACAAGACTCTAGAAACCTTCTTTGGATGGATCAAAGTAAGTTTTCTTTGATCCCAAGCATGATCAAGCCCTCTTCTTATTGTAAGAAGACCTCCCTTTAATGGAATTTGAGAACACATACCTTACAAGGTTTTGGGACCCTTCACACTATAAATAGGTGACCCCTTACACGTTTTGGGGGACCCGATACAATTTTAATGGAAGACCGACGAATGCCAATGCAAATATTGGAGAATTTTAGAGCATATGTTGTACTGTAGTGTCAGTTGCAATTTAAAGCCCCTCTAAGCTGAGTCTAAGCCACTCGAATGATGTTCCTTCCTTCATAAAAGTTGTAGACAGGTGAGTCATCTTTATTTTGGTCCTTATTTCATATTTTTGTGATTTTTCTATGATTTCTTATCCTTTTTCTACTGAGCATGACTCACTACTGCCCTCCATGGGGCGGTGGTGCTGTGCACGGTTACATTGATTTGTCGGATGGGCTTTGCAATGAACCCTTTTCACCATGTTTTTTCAAGGCTTTTATCTATCTTCTCTGATTTTACCGGATTTTACGCCATTGTTTTACTAATCTTTATCAACCTTCTCTTCTTAGAATAGATTGCTTTCACGATTTTGCTTAAACAAAGTTTTCAGCGTTTTTCAAAGTTTTCCTATGTCTTAATCCATTTTCTTCTTGTGTTTTAATCTTGTTTATGTTTCCTCATGTTCTTATCGCTGATTTAATCGTTTTTCTTCATCTTAAGGTTTTAGATTCCTTTCCCCTCACTTTTTTCATGTTTTTCATCTTTTCTAGGCTAGTTTAGCACTAGGGGTATTTTTATAATTTCTCATGCACGAATTTACACTTTTTTATTTTTCGTTATTCCTGATGTTATACATGCTATCCATCATCTTCACAATGTTTAAATTCATGTCTACCATGCTTGCTATGAATTTCTATGTTTTATGCTTATTATAGCCCTCCATGTTTTGGTGATATGAATGGTAATTCTGTAATTTCAAGCATATATGTACATGGTTTCCAGCATGTTTAACATAGGATTTACATTCTTCTTTATCATTTATGCTTTCCATTCCAGTACACTAACCATGCAGGGTAAAGTTGGATCAAGGTATATCATCTATTGTTATGTATGTCTCGAATTCTTGGACCCGTTTCGAAGAATAACCCGCTCTGACATTTTTGGTGGTGACCCGAATGGAACTTTTTCTGAGATCTGTGATGGTAGCAAAGGGCTTTATCAGCCAAAGCCCGGAGCCCATCACTGATCTCGTTGGGGGTGCGGGGGCGAAGCCCCGCGGTACAGTTCGACCCGATGGATCGACCCAGATCCGATGGAGGAGTATTTATGTTCCTTACCCGCTTTATTGTAAAGAGAGGAAGATTTTGGGGTTTTCATTCTAGGGTTTCTGAGAGAGAGCAACAGCAGTGATTTGGGTGTTCTTGAGAGTTTCCATTGTAATTTTTCTCCGATTTGCACAGTGAATAATCTTCGTCTTCGCCCGTGGATGTAGCACACCATACTGGTGTGTGAACCACGTTATATCTCTGTGTTCTTTTGCTTGGTTCTTGTTTCTTTTCGTTATTTTGTTGGTGTTTGCTATAACAAATTGGTATCAGAGCTCTTGGTTGTTTTGATCACTGCATCCATGGCTCCTACATCAACGAAATTTGATATTGACAAGTTCGATGGGAGCATTAGCTTCAGCTTATGGTAAGTTCGGATGATGGCTGTTCTTGCACAGCAAGACTTGAGGGAAGCCTTGCTTGGGAAAGCGAAGAAACCTGCAACTATGTCTGAGGAGGAGTGAAACAAGATGGATATCAAAGCCCTTTCGGCTATCCAGTTATGTCTTTCAAATGATGTTTTGCAAGAAGTTCTCTCAGAGAAGGCGGCTGCTGAGTTGTGGGCAAAGTTGGAAAACCTATATCTCACCAAATCCCTCACCAACAGGTTGAGATTAAAGTAGCGTTTGTATACCCTTCGTATGGGTGAAGGTAGTTCACTTAAATCCCATATTTCTGATTTCAATTCTATTGTTACTGATTTGAAAGCAGTAGATGTAAAAATTGATGATGAAGATTTAGCTCTGTTATTGTTATGTTCCCTGCCTCCATCATATAAGAGTTTTAGGGACACCATGATTTATGGTAGAGAGACCATCTCTGTTGAGGATGTCAAAACGAATCTGCTAAGCAAGCAGGAGATTGATGATCAGTTGACATCAAGTAAATCAGAGGGTGTTGGTTTGGTGGTTAGGGGGAGAACTTCTGAAAGAGGTTCAGACAGTGACAAGAAGAAGGCTAGATCAAAATCTAGGCATAAGAATTTGTCCTGCAATTACTGCAAGAAGAAGGGGCACATTAAATCTGAATGCTACAAGCTTTTAAATAAGCAAAAGGCAAGTGCTGGTGCCCAAAACGAACAGAAGAAAGAAAGCTCCGCAAAGGCTAGTATTGTTGCAGATGAGAATGATTCTGACATGCTTTTAGTTACTGATGACAGAATCAGATCACAGGATGAATGGATTCTTGATTCCGAGTGTTCCTACCATATGTGCCCTAACCGTGAATGGTTCTCCACATATGAATCAATTCAAGGCGGAGTTGTGTTGATGGGCAACAATGCTTCTTGCAAAACAGTTGGAAAGGGGACGGTCAGAATTAAGATGCATGATGGCATTATCAGAACCTTGTCTAATGTTAGACATGTTCCTGACTTAAGAAGAATGTTAGATTTAAAATATATTTTATTTTATTTTAAGTTTCAAAATTTTTTGATTGCTTTGTTATGGTGTGGGACCCATGTGATCAAAGAAGTAATTCCAAAGGTTGTAACATTCTATGGGTACCCTAAAGTCTATTCATGGTCACTATCATGAGTGGAAAGGTGGGTTAAGGATATTGAATGAGATTGATTTCTCAATTCATGGCCATAGGTGATGTCTCTCCCTTTATGGGTATTAAGGCCTTTATGGTCCTTAGTGGATAATGACCATTTTATGGGGTTTTAAGGCCTTTATGGTCTTAGTGGAGAATGAATGTATTTTAAGGTCATTCATGACCCTTAGTGGGGAATGACCATGAATTTGGAATTAACCTCCAATTCATGTCCATATTCATGCCCATAAATCTTATTCTTCAATTTGGTCATAAGTGGATGGTTATTCTTGAGAATTCCAAGGGAATGCAAGGATTGGTCTTGGGCCTATATAAACCCAACCAATTGGTTTGTAAGAGATATCTTTGGATACATGTTCATGCCCATACTTAGCAATCACTAGGAGTATTATTCTCTCTCTCTCTCTTTTCTTCTAAGTGTGTTAGAGGGTTGCTGTGTTGAAGCTCTTGGCTCCTTCAAGGGACTAGAAGGACTGCTTCATCTTCTAGTTGGAGGTTGTTTTATCTTGGGGTAGTGGTGCAGAACACTCCTTGGCAGTAGGAGGCATCAATTACCTTAAAGGCAGCACCACAAGTGTGACTCAACCTCAAGCTTGTTCAAGTTGTTGCGGGTGTGGTTCTACATCAAATTCAAGCTTTGGTCTTCTCATTTCAGCCAAAGGTCAAGCCTAGTTTCTACTGCTTAATCTATTGTATTGCAATTCGTGTTGTTTCAATTATTTGTAAGGAATTGTAATACAATTACACAACAAGTTTAAGGTAATTGATATTATAAGATCTCATGGCTGATCTTGGAGACGTAAGCAACAAGGGTGATGCTTCGAACAACAACACCGCTGATGGAGCTACCAATGAAGGAAATCCTTCAAACACAAGTATTGAAGGAGCAATCAACAACCAAGAAGGCGGAGTTCCTGTTAGCCGCAATGGTAAGGAGATTCCTCTTTTTCCTACCGTTGACTCAATTCCCACCAATGTTATCCCGTCGGTGACGGAGCTTATCCCGGATTTGGGTAAGATGAGGATTATCTCTGAATTTGACAAGATTGAACAGTTTGGAGGTCAAAACTTCAAACGATGGAGGCAAATGATGTTGTTTGCATTAGCCCAAATTGGGGTGGTATTTGCCTTGGTCGAACCCATGTCGGAAAAAAGTAATGATCCGAAAAGGAGGGCAAAAGGGTGGCTTGGATTCAAGCGGATTACCAGTCAAGAATCGAATTTTGAATGCATTATCAAATGACCTATACCATGTGTATAGTTCTTTGGAGTATGCATGTTCGATTTGGAATGCGTTGGTAAAAAGTACTCTCTTGAGGATCTTGGTTCAAGGAAGTACTTGGTGGCTAACTTTCTAAACTTTGCTATGAAAGATAGGACACCGTCTCAAGCCAAATTGATCAATTTCAAATTTTGGTTGGAAAGCTAGCAAAGGAAAAGATGGTTCTACCGGAAGAATTTGTGACCGGTGCCTTGATTGAAAAACTTCCATCTTCTTGGGATGCATTTAAGGCGTCTATGAAACATAAGAAGACGGAGTTGACTCTAGACCAATTGATTGTAAGGATCAAAATTGAGGAGAAGAACCGGCACAAGGACAAGGGTGAAAAAGACCTTGGGGAAAGACGCCTAAAAGCGAACTTGGTAGAGACCAACAAACAAAACAAGAAAAGGAAGAATCGTCAAGACAATGATGAGCCTTCTTTCAAGAAGAAGAAACTTACTTGTTTTGTGTGTGGTAAGCTAGGACACTTCAAACAAGATTGTCGATTCAAGAAGAAAAATTCTGAAAAGGTAAACCTAGTTGAAGACAACGTCTTTATTGCTATGGTCACGGAAGCAAATTTGATTGAAAAATCAAAAGATTGGGTATTGGATACCGGTGCCACAAGACATATTTGTGGTGATCTGAAGATGTTTTCCTCTTATTCCATGAATACAGAGGATGAAAAGGTATTTATGGGGAATTCCCAAAGTGCTCCTGTTATGGGAAAAGGAAAAGTGACTTTGAAACTCACTTCAGGGAAGACTATGGTTCTCACCAATGTTCTTCATGTGCCGGATATTAGGCGCAATTTAATTTCAGTTCCTTTGCTTAATAAAGTAGGAATGAAATTGGCTTTTGAAAGTGATAAGGCGGTTATCACTAAAAACAATGTTTTTGTGGGGAAGGGATACCTTAGTGAGGGGTTGTTTGTACTAAGTGTTGGAAATATTGTAATTGAGAAAACTAGTACTTCTTCTGCTTACATGATTGTCTCTTCTAACTTTTTTTATTTGTGGCATGGTAGGTTGGGTCATAGTAGTGTGAAATATATTACCAAACTATGCAAGTTAGGCATGATCACCGATAAGGTGGAATCCCCTGTAAACAAGTGCATAACTTGTGTAGAGGCAAAGTTAACCAAAAAACCTCACAAGACTATGGATAGGAAGAGTAATCTCTTGGAATTAATCCATAGTGACTTATGTGACTACAAGTCATATGAGTCTAGGGGAGGAAACAACTATGTCATAACTTTCATAGATGAACACTCTAGATATACCATGGTGTATTTACTCAAATCAAAGGATGAGGCCGGAAAGGCGTTCATATCTTACAAAATGAAAGTTGAAAATCAACTTAGTAAGAAGGTTAAGAGACTTAGAACTGATAGAGGGGCTGAGTACTTTAACCTTGATAAGTTTTGTGAGGAAAATGGAATTATCCATGAAACAACCGCTCCATACCAACCGGAATCAAATGGGGTTGCCGAAAGGAAAAATAGGTCTCTTAAAGAGATGATGAACTCTATGTTATTGAGTTCAGGTGTACCACTTGATATGTGGGGGGAAGCCATGCTATCGGCATGTTATCTATCAAATAGAATCCCACATAGCAAGACTGGTATGGTTCCATTTGAGAAATGGTTTGGTAGGAAACCAAGTCTAAAACATCTACGGGTTTGGGGTTGTTTGGCTAAGGTGTTGTTACCGGATTCCAAGAAAAGAAAATTGGGACAAAAAACATGTGATTGTGTGTTTTTGGGTTATGCTACAAATAGTACGGCATACCGGTTCATGGTGATCAAAGCTATGGATGATGTTATTGAACCAAATAGCATCATAGAATCAAGAGACGTTGAGTTTTTTGAAAATTTATTTCCCTTTAAGTCCATATTATCTATAAGTAAGGCTAGTCAATTGACTAATGGGAAAATGGAGTCAAATGAAAGGGTTACCAATCAAGAATTGAGTAATGATGACGAAAGTCGGCCTAGGATGAGCAAGCGACTCAAAAGACCCAAATATACAGATGATGAGTGGCTTGTCTATTTAGTAGACAAGGATCCTCTTACATACAAAGAGGCTATTACATCACTGGATGCCGTCTTTTGGAAAGAGGCAATCAAGAGTGAACTAGATTCAATCTTGGCGAATAACACTTGGGAATTGGTGGATTTACCATTCGGCTCCAAAACTTTGGAAACCAAGTGGATATTTCGAAAGAAATTAAAAAGTGATGGGTCACTTGATCGTTTCAAGGCCAGACTTGTTGTCAAAGGTTTTAGGCAAAAGCCTAATATTGATTACTTTGACACATTTGCCCCGGTGTCTAGAATTGCCACGATAAGGGTTATGTTGGCAATGACGTCAATATATAACCTGGTCATCCATCAAATGGATGTGAAAACGGCATTTCTTAATGGGGACTTAGAGGAGGAAATTTACATAAAGCAACCAGAAGGTTGTGTTGTAATTGGCTAAGAGCGAAAGGTTTGCAAACTTCGGAAATCCTTATATGGATTGAAGCAAGCACCGAAGCAATGGAATGAAAAATTGGACAAGGTTCTAATTTCAAATGGATTCGTTGTAAATGACGCTGAAAGATGCTTATATAGCAGGTTTCATGGTGGTAGGGGTGTATTCATACTACTATATGTAGATGATATGCTCATAATGGGAACAAACTTGGAAATGGTTAATCAAGCTAAGAAACTTTTGATGTCTAGTTTCGACACAAAAGACTTAGGAGAGGCTGATATGATCCTTGGGATCAAAATCACCAAGCAAGGAAATCATATTTCATTATCCCAAGCCCGATATGCAGAAAATATACTTAAAAGGTATGGGTACCATGAAGTTTCAGCGGTTAAAACACCTTTTGATATGGGGTGTCACTTGAAAAGGAACCTAGGTGAACCAGTGAATCAAAAAAGATATGCTCAAATTATTGGTTCGGTCACATATCTAATGAATTGTACGCGTCCAGATATTGCCCTTGCGGTAGGAAAGTTGAGTCAACATACTCACTATCCAAGTAAGGAACATTGGAGCGTGGTTGATAGGTTATTAAGGTACCTAAAAGGCACTATAAACTATAGTTTACACTATAGTGGTAAACCAGCAGTTTTGGAAGGGTATTGTGATGCAAATTGGATTTGGGATACAAACGAGTCCTTAGCTACTAGTGGATATGTGTTTACACTAGCAGGCGGTGCAATCTCATGGAAGTCCACAAAGCAATCTTGTGGGACAGGCTCTACCATGGAAGCTGAGTTCATAGCCTTGGAAAAGGCAGGAACGGAAGCCAAATGGCTTAGAAATTTAATGGCGGGTATTCCATTGTGGCAAAAACCGGCGCCATCGGTATCACTACATTGTGATAACCAAGCGGCTATACATCTAGCCAAGAACCGGATATACAATGGTAAGAGGAGGCACATACGCCTCAGACACAACCTTGTGAGACAGTACATAGATGAAGGAATGATAGCTATCGATTATGTGAAGTCAAAAAGTAACCAAGCTGACATGTTCACAAAGCCTATGTCTGTCAAGAACTTGTGTAATGCATCTACAGGAATGGGGTTAATGCCTAATCCATAGGTCATGTGATGGACACCCTACCTATGTGAAGAGGCTAAATGCGAATTAGGTTCAAGGGGTACAAACGAAATCACTTGGTTGACCGGTTTTGTACTACTACTTGTATAAATATTCATTCCAAGTCGTAGATGGTGAAAGTAGTACTACCACAAAGAAAGAGGTTGAGCGGTAAAGCTCTTAATTAGTCTAATCCTAGGAAATGTGGGGGTGTGTCAGTTGTGGTGCACACTAGGGACTAACCTAAGTGAATGTAGGGGGTGTGGCCGCCGCCGATGAGAACTTATAGGCGAGTTCTCTAAAACATTCACGAGTTCAAGATAAGGGATATGGCCGGTTCAAAAGTCCAAAGTGATTTTATGATGGGTAGCACAAGAGTCGACCTATGGGATATGGTTGATGGGACGGTCAGCTACACCAATGAGAAAAGGTTCAAGGAGTCGACTCCACCTCTACTCGTAGCGCGGTTCATTAGACCTAGTGTAGGTTCAAGTCCGGAAGACACCTACAACGATGTGTCCTATAGTGTCTAATTCATCACAGCATGTGTGTCTCGTGTCGTTTTGAAACTTGTGGGGGATTGTTAGATTTAAAATATATTTTATTTTATTTTAAGTTTCAAAATTTTTTGATTGCTTTGTTATGGTGTGAGACCTATGTGATCAAAGAAGTAATTCCAAAGGTTGTAACATTCTATGGGTACCCTAAAGTCTATTCATGGTCACTATCATGAGTGGGAAGGTGGGTTAAGGATATTGAATGAGATTGATTTCTCAATTCATGGCCATAGGTGATGTCTCTCCCTTTATGGGTATTAAGGCCTTTATGGTCCTTAGTGGATAATGACCATTTTATGGGGTTTTAAGGCCTTTATGGTCTTAGTGGAGAATGAATGTATTTTAAGGTCATTCATGACCCTTAGTGGGGAATGACCATGAATTTGGAATTAACCTCCAATTCATGTCCATATTCATGCCCATAAATCTTATTCTTCAATTTGGTCATAAGTGGATGGTTATTCTTGAGAATTCCAAGGGAATGCAAGGATTGGTCTTGGGCCTATATAAACCCAACCAATTGCTTTGTAAGAGACATCTTTGGATACATGTTCATGCCCATACTTAGCAATCACTAGGAGTATTATTCTCTCTCTCTCTTTTTCTTCTAAGTGTGTTAGAGGGTTCTTTGTGTTGAAGCTCTTGGCTCCTTGAGGACTAGAAGGACTGCTTCATCTTCTAGTTGGAGGTTGTTTTATCTTGGGGTAGTGGTGCGAGAACACTCCTTGGCGTAGGAGGCATCAATTACCTTAAAGGCAGCACCACAAGTGTGACTCAACCTCAAGCTTGTTCAAGTTGTTGCGGGTGTGGTTCTACATCAAATTCAAGCTTTGGTCTTCTCATTTCAGCCAAAGGTCAAGCCTAGTTTCTACTGCTTAATCTATTGTATTGCAATTCGTGTTGTTTCAATTATTTGTAAGGAATTGTAATACAATTACCCAACAAAGAATCTCATCAGTTTTGGCACTCTTGATTCAAATGGGTGCAAATATACAGCTGAAGGTGGAGTCATGAGGATCAGTAAAGGTGCTCTTTTGTTGATGAAAGGAGTGAAGATTGGTAGTCTGTATGTGTTGCAGGGTACTACAGTCACTGGTTCAGTTGCAGCAGATTCATCATCTATGTCTGAGTCTGATACTACAAATTTATGGCACATGAGATTGGGCCATATGAGTGAAAGAGGGATGGCATCGTTGAGTAAAAGAGGTCTATTATGTGGTCAGAGTACAGGTAAAATGGAGTTCTGTGAACATTGTGTGTTTGGGAAGCAGAAGAGGGTCAGCTTCAGTACTGCTATTCACAGGACCAAGGGAACTCTGGACTATATTCATTCAGATCTTTGGGGACCCTCCAAGGTTCCCTCCAAAGGGAATGGTGCTAGATACTTGCTCACTTTCATTGATGATTTTTCTAGGAAGGTCTGGGTCTATTTCTTGAAGCACAAAAATGAAGTATTTGTTACTTTTAAGAAGTGGAAAATTTTGCTTGAGAAACAGACCGGGAAACAAATTAAAAGGTTGAGAACCGATAATGGCCTAGAATTCTGTGAAGGTGATTTTAATGAGTTCTGCAAGAATGAGGGGATTGCAAGACACCACACAGTTGTGAAGACACCCTAGCAGAATGGAGTTGCAGAACGTATGAACAGAACCTTGTTAGAAAAGGCAAGATGTATGTTGTCAAATGCAAGATTGGGCAAGGAGTTTTGGGCAGAGGCAGTAAACACAGCAGCTTGGTTGGTGAATAGGTCTCCTTGCACAGCCATTGAGTGCAAGACTACGGAGGAGGTCTGGTCAGGTAAGCCTGCAGACTACTCAAATTTAAAGATTTTTGGATGTCCTGCTTATGCACATGTGAATGATGGGAAGTTGGAACCTAGGGCCAAGAAATGTATTTTTCTTGGGTATGGATCTGGAGTGAAGGGATTCAGGTGGTGGTGCCCTGATCCAAAGTCTCCTAAATTTCTTATTAGCAGAGATGTTACTTTTGATGAGTCTGCTATGTTGCATCCTAGGAAAGAAACTCACATTCAGTGTGATGAAAGCCAGAAAAATTCTGGGGAGAAGGTGGAGTTTGAAATTGATGGTCCATCTTCAAACAAATCAAAATCTACTTCAATTCAGCTGCCTACTTTCACTGAAGAAGATGAAGTTCAAGGGGATCAAGAAGAAGAGTGGTATAGCATTGCCAAGCATAGACCAAGAAGGAATGCTAGACCACCACAAAAATATGGGCATGCTGAAATTGTTGCTTATGCATTGTCTGTTGCAGACACAATTGAAAATAGTGAGCCTGCAACATATTCAGAAGCTATTTCTTCAGTTGATTCCACAAAGTGGTTGATTGCCATGAATGAGGAGATTGAATCTCTTCATAAAAATCAGACTTGGGAGCTTGTCAAGCCGCCAAGAAGGAAGAAAATTGTTGGCTGCAAATGGGTTTTCAAAAGGAAGGAATCTACCTCAAGTGTTGAAGGTGCTAAGTACAAGGCAAGATTGGTTGCAAAGGGCTACAGTCAAGTATATGGTGTTGATTTTAATGATGTTTTCTCACCTGTTGTTAAGCATAGCTCTATTCGTGTCTTGCTTGCTTTAGTTGCCATGCATGATTTGGAGTTGGAGCAACTCGATGTGAAAACAGCATTCTTGCATGGTGAATTGAAAGAACAGATTTATATGCATCAACCTGAGGGTTTTGTTACTGAGGGTAAGGAGGACCATGTATGCCTATTGAAGAAGTCTCTTTATGGTTTGAAGCAGTCTCCTAGACAGTGGTATAGGAGGTTTGATTTTGTTATGGCAAGTTTTGGTTACAATAGGCGCCAACATGACTGTTGTGTATATTTCAGAGAACTCTTTAATGGCTCATTCATATATTTGCTGTTATATGTTGATGATATGTTGATTGCAGCCAAAGATATGAATGAGATTAATAGGTTGAAGCAATAGTTAAATTCTGAATTTGAGATGAAGGATTTGGGGGCAGCAAGGAAGATTCTTGGTATGGAAATTAAGAGGGATAGAAAAGCAGGGAAGCTATGGCTATCTCAACAGAAATACATTGAGAAGGTATTGGAACGTTTTGGAATGAAAGATGCCAAACCTGTAAGTACTCCTATTGCATCTCATTTTAGACTTTCAACTACTCTATCACCTCAGACAGAAGAAGAGGTGAAGTGCATGTCACATGTTCCATACTCTAGTGCAGTTGGTTCCATTATGTATGCTATGGTTTGTACACGTCTTGACATTTCATAGGCAGTCAGTGTGGTGAGTAGGTACCTATCATGTCCAGGTAAAACTCACTGGGAAGCAGTGAAATGGATACTTAGATATTTGAAGGGGACCTCTGATGTTTGCTTGGAGCTTGGAAGGAATGGTGACAGCTTATCTGGTTGTTGATTCAGATTATGCAAGTGATCTTGACAAGAGGAGATCACTCACAGGTTATGTATTTACTCTTGGAGGATGTGCGGTTAGTTGGAAAGCTACTTTACAGGCCACAGTTGCATTATCTACTACTGAAGCAGAGTATATGGTAGTGACTGAGGCAGTTAAAGAAGCTATTTGGCTTAGAGGTTTGTTGGGAGAGCTCAGCATGGATCATGATGTGACTGTTGTCCACTGTGATAGCCAAAATGCTATTCACTTGACTAGAGATCAGATGTATCATGAGAGGACGAAGCACATTGATGTTCGGTATCACTTTGTTAGAGAAATAGTTGCTCAAGGCAATATTCAAGTGTTGAAGATTGGTACTGAAGATAATCCAGCTGATATGTTGACAAAGCCTTTGTGTGCTACCAAGTTCGAGCATTGCTTGAACTTGATTAGAGTTTGCCACATTTGAGTTGAGCCCTTTTGGAAGGGCTATTGGAGAAGATGAAGATTTCAGCTATGTGTTTTCATGTTAGAGGAGAATTCAAGCCAAGGTGGAGATTTGTTATATATGTCTCGAATTCTTGGACCCGTTTCGAAGAATGACCCGCTCTGACATTTTTGGTGGCTACCCGAATGGAACTTTTTTTTGAGATCTGTGATGGTAGCAGAGGGCTTTATCAGCCCAAGCCCGGAGCCCATCACTGATCTCGTTGGGGGTGCGGGGGCGAAGCCCCCGCGGTACGGTTTGACCCAACCCGATGGATCGACCCAGATCCGATGGAGCAGTATGTATGTTCCGTACCCGCTTTATTGTAAAGAGAGAGGAAGATTTTGGGGTTTTCGTTCTAGGGTTTCTGAGAGAGAGCAACAGCAGTGATTTGGGTGTTCTTAAGAGTTTCCATTGTAATTTTTCTCCGATTTTCATAGTGAATAATCTTCGTCTTCGCCCGTGGATGTAGCACACCATACTGGTGTATGAACCACGTTATATCTCTGTGTTCTTTTGCTTGGTTCTTGTTTCTTTTCATGATTTTGTTGGTGTTTGCTATAACATCTATCCACCCCTTTTTATGTTTTTGTATGTGATTTCCTAGCATTCCTATTTATATTAATTTAGGCTCAACCAAAATAACATGCAACCTAGGGTAGAAGTCCGGTTTTTACCAGGTGGAACGAGGTGCCTAACACCTTCCCGGACCGTAACCTGACACAGACCCCAACCTTTGGATTGGATCAATTCCGATTGGAGTCATTTTTTGTTTTATTTTTACCATGGGTTCTAGACCCTAATCTAAGTGGCGACTCCTTCTCATTCAGACCTCAAGGCCTGGTTTCAACCTCCGAAACCTCTCCTCCACTTGACCTCACATCAGTTGGTAATAGTCTGGTTACTGTAGCAACGATCATAAAATGAATATATTTGTGAACCATTTTTAAGACCTTTGGAGCTTTTTTTGGGCACAGTTTTGTGTCCATTCTTCTCCTATACATAGGGGAAGCCTAGAGGAGTTTCTTATTACACACATTGGCATATCATTTTAGTCTTGATTTGGGGTTTTTATTAAGAATCATAGTTGAGCTATCATCTTACATATTTTAACTTCATAGAGGTTTTTGTATTTTAGCTTTAACTTGTGTATTTTTCTATTGAGCCTTTGTAACACTCTTTAAACTATGTTGTTGTAAGGGTTGTTAGTGGTGATCCTTAGAATCTATAGACACCTCATTTTGTCACCCCGGAGGCTGCTTTGACAATGATGAGTATCCCTTAAGGTGTAGTGGTCTTTTATATGTAGATTTGGGGAGTTTCCCATTGTCCTTAACATATTATAATAACATTCATTAAAATGACTGAAATGCCCCTAAAGAGGGAATCAGGTGCAAAATGTTGTTCCAATCCGAAAAATTGCCAATATGTCCAAATGATGGATTACTTCGTCATATCCAAGTTTGGTATGGAATTATGTCCATTTATGCCCCTCACTAGGGAAAGAATTTATTTTGATGACTAGGGTTTCCACTAGAGGCAGTCTTTGCAAGTCAGTACAATCCTTGATTCGCATACCAAAGGAAAGGATACAAAATATGTGAAAAAATGTCTTTTGAATCATCTGATTCGGACATGTGTAGCCTACGTTACAGGCATTCCAAGGCTATAGCCATACATTGGATAGGCTTGGCCTAGCATAGTCTTGCTTGGAACAGGCGATAGAACTAAATCTTGTGAGATCTCAGTTTTTCCAAGGCTCGAGACGAGATGGCATCCGAAACATAAAAGTACAATAACTCGAGCGAGATCTCAAGATCTCGACCTAAACACCTTTATGTGAGTGCCAGATCTCGGTGGGAAGTCTTGGTATACAGACACCTATCTATGCAAAAATTGCTTAAATCTGATTTATATTGAAGGAGTTATGTTCCGGTCAAACTTAAATTGGTGTCCGCGATTGCTGTCAAAATCGCTCTGAATGAAAATAATTTTTTAGACATCAAAACAAATAAATATTTTATTGTACGTTTGGTTTTTAGCAATGTTTTACCACATTAAGATTTATGGAATTTTTAGATTTGAGAAAAACCCCAACATTAGAAAGTTGAAAATTACACCTACCGTCAAAAATCCAGTTTTTGTTCTTGAATTGGGGGGTTGACTCTTTTCCTTTTGGAATTTGATTTTTTTAACTATTTTTATTGGATTCAAATAGGGGGTATTTGCTTATTTATAAATAATATCTTAAGGAAATGAAATACAAATACATAAACCTTTACTTAAATGATATTAGGCATAAATAAGTGTCTGTCCTAGTTTCCTACTAAGTGAAACTCCTATTTGGACTTTGTTTTTGCAAAATCAGATAGTGTAATTGTGTTTAAATGGCCTAAAATAGGCTGAGTACCGAGTTTCAGACCCAAACTAGGTCTAAAACCCACCAAAATCAGGTTTCGAGTTGAAGAAAAAAAAATGCACCAACTCAACCGAGATCTCGAGATATCTCGAGACAACTCAGTTTTTCCCAGGCTCGAGTTCGGGTCGAGTTCCGAGTTTTAGTACCATGATTCATAAGTGAACCAGCCAAAACGGCATCAATAGTATATCAAGAAGAATCGACAAAAAAGCCTCGAGTCTACATTGAGCTGGTGTCAGTCAACAGATTAATCTTTCGACTGCCTTCATACAGTGTGTCGAACAGTGCTGTAGAAGTGTCGATTTGTCAGGGTGTTCTATCGACAGAATGAAGATATTGTTCAACAACATTATGATTTGACACCGGCGCTTGTGAAGCTGGATGTTGACACGAGCCATGTCGATGTCGATTTTTGGGATTTTCCCAGATAAGCATGGGCTCTCATTTTCTCCAGATTTGATCACTTTCAAGCATCCTAATCCGTTATTTGAGACCATGAACCCATCTAGGTTCATTCCTTGGCCCCTAAGGTGACTCTAGGATGTGATAAATATGGTTACTTGCTCAAATCCTATTGGTTGTGAGTGTTGGCACTCATTGACACCATAGATGAGCAACCAACCTACATAGATGGTTGGGATGGGTTGTGGAACCCTAAAACGTGTTAATGGAGTGATAGACCTCCTAAAGTCTATAAACACAAGTCCTCTCACGTTGAGAGGGATCTTTGGTTGATCTTTTGACATCCTTTGACAAGTTCTTAGCATATAGAATCTCTCATTGGCTAGAGATTGTCTAATAGAGGAAGTTTTAAAGTCATAAGTGTGTGGGCAAGTTGGAATTTGAGTTGAAGCTTCTCTACTGAGTCAAGAGCAGCCTCCAACCTCGTATTTTTGTGAGTCTTCAATCAATAGGTTCTAGACCCTTTGTTCCATCATTTTCATTGAGGTTCTAGACCCTTTGTTCCATCATCTTCATTGAGGTTCTAGACCCTTTGTTCCATCGTCTTCATTGTGTTTTTGTCCTTCTTTGCTTGTTTTGCATACCTAAAGGGAGTATGACCCTACCTTTCTAGGTAGTGGTCATACACCCATGTTTAATCAGTTTTTTAGCACGTTGTTTAGCTTGCATTATTCCTTAATTATAAATGCCGCATTTTATTCATCTTCCTTCCGCATTTCTAGATTAGGTTGCATGTTTTCTAGGATTTTTTTTTTCCCCCTTCTTTTTGTGATAGATATCTTGTTATTTGCTTCATATTAACACGTTAATGTGTTAGGTTCTTCTCCTTGGTAGTTTATTTCTCTTAATGTAGCATCTTTCTTATTCTCCATGCTTGCATAGAGTAGATTCATTTAGCATACGATAGCCTATTATTTTTCATGTGTTCTTGGTTCATCCATGACTCTTTTTGTAAGTTGTTGTCTTCTCTACCAAGTCATTTTGCAATTGGTCTATATCATCACTTAACCATTGGACTTGATACTTTTGCTTTGGATTATATAATCAACATAGGGATTGTAGGGGAGGGTAGCTAAGTCATTTTGCAACTTTTGTTAAACCTATAAATAGTGGTCAATTCTCATGTACTAGGTAGTGAATTTTGATTAATCAAATTGTGATTCTCCAATTGTGAGTGTCCTTTGAACCTAGAATAGTTCTCCCTTGAAACCTTGAAGAAGTTTCATTCCATCCTAGAAGAGTTGGAATTTCTTCTTCACTTGCATCCTAGAAGAGTTGAAAAACCTTGTTGATACTGCAATCATCCCAAAAGAGTTGCATTTCAGCCTCATATCTTATCTATTTCTTTTATTTTTTAGAATTTTGTTCTTGCTCATGCACCAACTTCATAAGCCATTTCAAACACCATATAATGTGTTTTTTTTTTTTTTTTTGAGAAAACATTCTTCATCAAAGTTGTAAGTCTGTGAATCCTTAGTCATTACACTTTGAAAGCAAGTCATTCTGACCTATATGGAGTAAGATATACTCATTTTTCTGAGGTTGCACGTTTCTAGAATTTTCTTTATCCGAACTGTGCTTTCTTTAAAGTTTGTTTATCTTCTCCCAATCCGAGTTTAGAAATCTCCTTTGGGAGCTTGCACCATTTGGTATCAGAGCTTTGGAGGAGAGGCTGGTTTCAGCCAATCGTTTCACCCCATCAGTCGATTGGAGTACACATCTGATACTCGACGAAAACTCGGATGAAAAGATCAACAAATACAACATGTGTGGAAGCGTCGAACCATAATCGAAATCAAATTCGCAACAATTCTCACCATAACAAGTTTCGGTTTTTGGAGTTTTCTTTATGAAGGGAACGAAGAACATGACAACATTACGAGATCCATATTTGGAGTTGTTGCATGTCCGTTGCCGAGAGTGTAACGGAAAAGATGGCTGTACACATGGACCATTACAACAGCAAATTCAGTACATATGATGATCCATTTTTAAATATTAGTACATACCCATCTATACTTCAGTTTGTTCAAAATATTTGCATCACCAGCAGTCCATATTTGAATGCATTATTCATTCAAGCCATGAGCAACTCATTTGATATCACTATCAAATTTGAAGTTGATATGCAAATTTTGTTATATTCAATCAGAGATATCACCAATGACTTTGTTTGGCTCCCATTCGACCCCGGTGGACAACGAGCTTCATTCATCAACCCAAGAGTTTGGGGACGAACTCTTTTTCAAACTGGAGTGTATGATGCAGGCCAACCTTACATCTCATGTTTTTTCTGAGAAATCGGCTTGTATTCAAGCTAAAGCCTACAAGACTTATGAAGTACTCAAGCCAAAGACTAGGAACAAGTACTCCAAACAAAGGCAGCCCTTGGCTGAGGCTAACTCAGGTCTAGCTCCTGTCAACCATGGCCAAATTTTGTGTGCTCTTCTTAGACACCCTCTACATTCCATAGTGAAAAATGATGTGGCATCCACTTTTGACAAACCCTCAACAAGTCTTTTTGGACAACTCAATTTTTGTCTTTATCCTTAGACACTAAGAGAATTTCATGGAAGCTTATTCTTAGCCTAGCACTCTCCTATTGTAAGTTGTCTTCTCTACAAAGTTATTTTGTAATTGGTCCATGTCTTTACTTGACCATTGGACTTGGGAGTTTTGCTTTGGATTATGTATTCAACATAGGAATTGTAGACACCTCATTTTGTCACTTCAAAGGTTGCTTTAACGATGATGAATATCTCTACAGGCTGAGAGACTTTGTATCAATAGATTTGTGAGGTTTTCTGTGCTCCCTAACATGTCCATATAAAATGACCAAAATACTCTTGAAGAGGAAAACATGATAATAAGTAGTTATTAATCCTAGAAGTTCACTAAGGCACCCGAATAATGTATTATTTCATCATACCCAAATTCAGTATGAAAATGAATTCATATGCCCCTTTATTGAGAGAAGATTCCATTTTGATAAGTGGGACCCACACTAGAGGCTGTCCATGCTGGCCAGTACTATCCCTGATTTTCATACCAAAATGTAGTATGCAAAATATTGATAAAAATGGCTTTTGAATAGCTTGATTCGGGCATACAGATCAAAAGTTATGAGCATTTGGACATTCGAAACTACCTCTGGATGGACTGGGCCCAATCCAGTTCACTTTGGAACCAACCCGGTCCAAAATAGAACCGACCAAAGCAGCACAGAAGGTGTTATCAACATCCAAACTAAAAGTCAACAATCAAATGCCCCGCGATGATATCGAGCTAACCTAGTGTCGACATCGATGAGCCATTCGATATTGTCGAGTAGAACCCTCTGAATATCGATATGTAATCGAAAATGAAAATTCTTTTGACAATAGTTTAAGCCTCTCAACTCGATGTCCAGTGATGTTCTTTGCTACCACTTCGATGTCAGCTAACCTTGGATCGATGTCGGAAGAAGCCAGGAAAGTGGCATGTTGAAGGCTATCAGCTTGTGTTGATACAGTAGCTTCACGACTATTTTGAGTTGTCCTCTAATAGGATTCTTGGGAAGCTCAAAACATTAGAAAGTTATATATTTGAGTTAGATTACATAAGCAATTTGAATCATATCATTCTGATATCGGAATTGGAAGTTATGACTCGATCTTCAGGGCTAGTGCATGTACTGCAAAGAAAAGTTGTGTTTGCATATTAGTTAGATTCAATATCCATTTTGGTACGTTTACATTGAGATTTACCTCTTTGTCAAAACATGAAAGTTCCTTTGAGTCTTTTGTGCGTACGAAAACGAATCGGGTCAAACGGAGGTCATACAAAGAAGTTATGGCCATTTTTGTGAAGGTGCACAGTAGCCTACAATGTTGATGTTTAGCTAATGTCAACTCGGGGCATATCGATGTCGACTCGGGGTATGTCAATGTCAACCAAAACCATTTCAATGTCGGTTTCTGTGAATCGGAAGTACATCTAACCTTCCATATTTAAGGGATTTTGATTCCTATTAGGCATAGAAACCAATTTGGAAGCTAGGAACTCGTTTATGGACACTCTTAAGCCCCAAGACACACATATTTGGTAACAAAACCCTTACTTGAACCCTATTGGACAAGATTGTTGCCAAAACTTACACTTTTGATTCCCAATGGACGATTCAGATCCAAACAATGATCCATGGATTTGTCTAAGAGCATGTACACTCCTCTAAATCTATAAATACACTGCCTCCCACGTTGAGGGAGATCCTTCTCTAGTTTCTCTATGGTAAACTTTGGTTTTTGAACTTGTAATGAGCTAGAGAGAGAACGTTGTGCAATCATAACTTTTGGGTGTATTTTGTGAATGAATTTGGGCCTTCTTACTGAGTCAAGGGTAGCCTCCAACCCCACTCCTTCATGTTTCTTTGATCAGGTAATCTTCTATCATCTCTTTTTACTTTTATTCATCTCTTCTACCTTTGCTTTACATATTTTCTGTCTTTTCATCACACACAAAAGACTGTGTGATCCTACCTCACTAAGTGGTGGTCATATAGCCATGTGTATTGATTTTAATTCTTCTTCTAGTGTTGTTTTAGATCTTTCAATCGAGCATATCAATTTCTTCCCTTTTTTTATTTGCGTTCTTAGATCTAGTTTCATAACCTCCTTTGCACGTTGCATGTTTAGGCCTAGGTTTTCTCTTTATTTTTCATGGTATTCTTATAATAATAATCTTTTGATAACCTTTTTTGATACACTATGATCACTTTGTGAGTAAATCTTTCTTCTCTTTTAATATAGGTTTTTTTTTCCCTCTTCTTCTTCATATATTCCATGTGATGTTAGTTCATGCTATCCTAGATGTTTTGTGTTCATTTCTCACCTTTCTCTTGCTTAGTCTTATAATCATCTCCATATTGATTGACGAATTTTGATGATGTGATACAATGTATGTGGTGATCTTATGAATTTGTTCTCCATGTCATCTCCTACTATGTTTTCTTAATACTTCATACATCCATATAGTTTGAGTCTTATCTTTCATTCTTATTGAGTATGTTTTTAGATTATGATTTCCATGCTTCATTGATCCATATGTAGGCAACATGTTCATGTTTAGTTTCTCTTATCCTTATGATGATTTGAATGCTTGTTGATTTCTCCTACTATTATGATGTGATGGTCATTTATGGATAGTAAATTTCATCTTCATATTTGATGTTACCTTAGTCTCTTACATACATGCATCTAGTTTATTTAGACATTCTCTTTAATGTTCATCTATGTTTTCTTTTGTTTGGATCTAGATTCTTTTTGCATCTCTTTAATATGTTATTGGCATGTTCTCATATTTCCACGCATCATATGTGTCTTTGCATGCTTCCTCTATTTTTATGATTTTCACTGTTAGAGTACCTGTTTCATCGATATATTTCCAAGATTTAATTTTGCTTCATACTTTAAATCTGTATCTCCATGTTTTAATCATGCTTTTACCATTGTTTTATTGTTCCAAATGTTTTCCCTATTTTTAATTACCTCTTAGCCTTAGAGGTGTTTTCATATTTTTCAAGGATTTGATTAATGTGTGGATTCTCATGCATGTTTTCCCCATTTAGCTATGTTGCTTAGGGTTTACCATGTTGTTTTGGTGTCTTTGCAGTTTCAAGGTTTCCCCTTGATTTATCATTCATTCATGTATCCTAGTTTAGGGCTTGCACATTTAGGGTTAGCTTCCTCATGCATTGTTTATTCTTACTTTGTATATTATTTATTTACATTAGGTATAGGAACCATGCAACCAACTTCAGGTATGTTTTTCTCAACTTGCCCTTTAGTTTACTTTCATGTATACTAATCCTTGTCTTTTAGCCAAACCTCAAGGTATATCCCTCAAAACCCACTTTTCTTCTGTACTTTATTCTTGATTATGTCTTAATTTATTTCTATGCATGTTATACTGTCAGTTTAGCCAAGCAATAGGAAATCTGGCTTGACCGAACGGACAAGGGTGCCTAATACTTTCCCCGGACCGTAATTTGACCTGTACCCAAACCAATGGACCGATCAGTCCCCAATGCGCAATCATGGAGTTAACTTTTCTTTTGTGGGTCCTAAACCCTAATAATCTAGGTGGTGACTCCAACATTCAATTCACATCTCTCTTATCCCAAAAGAGGGGTGAGATAGAGGACACGTGGCGATCCCCCGCCATATCATTGTCCTTATAGTGACGACTCTGCCGATGGCACTAAAATCATATACGGACTTGTTTACTTCGTCATCATTAATTCATAGTCACCATTTTGAGAAGCTTACATGTGATCTTAGGGAGTTTGAAGAAGTAAAATCATAAAATTCTTCATCGTTTCATATTCTAAGTTGCTCTATACCGTAAGGAACACCTTAAATCTCATAATAGTGAAAAGTTCTACAACACTAAAATACATCTCGTTTAGAACTATTAAGTTCTTCTCCCTTTAATAATCAGGATCGGGACCTACTTTTGGTCCCGTTAACTAAATGGGACATTTCTAGGATTGGCACCTTTGATACCAATACCGATACAAACTCATCCTGAATACCAGGAAATGTCCCAATTGACACCCTTAGTTATTTCCTGATATGACTGGTTCCTCCTGTTATTCAAATTTTTAGATCTGTAATATTCTCTCGGTTGTTGCTATCAATTTCTATTTTATATAGTATACTAGGGGTCAAGTGGTGTTCCAAAAGCTCAATCATAACCCGAGTAAAACTCTTCAGTTAGAATTGTATCATGTTCATAGCTCTAACATTTTTTTCCTTGTCCAATAATGTTTCTCCTTCTCTGAATTCTAATGATAGTTGTGAGTCCTAGAGGGGATGTTTCTAGTTTTGAGAGATACCTAGGAGTATCTCATATGGAACGTCTGATCCTTATTTGTGATGGCAACTATGACCAAAATACTAGAGAGGTTGGATGGCATTAGTTTCTTTTATAACCCCTCTTTACTTGTAGTTTTTATGCATCATGGATTTGCAGGGAGCAAACAAGATACGAAAATCAGAGAAATGTTACAAGGACCGCACAAGGCACAAAGGTAAGGATGGGAAGAGGTAGACGTTTAGACTGCAAAGAAATGCTTGGTTGGCTTACCCAAGAAACTAAGCATGGTGGCTTATTATCTGATGGTGTTAAAACTATTAACTCTTTTAAATGTATAAATATAAGTAAAGTAGATCTATAGTAATAGTGCATGATTTAGCTAGGCATGCAAGGTTCCATAGTTTAAACTGTTTTTTTTTTTTTTGGGTAGAAATAGTTTAAACTGTTATGTGGATGATATTTCTTAATGCTATTTATTTGAATGCTACAATTTTCTTTCTTTTATCATAAAAACAAAATAAAGGTATTAATTTATGGGATGGGATGGCCTGGCCCTAAAATATCCTAAACAAGTTTCCTGGAATCTAGGGTTGGTTTCTTATAAAGGAGGTCTGATAGGGTCTTGAAATACCAAGATTAAGACTGTCGATTTTTATGAATAATAAAAATTTTATAGCACGATAGGATAGTCTAACCCTTCTTTTTTCTTGGGTAAACAGACGATAGTCTAACTAGTTGAAAAAATATTGTCTGTTGTTTTTTCTTTCTTTCTTTTTTTTTTCCGGGGGAATTTAAGAAAAAATGTGTCTCCTCACATTTTATGAATTGGTTTGTCCAAGGTTTTAATCTTGCAATTTAAGAGTCTATTTCAAAATAACTATGTAGATAAAGCTCTAAACAACAAAGAATTATCAACAAATCATCTAAGAAGTAAATTAGTACTCCAACAATATCTAATTATGAAATGAAGAACAGATGAGATCAAAAACTCAAATCCAACTTCAAATAGAAGCAAGAAAACGCAGAATACCAATTAATTATGTTCCCAAACAAATTTACAGGAATCCAAAAGAATAAGCGATATATAAAAGAAAAATACTAATAAACCCTTTTATGAGCTATAAATTGACCAAATCACTTCTACTATAGCTATGAGCTATTCAAATAGACTTCAATGATGCATATAAATCTAAGGATCGAGTTTTCCTTAAGCACCACGGTGAAAGGGAATCTATTCATTGTGGGGTTTTAGATATACGACAGGGTATATTGGAGAATATACTAAAAAACCTTGTAAAGATTTGTGAACCCTAGGATGGTGTGGTGAACCTTCACCGCACATTGAATGAAGACTTTCTCCTAAACATACCCAATACCTTAAAATACCTATGTGATCATCGAAGATATAATGCAATTAAGAAGCATACATATAACTAACATATCAGGTTAAACCAATCCATGAATAAATATGCTTTGGTTAGGATCAACAATTAATTGGGTATGTATCAGCTACACAAAGGTAGGCATATACCAGAACTCATCTCAACTATCCCACTTGGGTTCCTAATAAATACTCTCTTAACCATATATTTTTAGGTATAGTACATTTATACTGGTATCAGCCATATCATCAGTATCTGTATCGATATAGATCGAGCGGTTTGTTTGTTTTTTAATCTGTCCGATAATGGCCAATACCAACTAATCCGTATCAGTATCAGCCATGACCGATATGGGCACTAATTATGGTACTTAAAACCCGGCTCATGATAACCTTTAATTCAAGTGCATTATATAAAGTTGCACTACATACCCCTAACACAATTTCTTAGGTGAAAAAAAAAAAAAACAATAAGTAAAAAAAAGTAAAATCAAAGCCCACAAGTTGTCCTAATTATGTCTTTATAAGTTTTCCTTTTATATTAGGGTTAGAATGTGCCTGAATCATCAACATCGATTTGACGATCAGAGCTCAAAACCAGCCATAGATTCCATGGAAAATAGAGTTTTTTTAAAAAAAAATCAAAAGTTATGTTAATATCGCAATCCAAAGCTATACAATTGATGTAGACGATCACCATTATCGTCATCACCATCATCAACATATGTAACCTTTCGTAGCACTCTTATCATGCAAGCAAAAGGAAGAATTATATGAGAATGAGAGAGAGAGAGAGAGAGAGAGAGATCACATACCCGGAGCTGGCGTACTCACAGAGTTTCCCTCTTGGGGAGAAGACAATGAGAGCGACTTCGGCATCGCAGAGAACGGAAAGCTCGAACGCTTTCTTGAGTAATCCGTTCCGACGCTTGGAGAAGGTCACTTGCCTGCTCGTAGTGTTCTCGATCCGTTTCATTTGGGTTTTCCCTCTCACCATCTTCTCTCCTCCCCAGCGATGCAGCTTTAGAATTAGAAACCAAACAATCTATCCCAACTGTATCAGTACGTAGAAGATCACATAAAGAGGGGAAAACAAAAACACAAAAACAAAAACACTGGAAATGATTAGACGATTCAGAACTCAAAGGGAAGAAATTCGCACCAAAGGTTCCCCTAATTCAGAAACAAAACAAAAAAGGATCTTCTTCACCACATCCAAAAATGGAAGGAAAGAGATCTTGCTCAAAGCGCAGCCATAACCCAGAAGAAGAAAAGAGCGTTCGCAGAAGATCTCCCCCTTTTAGAATTATATTATTCTCTCTCTGTGTGTCTCTTAAATTTTCTAAAAAAAGAAAAGAGATAAAGTGGAGACTTGTGAGAAAGAGGAAAGACCTCTAAAACACTCATGTTCCCATGTTTTCGAAAGCAAAAGAAGAAAAAAAGCAAACAAAAATGGGATAAAAAGTCAAAAGTTCGACTAAGGGCACTGAAGCGTAAATAGCAAAAAGTTTATGTAATAGGTCGATTTCGTACGATGGTTAGGAACATGTCAACATCTTCCGTACGTAATTCAATTCATCAGGCAATAAAAACACGACACGTTTACATTGTATATTTTCGGTGATTGGCTCTCACCTCTCCTCCGGCCCCTGTCCAAAATTGTGGAGACTGGAAGGAACAAAAGTAGTTTTAAACTCATTTATTACTACTATTGTTATTTTGAGAGGGTGGGATCCGGTTGGGATAGAACCTGACCTGTTGTCACGTGGTATATGCCTTGGTGTCGAATTAGGGTTAGTGGAGGGGTTTTGTGGGGCCCATTTTTCTTTCATTTTAACAATTTTTTCCATTTATGTGCATCGGCGTAGGTTTCCCGTTTCCCTAGGAGACCCTAATAAAGGATTTTCTTCTGAGGTTCCAGAATTCCAAGATTACCCCAGGGGTCGGTTGGAACTCGGCAGGCTTTATCTTTCTTTCACTAGAGAAAGAAGGAAAAGACCAAATTGGTCCAAGTATGTAAATCAAACGGTTGGGATTTGTCCGATGGGGTTGATTGGATGAAAGGGCCAACCAAGAAACATATATATACACTTGCATTACATTAACTCGTTTTTCCAGTCTTAGGTCACGGATGACGCCATATCCCATTTGCTTTTGACGTCATATCTCTTGGGGGAGTGGGGACCACATCTTAATAAAAGGATGGAGAAGCCCCACCCCCCCCCCCCCAAAAAAAAAATTCGTGGTTTACCAAATAATTGGCGCGGTAGGACGCAGATCCGAATATTTTAATTTTGATACCGCCATATTTGAATTGACCTATTTATATTGGATTTCCAAAGTTTAAGGTCGAACTTAATTAAATTGGATTAGTGGAGGCCAATCCCATTACCGATTCTGCTTAGTTGAACCATGCTTGAGACAGGATATTATTGATCATATGGCTTGATGGAAAGGGTGTCATAATCGAATCAAACCGTTTAAATCGAAATCGTTTAATAAATGGTTTAGTCATGGTTTCAAATTTAAGATCGTTTAGTTAAATAGTTAAAATCAAATCAGATTGAACCGTTTATATAAGCCTTTTTTACAAATTCTACTAAAAAGTTAAGAGACATTCAAACCTTTTGAATAAAAAAAAAATTTTAAATATATAAACATTTATAATCGTACAATTGTTATAAAAAACATATATAATATCAAATTCAATTCAATGTTAAGTTTACATCTATTTCAATAAAAAAAAATTAAATAGAAAGAAATCGTTTGAATAAAAAATTTAAAAACTGTTTAAAATCATTTCAACTGTATAAAATCGAAAACCGTTGAAACCGAAACCATTTAAAACTGAAAAAGTTGAAATCGAAACCATTTAAACCATTTACACCGAAACCGGATCTTTTTTTTTCTGGGTAAAAAAGTCAGACCATTTAACACCCTTAGTTGATGGGCAAGTTTAGGCCTTCAGGGTAGAGTTTAAAAACACAGTATTAGATTCAAGGTCAATCACTGGCCAATTCTGATCCGGTCTGGATTGAACCCATAATCAGTGTGTATACCCATAACCCTAGTTTCCATAGATCAATTAAGGTTATTCTAGCTTCCTTTTTTTTATTTTTTGACATGTCACCCATTACCATCATGTATCAGATGCACCAGCAGATGGGGAGTAAGGACTCAACGTAGATGCGAGACTTCCTCCCAAGCTACCCTGTGCATGAAGAGGTCGGCTCAAGTTCTCGTAAGCCTAAGGGCGCACATATGGAATTCAAGAAAGTGAGTGGATTCCATCTGTGTGTGGCCCCTTAGGTGTATAAGAATGATTCTTGTATGAGAACCTGAGCTGGACTCATGCGTGAAGGGTGTTTCATATGTCTTGCTATACTCCATCAAAACTATGCACCTAATAGAGACTGAGAATCTCTAAGGCTCTCTATGGCAACATTTTTTAGCGTTTTTGGGTCCGACACACTTTTATGTGTTTCTGTGTTTTTTGAGCGTTTTTGGATCTTGAAATGCTACATGGTAACACTGAAAAAAAAAAAACGTTTCTATAACTAAGAAGAAACAGGAACCTGTATGGGTCGCACTTAACAGAATTGTGTTCTGCCTTTGGCCTTAAGGGGCTCAATACCTATCTGAAATCATAAGAAATTCATGTCCATTCTCACAGTTGAAGTTATTTTCAGGCTTTGTCTTGTTCTTTTAACTTTTAGCACCTACGACTTCATTTATGCCTTCTAATTGCTATATCAACTGTTCTTGTCTCCTTTGATTATAAAGGTTTTGGGCAAATTCAAATGGGTTCTGAAGAGCATAAAGCAAAATGTAGCCATTGAAAAAGAGCTCCTTATGGTCGATTACAAAGTGCATTACTTGTGCAATCAGTAGCTACAAAATTGAGAAAATCATCTACTCATGATCAAACATTTCCCCCCATTGCATAAAATTTAATAGGAAATAGAAAATAGAGAAAGGGAAGAAGTAGTCAAGTCTTCAACCTAATGATAAGTTCAAAGTTAATTTATAGTGTTCAAGGGATAGGCATATTCAAGAGTTAATTCAATATGTTGTTGCTTCGTGGGTTTTGAAGGAAGGAGTAGTGTTGAAATTGTTGGGGAAAGGGTTTGTTCTTTTTCCGTTTTGCTTGCAAGGCGGATATAGCGGCTATTTGGAAACGTGATCCAGTTCAGGTGGATGGACAATTGCTGCGGCATGGCTTCAACGTTGGAGGAAGGACTTTAACGTTAATGACCATTACATTACCCATCGGCTTACGTAGATTAGGTTCCTGGATTTGCCACAGGAGTATTGGCATGAGGATATCCTTATCTCAATGGCAAATGCGATTGGAAGACAGACCAGTTGCTATTGATAGGAAGACCAAATTCTCGCTTTTTGGTCACTTTGCTAGAATCTATGTTAATATTGACGACGCCCTAGCTTCCACGTGTGCAGGAGCTTTAAACAGGACACGTCGTCTATCAAAATTATCATATGGAAACAATTAAGAAAGAAGGCCCATGGCCGTAGAATGGACAAAGTGAGGAGGGCTTATATATCCTTCTTCCATAACAGGGCATGGTCAAGTGCAACACAGATCTTCTACGGCGCTTCCCTATCCTGCCTGTGCTGCGCAGACATAGGGCCGCGTGCAATGATCACCTTACCCCCACTTGGGCAAGGCGATCGAGCAGGGGTAAGGCGACCAATGCGCGTCACCTTGTGTCTACGCAGCACGACAGGACAGGCAGCCTGAGCTGTAGAAGATTTGAATCCTGGTCAAGTGGACATTGACAACAGAAAGAGAGGCACATTGTCATCTCTAGCTGCGGCGTGTGCTCCAGTAGATCATAATGGAACTGACCATTACGCACTTGCCATACAACTAACTAAATCGACATTACTCATCCGAAGAGTCCAAAACGAAACCCTAAATTAAAGTAGCTAGATATTCATGGAAGCTAGCAGCAGGAAATTCAATTCAATAGAAGATGAAGCGTACTAGCTACCTCTCAGCCATGCAGTTAATTAGCAAGCGCAACAGTTCTCCCTATGGTCTTGAAATATGTTACGTCTCCGTGCGAGTTACTCCATTCTCAAAGACGTACGTACTCTCTCGACAACGAAGAAGATCGATCATGCCCAGATCGAGATTGTATGGTTTGGCGCCAGTCAGCACATTCCTAATTCGGAACCATGCAGGATGGAGTTTCTATTGCTCCCTTATTAGCTCTCCAAAAGGATTCAAGACAAGTTCTTGATGGACAGTTATTGGTAACGTTGCAATATATCCCATTGATCTCAAAATCTTAAAGCTCTCTTAAAAATAAGCTTTTTTATTTTGCCAGTCACCAAATTTAACTATTCATCCATCTCTACTTACCATATCTTAGTTGTCATTATTCTTTGGATTCAACTAATTTGATCGAACATCTATCTCCAAAGACATTTCTTGAAAGATGCAGTTCTTCTTGAAGGTGGAATTCCATTCAACTAATTTAAAATGGAATATATATGTAATTCGCATTCTCTAAACATATTTGATGGTTGTGGCAACATCTTGGGCCTTGAAAGATTATTAATTTCCCAACTATTTTGATTAAAAGGTCGAGCTAATTACCGTTTGATGCATCACAATTCAAACATTGGTTTTTGAGGTATGTCCTTTGCCTAGTAACTGAAACCCAAACCCACACAGACACGCCCAAGTCATGCCGAACCCAAGCAATGCCAAAGACGGGCACACCTGCACCACGGGACGCATGATAGCCCACTCGCTCAAGCTTATGGTGTCACTAATGTGACCCTCAAGGCCATGATACCTCATTTTTGAGGTATTTCTCCCATTAAAGCTATATTGTAGGAGTACCCACTACAAGTTACCAATCCCACAATATGTTGCCTTGCCTTCGTAAAGGGCTTACTTGTCAATCCACTTCGACCTTATTCTTCACCCTATGTATTACTAGTACCTCAAATGATCGATATCGTGGCACGAATCTAACATCTTACCAGCCAAAGCTTCTTCCCACCATTTTTGCTTTGAGCACTCCCCCACTCAATTACACAACACATACTTCCAAAAATGTTCAGGTCACAACACTACTCGGTTCCTCAATTAAGCTCTCCTAAAACTGTATAATTTTCTAATGTAGATTGTTACTAAAGATCCAGAAAATATTGTTCGATATAAATTAGGTAAAATACCACTATACTCTTGAGCTGTTCACCTCTTCCAACCTCTTCCAGAATCCCAAGATTACCCCAGGGGTCGGTTGGAAGTTGGAACTCGGCAGGCTTTATCTTTTTTTCACTGGAGAAAGAATGAAAAGACCAAATTGGTCCAAGTATGTAAATCAAACGGTTGGGATTTGTCCGATGGGGTTGATTGGATGAAAGGGCCAACCAAGAAACATATATATACACTTGCATTACATTAACTCGTTTTTTCAGTCTTAGGTCACGGATGACGCCATATCCCATTTGCTTTTGACGTCATATCTCTTGGGGGAGTGGGGACCACATCTTAATAAAAGGATGGAGAAGCGCCCCCCCCCCCCCCCAAAAAAAAATAATTCGTGGTTTACCAAATAATTGGCGCGGTAGGAAGCAGATCCGAATATTTTAATTTTGATACCGCCATATTTGAATTGACCTATTTATATTGGATTTCCAAAGTTTAAGGTCGAACTTAATTAAATTGGATTAGTCGAGGCCAATCCCATTACCGATTCTGCTTAGTTGAACCATGCTTGAGACAGGATATTATTGATAATATGGTGATTTTTCTATCATCGAGGGGCTTGATGGAAAGGGTGTCATTATCGAATCAAACCGTTTAAATCGAAATCGTTTAATAAATGGTTTAGTCATGGTTTCAAATTTAAGACCGTTTAGTTAAACAGTTAAAATCAAATCGGACTGAACAGTTTATATAAGCCTTTTTTACAAATTCTACTAAAAAGTTAAGAGACATACAAACCTTTTGAATAAAAAAAAAATTTTAAATGTATAAACATTTATAATCGTACAATTGTTATAAAAAACATATATAATATCAAATTCAATTCAATGTTAAATTTACATATATTTCAATAAAAAAAATTAAATAGAAAGAAATCGTTTGAATAAAAAATTTAAAAACTGTTTAAAATCATTTCAACTGTATAAAATCTAAAACCGTTGAAACCAAAACCATTTAAAACTGAAAAAGTTGAAATCGAAACCATTTACACCGAAACCGAATCTTTTTTTTTCTAGGTAAAAAAGTCAGACCATTTAACACCCTTAGTTGATGGGCAAGTTCAGGCCTTCAGGGTAGGGTTTAAAAACACAGTTTTAGATTCAAGGTCAATCACTGGCCGATTTTGATCCGGTCTGGATTGAACCCATAATCAGTGTGTATACCCATAACCCTAGTTTCCATAGATCAATTAAGGTTATTCTAGCTTCCTTCTTTTTTTTTTGACGTGTCACCCATTACCATCATGTATTAGATGCACCAGCAGATGGGGACTAAGGACTCACCGCCGATGCGATACTTCATTCTCGTACGAGAACCATTCTCATACATCTAAGAACACACAGATGGAATTCAAGAGAGTGAGTGGATTCCATCTGTGTGCGGCCCCTTAGGTGTATGAGAAGGATTCTTGTATGAGAACCTGAGCTGGACTCGTGCGTGAAGGGTGTTTCATACGTCTTGCTATACTCCATCAGAACTATGCACCTAATAGAGACTGAGAATCTCTAAGGCTCTGTATGGCAAAGTTTTTTTAGCGTTTCTGGGTCCGACACACTTTTATGTGTTTCTGGGTTTTTTGAGCGTTTCTGGATCCTAAAATGTTATATGGTAACACTGGAAAGAAAAAAAAAACGTTTCTGTAACTAAGAAGAAACAGGAACCTATATGGGTCTCACTTAACAGAATTGTGTTTTGCCTTTGGCCCTTAAGGGGCTCAATATCTATCTGAAATCATAAGAAATTCATGTCCATTCTCACAATTGAAGTTATTTTCAGGCTTCGTCTTGTTCTTTTAACTTTCAGCACCTACAGCTTCATTTTATGCCTTCTAACTGCTATATCAGCTGTTCTTGTCTCCTTTGATTATAAAGGTTTTGGGCCAATTCAAATGGGTTCTGAAGAGCATAAAGCAAAATATAGCTATTGAAAAAGAGTTCCTCAAGAAATTGCACAATTCCTGTATTATGGTCGATTACAAAGTGCATTACTTGTGCAATCAGCAGCTACAAATATGAGAAAATCTTCTACTCATGATCAAACATTTTCCCCGATTGCATAAAATTTAATAGGAAATAGAAAATAGAGGAAGGGAAGAAGTAGTCAAGTCCTCAACCTAATGATAACTAAGAAGAAACAGGAACCTGTATGGGTCGCACTTAATAGAATTGTGTTCTGCCTTTGGCCCTTAAGGGGCTCAATACCTATCTGAAATCATAAGAAATTCATGTCCATTCTCACAATTGAAGTTATTTTCAGGCTTCGTCTTGTTCTTTTTACTTTCAGCACCTACGACTTCATTTTATGCCTTCTAACTGCTATATCAGCTGTTCTTGTCTCCTTTGATTATAAAGGTTTTGGGCCAATTCAAATGGGTTCTGAAGAGCATAAAGTAAAATATAGCTATTGAAAAAGAGTTCCTCAAGAAATTGCACAATTCCTGTATTATGGTCGATTACAAAGTGCATTACTTGTGCAATCAGCAGCTACAAAAATGAGAAAATCTTCTACTCATGATCAAACATTTTCCCCGATTGCATAAAATTTAATAGGAAATAGAAAATAGAGGAAGGGAAGAAGTAGTCAAGTCCTCAACCTAATGATAAGTTCAAAGTTAATGTATAGTGTTCAAGGGATAGGCATATTCTTCTTCTTTCTTTTTTTTCTTTCTTTTTTCTTTTTTTTTTTTTTTTTTTTTTTTTGATAAGAAGCAAATTTATTGAACTAAAGAGTCATTACGAACACTGGCTTCACTTTCACAAAGATGAAGAAACCAAGGAGAGGTAAGAGGCCAAACAGTCGAAGACTCAACCGAAAGGGCCTACCTGGCCAAGGAATCAGCCATTGTATTGGTTGACCTTGGAGCAAAGGAAAACCAGCAATCATCAAAAGATTTCTGCAGTTGAACAATATCATGATGAATGCTTTGGATGGCAAGCTCCGGATCAGAAGAGGATAATTGCTTGACTAACGAATAACAATCTGATTCCACAAGGACCTTCTTGAAGCCACCACTAGCTGCGAAAAGAAGGCCGGAGCGAATGGCAAGAGCCTCGGCAATGAAAGCAGAATCACAAAAATACCAACCGAAAAAGCCTAAAGAGGGATACTAGAGTGATCCCTTATAATATTTCCAATGCCACCTTTTTTAGAGCCATTGATCTAGGCTGCATCAACATTTAATTTATCCCAAGAAGGCGAGGGTGGAATCCAACTATGAGCATGACTATGACTGGAATCAGAACTATGAGATGAATCCATATAATGAGCAGAAGAGAAAGGAGGTTTATTAGCTTGTTGGAATTCAAAGAAAGCCTTTTCTGCCATCTGGATAACCTGCACCGGTGACCAAGATCGATTTTTAAAAATTATATCATTCCTCGCGAGCCAGATATACCATAAAATGAAAGAAGCCTGAGCAAAAAGATCTTGGGCCATCTTCTTATTCCCAGAAAACAAAGGATCCCATGCTTTAAACCAATCGCTCATAGTAGCTTGGGCTGGAAAATTGATCTTTTGGGATAGAGACGAGCCAAACCAAACAGCTTTAGAAAAAGGGCAATTAAGGAAAATATGGCCCATTGATTCCATATCTGCTCCACATCTTTGACAGGAAGGATTAGCAGGGATATTCCTAGAAAATAGGCCAACACCAGATGCAATCCCATCCGCACAACACTTCCATAAAAAGACTTTAATTTTAGGAAGAGTATTAACCTGCCAAATACGTTTCCAAGAAGATTCCATCATCAACTGGTGAGCCTTAACATTTGAAGATGAACTGGGCTGATCGATCATGGAATCAGCGCTCCTATTATTAAGGAGATGGTACATAGATCTAACTGAAAACTTTCCTGACTTAGCAGTTCCCCACACAAGTTTGTCATCATGGGGATAAATGCTTAACTGAATTTTCAGAATAGCCTGTCATCATGGGGATAGGCATATTCAAGAGTTAATTTAATAGGTTGCTGCTTCGTGGGTTTTGAAGGAAGGAGTAGTGTTGAAATCGTTGGGGATTGGAAAGGGTTTGTTCTTTTTCCGTTTTGCTTGCGAGGCGGATATAGGGTTATTTGGAAACGTGATCCAATTAGGAAGGATGGACAATTGATGTGGGGTAGCTTCAACATTGGAGGAAGGACTTTAATGTTAATGATCATTCCATTACCCATTAGCTTATATGGATTAGATTCCCGGATTTGCCACAGGAGTATTGGCATGAGGATATCCTTGTCTCAATGAGGAATGCAATTGGAAGACCAGTTGTTATTGATAGGAAGACCAAATTCTCACTTTTTGATCACTTTGCTAGAATCTGTGTTAATTTATTTTTTTTTTTGGTCGAAGAATTTGTGTTAATATTGACGATGCCCTAGACACACCATGTAAATTAAAAGGCGTCTGTCAAAATTATCATATGGAAACAATTAGGGGCAAATACTATCATTACCCTACACTTAGCCTATATTTACTAAAACTACCCTACCTTAAACTTCTTTTCTAATACTACCCTGCTTTTAAACTTTTACATCTTCTTCTGCCCTCATGTTTTTAAATACCTAGATTGCCCTTCCTTTTCACCTACTAACCTGTTAATCTATTTAACCTTCCATTCATCATCTTCTTTTTACTCTTTTTTTTCATTAAAATAGTAAAGAGTGAAAGCACCCACTCACTTCTTCTCTCTCCCATTTTTTACTCCTTTCAGTTTTCTTGTTTTGTTTTTTCTTCAATCCTTCTATTTAATTAATTTTTTATTCAACATTTCATCCTCATCATTCTTCTTCGAAGTTCGAACAGATCATGGTTAAGTATCGATATCGTATCGCCCGATACAAACTTGTTTTTCTAGTCACCGATACCAATACAATGCCGACATCGTATCACTAGCACGGTATGGACAAGGGGTAAAATGGTCAAAAACCCATTTTTTTAAGGAGATTCAGGGGTAATTTTGCCTGATACTGTATCGGTATCTTATCGGTTTTGCAGTGTAGGGGGCCGCCCAAGAGACTGTCTATCACTCTCTTTTATACGATTTATACATATATATATAGTAGTAGAGTGACTACTGATTTCTATTCATAGTTCCTCTCTCGTTAGTGTACTCATGGTACTCGGTAGTGCGCTCGTGATACAATACTTGTGCAACAGCGCTTACGGCGTGCTCACGCCAGTCGACTACAAGGCCCTATGCCTTGGTATAGTACAGGTGGTGGTCTCTCACTGGGGCGAAGTACAGCATAGGGGTCCTTACTCTGTGTCTCTGCATCCTGACCGCTTCTTGCTATGAGACCAGCGGTTACCGATACCCGTTCCAATACTGTGCGTCGACTCTCTTCAAAGCACCCCACTTCTTCTCTCTCTTCCTGTTTTTATTTAATTTACTTTCTATTATTTTTGAAGAGAGTCGATCTGTTCCATGGTTTTAGTGCACGATATCAGAACGAGTTTCAGTAACTTGCAAGAACGATATTATACCGATACGGTATCGGCCTGGATTGGCTGTATTGGGCAAAATTACCCCTAAATCTCCTTTAAAATGAGTTTTCTAACCATTTTACCCCTTGTTTGCACCGTGCTACCGATACGGTATCGACACAGTATTGGCATCGATGACTAGCAAAACCGGTACGTATTGGCCGATACGATACCGATACTTAGAACCATGATCTGTTCGAAGAATAACAATGAGAATGAAATGTTGAATAAAAAATTAATTAAGTAAAAAAATTGAAGAAAAAAAAACCGAATAGAATAAAAAACGGGAGAGAGAAGAATTGGGTGGGTGTTTTCATTTTTTACTAAATTAATGACAAACAAAAAAGTAAAAAGTAAAAGATGAATGGTAGGTTAAATAGATTAGTAGATTACTAGGTGAAAATAAAGGGCATTCTGGGTATTTAGAAACATGAGAGTAGAAGGAGATGTAAAAGTTTAAAAACAGGTAGTACCAGAAAAGAAGTTTAAGATAGGATAGTTTTAATAAATATAGGCTAAGTGTAAGGTAGTGATAGTAATTACCCTAAACAATTAAGAAAGGCCCATGGCCGTAGGATGGACAAAGTGAGGAGGGCTTATATATCCTTCTTCCATAACAGGGCGTGGTCAAGTGGGCATTGACGACAGAAAGAGGCACATTGTCATCTCTAGCTGCGTGTGCTCATCCGAAGAGTCCAAAACGAAATCCTAAATTAAAGTAGCTAGATATTCATGCAAGCTAGCAACACGAAATCTCATGTTGCAGGAAATTCAATAGAATATGTTTACTATACATTGTTTCAAAAAGTGATCCGTAAGATGAAGATTAGCTGCACTAGTGTGGATACTGGTGTCTGTGTGTTTTGAGAGAGAGATGGATTTGACTTCAACACATGGTCTTGAAAGCAGCTCTAGATCGAGCTAGATGTACTTGAGATCATGGCTGCAGGAGACCCTGGTGCGTAGCGTACCTTTCAACTTCAGAGATTGCCACCCGAGCCGACTCCCCAAGCAAAACCCAGATCCATATATGCCTCTCTGTCATGCTCGATCGTATGTTACGTCTCCTCGCGAGTTACTCCATTCTCAAATACTCTCTCGACAATGAAAAAGATCGATCATGCCCAGATCAAGATTGTATGGTTTGGCGCCAGTCAGCAAATTCCTAATTTGGAATCAGGATGGAGTTTCAATCGCTCCCTTATTAGCTCTTCTGATTCAGGATAAGTTCCTGATGGACATTTGGGGGCAATTACTGTCACTATCCTAGACTTAGCCTATATTTATTAAAACTATCCTATTTTAAATTTCTTTTCTGAAACTACCCTGCCTTTAAACTTTTACATCTCCTTCTACCCTCATGTTTTTAAATATCCAAACTACCCTTCCTTTTCACCTAGTAACAAAAGCTGGATTTTCTCGTACGTTGCAAAATATGAATTATGAGATTGTTACATATAGGTCTTGGTACAATGCATATGTATTGAGAATTTTATTTGTGGCTTCATGATTATTTTAAACTGTGATTTTTCCATTAACAAACAATTGTTAAGTTTCTGGTTTTATGTTTTTGTGTTTAGGATATATTCCAAGGAAGATTGCAAAATAATTGTCGATGTGCATGTGCATGTGTGCACGTGCAACGTGGCACCAAAAGGTGCCATAAGTTGAAGGGGAAGAGTAGGGCTTGAAGAAGATACTGGAGATTCTGAGTCAATATAACCTAACAGGTTCAGATCGTTGTTAGGATTCTCAATGTTTAATGTGCAATATCTTTCAGCATGGGTGTTTTAGAAGTATTTTCAAAACATTCAAAATATCTACCACGTGGTAGCTCAAATAGGTCCCAACTTCCAAATATGAAATATCTATATAGTCCAAAGAAAATTGGCTATGTGGTGGAATAAAACTTTAAAAAAATATGGAGACTACAACAGAGTGCATGGAATACATGGACAAATTTGAAATAATGAGATTTTTAAAGTGCATCCTATTTAATGCATGGTTTGAGGTATCAATATCAGATCGCCCATATCAATATTACTAGCTAGCCACAGATCTCGATATGTGGTCGATCCCTTATCAGTGAAACGATACGAACCAAGAGTAAAACTGTCAAAAAACCTGATTTTTTAAGAAAACACTATCTGATCGAGATCGATCCATATCAATAGTGTATCGATTTATGAGATAGTTGATAACCAATCCGATAACATGCACTAAATCCATGGACTAGGGTGAGAGTGGTCGGTGTGTGGGGTGTGTTGTGTATTTCTGCCATTCCGTGGTCCCAAAAGTTGGTTAACCTTTTGGGATTGACGGGTGGTTTGAGTGATTATCTAAAAAAAAAAAAAGGTGAAAGTGATCCATATTATAAGTGATGCACAATGTTACCCGAATTATTGCAGTAGCAAGAACTTAGTGACTTAGATATGATTGCTAGGTAGTCAACTGGTTAATAATTTCATGCATCATGAACTATATGTTATTGCTTGCGTGTTCCCCCTCCCTTCGCTGGACTCAGTGGACCTTACCTCCTTTATGTACACCTTTTTAGATATAGCTGTAGATGACGGAATTGTGACGAACCTGGAGGTTCACTCTTCCGACTATGATTTTGTTGGCGTGGAGGACCCAGAGCCAGTGTCAGAGGAACATGGTGATAGGTGTCTATATGATGATTGTGCTTATGGGGCATATTGATTCAGAGATTCTATTTTTTATTTCTTTTTGAATTTATACCATTCATTGTATAAGCTGTGTTTTGATAGTTATGTAATGGTCATTTGGTTAACACTAGATTACTGTATAACTTATCACTAGACAGATGAACATTATGTAACTATTACTTAAACGGTTTCGCGACTCTATTATTTCTTTGAATGTGTAATATTCTTTTGTTTTTCACATTATAGTATTATTAGGATAATTATATTAGTTTTGACTGTGATTTAAAAATTACATTCAAGATCCTGACAGTGTAGGATGACACATGTCATCGTAATCATATTCTATCTATTATATTTTATCCTTTTTGAGATCCAAGCGTGACATGAACACTTTCTAAAGCAACTCCTCAAAAGTTTGATATCCTGTACACTGGACCGATCAGACCTATAGAGTGGTGTGGCTGAAATATATATATATTTTTTTGTAAGAAGTAAACTTATTCATTAACACGTATTGAACGCAAGGTGTCACATTTACAAAGTTTAAACATCCATGGAGTGGAAACAGACTAGGATGTCCAACGCGCTGAGGATATCGATTATTCTCTCTAGTAACATGGCTGATTAGAGTTGATAATTGAGATCAGCTCTATGTAATCAGATTTAGCAATCAAACAATCAATGCCTTCGGCAACACCGTGAAGAAGACCGGCTCTTAAAGCAATCGCCTCTCCCTTGAAGCACCGAAGAGAAAGCCGCAGGAACAGAGACAGCGATGACTGGATCATCGAGGCTATTTGGAATAATAAAATGTTTTTGGGGCAATTACTATCACTTTGATAACATTTAAGCTGCTTGAAATGGAGATAATAAGAGAAATATAGAAGAGAGTGAGTGCGGGCCGTGCAGCTAGGCGAACAGATGTTGAGAATGAGAAGAGTGTTGGAGTGCTTTCGTTTAGGGTTCTGGAGGACTGTTCTTTGCCAAAGAGAAGGAGAGGGGCGACGTTGCAAGGGGTTTGGGCGTGCGAGGAAGCCGAAGAAGAAAATGAGTGAAATTAAAAAAAATAAAAAATAAAAAACAAAAGAAGGAAAAAAGGGTTGAAGACAAAAGGTGGTAGTTCCTTGGTTGTCTTTGGGGTTGCAGGCGGTGGTTCCTTGGCTCTGGAGATGGGTTTTAGGTTGGAGGTCGGTAGCTGAAGAAGAAGACGTGGGAGAGCCGGTTGCAGGTTGAAAACTCAACGGTTAAGATCGACTAACCGTTGTGTTTAGTGTTGCGTTTATCCGCCTTCAACGGTTGAGTATACCTTTCTTTCCGAACGAGCCCCTCCCCTCAGTCCCTCGACTCCCTCTTACGTCCATGAGAAGCAGCGGCGCACCACAGTGGATCGTGAGCGACACCGATGGTCGGCTCTGCAACTTAGACAGCGGCACAGCGGAAAGGTCAGAAATAAACTCTCTTTCTCTTTTTCCATCTCAAAATCCTTTTTTTTTTTTTGGTTTTTTTTATCTCCGTCTCAAAAATAGAAATCCTTTCTTTCCTGGTTTTCAATGGAGTCTTCGAGAGGTTTTGCATTAATTCCACTCTGAAACGATTGTGAGGCTTGTTGTTAGGTTTTTGGCTTCATAATTCCAACGGATCTGAGCTCTTAACTTGGGAGAGAGGAAGGAGTAAAGAAAGTGGGCTTAGTTAGTTTATTAAGTAATTTAGTTGCTGTCTTGATTCCTAGTTTAAATAGGATTTGTTTCAGTTTTTGTTTGTAGTTAAAATCAGAGTTATGTTAAGAGTCTGGTTTCCCATTCCAATTAGAAGTGCTATTTTGTTATTATTTAAGCATCGTAAGAGCCAAGGCTCAGACTAACGATTTTTGCAACTGAAGATGTTGTTTGCTCTGCAACGTAGCTGAGCGAATCAGGGGTGACGAAGGGTGGTAAACCTGGGATTTTTTTTGCTGTTCATGCAAATAGGTATTGTTATCCGGTCTAATAAATCTTATCTTGTTCCTGTTACTGATATTCAGACCATGTTATTAAAAGCTTTATTATTTCTTATTCTCTGATTTAAGACTTGCGGCTCCCCTGTTCTGTGTCCCAGTTTCAGCAATAGAGTTTTGTGGGTTCACGAAGATCTGCTTGTTTTGAGGATTCAGAAGGAACCTTAGGACTAACACTACGATCAAAATTTGGACCCATCTGAGGCCTGAATCCCCCTGCTACTTATAAATCACTGTTTTCTGAGTTTTCTCGATCCAGAATTTTGTTTTTAAAATTAATCTTAATTCAACCATCTGATGTCTATAATACTTTGGTTATTGGATTAAGGTATTAAAACTGTGGTGTTATCCAAGTTTCAGGTTATTCTACTGGTCTAATTTGAATTATTTTTTGTCTTCTCTGTTTCCTGGATCTCAAACTGAGAGATAAATATTTTTTATAATTACTTTGAATCTAACCATCAAATTGCTTCCTTATTTTTGAAGAGTTCTTATTCCCTATACCTGTGTTTGATTCTTAAAGTTTGGGTTGAGTCCCAGAGGATTTAGTTTTCAGTCAATTTTGGGGTTATCTGTCTGAGTTGGGTTTGTCTTGGGATCTGTCTGGGAGGTTATCTTTCAACTCTCCGCCAATCAGAGGATGGGAATTCATATTAGCCCTCTATTGCAAATTTCAAGATACAAATACTTGGCCTTAAAAATTAAAAAACCTTTGACTTTGGGATAGGATCACTAATGAATCAAATTTGTTCTTCTTTTCTTTGAACAATTCCCATTTCAGACCGAAATGATTCATCCACTCTTCCCTGGTTCTGTAATTGGGAAGATATTGCTTCAGCTTAATGACAGCCTCTTCACCCCTATTCTGGTCCCCTACTCTAAACTATGATCTTCCCTGCAATCATAATGTGTCGTCTCACTTGAACTAGTTGATCGCAGTAGTCCAACAGAGTAAAAGATATCTTCATCTGGTGTAACTGCCGATATCTTATTATCCCACCTGCAAATGCAAATAGATTTTGACTCATCAGGTCAGAACAAAACTAGGTCATTATATTCTCTAGTTCTTCAATCGTCAGTAATTTTTCACTACTCCCTTGCTTTTATTCTTGGGATAGACAAGGATGGGTCTGCAGGCGTTTGGGCTTTGTGGAAGGATGCCCTTGTTGTAGGTTCAGACTTCATTAAAAATCCTAGCAGCTGGACTGATTTGGCCTCTGTTTTCTTTTCTTAATTTTTGCAATCTTGGGCTTCTTTTTTGTTTTTATGCTCCCTCCCTTTGTGATATCCATTAGTGCTGGAGTGGGTTTGGTTTCAACAACTATGGTTGTGTTAGTGGAGTGAATATGACCATCAATACAGGTCCAGTGATATTGGATGAAACTGTTGCCAGCCTTAGAGGACCTTAATTTCCATCTTTTTGAGGGTGTTAGATTCTTAAATAATGTACTTGCATTCTGCTGTAACAATGGTAGCAGCAGTTTGCACTTCATTTAATGATTAAACAATATAGGATCCTTTTGGATTCCTTTAAAAGTAGTCCTAGAATTTCAGAAGATCTGCAATCTGTATGCCGCATCGCAGTTTTTCTCATGTTTTTTACTTTCTTATGGCAACTTCATTGTTGATTGATAATTGTTTAAGAATAATGATTTTAGCTTGAAAATTGATTGTTGCTTGATATTTTTTATTTAAACAAACTCTGTCCTATAATTGATTCTAAGATTGGAATGGATGTTTGATTGTACTATGTAGTTAGTTGAGACTTAAGAGCCTACACAAAATGGTGAATTTATGTGTGTGTATTGCTGTATTTTTTCAAATCTAAACAATTAAAACCTGTAATTTCCGTTTTTGAATTTTTGCTGTTCTCGAAATGTTTGACTGGAATTTTAGACTGTCCAGTTCAAAATTTTGAGGTGTTCTAAACAAGCCGTACCAAACACAATTTTTTTCCCATTTCCATTTTTAACTAACTATGGACCAGAATGCGCTGCTTCAAGTGCTTCCGTTTTCCTCATCCAAGTATAAGAACAAATGTTAATATGATCTTTATGGACCCAATATAAGTTTCAAACAAAGGCGCGTCAAATTTTTTGTTTTGCCACTCATCGAATTAGTTCTTTCAGCAGAGCGCAGGGAGGGAACCCTTGACGACGGCAATGGCACATGATAACTGCAGCAATATGGATATGGTTGTCCATCCTTTGATCCTTCTCCTTCTCACTATAGTATCCATCTTCTCTGCGTACTAAGTATATAACAAATTGACTTTCATCAAACAGGAAAATAATAATAATAATAAAGAATAGCATAATTGTTGGTAGGGTTTTTGACTTCCAAGGATTGAGTTTAGATTGACGAGGCTTTGAAACTTCTCCATTTGTGGGCTGCAATTTATAATCAATTTTGGCCCAGTGGTATTGAATATATGCATGTGCTTGTTTCTGTTTCATGGCTTAGCTAATAAAAATAATAAAATTGAAAGTTTTAGGATGAAATTTGTTTGACAAGTTTATGTTTGCTTTTCTCCATTTTTGTTTTGTTTTCTGTAATGCAAGATTTCTTTTATTTTCTGTTATTAACTTTGCTCTTATTGTTTTTATAGTTCTATACTTTCAACTGTCTATTTGTCACTACCCTATTTGCACGAGACAAGGAAAGGGTATGGGGAACTGGTCCAAACTTTGTAATGACATTCTAGGACTGATTGTGGATCAGTTTTCGGCAATCGAAGATGTTGTTCATTTTGGTGCGGTTTGTAGGCCATGGCGATCAGTTTTAGCCGAGAAGTTGCATTTCTCTACTATTGCCGATCCCTGGCTGATGCTTGCAGAGAAGGAAGACAATGACAACCGTGGCTTCTACAGTCTCTCCACCCAAAAGGTTTACAACTTGAACTTGCCAGAGGCCCGTGGCAGGAAGTGTTGGTCGTCCTGCGGTTGGTTGATAACTTTGGGGCTTGATTTGGAGATTCACTTATTAAACCCCTTTTCTCGGGAACAAATTCGGCTTCCACCTCAACCAACACTCCCTCGTCAATACCCCCTGATTTTAGTCTAGAATTTATCCGTCGGGCTTTTATACAGAAAGTGATATTGTCCTCAAGACCATCTCGTTCTTCAGCTAAAACAACCCCTTGTGAAGATGATGACAAATGCGTGGTTATGGCAATATTTTCCGAATTCAGGAAATTAGCCTTCTTGAGATTGGGAGATGAAGTTTGGACTCCTTTAGACAGTGATAATGGTATTTACGATGTCATTTACTTCAATGGTCAATTCTATGCCATCACTTACAGAGGGGAATTGTTGATTGTTGATATTTCCAGTCCTCATCCAAAGACTATTGAGTTTGCTGAACATGGAGAGGGTATAAACACTTGTGCGGAATTACATCTTGTGGAGTTAGTAGGAGAACTCTTTATTGTTGCACAGGAAATTAATGTGGAAAATGAATTGATAAGCGGCAATAACATTCATGAAACAGTTGGTTTTGATGTTTACAAATTCAATTTTGATAACAGGAAATGGACGCAGGTGAAGAGCAGCCTGGACAATCGTGCTCTGTTTGTGGGTTTTAATGACTCTTTCACCATCTTCCCATCTAACAACCATTTAGGATGTGAACCCAACTGTATCTACTTCACTGATGTCGACTTATATGGTCTTATGGAAAATGGAGCTGGTCATGACATGGGAGTGTTTCGGATGGAGACTCAGGAATTTGATGATCACTATGTTGGCCCCGACATCCTTACTCGTGTTTGTGCACCTCTTTGGATTTGTCCTTCGATCGAGGACAGTTTGTCTCCACTAACTGTATTAAAAAATACAACACAAGAACTTTCTTTTCCAGTAGCATCATCTTCTATTACAAGAGTGGAAGGACATCTAGGCATCTAATGAGAATGAGATGATTCAATGTATGTCATCTTGGTTTTTGTTAATTATGAAGAGAAGAATCCAGGAATCCAGCCTCCTGCTTCTTGATTCTAGTTATTTATTTATGGTGTGGCAATTCCATCTTTGAAAATATTTACAGAAATAAAGCTCTCTAATGAGGTGATTTAATGAATGTCATCTTGATTTGTTTAAAGAGAAACATTCAACCTGCATCTTGATTCTCTCCACTTATGTGTGGCCATTCCATCTTGAAAAATCTAAAGAATTAAGGCCACTCCATTATCTCTAGTTTTATTGTCTAGTTAGGTTTTTTTTTTTTTTGATAATGTAATTTTGGCTCTTAAACTGCTTATGAATCTGAGCAAGTGAGGATATTTGTAGCCCTTTTGAGCTAGGCTTTGACAATTAATACATCCCGTGTCATTCTCCCCCAGCCCCCCCAAAAGGAAGGGAAAGAAAAAGAGATCCAAGTAGTATAGTTTATGTGCCATACCAAATAAGACAAAATGAATGATCATATTCAAAAAGCTAGGCACGCTATGGAGCTGCCCAGCCATGTGTCTGCCTCTCTCCCATTCTTGTGAAATGACTCCCTTATCCATGGTTAACCCTTCTTCTATGGGTTTACCTCCTATTAGATTACTTGGAGCCGACGGCATGTTCAATCCTAGTACAAATCATAATTATAATAAGTAAGAGAACCTTGAAAGACAATGTGGCCCTTGTGCCCAAACACAGAAAGGCAGTGTGGCCCCCCATGAATGGTAGAAATCCCACCCATGTTGAAGCTTCCGTGTATGCTCCTATTGGCACCCACACTGGTGCAAGGGCCACACTGCCTTTTAGAAAACCTCTCCCATAAATAATTCAAAACTAGACACACATCCATCTTTATTGGATTCATTTGTACAAAACTTAGAAAACATGATGCAGGTGACCCAATTCATTTCGCCTTATTAGACTTAATTTTAAGTCCGTATTGGATCATACGGGTTTTGAGGGTTTTATTTTTGGGTTTTTATTTGTGATGAGATCGAATAATAAGACCATAATGTCGGGGACGGGTTAACATACGAGATTAATTTTGTAACAAACTGTTCTTGGTGACAAGTAATAAATTTTGAGTCACTTTAGAGGATTTCTATAAGAAATAAGTTTGTAGTACATTTATTACGAAACATGATAAGAGTCAAGGTTTTTCTACTTGCTGAAATCCTTTTGCCATTGCTTGTTACAATCTTGTGAGGAACCCTCAAGCCTTTGGTGCCAACACCTGTGCCATGAACATCCACAACTCAAAGTAGCAAAGGTAAACTTGGAATTAAAGAAAACATCATAGGCCCAACCACTATTAGAAGTAACTGGGTCAAAGAAACCATAAAAAATTAGAATCAGCTGATCCCCAGATGGTAGTGTTTGATATTCCAAAAAGGCATAGAAAATGAGACTTTGGGAGCAACAATTAGAAAAGTAGTAGAGAATGTAGGTAAACTCGCACTCCATTTGTAAATTAAAGTAATTGTAGATCCTTGGAATTAGGTTCGAAGGGTAAGAATAAAATCACTGAATGACTTGATTAGTAAGATCATAATTTGCCTATTCTAATTAGATGATAAGGTTGTACTCATTGCGATGAATGGATGATGAGTTAAAAACTCTTAATCAGCAAAGCCCATAAAATGTAGGGGTATGTTAACCGTAGTGCATACTAATGGGTTGACCTAAGTGAATGCAAGGGGTGTGGTTGCCTCCAATGAAAGTTTTATGGGCGAACTTTCTAAACATTCACGAGTCAAGATGGGAACAAGGTCAGAATGTCCACTAAAAGAAATAGTATACTAAGGAGTCAAATGGTAGAACATGGCCGGAAATTCTCCCATTTGGGTTTTTCCATGTTGATCGAAAAATTTTCTCTCTTAGCCCCCCCCAAAAAAAAAAAAAAAAAAAAAAAAAGTCTCTCAACAAAGTTACGTATACGCTTCAACACTTAAAGCTTGACCCAACAGGAGATCTGAGTAAATTTATGTTAGGCTTGGATCTAATCCAAGAACTGATCTGGCCAATTCTAGAATCATGGATTCTAACTTAATTTTGAAAACTCCAAATTCATTTTCGGATGCAGAAATTATGCTCACTAATGTTGATCAATCCTAGGCCACAGGAAAGGTAAAAAATCAGAATTAGAATCCAAACCAAACATAACCTTGATAAAAACCATTCATTCAATGTGAACACTGAACAGTTTTTTTTTTTGGTAATGAACACTGAACAGTTGGGGAGTTGGTATTGAGTCTCTTTCAAACAATTGAACTTGGTAGTGCTTATGCATTCTAAGCTTATCCAATAGATAAAAAATGAAACGTCATGCATAGAGAGGATTGGTATCAACTTGAGAGGATGAGGTCTTAAGAAATTTGATGCTTTAGTACGTGACTTGTAGTTGCTCTAGTCAGCACTCAAGATCAGGGTTTTAGTAATTGGTATCGTATTCGAGAATTGATAGGACAGCTTTATTTTTGTTTTCTTCAAAAATTGGAATTTTTTTTTTACAATTATACCCTTCATCTATACTGATCCTTCAATATGGGTTGGCCAAGAATCACTATCGGGCTCCATGGATATTGATACAAATCGGCCGATCTAATACCGGTTCCTCAAATCATGCATGGTCAAGATTGTAGGTAATAGACTAGTGAAAGGGAACGTAGTAAAAATGAACATATTTGTCCAACGAAAACTGAAAACCAATAATGTAGAATGAGAGGTAGAGGTTTAAAGTTTAATTAAAAAAAAGTACCAGGAGGGGAATCATTGTCAAGTTGGGTGGCCAATGAGAACATGTGTGGAATCATCCAATAGGGGTGAGGTTTTTCATTTCACGTGAGTAGATTGGTCATTTCACCCTTCCTGTGTCTGGTACAAGCGTCACACAGCCTGACTACCTACTTTGTCCCAAAAGTATTCTCAAGATGTTTTGTATTTTGGGGGGAGGGTGGATCCTCTAAAGATGCCTCCCTTAAAAACCCGATATCTGCAACATAACAATTTCATTGCCTATCAAAGCTTGTGAATTTTTACCCAAAAAAAAAAAAAAAGAAGCTTGTGAACATTCTACTATATGAAGAGTTAAGAATTGAAAAATTAAGGTCCAATTTAATTCTCTCACATAGGAATATGAAGAGTAAGAATTGGATTGAGTGAATGACACCTCCATTGGTGTATTTAGAAATTGTAATTTTCTTGTTTCCAAAAATTCTTTTTAAGTTGGTAAAAGAAGGTTTTCAAAACTATTTTGGAAGTTCCCATTTTAAAAAAAAAAAAAAAAAAAAAAAAACTATTTTGGAAGTGACTTTCCATTATGTCAGTTTTATGAAGTGTCATTCATTGTCTCTAACACACTTTTCAAGTATATATATGTGAAATGACAAGATTTTCCTTCTTTAAAAAAAAAATTATTGTATTGAAAAAACAAAAAAATCATAGTATAAATTATTCAACACATAAAAGAGGTGTCAATAAGAAAGTCCCTATTAAGAATTAGGTAAGAGCTTTAGCATAAGTACACCGTATAATAGGGGATGAAATCTTTACAACCAATTTGATAAAAAAGAGCCCTAAACGTAGTTCAAAGTTCAAACATCCAAAATGAGTTATCAAAATTAAATTTTTTTTTTTTAATATTTGGAGGTTTTTATTATTTTTCGTTTTGTTGGTTGGGGGTGGGGTTTGGATATTAAAGGGAGAATTCTTCAATTTAGCTCATGGTTAACCCAAAATAGGGTTATTTATGTCAATATATTTTCTTTTGGTAATTAATTATGTCAATACTTAATACACTATATATGCTATTGAATATTAGGTCATTAAAAAGGGATTTTCTAGTTGGATTGCTTTGGGATATTCTTAATTTCTTATGGCGTGATGCGGATTCTAGTTGCACCCACCATATTAATTAAAGAGAAATTGTTCTCTGTAACGATCATAGAGGTTACACACTTACACTAGCACCTTTTCTCTATCTTATGATTCTTATCTCATCACAAAATAAAATGATCACTTTACCCCTATGTGATGGGTGTTGGTCAAACAACGGTCCAGGGATCAAACCATGGTTCCGTAGGAAAACAAATTATAAACCAATTAGGGTATTGCACGCCCTGGGTTATCCCATGGTGTCCCATGGGTGCCCCATTTTAATTTTAGGGTGTCCCATGGTTTCCCATGGGAACCCTGGTGCATCCCTATTAGGGTTTCTCATTCCCTATTGCATCCCATAAAATTAATTATCACAATAGGGACGGAGAAATTCGTCTCTAGTCCATCACATGGCAAGAGGGATCCATCCCATACTCGAATGCGCAGCGAAAAATAATCGATTCGAGTTTCTTTCGCATCCCATAAATATTAATAATCAATGAACAGAAGGAATTAATAAAGAACTGCTAACCTGATGAGCCTCAAATGTTGCTCCTCCAATAGACAGTGGTTCTTCCTCCAATGAGCGCTTCAAGCAAACAGATCTGAACCTCCAATGGTGCTACCAAGGTTCTACACGCCAATCCCAGATGCCCTCAAACTCCTTAGCACAGATCTAGGGTTTCACAAACCCTAACTCTCAAACACAGGTGAGAGAAGCAAGAAGAAGAAGAGAGATCACAAGAGGGAGAGAGAGAAACCAAAAACGTAGGAGAGAGAGTGTCTGCTCCAAAAACGTGGAGAACTTCATCTTCTGCGTTTTTTGGTCCCCTATTTATAATAATAGGGTTTAATTAAATCCCAGATAGATTTAATAGAGCCCTAGTGAGAGTCTGACTCTCTCTCTCTCAGTCTGGCAGTTCTGTTTAAACTCAAAGTGCTACACAAATGAAGAAGCAGAATCTAATAGGGAAAGTATTAATTAGATTATTTATTTAATTATTAATGGATAATTACAATTAGCACCAAATCCATTAATTAAATAAAGAGCCAATTAAATTAGCAAATTCCAAATAACTCCCTATATGATAACAATTTATCATATACAACCCCCCACTAATCAACACCATCATTATGGAATCTAGGGCATGTACACATGTACTGCCAAATCCCAATCCATAGTACATGTCCATATAAGAGCGTCTATGCATCCGATCGGGTCCCGCAAAACTCAATAAAACACTTTATTTGAAATAACTATAAATAATGTATCATTTTATGTAATATAAATTTTGCAAAACCATTTCCAAAACGGTATTGGATCCAGATTCTGATCCGACCATGCACAGACAGTCTCTATCTTGGTGTTCCCCAATCAGGCAGTGGTGACCGTGTTGGATAACTCCTTCACTCACAAAGTGTTCACGCATTCCCAGAACACCGGCTTTGACTCGCTTGAGTCTCAGTCATTGATGAACCAAAGAATGCAATCACATTTTCCAGTGACAGGGTTCCCTCAGGTACAGGGTGTCGGTGACACATGTCTATCCCTTCCTACATCTGGTAGTAATACATGAGGCAATCGACAAAGTAGATTCTTTGCCAATGCACACATCAAACATGTAAGCATTCGCATTCGTACCCTGACATCACATGTCTAGGCATACCCAATGCGACTACCATATGATAAGGGTGCCCAGCCCAAACCCTAGTCGTGACTACCATTTTAAGTATAACTTACGGACACATAATGCTCAAAAAGTTTATATCGCATGTGACAATATTAAACTAAAATGTATAAATGTTCAATACAAAGGTGAACCGGGTTGAACCGGATCGAATCATATTTGATGGACACACACTTGTCCAACAATGGGTGCAGATGGTGTTGAGATGGTATCGCGCACATGGTGAGGGGCATTATTGACTTCATACTATGAGGGGGTTTGACACTAATGATCCTAGAATGTAGTTGACCCTTCACTTTATGGTGAAGGAAAAGTTCATCCCTCCTGCATTGTTCTTAATTTTTAAAACTCAAATTTTCACTTGACAAAATTTGTTTGGATTAAGATTTTACATGTGAACAAGCACCTTGGGTTCTACCTTGTCCACAAAATTTGGGCTATGACGATCTACCACTTGACGGATATTCTTGACCGTCTACTTATGAAGGTGGATCATTCTAAAAAGTTTTTCGTTAACATTCTACATGACTTGTCCTAAAAACAAAGCAAGTTTATATGGAAATGAAAAAATCTTGATCAATCGTGCAATTGTCAATTAACAATCAGGCCCGGCCAGTTTCGGTCAAGCTTAATTGGTTCCCACCAATTTAAGCCATCACACTATTTTTTCCTGTGTAGGTAATTGGGTCTCTTAGGCTAGGGCATGGACACGTTTATATTTGGTTGGTTAAAATCGGTCCATAATCGGGCTCAAGGTAATTAGGTTAAACGGTTTATAATCGGGCTTTAAACGGGCTAATTGACTAGTCAGGTTATAAATGGGTTATAATCGGGTTAAATGTAAAACAGACTAATCAACCTATAAATGGTTGGTTATCAGTTGATCACAATATTTGATCTATCCCTGTCGGGCGAGCATTGGGTCACTCTACCTTGCAACAGGAATGACCGATTATTAATTGGTTAGTGCTTGAGCGAGACATGTTTAGTAATTGGTTGGACCGGTCTCAAGCCTCAACTAGTCGGTTCAGGTTTGGCCTACCGGTGTGGGTCAACTTTTGACACCCCTAGTTAGATTCTTTTCCTCTACCAATCATCTCCAAACATATTTCATATAAAAAATATAATAATAAAACACAAGATAAATTTTATAACTATAAATTACATCTTAAATACATTCCAAACTTTTTTTTCCCTTTCTTTTGGGATACTAAATATTTTCTAACTAGCAATTTGTTTTACCACATGGATTATATATTTAATCATTTTGGCATTTTGGTACTACTCATTTCGACCATTAGATAGATGAAGAATGATTTGTATACCTAACATGTTAAATTGGAGAATTTATTTCAACCATATGACCACCCATGTGAGAGGTCTTCTCCATTTTCTTTTAGGGTTTTCTTCCCTGTCACTTTGTCTAATAAACTATAATACTTCACAATTTGGCACATGATAGTACACGGGTTAGTCTGCGATATAGAGGATCAGGCAAACATCATGATACAATTTCAACTTAAAATAAGTAGAGGAAGTAACTAAAATTGCAAAAGATGTCATTTTGTATTTTTATATTCATCTCCATTTGATGACATTTTTGTAATTTTACTACTTTGAATCAGAGTTTGAGTAACTTTTCTTGCTTTGAGCTAAAATTTGGCTATTGAGGAGATGTATGTGGGGTCCTCTGTTACATGTACTATCAAGTGGTAAATAGTGAAATGTTATACGTAATTAGGTACAGTGATACCTAGAAGACCCTTTCTTTTATATCTTGACAAAAACAAAAGTGAACTTCTTTTGAGGGGAGAAACTAGTTACATGGGTGCTATAACTAATACAACTATAGAGAAACTGATATACACGAGAACACCAATCAAAATTGTAAGTGGTTCTTGTATCGCACCCTTAGTTAGTAAGTTCGGGAACGGCAATTGAACGGGAACGGATACGTACGGCAGTTAAACGGATTAGACGGTAATAATACTTTTCAAAAATCCGGCTTCATAAAATGCATACGGTAATAATACGATACGCGTTTAATACGGATATAATACGGCATAGACGGCAATAATACTTTAAAAAAAACGGACATATATTCATTATATAACATGCATTCACCACCTAATAAACAAAATAATATCATGATTTTGTTAACTAAAATAAACACAATAATATAATATGCTATATAACATCTCTAAGATTATCATTTAACATACCAAAATATCAATAATCTACAAGAAATGAATGTAGATTGTCCTAAAATGACATGAGCAAGTTGAAAGACCAGAGAAACAAGAGGAGAGTACAAGACTTAAGTGCCGCTTTGTTGAACGGAGATGGCGAGGATGATTGGAGATGGAGGGCGGCTACTTTTGCCTCGCTACGGTTGGATGTTCAACGCAAATCGAAAGGGACGAAAGGAAAGTGAAATCGTTTCCCTAAATTCTAATCTTTTGGATAATTTTTTTATAAAAAAGCGTATAATACGTGTATTATTCGAGTATAATACGTGCTTGCTTAAAAACGCGTTTTTTATAAAAATACGGAAAATACAGGGACGGGAGTATTATACATTTAAGAATACGGGAACGCGTATAATACGCGCGTATGATACACGACTTTACTAACTAAGATCGCACCTAGTATTAAAGTATAAAAAAATGACATTCCAAAGCATTGAATGACATAGGGAGAAATCATCTAGGTCTAAAATATAAACTCATAATTACATGATGCGGTGGAAAAACCGCTTGCTCTTCAACTGAATTTGTTGATCAATCTAGATCCGTACAATCTTTGTAATGTTACTCACATAATTTTTCCAAAGATGTTAGCGATAAGAGTGAAGAAAATTTCAAACAAGATTATAGCTCCAAAACATAATGACTTTGTTGAGAGAGGATGCATCTTTGAAAATGTGATGATTGCACATGAGATGTTTTATCATTTGAAAGGTAGGAAAAATGTCGGAGGCTATTTAGCATCTTTCAAACTTGATATGAGTAAAGCCTATGATCTTCGATCATATTGAGTGACAACTCCTAAAAGATATTTCTAATTTGATTGGGGTTGTGTGTTAATTGGGTACAGTTGATCAAATAATGTGTGTCTATAGTGGCTTAATTATTTCCAACCAACGGGATTCATAAAGAAAGAATTGTTCCAACCAGAAAACTATTGCAAGGGGATCCAATATCACCAACTCTATTTGTTCTATGCACAAAATATCTTATCTCATTGATTACATGAGTTGCCTCAAGTACCTTTCGGGGCATCAGAATTTGTCAACAGAGCCAACATTCTTGGCAGATGATTGCCTACTGTTTATGCAAGCATATCACAATTCTCTAATGGCCCTAATACAACTTCTGATACTCTATTGTAGAGTTTTCGGACGCTCAGTGAATCTTCAAAACTCCAAGTTTGTGGCAACCTTCAATTATAACACCTCGAGTGCTTGAGAAGAATATTCTCCATAATTGTTTGGATTAAGGACTTGATTAAGCCAGAGAAATAGTTAGGGCTACCAACATAGATTGAGAGACTCAAAAAAACTACATTTTAAGAAGTGAGAAAGAAAAATGTAATGGGTTCTTAAGATGTTGCTTTCTCTTCTAAGAAAAATGTAATGGGTTTGGGGTGTATTATTCTGACTGAATTTGATCCTCAAATCTTTTAATGAAAACCCCTGGGTGCCATGGATCAAGCTACAATTTGGTACCTTCACCATTACCAATTCTATGCCGACTCAAATGCTCAACTTTGTCTTTGTACTTCAATATTTTCCTCCACACCTAAGAGCAGTCCTTCAACACTTTCACTGTCTATAGTGAGTCAGTTTTTAAATATCTACTATGTACTTACTTAACCCATAAGTTATCCTTATTGTAGACAATCCACTAGATAAGTTTAACAATCGTTACACCATTCATGCTCTTGATTCTTTTAATCCCCAACCCTGAGACCCAAACAAAAACACAGAGTCAATGAACATTGAGACAAATATTGAAGAAAAAAAAGAGGACAACGGACAAAAATTTTAGGGTTTTGTTTAATTGGGGACCAAACATATGATCTTGAATAATATATAGCTCAATATAAAAAAAAAAAAAAAAAAAAAAAACCAGAATCAGTTAATTCACATGACTCCAACAAAAACACAGAGTCAATGAAAAATCGGACCAACTCAAATCTGGTCTGATCATTTCTTAAATCTGATTTCATGGTTGGTTTCTTTTTTCTCGAGTAGGGTGATTTGCCAAATTCAAAACCTAGTTTTCCACCAATGCTTTCCATCATCGGATTGTAATAATCAGAGTATGATGTCATCCCAGTGGCAGAATCACACGGTTGCCAACGAGATAAGCTCATCTAATACGACATTTGGACCATGAGGTGAATTTTCGGAGCTTTCAAAAAGGCGCTCTCCAATGGGGTTCTGAGTCTTCTTTCATAATTTCACCGTAGTGGGACAGTAGGAGCCGTTTTTAGTCTCATCGTTTCTTACAGTCTTTCTTTCTTTCGGTCTCTTTCCCATTTTTCTCACAGACTTTCTTTTGCTCCCTCTAATTAGCAACTAAATCTTCTCTGCTGTTCTTTTTCTCTTTCTTGTTCGAAGGTCGGCCATGGCTACCGAGGACCGAAGACAGGAAGAAGAACAAGAATGCCTTTACAAGACAAAAGTCGTACAGTTCTTGGGGCGCACCACACCCATCATTCTTCAGAACGACAATGGCCCTTGCCCACTCCTGGCTATATGTAATGTTCTCATCTTTAACCTTTCCCTTTTTCTCTCTCTGATTTCTAGGGCTTTTGATTTATTTTCTTCATCTCCTCTTATCGATTCTGGATTGTCTTTGGGAAATTCATGGCGTCCCGCTTGTACCTTTCTCCACTTTGCTGTGTCGATTTGTTAATGGAGTTTTACTGTTACTTTTCTTGCTTTGTTTTCAAGGGATTGTGTCTTGATGTTGTTTGGAATGTAGATGCTTTATTGTTTTTGTTCATATTGGGTTGGCTTTTTTCCATTTATTTTGTTGTTACTTTAGGTTGTATTAATGCTCTGTTTTCGCTTGGAATATAGGTAACCTTCTTCTTCTAAAAAATAACTTGAATTTGAATGTGGATGCATCTGAAGTCTCACTGCAGAAATTGCTTTCGCTTGTCGCCGAAAGATTGATTGATTCTAACAGCAATATCGAGGTAACAACCTGTTTAGTCGTTCAAGGATGTTTATCAATCGTGTAATAGCTGCTGACAATTGACTTGTTATTTGCATCGTGTTTATGATGCAGAATAAAGATGCTGGATATGTTGAGAACCAACAACAGAACATAGCGGATGCCATTGACCTGCTTCCTCGACTTGCAACGGGGATTGATGTAAACATTCAATTTAGGAGGTGGCTATTCCTCCACTCTTCCCATCGTTATTTTTTTTTTTTATCATTTTCAAATTTGTGCCTTTCGTTCATGGTGTTCTGTTTAGCTAAAATATACGTGCTTGTTACTTGTAGAATTGACGACTTTGAATTTACACGTGAGTGTGCCATATTTGATCTCCTGGACATTCCACTGTATCATGGTTGGATTGTTGATCCCCAGGTATTCTCTTTGAAGGCGTCATGATTTCTGTCTATAGACTTAATTATAATCGAGTGATTCTTTTTCTTTTCATTTTTTTCCGTCTTTATTTTCCATTGCTTGCAATTTAATTGTCCAATATTTTAAGTTATTATTCATTTTGGTTATTGAATGTTACTCAATTGTTGTAACTTGCAATGGACTTTTGAATAATAGCCTAGCTTGTAGCTAGCTCTATGCATGTTGGTATATGTTGTAACATGAGACCTTGAGGTTGCAGATTCTTTCGAGTAATTTTTTGGTAACCAATATGGAGAAAAGTTCATGTGGCCCCAAAATACTCATAGAAAAGTGAGCTCAGTCAGTCTTCTCTTAAGGATTTGAGTCAAATGGTGACTCCAACCTTCTTTGCCGGCTTCTTCATGAATGATCTTGGCTTTCCATAAGCATTTCAGATTGTAAGCTGTTAGTGCAACTTCCGAAAACAGACTGATCGTTGTCAAGATAAAAATGGGTAGTCTCTTGTGGATAGGACTATGGCCACGTCTTTTGGCTGTCAAATCCTGACTCTGTCATAGTCAGTTCAAGGGCTTGGCCTCTAGAAAGCTCAACCTAATCATGATTACTAGTTTAGATCAAATTGGTAATGAGAATACTCATTCTAACCATTGATAGTATTTCATAACGGGTAAACTTCTTTTATTTGGATCTATGAATTTAATTAAGCTGATCATTCACTTATGGAAGTTGCATAGCTAAGCTGGAGCTGCTTGATGCGTGTAACTGGTCTAGTAAAATTGATACATCAGTGGTATCTCTTTGATAGGTACTTTTCATTACTTAAATTGGCTTCAGTGAAGGAAATGTGTATTGTTGAAATAGGCTGCTTACTGCTTACCCGATTGGGGTAAGCAGTCCTAGTTCCACTAGGATTGGTCCTACCTGTCCTAGCTTACTAGGATTAGTCCTAGTCGAGTTAGGGTGGTTAGTCCCACTTTATTTATGTTTCTTTTTCTTTATTTTTTATTCCTTTTATTGTTTTTCCCTAGCCGAGTCCTAGTTTGGGATTCCTAGTTGTATTAGGAATTCCTAGTAGGACTGGGACCGAGTTAAGTTTCTATTTTCAGTTGTAATTCTGTTCTTTATATAAACAGGGCCTGAATGATCGAATTATTCATTCAAGCATTCTCTACATCTCTCTTTTAACATGGTATCAGAGCTAGTCTCTCAGATCTAGCCTGGTTCCTAGCCCCCCACCCTCCTTCCATTATCACTCGATCTCCATCTTCCCCCCCCACTCAACTCTCTTCACTTTTTCTGGTTTTTTCTCCACTTAGGGCAGATCTAATGAGGTGATTTGTAGATGCTGCTCTAATTTTTCACCTCAACAATTGATGATTTAAGAAGTTCCTTGATCGATAGCTGCTGCCCACACTTCTGCAAATTTCTTTTTGGAGTTCTCCCTTGTTGAAGATCAGATTCTCTTACAATTACAGGCTGGTTTTCTTGGGATCCAACACTGCAGGTTTTTCTGGACAGCTGCTGTCTCTGTTTCTCTTCCTACCATTGAGGCATATATCCATACCACTCTCCAGGTTTTTTTTGAACAAATATTGAAGACCTGTTGCTTCTCGATCTGGTTTATTTCTCCTCTCTGCGTGGGCAGTTTTGTTGCACAGATCTGCATCAACTTTGAAGACAGATTCTGCAATTTTTTTTACGACTTGAAGACCCCTGAATCTCAATCAACTTCTCTTCTAGGGTTTCCTCAAAACCCTACCTATCGATTTTTTATTTAGGGCTGGTTCTTGTTGCTACAGAAGGGACTCATCTTTCAGTTTTTATATTGTTTTGTCTGCAATATGGGGGACTCAGATATAACCACGGCCAACTCTGGAGTTGATTCTCAGCCGTGGACAGAATTTCTCCCTTATGCTGCAGCTATTAAACTTGAGGGATCAAATTACCTCATCTGGGCCAGATCTATCTCCTTGACTGTGGCTGGTAGCGGACTCACTGGCCATCTTACTGGCACTACCACACAGCCTACTGAAGAAGGTGTTGCCCGTACTAAATGGGCTGCCAATGATGCTATGGTGATGTCCTTTATTACGAATTCTATGACCACTGACCTCTCCAGTTAATATCTACTCCTTGACACTGTTACCCAGATCTGGACTGCTGTCAAGGGAACTTATGGCCGTTCAGGTAATGATGCTCAGGTATATGACATCAGGAAGACACTCCAACATACCACTCGCAGGAGTCATCATACTAAATACTATGCTGCCTCAAGTGTTTATGGCGCAATTGGATCACTATGTTAGGTTTTCACCTACTACTACTACTGACATCACGCTATCATTTCTATGCTGATAAGTTTCGGGTTTATGATTTCCTGGCTGCCTCAATGATGATTATGATCCTATCCGGGTACAAGTCCTTGGTCGGATTCCTTTCCCCACTTTAGAGGAAACTTTTTCTTATGTTCACAGTAAAGAGACAAGAAGGGCTGCTATGATGATTACTCCCAAAGTTGAGAGATCAGCATTACTGACTGCTGCCTCCACTCCCGTTACTTCTTTTGACAGTGTTGGTGCTACCACTACTAAAGAGCCTGTGAAATGTGAGCATTGTCACAAACCATATCACACAAAGGCTTAGTGTTGGAAATTACATGGCAAGCCTGCTGATTTTGAGGCCAGACGAGGACGTGCCAAGTCTAAAAGCAAAGCCAATCACACTGAAAGTGTAGCCCCAACTCCTACTGCTGACATCGGTTTCTCTCAGGAAGAACTCCAAGCTCTCCGTCGTATATTGAACACATCTGCTGCCTCTACTACGTCTGTTGCCAATTCAGGTTCCTTTTTTGCCCGTACAGGTATTTCTTTTGCTGGTCATTGTGCATCGGTAGTATCCACTCCATGGATCATAGACTCCGGTGCTACTGATCACATGACAGGTTCTTCTAGCCTTTTTGATACATATTCTCCTGTTTCTGGTAAGGATAAAGTCAAAATTGCTGATGGATCCCTCTCCTCCATCTCAGGGAAAGGATCCATTGGTTATTCTCCTTCCCTTACCCTGCCATCTGTGTTGCATATTCCCAAATTTACAACTAACCTTCTTTCCATTAGCAGTATCACTAAATCCCTAAATTGTAAAGTGGCTTTTTTTCCAATTCACTGTGTTTTTTAGGAGCTGGACTCGGGGAAGACGATTGGATCGGGTAAAGTGCATGACGGATTGTACCTTCTTGATGGAGATCCTACACCTACTCAGTCTTTACCTTCGGCATCTTTCTCTTCTGAAATACATAAATGGCGCTTTAGACTAGGCCATCCCCCCTTAGGAACTTTATCAAATTTATTTCCAGCATTAGTTAAGGATTGTAATAAGGAATATTTTTTTTGTGAACCTTGTGTCTTGGCTAAACAGACACGTTCAACTTATCCTATTTCTAATAAGAGATCTTCTTCCTTATTTCATACTGTTCATACTGATGTATGGGGGCCTAGTATGAAAGCTTCCCTGACTGGCCATCGGTGGTATGTCACTTTCATTGACTGCTATTCTAGGTTCACTTGGGTATACCTTATGCACACAAAAAATGAAGTTTTTTCTTGGGTTCAGCACTTTCATCAATTAATTAAGACCCAATTTACTGCCACTCTTAAAATTTTGAGTGACAATGGGAAAGAGTATACGGAAGGTCAGTTCCAAAAATACCTTGCTGCGTATGGAATCCTCCATCAGACCAGTTGTGTTGACACTCCAGCCCAAAATGGTGTGGCTGAGAGGAAAAATCGCAACCTCTTGGAGGTGGCTAGAGCTCTTATGTTTGCTCGCAATGTCCCTTCCCTTTATTGGGGAGATGCAGTTCTTACTGCAGCTTATTTAATTAATAGGCTGCCCAGTCGGGTTCTTCTTTCCAAGGTCCCTATTTAGCTATTGCTTGGCTCTTCTTCCTTCATAGTCCCACCTAAGGTGTTTGGTTGTGTTTGTTATGCCAGGGATACAAGGTCCCCTGGTAAACTTGACCCACGTAGTCTCCGCTGCATTTTCTTGGGTTACTCTGCTACCCAGAAGGGGTACAGGTGTTATTACCCTCCTTCCCGTCGGACTTTTGTTAGCATGGATGTTGTTTGTCATGAACATGTTTCATATTATGTGTCCCCACCTCTTCAGGGGGAGAGTGTTAGTGAAGATGTGTTGACTATTGACTCTCCACCTCCACTTCAGTCTGTTTACCACGAGTCTGAACCAGTTTGGCCTGTCCCCAGTACTTCCCCTGACTCAGGGGGAGAGGTTCCTATACAGGGGGAGACTATCTATATTCAAGAGGAGCAACCTACCCCGGTCTAGACTCCTATCCAGAGGACTATTAGTGAATTTCAGAGGAGGATTGATGACCGTACTGTGAAGACCTATGGAAGGAAACATAAGCAGGTTCAATCAACTGTTGCTCCAGTACCCATCCAATTGCCGAACCCGGATCTAGAACCTGCCTCTCCACCTGGTAATATTCCTTCTCCTGAAGTACCTATTGCTCTTCGCAAAGGTGTCAGGACTTGCACTCAGCAGCCCATATCTCATGTTGTTTCTTATAACTCACTTTCCCCATCCTTTCATGCTTTTGTTTCCTCTCTTTCTTCTGTTCGTATTCCTAACCATTGGCAGGAAGCTCTATCAGACGGAAAGTGGAATGCAGCTATGATGGAAGAAATGGAGGCCTTGAAGAAAAATAACACATGGGAGCTTGTGGTTCTTCCACTTGGGAAGAAAACCGTTTGGATGCAAATGGGTGGTTGTGGTGAAACAAAAGGTTGATGGCACTGTGGATAGGTATAAGGCACGGCTCATGGCCAAGGGGTTTACTCAGACATACGACATTGATTACCAGGAAACTTTTGCACCTGTTGCAAAGTTGAATACTGTTCGTGTGTTATTATCTTGTGCAGTCAACCTTGGATGGGATTTGCAGCAGCTAGATGTAAAAAATGCCTTCCTAAATGGAGCACTGGATGAGGAGGTGTATATGGACGTCCCACTAGGGTTCTCTTGTGACAGAAACCAAGGAAAAGTGTGTAAACTGAAGCGTGCACTTTATGGGCTGAAGCAGTCACCTCGAGCATGGTTTGGCCGATTCCACAAAGCTATGATTTCTGTGGGTTATAAGCAGAGTAATGCTGATCACACACTCTTTATAAAGAGGACTAGTGAAAAACTCGTTGTTCTTATAGTCTACGTCGATGATATAGTAGTTACTGGTAATGATGGTGATGAGATCAAACGATTGAAGACCTTCTTTGGACAAGAATTTGAGATTAAAGATCTAGGGAAATTACGATACTTTATTGGGATTGAAGTGGCTAGATCTTCTAAAGGCATTTTTCTCTCCCAGAGGAAGTATGTCCTAGACTTATTAGCTGAAACCGGGTTGCTAGGCTGCCATCCTTTAGATACTCCTATGGACCCTACTGTTCGATTCAAGGAGAAAGAAGGGGAGCCTGTTGATAAAGGCCGGTACCAAAGACTTGTAGGGAAGTTGATTTATCTCTCACACACTCGTCCTGACATTGCTGTCGCCGTGAGAAATGTAAGCCAGTTTATGCATGATCCCTATTCTTCTCATATGGAGGTTGTTCTTCGTATCTTACACTATTTGAAGTCAGCTCCTGGAAAAAGAATTCTTTTGTCTACGCATGGTCATCTACGGATAGAAGCATACACTGATTCTGATTGGGCTGGTTCTGTAGATCGCAAGTCTATTTTTGGGTATTGCTCCTTTGTAGGTGGAAATCTTGTCACGTGGCGTAGCAAGAAGCAAAATATTGTTGCCCGTTCTAGTGCCGAAGTTGAGTTTCGAGCTATGACACAGGGTATTTGTGAGTTACTCTGGCTTAAAGGGTTGTTACAAGATCTTGGTGTTCCTATTCGTCTTCCTATGATGTTGTACTGTGACAACAAGGCTGCAATCAGCATAGCACACAATCCTGTATAGCATGATCGTACTAAGCATGTTGAGGTGGATAGGCATTTCATCAAAGAGAAGTTAGAAGATGGGCTGATTTGTATTCCTTTTGTGACATCTGCGGATCAACTTGCTGATATCTTCACCAAGGGATTGTCTGGAAAATTGTTTCATCCCAATTTAGTCAAGTTGGGCATGATCGACATCGTTGCTCCAACTTGAGGGGGAGTGTTGAAATAGGCTGCTTACTACTTACCCGATTGGGGTAAGCAGTCCTAGTTCCACTAGGATTGGTCCTACCTGTCCTAGCTTACTAGGATTAGTCCTAGTCGAGTTAGGGTGGTTAGTCCCACATTATTTATGTTTCTTTTTCTTTATTTTTTATTCCTTTTATTGTTTTTCCCCAGCCGAGTCCTAGTTTGGGATTCCTAGTTGTATTAGGAATTCCTAGTAGGACTAGGACTGAGTTAAGTTTCTATTTTCAGTTGTAATTCTGTTCTTTATATAAACAGGGCCTGAATGATCAATTTATTCATTCAAGCATTTTCTACATCTCTCTTTTAACAGGTATCTTTGACCAATAGCATTGTGTAATAGATCTTGTAGTCTGAGGAAGAGTTTATCCAATGTTTAAAGTATCGGTATCATGTATCATATCGGAAGAGTAATTTTTAGATTGTATCATATCGCAGACACAAGATATGCTAGATATGTGTGGTAATGGTCGAGAAACATATAGAAATGCTTTGGATAAATGCAAAATGCAATTTTGAATCATAAAACACTACAAATAAGTAGGGAAAAGGCTGGGCACACTGCTTGCGTACTGCAAAGTAGCGCCCGCTGTATCTATTTCTCTTTTCCATCTTTGAAATGACCCCTTGCCCCTCTTGTATGATGCCCTTTCCTGGGCCCCCATTGGTGCAGTCCACTAGCTTACCACATGTGGGTAGTGTGCCTATCCCTTTCCCAAATAAGTAATATATAAAATATATCATGTATAAATAGGAAAACAAAGTACAATGACATAAGTGCATTCAATTGATTAATCATTATTTAACGGATGAGGTTTCTTACATACATGTTGTAATTCCAAATTTTTTTTAGGTATCAGGTCGGTACCTTAAAGATACGATACATATCGGCGGATACAGATGGGATACTTAAAACCTTTAGTGTATCTCTAGAAGCTTAGGGTATTTAAATTCATTATACTTGTATCTTACTCTGAATTTGTATTTTTTGGGAGACCTTTGTGGTCCTGAAAACTACTTGTAAAACTAGAATACCACAAGCATGCCAATATCTATTTGGGGGGGGGGGGGGGAAGGGGAAGCATTCCAATCTAGGAATGAATGTTTGGTGAAACATAAGAAAGGCAGCCTGATTTATGGGTGCTGAAGTAAAATATTTGGGGCTTTTTAAGGATAAATGAATATATTGAGAAATTTATCAATTAGTTTTATGAATGTTTTAAAGGTAGATTGTCAGTATACAACACAAATTGTTTGCATGGCTAGACATCAAGGGCCTTTTTTCTTTTTTTGGGGGGGGGGGGAGAGTTATGATCGTATACAATATCCCTATTTTGGCAATGTCAAACTTGGTCGCTAAGCTAACAATGGTAAAAATTCTGTTGGTTGCATATTTGTGTGATGGATTGTACTGACAATGTCAATTGCTTGTTTATCCTTTCAAATTTCAAGTTACCCCTGAATCCTTTCAAAATTGCTTCTTTTGTGTCCTCTCAACATTTTCCATACTTACCTTAAAAATTTCCCTTATAATTTTTTTGCCAACATTGTGGAATCATGTCATCTGTAGGTTTGCATAGTGAATTCTCTTTACAAACTCGGATTAGTTAAACATCTAATTTAAATCATACAGTGTATGTTGTCCAGAATTTGGAGAAGATGAGAGAGTCTGTTCTCCGAAATGCCCTTTGAATTTTTTACTTAGTAAATGTCACTTCTAGTTATGAATATCAACCCTATGTTATGGTCACTGATTCGTGTATGTGATACATACTAGGATTATGCTACTGCAAATGCAATTGGATTCAAGTCATATAACACTCTTATGGGGGAGCTTGTTGCCCTTGAAACCAAAAATTCAGAACATAAGAGCAACTCTGAAGAAGATTCTATTGATTTTGCTGCTGCGACAGCTGCAACTTTAGGGGTTCCCTCACCATCTCTTTCAAGAGGTAAATCTTTTGATGAATCACCTTGTGCTGTATCTGGCCATCAGGAAGGAAAAACGGGAGACTTGGAGGAACAAGCAGAACTATTAAGAGTCTTGAATTTGTCAGAATTTGAAGTGCTGACTTCAGTGGATGAGTCTCCATCAGGTGATACAAGTGGGGGTAATAGGTCTGCAATTGTAGAAGAGAATGAGTATCTTCATAGTAATAGGTCAGAGTTCCTTGCAGATGCTTTAGAGAGGCGCATTAGTGATGAACATGAAGTACTCCATCTGTCGAAACCTTCCATATCACAGGCTCCTACTGTCTTTTGTGGTGGCAATAATATTGTGATATCTTCTGAAACTACTTTGAGGGAAAATGATTCTTGCTCAAAGATTGAAGCTGGGATTCATGCTGATCAGTTAAAGAATTATGGGTCTCAGGAACAGTTTATTCCTACTGACTTGATGGAGAACCTCAGAACTGACATATTGGTTCATAATCAAAGTGAACCTTTCCATTGTCTAGACCAAGATTTCTCCTCTCACGTGAAAGACCATATGCATAGCTCTGAAAGGGATCCTCAAGTTCAACAAACATGCCTACTGGATACTTCTATGTCTGAAATTCATCATGCACCAGAAAATAATCTTGGTGTTTGTGAAACTACAGCATCTACTCGTACATCCACCTCAAATCCTGAGTCTGATGAATTTAGTGGGAGTAGTCAGCACATAGATCAACCCAAGAGTGTCGCCTCGAGCCTTGAAGGAAGTGAACCCATATATGAAGGAGAAGAGTGCATACTTGACTCAGGATTAACAATTTATGAAAATCGGGAGCCTATGTATGAAGGTGAGATGGTTCTTGCTGAGCAAGCTGACAATGGTGCCGGAGATGGAAGTGGCATCCATCCCAGGGATGAAATTACTCAACAGAAGGGTATGTGGTTACTTGACATCAATGAGGATGATTGTATAAGCTGTTCTTTTATTGCTTGATTTTGACTCCTTTTCTTGTTCTTGCATTTAGGGGAACTTATCAAGAATTTTCTGAGGAACAATGCCAGCCAATTAACCATATATGGGTATGTGTCGTTTTCTTTTTTCTTAATCTGGGACCCTTCATTTTGCTAAGCATGCTATAAGGAGATTCTTTCGTCATCTTGGCTTTTGCAGCCTCTTCTGCCTACAGGAAGGTCTAAAGGAACGGGAGCTTTGTGTTTTCTTCCGGAATAATCACTTCAGCACCATGTTCAAGGTCAGTTCCGATATTTGTTGCTTTTGTTCTTCAATTCAGTTGTGCTGCCCATTGACAACCAGCTGTTCTACTAGTTGTTAAATAAACAGAAGGAAACATGTGGATATTTCTCAGTGGTCCAGCTTTTACTCCGCATGAGCTTGCAGGTTATTTATAAATCTTCAATTCTTTTTGCAGTTTAATGGTGAACTTTATCTCTTAGCCACTGATCAAGGTTACATAAGCCAGCCTGATTTAGTATGGGAGAAATTAAATGAGGTAAGACTTCCCTGGGGCAATTCAAATACCTCCAAAGTTTCTTGATATGTTGTTATTTCCTGTTCTGTGTATCTTTGTTGTCATGAATCTTTCCAAAAGTACACATGTTAACTCCTATCTAATTAATAATTATTTTTTTCACAAAACATTAATTCAACATACCTGTAGAAACTGTATGCTCTATGCTTGCACTTTGGCTGTATGCCAGTCTGTTTGAAGTGGGTCTCCACTGATAGTGCTCTCATATAGTTTTGTTCTTATGGTTCATGGGCTATTGCTGCCATATTCTTTGAGTCTAATTTTCTAATAATTAGTACCCTTGTTTTTCAGGTAAATGGGGATACAGTGTTTATGACCGGCAACTTCAAGGAATTTAAGGTTGAAAATCATGTCAATGACCAATGGAACGAGCAAAATGCGGTGGCCTGTGCTGCTGTATGGATCACTTTGATGTCAGATAATGTTCTAAAATTTGTCATTAATGGCTTCAGTGAACTAATAAAACATTTCTTGTATCAGGACTACATTGCAAGCATTGATAATTCAGTGACTGCGGGTTCGACTTTAAAGTAATTTGTCTTTGCTAATTCCATTCCTATTTTTTCATCCGAAGTGTATGTTAATGTTTCTGTTGTATTCTGGCTCTCCGATAGAGAATACTGATACTCTTACTATTTGCCTCTGTCTGTTTTCTTTCTTCTGATAAGCTGAATCATTGTGGAGAGGATTTGAGATAAGTGAAATGCAGTAAGGGTGGCAATTCTTAGTCTAGCCTCCTAGCTCTTCTGGACCTGCCCAACAAACCCAGCTAATAAATAGGCTGTGGTTGGGTTTGGTCTTCTAACTGATGCAGTTCATACCAGAAAGAAGATAAAGATAGGGGCTTCTTGCGGTTTGGTCTGATTCATCCTGAACCAGTTTTTGAACAAAACCAGTCATGCGATTTTTTTTTCTGGTTTCCTTAAAACCAGGATCATGGGGGTTGTTTAGGACAGTTAGTTTTCCATATTATTTATTATTCTACTTGTTTAGTCAGGCTAGGATATAATTGCTAAGTTCTATCCCCTTTTCTGTACTTTATTAGAATTATATTTGTTGTAGGTTTAATGTAGTCCTAGATTGGTAGGAGACCAACTAGGAGCCAGTAAATCAGGATCTGTTATGAACAGGACAATCGACTAGGTCAAAATAGGGTTTTTGGTGAAATTAGGGTTAGGGTTTGATGTATGGGTTATGTCAAGTCTAGGTAGGGGAGTCTATTAGTGAAGGTCTTGAGATGTTTTGATGGCTGGAAGTGGGTTAGATTGAATAGGCAGCAAGTTAGGGTTAGGGTTTTGGGTTTTGGAAAAGAGGAAAAGATGGATTTCTAGGGTTTGGCTGGACAGAAGTTAACCAAACTTGAATGGTTTTCTTAGGAGGGTATGACGGATAATCGGTCAGATTTGTAGACTGTTCTGACGGTTGGTTTGGACTGGGCAGAAAGTAGGGTTTTGGGTTTTAATTTGAGAAGGTGGGATGTTAGGTTAGGGTTTTAATGGGAGATGGTGGCTGGGTTTAGGATCGAGTGGAGCTTGATGGTGGAGGAGTATGTGGTCTGAATTTCGGGTTTCGTGGATTTGTAGACAGGTCTGTTTCGATGGTTGGTGCAGTAAAAGTGAAAATTTAAAAGGGGGATAGCTAGGGTTGGGGTTGTAGAGGATTAGGAGAAGAAGGATGGGGATTCGGATGCTTCTAACTTACTTGTAGTTGCAGAATTGTCCTGGCAGCAACTTGTTTGCTGGAAAAACTTGAATAAAAATTGAATCTTGAACTGAAACTTGAATAAAAATCAGATCTTAGACAGAAAACTTAAATAGAGCTTCAATAGAACCACCCGGACTTCACACCGCAAGGTGTCGATTGGATCAAACACCAATCCCACCAGCTTTGATCAAACACAAAGCAATTCTTCAAAGAAGAAACATAGTTGCAGAGCAGCAATAGCAGATTTTCAAAAATTCAGAGGTGAAGACCGAATTGTTTTATTTATAGTGGCCATAGGCCATATTCCTAATCAGCCTATGAGTGTAAAAGCTCCTACCCGACTCCAATTACACTTCACAACCTCTCTCAAATTCGTGGAGATTTGTGGACCCAACTTATAATGGAACTATGAAAGCAAATAAAAGAAAGGTGACTCAAATCACTTAAATTAAACCACTGGTTCAAACTAGTTTTAGACTGGTTCAATTTAAAACACTAAAACATGAAAATAAACTAAGTATAGAAGCTAATCCCATATGCACCCTATTTACCCCTACTTTAGGTCCATAAAAGTGACCTATTACATTGAAAACCCATGGGATCAAAGGCCCAACATGTATATAACCTAACCCTAGACTTATTCCCATCAAAATAAGCCTCTTTTGGTGATGTATCTGCATCAAGGTTATTCCCATTACAGCATGTGACTGGAGAGTTCCTGAAGTCCAGTTTTTTCTTCGTTATTTAGTTTTTTTAGTTGTTTTAGGATACTCCAAGCATACCCTGTGGCTGGAGAGTCCCGGTTAGTTATTTCTTTCTTGTTTTGAGTTATATTAAAAGCACTGTAAAGGCTACCAGACGCCATATGATTTAATGAATGAAGCTTGTTTTGCATTGTATTCTGTGGTGATTCAGTAGGTTTGATTGGTGGTGATTCCAATCAAGGATTTCAGGTGGTTATTCCTGAAATTCATATCCCTCCTTTTCTTATCTTCTTTCACTATTAAACAGTCAGATCTTATCTCTTCTTTAGTTCTGTTTCTAATTTAATTATTATTTTGTTAGTTTTCATGCTCTTGATCTTCAATTTCAATTTTGATTATTAATTTCAAGTTCTGATTTCAAAATCCAATCTTTTCTATCGATTTCTTGAATCCTATTTTCTCTATACTTCCTCTAAATCTTTGATTCTAGAATTTTTTGGAGTTTTTTCTTTCTTCGATGGGATCATAAGAGGAAAAAGATTCTTCATTCCCTCACTAAGAAGGGTAGGATCTTAGCTTGATTTTGATATTTTTTTAAGGAATATCCTCCTTATTGGGACACCTTTATCAAAAGTCCGGTGCTTGAATGAGATAGATAGCTTCTTTCCAATGTGTAGTTGATATTATGCAAAATCGAAGCTAGAAAGAGAGGTAGGTTTAATCTGAAAGTATTCTGCCAGGGTAATCATGTAATTTTGTATCGTATAATAAAGAAAGTCAATTTGTGTATGTGCTCCCCGGAAACATATGGCTACTCTATTCCATGGATCGGGGGCAATCGGAAAAGCCAGACCGGTACCGTATCTCTTGAAATCCTAACCTAAATAGGGTGCTACCAATTGTACTAATCTACATATGTCTCTCCCCCATCAATTGGTACTAGTTGATGGAATGGAAATTCCTATATTTATAGATCCAAACATTCTTTGCTATTGAATTGAACAATCCTTCTTCAAGTTGGTTCCTTAAAAAAAATCTTAGTTTTGGTTAGTCTTTTCTACTTCTGATTTTAGATCTCTATTGAGTTACTGTCACAGAATTGTGTTACTGTTTAAGCACCAGTCTACTCTTGATCAGTTGCTGTTTTGAACTCCCGTAGTTCAGGTATCGATTTCTGGTTCTTGAAGCCTACTACTTCCTGTAGGGTTCTTCAATAGTTAGTGATCCAGCCCTTGGAATCATAGTTGTCAAGGCGGCAAGGCGACCTAAGGCGGTGGAGGGGTGCCTAAGCGCTTATGTGACAAGGCGTCCGCCTAGGCGCCCAAGTGTTATTTTTTGTTGCCCCTCTTTTCTAACATTATGTAGTATGCTACAATATGTACCTTATATCATAAAAAATCAACATTAAGCCACATCAAGTCATAAAAAATCAATATTAAGCAACATCAAGTCATCAAAAATCAACATTAAGTCTCATCAAGTAATCAACAGTCAATATTAAGCCATACAAAGTCATAAAAAATCAGCTTAGAACTAGAAGACAACAAAACTGAAAAAGCAAGCTATTGGAAGTTTTAAACAATCAAAACATACATTTGGTTCAGACTGTTCTTAGAAATATGATCTTATCACTAAGTAATTAAACTGCTCTCGATTTCGAGAAATGCTCTTATTCTCTAAGAAGTATGACTGATCAAATGATTTTATTTTTACATGAGACTTTTTGTATTAGGTAGAACACAAAACCAGATTTCCAACAAATCCAAGATTGCTTAAATCTGGTTTATATTGAAGGAATTATGTTCCGGTCAAACCTTATTTGGTGTGCGCGAATGCTGTCAAAACCCAGCATTAGAAAGTTGAAAATTTCACCTACCGCCGAAATGAAAATATTTTTTTAAATATCAAAACAAATGAATATTTTACCGAACTTTGGGTTTGAAGCAATGTTATAACATATTAAGATTTATGGAATTTTTAGATTTGAGAAGAAACCCAGCATTAGAAAGTTGAAAATTTCACCTACCGCCAAAAATCCAATTTCTATTCTTGAACTGGGGGGTTGATTTTTTATCCTTTTGGAATTTGATTTTTTAACTATTTTTATTGGATTCAAATATGGGGTATTTGCTTATTTATGAATAATAACTTAAGTAAATGAAATTTGGCATAAGTAAGTGCCAGAACCTGGTCCGATACCAATTAAACCAGTGCAAGGCGCCCTGCAATAAGGCTGCAGACGCCTAGGCCCTTGCAGATCCGCCTGGACGCCTAGGCGACGTCTTCACAACTATGCTTGGAATTGGTCCTAATTTCTGTTATATTATTTTCCTTAACCGACAACACCTTTGACTAAATTTCTGACCATATCTGAGTTACTAATATTCTGATATTTGAATTTTCTTAAATTTGATTAGGGTTCCTACACCTTTGACTAAATTTTAAACCTTAACCCCTTAGGTGATTAGAATCCCCATCACTATTCCATTTGTTGCATGGGCTGGTCTTTGGATGGGTCCCAGGCTTGACGAGCTAGTGTACCCCTGGCAAATCTTTATTATATAATCAGCTACCTGAATACACCCGCTTATTTTAAGGAGCCCATGACAATCGAGCAGGTTCAGGATGGTCATAGAGCCCATGACACCCTTACATGCATTTTTGTTTTTCCTAGCTCTGTTTGTTTCCATGTAAAAGGAAAATTTTCCTGCAAAATGAGATTTTCCTCTGCTTGTTTTGACGGAAAATACAAATTGACATTGAAAAATAAGAAAAAATTTAGAGTACAATTTCATGTAAAATATCATTTGCAGGATAAGGTTACAACGAAACAAAAAGAGTTTAAGAAGAGCCAGACATGTTAAACTCTTACCTGCAACTGTTGTATGAAGTGATGAGAAATTCACTTCTTTGGGTTAGACCTTATCTGTTTACTGTTGGGTGATAACCTCTAATTGTGCCACATTATTTTGACAGCTCCGACCTGCAACTCGCAATAGCACTGCAACAACAGGAATTTGAGCAGCAGCCTCAACGGCAGAACACACAACAATCAACCACCAGCAGTTCAAGGCTTGTCACAGGTCTACAGGTAAATTTCTGGATTTTAGGGAGTCATATTTGGCCCTGTATTTCTGAACCTACCAAATTAAAACTGTTTCCATTATGCTTGGGGGGAAGGCGGGTTTGGGCCGTTGGGGGGGGTGGGGAGACAAAAAGCAAACCATGTGCATATGTGCTTCTTTCCATTTATTTTTTGAATCTGAATCTGTGTCACCCAATTTCTTAAACATGGACTAATTCCCATTTCCACGAGTTGATTGGGTTAGACTGTTAACCCAAATAAACCTGTGGTTGTAACTTATTGTAAAAGGGGGGGGGGGGGGGGCGAGAAAAAACAAACAAACCATGAGTCTGTGCTTCTTTCCATTTATTTTTTGAATCTGAATCTGTTTGTCACCCAGTTTTTTAAACATGGACTAATTACCAGTTCCACGAGTAGATTGGGTTAGACTGTTAACCCAAATAACCTGTGGTTGGAACTTGTTGTAAACATCCAATTGGATTGGATGAACAATTTTGGAAAGAGAATGGAAAATAGAATGCAAACTAGGATTCAATGAACTCGTTGTCTTATCACCCTTGGACTTGGATGCCTCTTTTGTTTTATATCTACTTCCCTTTTATGAACAATAAAACATTATTATTATCACCCTTGGACTTGGATGCCTCTTTTGTTTTATGTCTACTTCCCTTTTATCAACAATAAAACATTATTATTTATGAAAAAGGAAATTTGTACATCATTGGAGCATCTAATGTTTGTTTAGTGCTATTCAAACTTACTAAAAAAACAAGAAAATGTTCACATGATGAAGTGCACAGGTTAATTGATTAGAAAATCAGAAATGGAATTTTTGGAAAAACAATTAATGATTATGGGGAAACTGAGGTAGATTTTGTGTAGAATGTGTCTGATGTTTCCCCAAGTCAGGTTTGGTTGCTAAGATTGCTGGAATTTCGTGCTGTGCTTTGGAGCTTCTCTGGTAGGACTTTCTTTCTCAAATGGTTGAAGGGTGGGGGTTTACTTAACCCATCCTTTTGCCATCCAAAGGCAGAAAACTAGGTCAGATGGGACCTAAATTTGTCTAGGATTTTCTGTTATTTCTGGACCTAACCAGAACTTTGTGTCTGATCAATGGCCTGGTACAGACTGCCACATGCCTTCTTACCAACCACCAAAACCCTACCTTTCAACCGCTAAACTTGATTACCTTTATTCCTAGATACTTCCACTTCAAATCTATCTACAATGACTGTTAAACCTTGGTTTTTCATAGCTTAATTTCAATTTGGCTTCTTGATACAGTTAAAAATCTCCAATTGGGTCAATTGAGCCTCATAAGACTTTATTTTGGACCATGGTTGAGTTCTATGGACATTGGGCTTTTTATTTTTGGGTTTATAGAAATGGGACTAATTTATAAGCCCATAAGGTGGGGATAAAGTTACTACATGGGATTAGTAGTTGAGTGTTGAGTTAGATTAGGATACTTAACAGCTATAGAGTTTTGTTTTGAGTTTATTTATTTTATTGAGTGTATTAGAGTGATTAGGAGTCCTTTTCTGAGTCAAAGTAGGAATTTTAGAAGGTTTATATATATCATACATCCCCCATGAATTAGAGATGATTTGAGTAAAGAATATGAGTATTTTCTAAGAGTTTTGGTGTTGTTGAGCAGTGTATATGGGACATGATTTCACCAAAAAACCGAGGTGGTGCTTTTTTTTTGGGAACTCGAAGGCTTGTTTCGGTGGGTTTTAGACTTAGTTTGGGCTTGAAACTTGGTACTCAACCTATTTTAGGCCATTTAAACACAATGGCTCTATTAGATTTTGCAAAAACAAAGTCCAAATAGGAGTTTCACTTCGGACCCTTGGTTGGTAGGCGGTGATGTACTAAAACCATACTCTACGCATAATTTAGTAATAGAAAGCAATCAAAGCATTCAATTAATGTAAAACTACTTAAATGCATTAGAAATGTAAAGTAGGGTATTTTACATCAATCTTAACATATATGTGTGGATACACTTGCGCGAATTCGGGTAACGGCTACAAAGGAGAAATTGAAAGGAAACTGTACGCGACTTGATATACCTTTATCCTTCCAAGCCATGTTTCTGAAGCCATTAAGGCTTAGACATTGCCACATAGGATTCCCATGTCATAGTGCTGCTGAAGAAATGCGTGTAGTCTACCACACAAGTTATATAAGTGTTGTCATCAGTTATCCGAAGGTATCCTATCCTAGGGTATAGAAGAGATGGTAGAACACCCAACGGTGTCCAACATACATAAAAAACACTTCCAAACAATCACCATTGATCCTATTTTTTTCAAAAAAAAAAATTTCAAAAAATTCATTATTTTTTTTGCAGAACATTTTTTGGACTCCATCAAGTCATAGATCAGCCAAAGTTATGTAACATATGTATTAAATTGACATGATTTCACCAAGTTTTGAACAATTTTTTTGAAAAAAAAAATAGATTTGGGGAAAAAATGGTTTACCTTCAAAATTTCTTCAAATTTGAGATGATTTGTAACAAATTTTGCATGTTGGATGCTAATTGACTTCTCCGGTAAGTTTTCCGTCGAAACAAGGTGGCAAAAGCTTAAAAATCAGCTCCCCAACCCCTTTCCCTGTCGAGTTTCTGGCGAGATCTTGATTGTCTCGGTTGAGATCTGCCCCTTTTAAACAATGGTTTGGCCCAAATCTCGGTTGAACCGAAATCTCAAACCGAGATCTCGACCGAGTTCGTGCATATTTGTATTTCGCCTCCCATCTTGATTCTGTAAATGAAAAAACTGAGTTTTAAGCGCCGAGTTCTTGAACTATGTCTCAGACGTAGATTAACTCACAGCACAATATAATAGAAAGTATGAATGAAATAGGAAAAAATAGAGAATAAGGGATAGGGATGGGTGTCTCACCATGCTTGTCACTCACAGCCATTGCACAAAGCAACATTCCATTTTCCTTTTAAATCTAAAATCGCTGGCTGATCAATACAGCCTCTTAGCTATATTTATAATTAAAGCATGCTTACAAAATAATAACTCCCCTTTTGGTTATTGGAAAGGATTACAAAATAGAAACCAAACGAAAATAGAAACTAAATCTAGCCAAAAGGAAAAAAAAAGATTGAAATAGAAACTTCTAAATAAAAGCTAAGCCTACTTTCTAATTTTGAAATTAGAAACTATATCTAGCTATTACATGGAAATAGAAGGTAGCTAAAATAGAAAGTAAATATTGTCCTCCACACAATTCAATATTTTGGACTGGGCTGTCTTGTGAGACGCTCCATCAAACCATCAAAAACCTGTCACATCATCAGACCTGGCTGCCTCCCACAGCAGTTGAATCCCACAACAACACTAGGCTGGTTTTGGGGCCGTGTTCCTGCAGCTACACATGGACCTGTGATCTACATCAGCTCTCCCCATCTTGAAACAAAACTCCACGAATTTAGTGGAGTTATCGAATCAAACTTGCATGATCAATCTTCAATTGTCGTTGATCCTGTCTACTGCCTCCTTAGCTCTGAGACCAAATAATGTAGGAGTAGTTCAACTAAGAACCACTCTACATTAGGATCGATGATAGACCAACAGTAGATTCCAATAATGATGATCTCTTGTTGAATGATGAACAAATCAGTAGTATTCTCCAGCTTCTAACCAGCAGCAACATTTAAGCTTCAATTGTATCTCAGATATAGATCAACTCACACACAATAAAATAGAGATGAAGAACGAAACAGAAAAAAATAGAGAAGGAGAAGAAGAAGGGATAGGGATAGGTATCTCACCCACGGCCTCTCACCTCACAGGAGCTGTCTCACAGCCATTGCACAAAGCAACATTCCATTTTTTTAAATCTAAAATCGTTGGCTGATCAATACATCCTCATATCTTTATTTATAATTGAAGCGTTACAAAATAGTAACTCCCCGTTTGGCTATTGGAAAGGATTACAAAATAGAAACCAAATGAAAATAGAAATTAAATCTAACTAAAAAGAAACAATGGACTTAAATAGAAACTTCTAATTAAAAGCTAGGGAAAGAGGACTCTACCTGGGTGCATGTGGTACGCTGCCCCTGCACCCAGACATGGGCGGGCGAAATGACCACTGTGCCCCCATAGGAAGGCAGAATTTCCTGGGGTTGTGGTGGTCAGTTCGCTCGCCTGTGTCTGGGCACAGTGGCAGTGTATCGCACGCATCCAGGTAGCGTTCTTTCTCCCTAAAAGCTAAGCCTACTTTCTAAATCTGAAATTAGTGAATATATCTAGCTATTACATGGAAAGAGAAGTGATTAAAAATAGAAGGTAGCTAAAATAGAAAGTAAATTTTGTCCTCCACGCAAGTCAATATTCTGGACTGGGCTGCCTTATGAGATGCTCCATCGAACTAACAAAAACCGGCCACATCATCAGTCCCGGCTGCTTCCAACAGCAGTTGAATCCCACAACTACACTGGTCTGGTTTTGGGGCCTTGTTCCTGCGGCTACACATGGACCTGTGATCTACATCAGCCACTTACTAGACAACTATCGATTAAAATCCTTACTGTATAAACTGGAAGAAAAAACATGAATCCGATTTCAATTCGAAACCACTGTCAGTATTCTGGTCTCAACTTTTTGCAGATCATATCAGATTTCTGAGGTCTTGGGATTGATTATATGCAACTGAAAAAACTTTTAAATGAATAGAAAGTTGAGCCAAACAGTAAGTCTTGCTACTTAAGAATCATGTTCTCAAGAAAAAAGTGATGGACTGGAATACCAAAAAGTTACGCTGAAAAGTTGGATTCCTATTAATGACTAAAGGACTTTGAGATAGTATAGGTACTATCGGTGGAGACTAGACACTCAAATTAGCGAAGTTGACATGTTGCAGGTTGGCTCAACATCCCCAGTTTGAACCAGTGGCAACATGAAAAGAACTCGATGCTTTGAAGCCTGGTTTAGCAATTTCTTCTAAAACCTTCATGCAGTAGGAAATCTAAAGGACAAACACTCCTATGGGTAGAGGAGAGATAATGGCAGTATTTTGTGAATCCTGATCAAGTAGCTGGTCTCGAACAGATTTCTTGTAATACAAGCCAGGGCTTGGATTTTTCATTTTTACAGGCAATGGCAAGGATTGGTGCTCAGTTCAACAATCTGATATTCTATGATGAGTGATCCTTTCGCCCCCCACACACACACACACACACACACACAAATCTCAATGCTTACAAGGTGAAATTTAGGTTCTTACTACTTAAGACAGTATTTAAGCAACAAGTAATTTGCCATATCTCTGTGCAAAAGCTGTACAATTTTGTAACATATCAATCATCATGACTAGGTTTGGGAAACCTCAGACAGAAATTGTATGTACAAGTGGGTGTTTGGAGATACTGATTGAAAACGAAAGGTAGGCTTTTTGAGTAAAAAAGTGGTTGCCTTGGCTTTAGCTGCGTAATGCCGTGATCTCATAGATTAGCAGTTCTCTTTGTATTTAACCACCTACAAGAAGCATTAGTTGTGATGATCAGAAAGATTGCATAATTTAGAAGAAGCTAATTCCTCTTAGATTTTGGCAGATGTTAGGGCCTCTCATTAGCATGACATTTTATTGTAGATTTTAACCACTCTTCTTAAGTTCTAGCTGTAAAACTTTATGCATTTATAACTAAAACAGATGTGGTCATCCAAACTCCTTAAATACACATGATAAATTTGCTGTTATCATGGATTCAAAAGAATTCGACTGACTGATAAGCTGAAAAAAAAAAATGTTAACAAAGTGCCAAATTTTATTATGTTCATTTTATTTGCTTGTCATAGCAATACCCTGACTGACCTCTTACACTGTTATGAATGAGATGGGGGGGGGGGGGGTTGTTTCTATTTAGCATAATTTGTTTCCATGGTTTATCCTGATTGATCTAACTGGTTTCTTGGTCAGGTGCCAAAGAGCAGTGGTAGCCATTCATCTACAAAGCAGGAAGCAAAGTCTAAAGAAAAGTGTATCGTGATGTAAAATTGGCCAAGAGGAGTTGTTGTCACATGTACTGTAAATGGTGTAATTTGTTCTGATAGGATTTGCATGACAAAAATCAACACTATTTCCAATTTCTCGAATGAGATTTCTTTTTTTTTAATGTAAATAAAAATATTATATATATGGAGCTCCAAATTTCCACATACATTGTCATAAATTTCTTTCAAAAAAAAAAAAAAAAAAAAAAGAAGGGGTCTACACAAGAAGCTCCCATTTGGCTATCACCCGAGAGAATTCCATAGAGCTATCTGTGATCCGGTAGTTCATAAAACAAAACCATCCCAATACCCGCCCCAAGGTAACAAAAAAATGAGATGGGGGGATGAAGGGAGGCTAAAGAATCACTATTGACTACTTTAAGACCAAATTTTTGTCCATGACTGTCACACAACCTCCAGGTTCCCTTCCCTCTGCAATAAGCCCTCGGATGCTGAACCATGACAGAAAAGGGCTATTAGCAATGGGTTTCTTCTTAAGCAAGTCATAAAATCCTCTTTGCTAACCCTTCCATCACTATCAGTATCGAATATATTGAACAATTCTCCAACCTGCGCATGCAAATGGATTTGAAGATAGTACACATAGCAACATAATGGATGCAACTCCAAAATGTTGAGTTTACTAGTAAATCAAGTGGTTTACCAACCTCCTCTTCACTCAGACCTGGCAGTGCCATCTTAAGGGAATCTTGTAACTGCAAAGTCCATTCAATGGCCAAGATTAATGAAGATGCCAGATTAATAGCAAGTGACTATTTAAGGGGAGCAACGGAAAGAACATAATATCTTACAAAAGAACCAAAAAAAAAAAAAAAAAAAAAAAAACGTAAAGAACATAATATACCTGTTGTTGTGATACATAAATAGATCCTTGGCCATCAAATTTAGTGAAAGCTGATTCACAGGCTTGCCAGAAAAATGGCCGTTTTAGGATATGCACTGATCCAAAAAAGAACTGCAAGTTATACAGTCCAGTTGTTAAATGGCTTACCCAGAAACCCAACAATGGGATCTACAAGCAAAACCACTACATGAGAAAAGGTAACCAGCATTTGGAATGACACAGGTTCCTTCAAGGATTTGCTTTGGGGGGTTTACAAGAGTCAAGTTTCACAAAGAACATTGAAAATCATATGGATTAAGGAAATAGGAACTTATTCATAGGATCTTCAATGAGAAACTAGTTCTCTGTGTGTGTGTGTGGATCAAAGTTACCTGTCTAAATGTAACTGATCCCTGCTTTTCCACATCCAGATATCCAAAGATCTGGAAATGAGACAACAAGAAATAAACTTAATTAATGGAGACATACCAGCAAATCCTACAAATGAACATTATGCGATCGAAAAGAATCTCACAGAATGTACATGGTTTCAAACCATATAATATTCTATACATAAGAAACCATCCAAATACACTCACTCACAAAAGTTCTTTACAGTTACAAATCGACATATGAATAGATATATGCTATCCCACCATCTGTACATGCTCATGAAGCATTTTTCTACAACAAAGAGCCCGCTTGATAACCTTACGAGAAATAGTTTTTGGTGTTTTTCCGTTCCTAGAAACGGGAAAACACCCAAAAACCGCTTGATAACGAAGTGTTTTTTGTGAGTGTTTTTGGAAACATAAATCAAAATTATGCTCCCTGGAAGACTTTTGGACATGTTCTGTCCTTCTATGTTGAAAATTAAAAGCTGTGCCCGATAATTTCGATAAGTCTACATGCCTTTTCATTTTCACAACCACAAGCCTGCTGTCCTCTTCACCAAGGTCTGAGAAGAAAACCCTAACGGCTGAGGTCGAGTTGATGCTGCCATCGTCGAAGCCAGCACACGTACCCTCTCTGTCTTTCTCTCTCATTCTCTCACTCTCAAGCTCGACCTCCGAGCGATTCCCTGAGGGGTATCTCTCTCAGTTGAAGATCATCGTTGCAAAGAGAAGGTCTGGAGAATCTCTCTCTCTCTCGTTCACGCCGTTGCAAATTGGACTCATGGATTTTCATTTGCCAAGTCAATTGCAAGGCTCCAACGACCATCTACTGCCATATCGCAGGCTCTCCACCACCAAAATGATCACATCGTTCATTCTCTACAACTCTTCTGGAAAAAAAAAAACTTCTCTTTTCTCCTTCCATTTGGACAGTCTCGAAGCTTCGAATTGTTGAAATTGTTCTGAGTTTGAGGTGAATTGTGAGAGAGAGGATAGTGCTAGTCTACAAATCCGGGTGAGGGGTAATGGGGATTAGAGAGAAAGACACCAATCGCCACAGTTCCCTTATTTGTTAGTCTGCAAATCTGTAATGGGGATTAGAGAGAAAGACACCAGCGAGAAAGTTGGGATTTGGGAATGTTTAGTTCTCAGATTGGAGCTCAAGTGTCCAACTCTGGTGTTGATTATAGAGGTATCCTAGGGCTCCTTTGGTTGCATCTTCGATTTGAGGATGGATTGCAAGAAACGGCAGTGGCACAAGGTGCAGAGATTGGGAAGGCCGAAGTGAAAGCGAAGGGAAGAAGGGTTTCGATCGTGAATGGGTTTTGGGGTTTTGAGATTTGGGGTTGTATTTAAAAAAATAAAATCATTTTTACACTTGATTACTTGGATCGATTTTCTCTGTTTGTTATTCATATTTGAGTCGTTTTCTTCACTTGATTACTCATCTTTTAATCTGGTTTTTGGTTTGACATCCATTTCTCCAGGAGAAGCAACAGAGGGAGTCTCTTGGGAACAAATTTTCAGAACAGGTTTACCAAGTGGGTCAAAAGCGGTTTCTCAGCACAGTTTCAGAAAAAACTGTTCTGCTGTTTCTCAGTACAGTTTCAGCACAGAAACAGCAGTAAGGTTATCAAGCGGGTACAAAGATCTCAGTCCATGCAAAATAGAGATTAATGGTTAGGAAATTGTTTTAGAGGACATCAAGGCTTAGCTGATCACCAAATGGAATAACGACACTTGGATTTTGTTTTTATGTTTTTACTCTAGTAAACCACCTATTAAAGTAATTACTCCAACGGTTGTTACTGCATTTATTCAGTGTTCTCTTGTAAGTGGGCGATGCAACATTGCTCCATGATTCTTACATGTTGCAACAGGATTTTCAGGGTTCTGTACTAGTAGGATCCACATAGAGCAATATCACGGGTTGGGTTCATTAATGCTTTAAGGAGCTTGTTTTCAATTCAGCAATTGTCTAGCGTCAAAAGGGTTTGGAGAGAGTCTACAGCATTTGAAAGTTCAAGGGGTCTTCTATTGACTGATGTATGCAGGGTTATTTTTATATATGTAAGCTTCCGATCGATTGAATAGACAGAATTGAATGGATTGAATTGATTGTTTGTTCAGTGGCTGCAGTACATGCTTGCCAGTGGTTCTCTTCTTTCTCCTCCTTGCTCGACTCAGGTCTGAGATATTCATCACAGGTGTGAACCTCCTCTTCTCCTTCTTCCCTTCTATTCTTCTTCTATTTCTTCCTCTTCTTACTTACCTTTCTGATTCCAAACGAAGTGGATACCCTGTTTTTCTGTCAAGTTTCAACCTGCTTCATCTAACCATATCTTATTCATTGATGTTTGTATTCTTCTCAGATTTGGTGTTTCAGTTTATGTTGTTAATGTTGTTTTTCGTTACTTTATCCTTATCAGCAGATCTGAATTACTTGGTCTATTTTCTGGTTTCCCTGCACCCAGCCTACCATACCTCTACTAGCCTTACTAAAATATTTTTTATTCTAGCCTGATCATCAGCAAACCCAGACGACCCTGTTTTACCACCTCTTCTTTTACCTTCCAATTTTTAAAATCAGTATACTTACATAAGTGCTATCCTTGGGTAAGGTTTGGTAAAACCAGAAGATACCTTTTTTTTTTTACTGCATTAAATTTCTCAGTTTTCTTCAAATCCTTCAATCAGATCTTAGTCCGACATGGCCCCAACCTCTGTGATCTTCTAGATTCCATTCTAAAATGTGGACCCCCAACACTCTCTTTCATCAATCTAGATTCATATCAATAAAAAATGGCATCCTAGTGCACACGCTACAGCAGGGTCTGGTGAAGGGCAGATGTACGCAGCCTTACCCCTGCTTTTGCGGAGAGGTTGTTTCCTTGATTCAAACTCACAACCACCAGGTTGCAATAGAGAAACTCTACCGTTGTGCCAAGGCTAGTGATTCATATCAATAGGAACAAAAATTCAACTGATTCAATCGGGCTAGTGACAAGAGAGTATATATAAGGAACATATGTAGGTGTTCGGTAATAGATAAAAGTAGAATAATGTCTTTCATAATTTTTTATGCATAAAATCTAAAAGTAGAATTGAAAAATCTCTCTTGTTTACAAGTTTCTGTCTCTCCTACGGGCCCCCAAAACCTTTTCTCCATGAAATCTCTGGTATTAACACTCCAGAACCCACCCACTCAAATGGAACCAGCTCCTGTCATCTATAATCACAGAAACCCAAGCTGATTGGACTGTTTATTGATACTTCCTATTTTTTTCTTATGCGTAGCAAAACTCATTTCAGCCCCTTATTCCTCCAATCAAGTCCATAAACGCTTCATTCTTTGACATCCTAGCATATCACCTACCAACCGTCATCAAGGCATCAACCCCTCTAAACCCCTCACCTCCTCATATCATAAGACCAGCTACTATCAGCCCTAAGCTACCCTAACCAATTACTATAATAAGATAATTAAGGTTTGATTTGTTCTTTCTGGTCCAAAAATGCTGTCAAAAGCTAGTTCTACGTCAGATAGTTAAGTTTGCTCAGGCGAACTTTCCAAAGTAAGTTCCTATAGAATTGTTTATCGATATGCTACAAGCAAGACTCCCTTCAGAATTGTTTGTTGACGTGAGAAAGGTTCATACTTCTTAGTAACATAGTGTGCCCAGTTCAATATTTTAAAAGAAGTTCCATGTGCACATATTATCTCCGTATGTACTAGTATAATTTTCCTATACAAAGGGGTGCATCAAAGAAAGCCTCCAAGTTGACATCCGGAGAGAGAGCAACCATGTAATACCAACGGCAGTATTTTAGCCACAATCGCATTCCCAAAATAAACCAGAGATAAAGTACTTAAGGAACGGAACGGGTGTACTGATAGTAGACATTAATACACGATAACGTCAATAGAAAAGTGTATAACTGCTCAGGAAACTGACCTTCTGAGAAAGAGGACTTGCTCTCAGCCTTAGAACCCTCAAGAAGTCATGGATTTTGACACGCCCACTGTGAATAGGATGAAACAATATAATATGAAAACCTTATACATTATAAGTTGAATGATGCAAATAAGCATGCTACTCAAGATATTTTCAGCATCATTCAGTGTAAACAAATAAATCTAAGCAGCTTGCCAGTGGTAGTAAATGACAGATAGGATAACCAGACCACAGTTCAACCACAAATATGAAATTTTTTAGGCTGATTAGTCCTAAAATCATCCTAAAAGAATGTCAATTATTACGAATTGGATCACTGATAGGTAACAAAATAAACCTAACCAGCTTGCCTCGTAAAAAGAAGTGATTGCCAAAAGAGAACCTAGTTAGCACCTGTACACACAAATGGAGGCACAAAAGGAAAAAGAGCTTGAAGCTCAACAGTATACAGAGAACATGAGCTAAACCTAATTTACTTTACCGATATTTCAGGGAATTACTAGTCCAAGGCCATAAAGACATGGCATCAGGTTATTGAACCCAACCCATAATTAAAGATGTGGTTCCAATGTACAAAACTCAACAAAACCAAAGGTCACAATAACTATTAGCAACTTGACTGAGTTGATGCAGGTATTGCAATTTGTAATGATTCCTCTTTCAGGTAAATAACCCTCAGAACCTCAGTGTAAAAGCAATCCCGGCCAAACTCAGACCATGGAGGATGGAGCATAGACTCATGGGCAAAGACAAAGGAAAAGTTTAGACTTAGTTTAATTAAAGGAGTTTCCATTTCTTTATAAGGGACAAGGAACGGATGAAATATTGACTTTCTGTACTTATGGATTAGGTAATTCTCTATAATAACTGAAACAATCTCTTCCCATAATTGATCAAACATTTTGTTACACAATCACACTCTCAACAGTTACATTTGAGGCTGGGCCTCGGCACAATGGTAAGGTTGCTCCATTGTGACCTAGTGGTCATGGGTTCGAGTTTGGAAACAGCCTCTCCGCGAAGCAGGGGTAAGGCTGCGTACATTATGAACGTCCCCAGACCCCACAATTGCAGGAGCCTCATCCACTGGGTTTGCCTTTTTATGAAGGGAAAAAGAGAGAGGGGGATTTGGATGATGACGTGAAGCAGACAAGAGTTAGATGCAGTAGCAAGCTTTACATCTAGAATACAAATAGAATTCATTTTCAGATCGTAAAGATTAAGAAGAAACATACAAAATATTGAAGAGGTAAAAAACCTTGAGTTTCAGGGTCTCATCAATGCATGCGTTTTCAATTTCAGAGGGGCCATTATATTTTGACCACTCACATAATCTACTACTCAAGTCTTTGATTAATTGTAACATATATTACCCACAATAATCTTTTTGATAAGTAATATTACCCATATAAATTTGGGAATTGCCTGATGTATCCAACTCCCCCCCCCCCTCCCCCAAACGGCAAAAATGTGTGTAAAGCACTTAATTCTATCAGAAAAGGGAAGTATCATAAAGGATAGTGTTCTCCTGCTGTGTCTACAAAGCATGGCAGATCCCATTGTATTATGCTACTATGAACAACCAGAAATATAGCAGTTATCCGATTGTGAGCCAATAACAATAACTTTTGTTCTTTTGGATCGCCAATAAAAAAGTTCTATTAAAGAAAGAAAAGAGGAAAACAGAAGAACCAAAAAGCCCCTCAATACGAGGCACCATAGCCACAAACAAAAGACCTGGCAACCAAAAACAGTACTGCTAAAACACCACAAGTCCCACCACCCCACCCCAATATCCTCAATCAAGATCTCAGAAGCCATTCCTCTTTCTGCCACGTACCCACCAGCAAAGAAAAAAGGCTACATAAATAAACAAACAACATATCTAAGAAATAACCTGATGGGACTCTCAACCATCACTCCCACCCTTCTACTCCATCTTGTTTAGAGAAAAACCCAGCCTCCCCAAAAATTCTGAAATCTTCTCTTCAAATAGGAGCTTCCCAATATTCTCAACCCCCACCCCCCAACACCTTCCACCAGGCGCCAGCATCATTAACCGAAATTCTGTCCCTACTTCTGTTGCCTGTGACAACCTTAATTCTGGCATTAACCCTCCAACGAAGTGATAATACAACCCGAGGCATTTGCCACTTTGGTTGGAAATAGAAAAACCGGGCTTATGTTGAATGATGTTGGTATCATAGATCCAATACCACTATATGTGGCTCCTTAACCCAGACGATAGCTGATGCAGAATGATAAATGCACTTCAGAAGTTACAGTACCAACTACCAGAAAAAAAAAACAATAAATCACAATACTTACACATCAATGTTCCAATTAACATTCACTCGAGGAGAACAGTAGAACACAAATGTTCACAGACAGATAATTAAGAAATTACCTAGGGTCTGGATTCATAGAAAGGAACTTATCCAGAAAATCCATAGCTTCTGATGTGCTTATGTTAAATGACTGTAAAGACAAGAAAAAATTTAAATAAGCTTTTCTTTGATCCGTCCAGCATAATTAAGCATAAAAAGAATATTCATAAGAAGAAGAATAAAAACGCATCAGATTCTATCTCAATCTAAACAAAAATACTGGACAGTAGCAAAACCTTTTTTCTTTCACAGAACCAAGCAACTACCACAAATCAATGGGGATTGATGAAAACTCCAAAATCAAGTTTTTCCAGTCCAAATGACCTCAAAAGTTTTCTATACAATGCATAATATGGACTCCACTTCTATAACAGGAGACTACTATGCTTGAATACTACTCTGGTTATGACTTGGGTGTCAGTGCATTTGCATGTCCTTGGGAGAATGAGGAAACTACCTTAAGACCCACTCCTGATTTTGCAGTACTTCATATGAAGACAATCTTAACTCCTTTTTTCCCCCTTTGATAAGTTAAGATAATCCTACCATTGAATTCAGTAAGCAGAAAAATACAACATCATTGACGCAGTTGAAAGGTCACATGAAAAAAAAAATCCCTTTATCTACTATACAACAACAACTCAGCCTTATCCCAACTAAATGGGGTAGGCTACATGGATCCTTGCCCTCCAATCAGCTCTATTAGAGGTCATACTTGATACAAGGCCTAAGCTATGCATGTCTTTCCTCACCACGTCTCCTAGGGTCATTTTATGTCTGCCTCTGGCTCTTTTAGTTCCTTCAATCTGAATCATATCGCTCCACCATACTGGAGCATCCAAAGGCCGCTGTTGGTCATGCCATGCCACTTCAAACGACTTTCTCATAACTTATCGTAAGAGCTACTCCCAAATCAGCTCTAATATGATCATTTTCCTTACTTACTAAATGAACAATAAATCCTCCCCTTTCTCAGTTTCCAAGTGCTTTAAACTATTTTCAAGGTTAAATCATGAGATGGAAATCTGAAAGGAAGTAATAAAATGGCTAAACAATATAGTAGCCTAATAATGTTTCATCACTTGCCAATCGTCTACTGATGACCCTAAGTAAAAATGATGGGAGACAATTTGTCAGTACCTAAGACAAATGAAATATTAAGTTTTAAGTTATAAAAAGGCTTCTTCATAATTGGTTTGGGGAAGGGGGGGGAGGGGACTTTAGTCTTTAACTACTCCTTTACCTGAGTTTGTAGGACTGTGTGTGTGCATTGTAGGCATGTGTTTGTGTGTGTGGTGTCTATTCTTTCAAGGCAGAGTGAAAATATTCCTACAACTCGTCTCAAGCACATCCAACTTGTAAGTTGGAACATTGGGGAGAGCAATATTTAGCACTTCCCATTTGCTCTCTGTTTTTCAAGTTAGAGCAGACAGAACTAATTATCAAGCACCGTTTAGATATCCTACAATACAACTAAAGTCACTAACCGGTTTGGGCAAAGACAATATAGAAGTCACCTCAACTTGAGCAGAATCTGTCAGGAGAAGAACTTAAGGTTTGGTGTCATCTGTTATGCTGTCATTATAGGTGATATTTTGCATATATAGGTTACATATGGTTATATTTGTCAGATATGCTTTCATAATGAATGGAAGACCTCCATCCATAAGATCAAAATTTAAGGGGGAAAAGAAGATTATCTCAGTTTTCCATACCATTTTCACTAAAGGCTATCTCATTAAGCACCTAAACAGTTTTTACCGCACAAGAAAGATGCATTCAAAAGAAACAACCTCGAATGCATTAAACTGTATCAAAAGGAACTATTAGTTGTCAAAAGTATTTGAAATTAAAATTCATAGTTTCAACCTTAGATATTTCCACCATATAAGTTGAAGCTTTCTCCTGCAAAATGAAATAACAATAATAAGTACATGTTTTTAAATAAAATAAGGGATATATTTTCTGGTCGAAATTTTGAATAATACAATGAGATAAACAAGAAACAAATACATAAATTCTACCACTTAAGTTTGAAGCTGAACTACTCCAAGGTTCATGTACACAATCCAAAAAACTGAAATATCAAAATAACACATTTGGAAGAGAACATAGAGCACAAGAAATATGTCCAAACTAATTTGTCCATATTCACGACTTCAATTCGTCAAAAAAAACTCTGACCCATTGCCCGGAGTTGGAGGTGGATGGAGTAGGCTCAATTCAGAAAATGCAGAGTTGAGCCCAACCAGATCATTTATTCCTTATGTTCACAATGATACTATTGAATCCGAAGGCATTGCTACCGCCTCACACTGAGTGTCTTGCAGCAAGCACACTGCTTATGTTTAGTTTGTTACTAGAGGTGATGGTGAGGCAGTGATGTTTCGCACCATTAAACTAGAGCCTTTGGAAAGCCTAACCTCAATACCAAGGGGTCAAATGACTTCAACAAACATCACTTCTTCAATCAAATCTGAGGTTAGGTTGGACCTAAGGTTTAGCCAGGTTTGTAAAGACCAAAATGCCAACCTAGTCCATCTGTCTACTAGACAGTTTCAGCTTTACAAACAATGACTCGGGAAAAAAGTATTGTTGAGAGCAGAGTCTCTCAATGAATACAGTACCATACAGTGCATAGACAAGTTATACACTCCATCAGGTTCAGGAAAGTATCCTTTTTAATCTACTTTACTCTGTAGACCCGCCTACCAGTAGAGATGCCAGCAGACAATGGCAAAGATTGACCAGAAGAAGTAATCAGTAGAAAATATAAGAATGCTTAGAAGACGAGTTCTTGAGTGCAAAACCAAAAGTAATTGACCAATGACAAAATCCAGGTAGAATCTGTGTCCTCCATATTACTAAGGTAGATCTCATTCCAGAGAATGCATTGCTCGTGAAGTCATGGGATTTTTCAATTTGCAGAAATTATTATGCAGCCAAAATTTGGTTGAGGGTGACAAATCTGTCTATCATATGGTTCAAGTAAAAAAATCACCCCAAGCAAGACATGATGTAAAAGGCATGAAATAAATATGCACGAATTCCTTACCTGTTTTGACTTCAAGGCTTCTGTTACAAGCAATGAATCCAAATAAGAATGAGATGTTTGTACAACATTGAGTGCACTTGCCATAGTGTAGCTGGTCTGCATAATTAATCATCAAAACATTGAGTTAAAGATTTAAAATCATCAAAAGCATTAAGGTAGCAGGTCTACCAGAAGGAACCTTTTAAGATGGAGAACTATCCATAAGTGGTAAAGATTCTATGGAAAAGAAAAATAACAGGGAGATTATTCATCAATGGTAAAGGATGGAGACATAAATCAATATTAGGCTGCCTGCTGGCAGTGCACTGTAGAAATATAAGCATCATAGTCACAACCAGGAGGACATATCTATGGGCGTGCTAAGATGGCTTCCTTGACTAGCCTAGCATATATTTACCAAAGCCAAATAGATACTCAAAGGTAACAGGGTGGACAAAAAAAATCATAGGAAAGGATGCCACTTGAAAATTAACTTTGAAAAAGATGCAGAGAAAGACAAGAAGCCAAGAAGATAAATCTTTTTACATTCTGGAAGAGTGTAAGTGAGAGTGAGCAGTAGATTATTAAAACAAAGGGGAAAAGGAGACCACAAATCATTGTTAAAGAAAGAAAAAGCATCAACATGTTATCTACTGAACATGCAATCTTCTAATTGTGAAAAATAAAATCATAATTGTACCAGATTAGAATACTAAAAAACTAGAGCCAAGAGGGTGGAGAAGAGATGGAGAAGAGGCTGTTAGAGACAATAGTCAAACTAACGAGTCCCCTGCTTCGCTGTCTTTATTTATATTCAGATTACAAAGATGGACTCCTAATCATATTAGGATCCAAAAACATAGAGAATAGGAATTAGAAACCAGACTAATCCTAGTTATAAACCACAATAGAAATAGGAGTCTCAATTAGGGAGGAATCTCAACTAGGACAGTGGAATATCCTACTCGAGATTTTCAACCCTAATTGCTCGATACACTTTAACAATAATAATAGAGGATGAACACAAATTTATACCCCAAAAAAAGATTTAAGGAAAATATAGTTGGGGGAGAACATATTGATTACGGAAAATAAGAGAGAAATTGTCAGCAATATAGCTATTTTCCAAAAAGTTTGACTTAAAACAAAAAAAAAAAATTTGAGAATCAGATGACATCAGATAAACAATGTCATCTACATTATGGCCCAATTATTATCATTAATCTACACAGTTATGCTGTCTTGTGTACATAACTGCTTTCCTAATTGACAAGTTATCCAACTCAAAGTTCACCCAATTTCCCAGGGTTGTATTAGAAGTAGGTGTGTTTGTACCAAACTGGCAATACTCAACAAAGTACAGAGGAGAATCAGCATGAACTTACCCTTTCAGCAAAATGGGCAGCACTTTCTTTTTGGTTCTGAAGAGGTGAAACAATGGGAAGGTATTCAATCTGTCAAATCCAGAATAAGACCACCAAATTAAAAACTATATACCTAATTCAGAAGCCAAAAGAATGAAATCTGTATAATTGAATAATTAATTGAGCAAGCTCAGAACTCAAAGAGGCAGGATAAAAGTTTAGATTTTAATCAAATGGACTAATTTAGGATTGAAGCTAAATGGGTAGCATAAACATTACATAGTCTGATGCTTGGTTAATTTTGGCAATATCCATACATCTTAGGGAAATGAAACATGGATTCCTTGAAACATCTAAATTTTCAGAGCATCTAAATATTAGGCTGAACTACTATCATATCAAATTGAATCTCAACCACAATATACAAGATTGGTGTGCAATCCAAGAAATCTAACAAGCAACCAGCCACTATAGATAAATACCACCGACAATGTCATTGAATGAAATGAGAAAATTGCATACTATGGAAAAAACAAATAAAGAAATGGTGGGCCGCACTGACAAGAATATAGACTAAGAAATTAGCCGAATTACAAAATCCAGTTGCAAATGATGATGAACCTGAGCTTTTATCCTAGGAAAGCAAACGGCAAGCATTACATCAATGTGAGTGCAACAATGCTGGTCAAATGTATGCAGCCTAAATCAGTAATAGATATCAATAAAGTGACAATTACACAGCCCAAACATCAGTTGTGTTCCCAGAGCAAAAGTTTAGTGCATACAATTAAAAATATGGCTGAGCGTATTTCATCTGAAAGGGAATCTGTCCTATCATTTATGCAAAGTCATTACGCAGCCCACATTCTGTCACTTTCTAAAATAGGAGTGGGTGCTACAAGAAGAACCATTTGGTCATACCTTGAATTCACTTCGAAGAATGGGTTAAAAGATACTTCCTGAATTTGATGGGTGTTAAACAGCCATCTCATGAAGAGCAACTCTCCGCAATGATATTAAGGATGTTGACTCCTAAGTTGGGAAAGTCAGACTTCATTAACATAATCAATAACTAGGTGAGTTTTTATGGTACATCTTGCAATCAAGTACAAATTCTAATAGAAGTACCATTTAATATTTAAGAGAGATGATCCCAGTAGCTTCGGCTGAAATTTCAACCTTCCGTCACTAAATTGAGTATTTGTTGAAAAAAATAAACAAAGAAAAACTATAAGTTGATTCTCTAACCTTCACTCATAAAAGAAGTGGTTCTGCACCACTTAAGAGGCAATTTATCAGTAAACTGCAAACTCTTTCTGGTATAACAGTCACCCTAAAAGGTCCCGGGATTTGAGCTACTTGGAAAGAGCAAAATGCAGGGTTGCAAAACTGCAATGGGTTCAAAATTAGTTGTAGAAATTGAAGAATTAATAGTTTGCAAATTAGGACGGAAAAAAAAAATCTTAAGCTTAATTAGGTGCTTCTGGAAGCTTAATTGTATTGTGGGATATGAACAAAGGGATCAGTATACTCCAACGAACATCCACAACCATGACAATTGAGTTAACCTCTTTGCTAGCTTTCACCCCATATGGCAGCTGAAGCTGATCTATGCAAATGACTTAATGTGCGAAAGCTATAAACCACCACAACATACAAGAGATCAGATGGAATGATTGCATGCCCCTTATTCATTTTAACTGAGTAATTGTATTTAGCATAATCTGTATGCTTAGTTTTACTTTCTTTCTTTTAAAGAAGAAGAAGAAGAGAAAAGTAAGTAGTGAAACAATTAATTCAAAATTCCACTCACCAGAACACAAAAACTGAAGGCAATACAGATTGAAATTAATAGGTCAAAGGGGGAAGAAGGGAAAAATGTACATGCATAGAATAATGTACCTCCATGAAATTGTGAAATTGGGTGAACATTCTGAACATGCTCTTTGCCAAAGAAATATTCCCCCTACGATGAATGGCATAAGGAAAAAAAAGCAAACTTAATGAGTTAAAATTTGATGCAGCCATCAAAGAAATTTCCATATACTCCAAAAGTCATACCAAGACTGATCAAAGTGCACATGTGGATAACGAACAACTATTGGCTGGATTGGATAACCAGGAATGAATGCACCAAGTTGGAAAGTAATAAGGACCCTCCCATTAGTTGTGGTACCCTCAGGAAACAATAGAACGCGAGGAAAGTCATTGCATGAAGCTTTTCTCTGTATTCAGATCCTTCAAAGTACATTTCTGTATCAAATGGCTTATAAATAGATACAACTTATTCCTTTTTTATTTTATTCAATAAAGTAAGAAGTAGAAATATGGAAATAAGTTGAACCTAGAATAGCAAGTAGCAACCATAACAACTAGGAAAGCACATCTTGATACTCTGTTACCATATAACGAGGATTATGTAACATAATTTCAAAGCAGATATAGAAAGGAATATTTGATTCTTCAGTATGTAAGAACAATAAATGCAACTCAACAAAAGCCTTATCCCAACTATTTGGGGTCAGAAGAAACGGCCCCGCGGGGGGGGGGGGGGAGAGAACCATACAGGTTAATTAAATTAAGATGCAATGATAGACATAACAAAAGAAAAAGGGGAAAAAGTGTAATTAACTTAAAACCACAACATTTCTCCAAACCACGATGTTCATACAGGATGTATAAACATCTACGCAACAGTTCAGGCATCATATAGCATTAGGAGACTTAAATGGTCTCCTGAAGCTCTAATATTCCAACCGTTGGTTGTGTTCAAGCCAATCAAAATTGTTGATTCATTGAATCACAAAAACATAAAAAAGAGATGACTGCATATATTCCAAGAGAACTTGCAAAATAGGAGGCAATAGTTTAAGTTGTTCCCCTCCTCGAGAGTGAAGGAAGAAAAAATGCACATAATCTTTATCCCCAAATCATGTAAAGTTTAGCAAATGAGGTACATCCGCATCCCAAAAGAAGAATGCTGGTAATAACAGACTTTCAGTCACAGGTAAGAGGGGAAAAAACCTTAAGTGAATGGCCCCAAGTGTTTACTAAACTTGATCCACAGTGGAAGGACATGCCCAATTCCCAGTAGCCACATTCCCAGATTTTCCAAAGTCCAAACAAGCCAATGGAATTTATCATATTATGTACAGGAAGACTAAGCTTCAGTAGGAAATTCATATACAGCATAGGATATAAAGAACACTTTCTTGTGCTACATGGGCACTTGAACAGAAAAGACAACTACAACTGAAATACCAAGTGAATGCTACAGTTAAGATTGGAGCCTTCCTACCTTTATTTCACTAACAGCATGTGACCTTGATGATGCTGAAAACCTATTAACGTAAATAACCTAAGAACACATAACAAAGATGGAAGCATCAATCAGGGATTAATAACATCATAAAGCATAAAAAAAGGCCTGAGCACTTAAACATCAGTAAACCATCATGTTTAGAAAGCTATAACATACCATGCACCTGTAAAAGCAAAGAATTACCTGCATTGCTCTGATGATTGTTCCGACAAAGGGCATCGCATCATGTGACTCAGAAGAAACAATGGTTGGAAATAATTCATAGAAAAAGAAAATGGGATCAATGTATGATACATGATTAGATACAACAATAGGAGCTGTCTCCCTTGGAGCGGGTCTTCCTATTCGCTTAATCCAGTGATATCTGTAACCCCCCACCCCTCCCCACCCAAAAAAAACAAAAAAGGAGAGAAGAATAGGTGAATGGGGAGGAATTGAAGTACTCGTTCAGAATTTGAATGCAATGCAGGATTACCAGAAGAGATAGAACACATGATGATGGCAGGCCACCTCAAACATCCTAAGATATTAATATATATTCCTGTTAATGAAGTTAATAGTTTTTTTCCCTCACCAGGGTAAGAGTAGATTAAGTATATGGGAAAAAGAATGCTGCCTGGTCGCATGGCCCCTGCGGCCAGACACAGCTACCCCTGAAATGACCACCCCACCCCACAACAAAATGAAAAATCCCTCCAGATCAATGACCCTCATGTCCCCTCATTGGCCCCCCGCTGGTGCAGGGGCCACACGACTGAGCAGCGTTCTTCTTCCCTATGTATATTGTTCCCATATATAAGGTCTGTTCCTTTGCACAACATATGCGCAGTGAATTACTTTGTTTTGGTCGTATTTTTCACTTTACCCCCCCCCCCCCCCAAAAATGCTGGACATTAAATAGGCTTGCATACTGAGATGTAATCAAATAAACTAAACCGATGAGTCGAATCACCGCTTTGAAATGTTAAAATTCATGAACCGTTTCGCCCCAATTCTCGTGGATTGTGCATGACTTTGGATTGCCAAGAAACAAATTCACATTTCAACATCCCCCCCCCCCCCCTTCCAAAAAATAAAAGGACCAGAAGTTCTAACATAAAAATTGTACAGAATGATTTAAAACAATTCACATCCGATGGTTCCAGCAGTCAAAGTGGGGAAGGACTCATTGACAGAAAGTTAGGAAACCAAGTGTAAGTGAGGACTATGATGCCCATGGCCAGCACTGGGGCCTTTCCAGCTGCAAGATCGATTCTCTTAAAACTAGGAATGTATTATTTTCCACATGTAACAGGAAAGAAAATGAACTGAACGTATATGTGCAATTCACGACAAATGAACAAAGTAGTTTAAGAGAAACTAAAATGAACAAACAGAGAGAGAGAGAGAGAGGCTAAAGGTAGAGAAAGGCCCGGCAGCTTACCCGAAAGAGAAGAGAATGGAACGAGAACAGATGCGAGTGATCCACATGATCCTACACCTCCACTTGGGCATGGGACTCTGCTTGTCCTTCCAACCCTGTAGAGCACATTTTGTGGCGATGTATCCCACCGCAACGCACAGCCCAAACAAGATAAGCCGAACAATCGCAATCGGAATGCACACCAAAATCTTCAGCCATTCGTACAACGCTTCGATGTTGGGGGTGTTGTTCCGAAACGGATCGATCGTCGTTAGCGGAGGCACGGAGAAACTTCCGGCACCGATAAAATCGAAGGGATTCTGATCCTCAATGACCTTCGCCTGTTCCTCATGGCCGGCATGGTTGTTGCTCTTAGAGAAGCTTTGAATGGTGGACCGATCGTAGCCGTTGATGTTAACTATAACTTCGGCTTCGTTAGATGCGTCTCTGAGATGCTCCGAGTCCAGAAGAGGAGCTTTCAGGCAATCTCCGGCCATAAGGGAAGCCAAAGTCTTTTCGCTTCTTTTCAGAAGCGCAGAAAAACGGAGGAGAGATGAGCGAATCTTATGGTCAGGGTCCCAGGGAAGCTTGTGTTTGGTCGTAACGCTGGACTGGGAGACAAAGATATGGATGTTGTGGAAAGTCCTTTTTGGGTTGGAAGACCTGTTAATTAATGTTTGCAGCTAACGACATTACGACACGTGTTTTTCCAGTTAAAATTTTTTAACTAATCTTATGACAGCATGGAGGGAGACAATTATGACAGAGAAAGTTTTTTACACCGCGAGGAAAAGGTTCCTCTCCAGCACTCATCCAACGGCTGGTAGCACCGGACACGCACCCGAGTGTACCCGAAGGGCTGGGGTGATAGAAAAGATCTCCTTTCAGCGTGCAGCCATCATTCTAGGTCCAAAAACATCGCCCTATTTGGGGATTATTGAACATAACCTATTGATGGGTGATACCGGATTTAATCCTCTTTAAGTCCTAAAAGTGTGCATTGCGGCACGTCTCCATTTAGCAGCTTGAACATCCAACTGCATGATACCTCTTCCCTTTCATTGTGGCTTAAGGAAAACTCGATCCTTTATGAAAACAAAACGACACATGTTATTGTGAAACTGTGTGGGGTGTGTGTTATCCCTCCCCTTAAAACATGTGAAGTTAGGTGAGTTGTGCATTGTAAGGTGTTTCTAATGGATTTTAATCTTCTCGAATTCCTAAATTGTGTAGTGTGACAGTCTAGGGTGGAGATGTCGATATGTGGTAATTCGGACATCTAATGATCCGAGTTCATTGATTTCTGTTCTTTTTTTATTCTTAAGCTCGACACCGTTGAATATCCAAACTGCCTAGTGTTGACACCTCCACCCTGAACTGCCGCCCTACATAATTTTAGAGAATTAGAGAAGATTGGTATTAGAATCTTGGGACACGCTTTCTAACAAAGTCCTCCTACACGTGTGCACTTTCCTAAAATTTATGTTCACAGTGGGTAAAAGATAGTTATTGACTTATTGGTGTCTAAAGTGGCTGTGACGTTTCTAAAAATCACAAGATAGACCAGGGTTGCCCATTTTCATGCGTTTTCTCACTTAAATCATTTTTTACGAGTTCAGAAAGTGCATGGTAATGGATAGAGTATTGGTATGCATGCATGGACTTTTGTTTTTATATAAGTATACATGCATGGACATACACATGATACATGCCAATACATGGGATATTTGATTAAACTAGACTCTTGAATTTGACACATAGCATATATAGAGTTTAGACAAGAATCTGGCTCCTCTCTTACGAGCCCAATGCCCAAGGAGTGCCCGGTGAGCATCCAATGGTTGGGTTGCTGGGTGTGCATAGGGATGCGTGTTAACACACATTCTGACGCATGCCCAATAGTCTAGGCACTCACTGGGTGGGGGTGCTTGCTAGAGAGGAACCCAATCCATCTAGACAATGCCCTCTCTTTCCTACGGTTGGAATGTAGATTTAATCTGTCTACATGGTAGAATAAGTGTCTTGTAATCGTCAAAAAAGTAATAAACACTATGAAATAATATTTCACCAATTAATAAACAAAAATATAAAAGAAAATTTCACCAATTGATCTCTCTGCAATGAAGGAAACATACATTTCATGCACACACAAACATACATGATACATGCCATCAAATGCTGTGGTAGAGGTTTGGTTTTCAAAACTAGCCACCAATTTATTTTTTTGGGAAAATCTGTTGTAATCAAAGTCTGTGAAAAAGAAAATGGAACTTTGCTTGCTTGACATTTTAATATAGCATATTTCTTCTTTCAATGAAAGTAAAATCATGTCATTTCCTGTGAATTTGAAAAATTGGTAAGACAATCACAACTTTTGAGAATGATATAATAATAAGTCACTTTCAAATTAGTTTTAAAATCATTTTTTACCACTGACTTTAAAAACTTTTAATAATAATGCAAAGGGCAATCAAAAGAAGTTACAACTTCTCACTTCACTAGTTAGATTACAACAAGATATACCCTTGATTTTCAATATAATCCCACTTCACGAGTGTTGAGAAAAAAGTTTTAAAATTTACATATGAAATATCAGTTTCATTTAAAGATCATCAGTTTCATTTAAAGATCATCATGAACTATTGAAAAACAAAAAGGGTAAAAGTTTGTCCCACAATAAATCATATGGTTGTGATAAGCGATCTAATTTGACATATGACATTTCCAGGTGCTTTCCTATTTATCCAATGAATAAGATGACCAAAGATCATAACAACACAATAGAATTGGCCTAGCCCATTTCTCACAATTTTAAAGGGGAGAATGTTCTCTGTGCCGGGGGCGCAGGCGGCACCCAGACACATGGGGGTGGGCGCAATGACCACCCTACCCCCTGAGTGACAGGCCCATGTGTCTGGGCGCAGCCTGCGCTACGGGACAGGGAACATGAGCTCATTTTAAAGTTTCAATCATGTAGAATTAACAATATCTTATGTGGTGAGTGAAGTCTAGGGTTTGAATTGAACCTTAGACGCACACACACACCCCCCCAAGTTTTTCTCCCTTGCAAAATATAGTTTACTCATACCATATGGAATATATGTATAACCAAAAGCCGGTATGCAAGGGTCAGTAGCATGGCCCTGGTAGTTATTATCTTGGATGGAAGAAGAGATTAATGAACTCCTCAAATCTTTTGATTTTGGAGCATTACACATTTGTAGAGAAAAGCCAACAGAAGGGACCTTCTGTCCAGGCTTAATTTGCGTTAATGTTTGACAAGAGAACATTCTCCATCCTTACGATTTCTTGGCTACTCTCTCTCTCTCTCTCTCTCATGATGGTAGAGGATGCAAATGTGATAGGCTTGTAACTCTCCATTTCTTATGTTTTTTGTCCAATGAAATCTTGGAAAAAGGTTCTCTGAGCTGACCGCGGAGAGCACACTAGCACCCTCTCCCTCTATATCTCTCTCTTTTCACATGAAGTAATCTCTCTACCCAATATGTATGAAACAGTTTTGTCACTTTTCATTGGTGTGTTCTGTATGCCGCTTGAGCAAAGACTCCCTAAAATCTTTGTGCTTGCCCAACCCCTAAGGGTGTCAATCGGGCGGTTTGCTTTTGTTTGGTTCAATTTTTTTGGTTTCAGTGTGAGTTTCAAGGAAACCAAAACGAACCAATAAGGACATCGGTTTTCGCTCAGTTTGGTTTGATAATCAGGTACAATCTGGTTTTGGGTAAGGATTAGGTAGGGTATTTAGGGTTCAGGGGGTCGATTTCAGTGTTCAGTTCGGGTTTGGTCCTATCGGTTGGGCTAATCAGTGGTTCGTCGGTTTAACCTGAACCGAGCCAAAACCCAATGGTGATCTAACTCGTAAACCGAAGATGAACCAATAAGGACTCGGTTCGATTTGGATCGCACCAGGCCGGTTTGACCGATTCGGTTTAGGTTTTGACACCCTTACACACCCCTACTGCCCCTCCCCCCCCCCCCCCCCCCAAAAAAAAAAAGAAGAAAAAATCTGATTGTACAATTCAGGCTTCATACGTGAAGCCCAGGCCCAGCTCTAAGTCTATTAGGCCTACGCCAGATTTGGATGGGCGTTATTCACTAGACATATCCCAGCTTATAAAAACTTGGGGAGGCTATGAACATGCATCTCATTGGTAATTGAATTAGATTATATTCTATTACAGTTCTGAGTAGGAAAAAGAATTGAGAGAATTGAAAAGCAATGCATAGTGCATACTGCATTCGTTCCCACTGGGTCTGACTTCTGAGTCTCCCTGAGGATTAAAATTCAAATGAGAAGGAAAGAGAAGCAATAAGGCATGGAGGAAGTTGAAAGTGACCACAGTAGTACACACACACCCATAGCAGTCTCTGATCTATCATAATTCCTAGCTAGCTCTTACCCATCCTTTGATTTGCTTATATAGGATGGGGGACCACTCCACCCCTGTCACAATCTTCATCCCTAAACGACGAAATACAACCCTCGTTGCGGTCCCTATTATTCCATTCTCATTAGTAGTCCTCCACCACCACCACCACGGCACCACTACTACTCCAAGCTGTTTGAAAGTCGTTCGTCGCTACGTCGCTCTTACGGGTGTGGAGTGTGTCGACCAGGGTTTCAAAACCAGGAATCGGGATTCAGATTGGTTCAACAAGAATTAATGGAAATTGGAAGCAAAAACAAAAACCTCCTAAACTCTTGTTTTTCTACAGGATCGGTACAAATCGGATCGACGGGAATTAGGATGGGCTGATCCGATCCAATTTTTCTGTTCACGTTTAACCCATACACACATGAAGAGAATAGACACTCGAGATTTAATGTGATTCGGTCTTCCAGAGCTTGGAAGCCTACATCCACGATGGAAATCCCTCTCACTCATGAATATGAGGAGGGTGTTCTTCTTCCTTAAATAATGGTTGATACAAGTGGGAAGATAAGAACAAACAGCCTGTAGGATCACAATTACATCTTTTAGGATCATGACTATCCTTATCAACAACATTCACCAGATTTCCTACTATATTTGGAACTCTAATTTCGCTAACATTTTCAAACCCTAGTGTCGACTCATTTTGTTTTATAGAATTTTTTTTTGGTGAAAAATTTTGTTTTATAGTTAAGTCAAATTTGAAATACCGTTTGAGTGGCGACTCATTGTGACTATTAAGGGAAGGGGTTTTTTTCCGAGCAAGTGGCATAGTTGAGTGCACAAATGAGATGTGGCAAATCAGTATGGTACATAAGAGGGGAACAAGGTCATTGCATGTGTGAAGGAGAGAGATAGACATAAAGGTGCTAGCATATACCCTATCCTGGCCTAGCAACTTAGAGAACATTCCAGGGATGAGTTTCATGTGGGGGAGCATGGCCCTTGTGCGCGCACGGGCCAATGAGAGCATGCATGGAAGCTTCAATAGTGGCAGCATTTCCCATTTCATGGGGGAGAGGCAGTCATTTCCCCATGTGTGAGCACGTGTGGAAGCTTTACAAAAAAAAAACGCGTGTGTGGAAGCTTCAACAATTGTGTCATTTCCCATTTCATAGGGGCGAGGGGGTCATTACCCCATGTGTTTACGCACATGCGCCACGCTCCCCCACAAAAAAATTTCTTATTATTATTGGGGTTGATGTTCTTTGTGGGGGAGCGTGGCCCTGTGCGTGTGGGAGTGTTGGACCAATGAGATGGTGTGTGTTGGCAACATAGGGGATAGGATTTCCACTTTTCATGAGGGACAGGACGGTCAGTTTCTTCCCCTCTGCGTTTGAGTGTGGGTGGTACACTCCCCCCATAGGGAAAAAGAACGTTGCTTGGTCACATGGTCCCTGTGCCCATATACAATCCCTTGAAATGACCACCCCACCACCTACATAATGTAAAATTCTCCTTAGATCAATGCCCCTACATGTCCCCTCATCGCCCTTGTGCTCGTGTAGGGCCATGTGACAGGAAAACATTCTTCTTCCCTTATTATTATTAGGGAAAAGGCTAGCTAGGCACACCACCCACGTACTATAAGCTAATGTACATTCTCTCTCTCTCTCTCTCTCTCTCTCTCTCTTTCCCCTTTGAAATGATCCCTTACTTCTCCTGTATGATGCATCGTTCCACGCCCCATTGGTGTCGCCTGCTAGCTTACCATACATACGGGGTATGCCTATCCCCTCCCCCCTATTTGCCGTTTGCTCAAAGAACCTTTTCCTTAATTCTGGAGCAAGTGGTGTAGGATTACACCAATATTCTTTATCTCTAATTCTCTCATCTTGATACTCGATCTCTCTTCCCCGTCTCTTGTATTCAAAGTTTCATTGGCACTAGTCATGAGGTCTTCTACTCTTTTTTTAAGGGTAAATATCATCCCCTCCCCTCTAAGTATCCATAATATTAAACCTCTCCCCAAGTTTTGAATAATGATAATGTCCTTCCCTACTTTTGAAAGATTCTATCAACCATTGTTATATTAGAAAACAGAGAAAATGGAGTTTGGAGGTTTGAGTTTGGTTTTTTACATTAGAAAATGGAGAGGATGAGAGATGAAGGAGAAGGAGATGATTTGCTGGGCTCGGCCATGGTGAAGGAGGAGAACAAGAAGTTGGGTACGCTTGATAGAATCTTTCAAAAGTAGAGGAGGGCATTATCATTATTCAAAACTTAGGGGAGGGGTTTGCTATTATGGATACTTAGAGGGGAGGGGATGATATTTATCCTTTTTTTATTTATTTATTATTTTTCTAACTATTTTTTTAGGAAAATGCTCTTTTGATCTCTCAGGGGGAGGATGCATTTGCACCCTCTTTCTATCTGTCTCCTCTTTACGAGAAATGACTTTGTTGTGAAATCATTCAGTTTCACTTCATTAGTCATTCCTCTATGCCGCTTGCTCAGAGAACCCTTTTCTTATTTTTTAATGAGTATGAGATCGGTGGTTGGTCTCACGATCTCTACACCAGCGTTTAGACCAATGGGAGAGGGTGCCTAGGTATCCACTTAGGGGGCAAAGATGTCATTTCATAATACCCTGTGAGAGGGTGTAGGGAGCTCCACCAAACATGGATCTTTTTCTCTTTTTTTTTTAATAATAAAAGATCAAATTTATAGACAAAAGCATGATGATCATAAGCAAACATTAGAATATAGTAATATTTAATTTGAAATGACCATGTTGCCCTCCTTGTATGCTACCATTTTGTCATATCTCATTGGCGCACTCCTCTATGCCACTTGTTTAGAAAACCATTCTTCCTATTTTATTAAATGTGAGAGGTGTTTAATATAATTAACCAATATATGGAGTACCTTGGTGTAATTTAGCCCCTATAAGTATCAAATGGCTTGCCTAGTTTTATCTTTTTAATTTCGAGCAAACCATTATGATAGAAGAAAGCCTCCCTAGGAGAGATTGATTATGTCAAAGGGTGGGGGTGATAGTAATGTTCTTTATACCCCATTTTCTAGTTTGAGAATTAATTACCATTTCATTCTTTCTTTCCTTGAGGGGGAAAAAGGTGAAATATTATTTGGGGAAAATTACATGATTAGCTACTTTTGGGTTTTCATTTACAAAATTGTCCACCCTATGTTTGAGTTAACAAACATAGACAGAAACAAGTTAAGGTTTACAAAACTGGACAAAATAGTGTCTCTCCCTCCCACACCTACTTTTTTAGACATTTTTACTCCTGTCATTGCCTTCTCGCCCAGGCATCCTTCGTTCCTTGCAACCCTACCCTTGTCCTAGCCATTGCCATTCTCTGCTACCCCAAGTAACAAAGGAAAAAAAAAAGAGATTTTTTCAGAGGGGAACTGCCGAGGAAGGAAGGAGAGTCACTGTTTTGTCTAGTTTTGTAAAATTAAACTTGTTTTTGTCTATTTTTATTAACTCAAACATAGGGTGGACAGTTTTGTAAATGAAAGCCCAAAAGGAGAGTCACTGTTTTGTCTAGTTTTGTAAAACTAAACTTGTTTTTGTTTATTTTTGTTAACTCAAACATAGGGTGGATTGTTTTGTAAATGAAAACCCAAAAGTAGCTAATCATGTAATTTTCCCCATTATTTGTCACAAAGTATATATAAGACAACTATTTTGGTACGTGGATAGATGAACTCTTTAATTCTACCATTAAATATAGAGGACGCCTAGGTTAGTCTTGTGTTAAATTTTAGGAGAAAAGAACTCTGTCGAACCGGAATGATTTCTACATCTAGACACATGATGGGGCAAAATGGCAGCCCACCCCTGTGAAAGATGGAAATCACACTCTTGTAGATGCTTCTCTACAAGTTTCCATTAGCCCCCACACTGACGTAGAGGTTATGCTCTCAAAGAGAGAACATGTTCCTTAAATTTTAACATCTAATTCAGTCCAATACTCCCTTCATGCATGTTTATCATTACTTAAGCCATTGCTATGCATATTTACTAACTCTTAAGTATGAACAAAAAATTTAGATAAGAAAAATAATGAAAATGAACAACAATAACTACTAGAAAAAAAACTATGAAAAAATTAGAGGTGTCTTGGCATGCACAGAGAATTTCATTTTATTTGACCTATACGTAACAAGGTTTATATGCAGGATCAGGTATGAGATCAATCTCCATCAATTTCGACTTGACTCATCCCACAATCAATTGAACTTGGCCTAACGCGATCGTGGTCAATACACATGGAATTGTGGTTAATCGAAATCAGCCTAATCTATGTTGAGTCGATTAGACTGGTTCAACCAGTTCTGATCCAATTTTAAAACAATGTTATATAATATGCATCACATGACAGCATGTTAGGTTCGATTATACCAAAATTTGAAGGACAGATAAAACCAATCAAGATCCCTTGCATGCTCAGATGTCAAGTTTCAATGCTGACAAAATTTGTCAAAGTGTCAAAAGAGAATATATATATATATATATATATAAAAATCTAAAACTACATAAACAAAAAAGGACCGAGTTTCCTTCCACCCATGGTGAATGGGATCACATTCACCAAGAGGTGGGAGAGGGCGGGAATGGGTAACGGGAGGGTCTTTTGGAACATACTAAAACCCTAGGAGGGGTTTGTGAACTCTAGGATGGTGAGTGAACCGTCCACTATGGGTGGAGGAAAACTTTGTCCAACAAAAAAAGAGGGTACGTAGAACCTTAATAGGTTATTAAAGTGAGTGCTCAGTTGTATTGTCTATGGTAAAAAAATTTCCTTCAACATGAACATGCTCCCATATATGTTGGTCCAAAATACCTTCATTGTTCTCAGACACTCATCAAAGCGCAGCAATAGCCATTGGCATGGTGATTCCTTCATCCGTGAGTGAGGGAAAACCCGATCCTACTTCTAATACTCTAATTTTGTTTTCTAACAAAAGTTCTCCTTCACGAGTAAAGAAGTCTCCATGGGTAAGTGGACACTTAGGTCATCATTACACACCCACCCCTATTGATTGTTAGGAATACGTTTGAATTTGAATCTCTAGCAGATTTTTAAAATTTTTAAATAGTTTGAACTATTCAAACTATCTATAACTTCTTATCCCTATCTTCTAGCTTGTTCAATACTATCCCAACTCTACAACGGATAGCATCCTCTTGTAACTCCATTTGTATCAAAATTCAAATATAAATACACCTCTCAACTCATCGTTTGAGATGAGGAGAAATACCAAAAATATTCTATTTTCACATGGTATCATCTGCCACACGATCTTCTTCGTGGCCAACAATGTCTTCCGCTCCTTTGTCCTCTTCTTTTCCCACTGCTAATTTCCAACATCATATTACTTTGAAGCTCTCTGTTGATAATTTCCTGCTATGGAAAACTCAACTCTTCCCACTCCTACGTTCCCATGATCTTGTGGGCTTCATCGATGGCTCTACCGTCTGCCCACCGATTCAAGCAACGTCCCCGGATTCTTCCAGCCCCTCATCTTCACCTATCAATCCAGACTATACTGAATGGATTCGAAAGGACCAGATGGTCATGAGCTGACTTCTTGCATCTCTTACACCTGAAGTACTGCCATATGTCGTTGGCCTCAAAACTGCAGCTGAAGTTTGGCATGCCCTTGAAACGGCATTTGGCACCCTATCAACAATTAGCATTCTTCAACTACATATACAGCTGCACAACACAATGAAGGGTGACAAATCAGTAAGCACCTATCTCCGAGAAGTGAAGTACATCATTGGTCAGTTGGCTGCAGCCAACAAACCTCTCTCTATAGAGGAACTCAATGCCATTGTGTTTAAGAACTTAGGAGAAGAGTTCAGCGATATTGTGTCTGCCCTTGCCATCAAGGCTGAACCAGTATCTTTTCATGATCTTCATTGCCTTCTTATCAGTCATGAGATGCGGATGAAGACTGCTCAAACTGTTGTTGAAGCCCATCTATCTCATGTTAAGATCGACTCTTCCAAGAGCACTACCAACTCTGTTCCTTTGCAACAAGGTATTCGTCCCACTCCTGTAAGTCATGCCAACTAGACCTATCGCAGCCAAGGGTAGCGTCCAAGGAGAAAGGACCGCAGTCAAATTTGTAACAAATTTAATACTCTAATTTTGTTTTCTAACAAAAGTTCTCCTTCACGAGTAAAGAAGTCTCCATGGGTAAGTGGACACTTAGGTCATCATTACACACCCACCCCTATTGACGAAGTCGAAACTATCTTCCCCTTGACAATTTGATGGTACCAACTACCAATGCATGGATTTAGTGCACGGTACTAGATATGGTATCGATCATCCTGAAAATCAATACGATACCCATATAGATCCGCACAGATCGGCCTGTATCAAATAGTTTTGCCCCTACTTTTCCTTAAAAAAATTGGGTTTTTAATAGTTTTACCCCTGGTCCGTACCGTTCCATTGATATGGGATCGATTAGGTATCAATATTGGCCCTATTCCGATATGGATACATATCACCCAATAAGACCAATCCGATACTGATACCTCAAATGATGTACCAATGCCCATGGTGAAAAGGTTTTCTACACAGTTGGTTTGGTAGTCCCCTCTCTTTCTCAGTTCCTACAAATGAGAATCTAAATATTCAAGATTGGCTACAAAGTTGGAACTCGATCCCATTTCAAAGTAAGAAGGTTGCTGAAGAAACACTTAGGCACCGTTTGATAACCTTTCTGCTATTTCTATGCTGAAAAATCAGCAGGAACAGTATTTTTCGTCTTTGTGCTGAGAAACAATCTTTGTAGCGTTTGGTAAACCTGTTCTAAAAACGTTTCTAGAACACAATTGGAATACCAATGGTGTTTGATAAAATATGTTTCCAGAAACAAGTGACTATACTGTACGTTACCAATAATTATAGAATTGCCCTACTACTACCATGAGAGTTTGCTGAGTTTCGCCTAATAATCCCCAGACATGAGCTATCGAAATTATAGAATTGTCGTACTACTATGTAGAATCTATATAAAACCAAGATGCTGGCAATAAAATGTTGAGATTAAGAATAAATAAATTGAATAAAAAAAAATGTCATGAGAGTTCTTTGAGTTTCACCTAATAACCCCCAAGCATGAGCTACCGAAAACCATTACAAGGATCGTGTATAATCCCCAACATAAAATCCAACATTAACTATCGAAAAACATTACAATCAGCAAAATAAAAAAATACTCAACATAAAATTCAAAAAATCATAAAGAATAGATGAAATTTGTGAGATTTATGAAATCTAAGGTTCAACGATGAAAGAAGAACGAAGGGGAAAATGGGTTTTTTATACACTTCGAGCCAATAATGGCAACAAACTCGCAATCTTCTGCTCATCTTTGAACCCTAAAAATTTCGACCAAATTAGTCGCACCTTCTATGGTCTTCCGTTGAAGAAGATCAGACCAGATCAGAGAGAGGGTACTTGGATGAGAGATCGTTGGCCTCAGATCAGAGAGGGTTCCATTGAAGAAGATCTCCCAAGATTAGAGCTTGCTGGTTTTTCACACTTGAGAGCTCGTGAGGACGAGAGAGTGTAGTGGGTTAGGTCAAATATTGGGCACACTTTTGTCCAACTTGTTCTGAGAAATGTTATACTTGTTCTGTCAAATGTGTCCTAGGACACATTAATTTCTACTTATGTTGCAAAAAATACTAAAAACGAAACAGATTTATCAAACGGTTTTTAGGGTGTTTTTTCGTTTTTCAGAACAGAAAAATAGAGAAACATGTTTCTGTGAAAGTTATCAAACGGGCCATTAGTTTTTGTTTCTTTATTTTCTGGTTACTATGGTATGCATGGAATGACTTCATATTTAAGAAGGAATGGACCTCCTATTGAAGATTTTTCAGGCTGCTCACCATGCTTACGTGGAATTTAAGAAGCTGTCCCTGTGTAACGAGAAGGAAATCCCAACTTCCCCTCCCAACAAGTACCTCCTCAGTTCTGGACTTCTGGGTGCTTCCACTAGGAGATATTTGCAAAATTAATTGTGACACTACCTTTGATCAAGACTCAGCTAAAGGGGGCATTGGGACTATAGGGAGAATATCATTAGGTGCTCAAGTCTTTGCTCTTTCTTCTCTAGCCTCATTCGGGGAAGTTTATATTGGTGAACCTCTTGTCATTCGGCTGGGAATGACTCACGCTCTCAATCAAAGATCATTATTGAATCTGATAGTTTGGGGGTCATTGGTTTCATCAAGAAGCATTAATTGTCATCCATCCTTACTTAGTGGCAGATATCAGTTGTGACATTGTGTATCTATGTTCCAAGTTCTCTACATGTGATATCAATTATGTTCCTATGGTAGCTAATTATGTAGCCCATACCTTGGCCTGGGAGTGGGAGATCTTGTCTTTTAATGATATGATAGAGTGGCCAAACTCCACTCGGACCACTTGTTGGCTTCACAATCTTTGTGTGAGTGATGCCATATCTCTCACTCCTCAATAAATTGACGTTCACCAAAAAAAAAAAAAAAAAAAAAAGTTTTCTACACCGGCGTATACACCAGCACCCAACTCCAAGTGTCACAGCATTGTGACTTCCCTAAATGAAACTGATCTACGGAGGAATGGAAGGGTAGAGCATACGCGCTTAGTGTATATATAGAAAGAAACGATTTGTTTGCAATTAGAGAATGAGGTGGAGGCGTGTTTCTTACTTCAATCCATTGGGTTCAAATCATCAAATAATAGAAGAAAGCTGGTACTTGGTGGCTTTCCGTTTTTATTATTTAGTTGCAACCGCTAATGAGCAGAAGATTAGGAAGGACAACAAAATAATGGTTTTATCGAGCAGAAGAGAGGATTCAGTTGGAGCGAACCAAAGTAATGGCTTTGTCGCTACGAAAGTTGAAAGCTACGAAGGGACTGCCAGCCACACGCTTTAGTATAGCCTCCTCGGCTCTTCCATTGTTAAAAACTTCTACCATGGATTTATCTTCAGCTGCACCAATTAAATGGAAGATTATTGGTACCCAATTTTTGATTTGATCTAATAATTTAAAATTCACTATCACCGACAGCGAATACATTTTTGTTTATCTTTTTGGGTGGTGGGGTGAGGGGAGAGGTGTTCTGTTCGATGAATGTCCTGACTGAGTTAGTGAGGTTGTGTTTTTTCACCATAACTTTTTTTACTTTGGGATTTCGGAGAGAAGTGGTATTTTTGAAACTTACATGGAACTGTCTTTCTGCATGGACAGGGCAGTGGCAGTAATTCAGTAATCTGACCTTCATTTCAAGTATCAGAGCAACCCTGGCCTGGAAAGAAGATACCCTGCACAACAAATTGTGATGCTAGCTTGCAGTGAATAGCTTTGCAGCTCTGAGCCTCTGGGATCATCAGCAAAGGGGAAAAGCATCTTTGTGCTCTCTCCTCTCTTGTGTGGTCCCCTTCTCTCTCTCTCTTCATCAAATTGTCGTTTTGTCATTGGTTATTGGTTTGCTGTGTAATATGACAGTATAAGTGGGTAGTATAGATTTTCTTTTAATGGAAAGTATTGATCCCTTCCACAATTATTAATCACTTAACAAATTTTGTTGGTTCATGAATTGTTCATCAAATTATTCATCTAATCTTTTGTTTAATCAAATTATTCAAAATAGAGATGAAGGAATTATGAAAGAATTGTTAATCATGTGCGCTTTGTAGTGGATCCTCTACAGAAATTTATATAGAAATTGTTAATCATGTGCGAGAGACTTGTGTTAAGGATCTCCTTTCTTTCCTACGATTTGGTACAGATGTTTGACCATGGTTTCCAAAATTGAGAATCAGATTGGTGAATTTGCTATGACTGATCTCAATTCTGAGCGATTCGAAACAATTGTGACTGATCTCGATTTCGTCTGATTCATTCCAAGAAATCCTAGAATCATTGAGTTTTTAGATCTAAGGGTTCATTCTAAGGTTCTTCAGACCTGATCATTGATTCCTTGTTTTGAGATGTTGTAATCTAACACCTCTATTCACATGATATGGAGGGTTGTGATAGAGCAAATCAATAAATATGTTTAAAAATGACAACTATCAGTGCAGTTTGCTTGAGGTTAGTGTAGTTGAGCCTAGCCCCTTGGAGGTTTCAAGTTTGAGACTTTATATTCCTCATCTAATTTAGGAATCCACCCCCCGAGAGGGCATCAAAAGGGTATTTTAGGAACAAATCAAAATCCTATAAAACCATCCTTTTTTTCTTTAATAATAGATATCTTTATTTCAATAATTTGATTAAACAAAAAATAAAATGAATAATATGATAAATCGAGGCCCATTTTTGGATAATCTGATAATTTTTAAAATTTTTGTAAATTCATTTAGTAAGATTGTGATAAGAAAGGAAAGTTAAAAAAGTGGGTCATGCTTATACATCGTTTTCCACTTTTCCTGTTAGAACTTACTAATCAAACAAACACGAAAATATGAAAGAAAAAAAATGGTTTCTTGGATCTAACGCAAGTACGCAACAAGTTCTTGTAAAACAAAACAAAAAAAAACTTTCTCCAAACTTATTTATTTTTTGTTTTTTTTTCATTTACTTCTTCCTTTTTGTGAGTTTGCTTTAAGATTTAACCATTAATTAAATGTAGAACAACTCGGGCAAACTAATCCAATCCCCAAAAGTCTTTGTTGTGTGAAAAAACAGTAAATGGAGGTTCTAGATTATGAAAACCATATTCTAGTTAGTGGGACCCATTGGTAGACCCAAGTATGGTACACCAAACGCATACCAGAGCACATGGGACTGCTTATCCCTTCTATTAGTCCAATGGATGGTATACCAAACGCATACCATAACACATTTCAAACGTGCTGGCGATGTGCCGGGCCCATGAGTTGATCAAACCATGAGGTCCCATAACATGATAACCATCTGATTTGCTCTTTACTTTAGTGGGCCCCATCTCTCTCCTCCTCTGTTTGTGGGCCCCACAGATGTATTAGTATAATTTTGCTAAGCAGTCATTAAATTAAATAAGCTCTAACGAACGGAGGTTAAGGGTTAACCTTTACTTAAGTTGTCCTCTCTTTTCTAAAATGGAGAAACGTAAAAGGTAGACTAATAAAAGCAGAACGCCAACCACAACCAGCGACAGCTCAACTCAACCTTCCCTCCGGCCAGCCAGCCAGCCAGCCAGCCAGCCAGCGAGGCTTCCTTTAGGCTTTAGCATATCATCAATTATTAAATAAATAAACAAAGTTAATCAAGAGGAAAGGAAGATAATCAAACTAAGAAAGCAGCCACACAGAGAGAAGCAAGTACTGAGAACCTGATCATTAATGGAACCCCACATAGTTTAGGTTAGGTTTTAAAGAGACACACGTAAGAGAGAGAGAGAGAGAGAGAGAAGAGAGAGAATATGAAAGGGAAAAAAGAAGAAAAGCAATCAAAGAGGTGAAGAGGGGCAAGGCAGAGGCAGAGCTCACAGACAGCTTTGTCTGCGATTTCCTCGCTTTAATATCTGAATCTTTTTACTGTTTCTCTAAGCCTTCCTGTGTTTTTTTCCTTTCTCTGTGAAATCTGAATCCAGTTTGAGTAAGCTATTAAAGCTATATATCTCTCTCAGTGGTCCATAGTCCATACTTGTTGAATTCTGAAGGTGAGCAGAGCAGAGAGCTGGTAGCGCAGAAAGTTGTATCTCGGATCCCTATATACGGTCTTTCTCGTGATCGCCAATAACGAGAAAACTGTTTGGTTTTTTTTTTTTTTCTTCTCTCTACTCATAAACACTACACCACCAGGCTTCAAGTATAAAGGGCTTTGTGGTCCTCCACTGTCCTTTTTGTATTCCGTAATAATTCTCTCGATCCATACTCCATTTCCCTTCCTCTTTTCTGTTCTATTTGTTCTCCTCTGTTGCATTGGTTCCAAGTGCTAAGCCTTTCATAATCTCTCTAGCTACTTCTATACAGAGAATTAGAGGAAGATTAGTTTTGAGTGTCTATAAGCAATGCAAGAAGCAGGTGGGTTGGGAATGTTGGGCGGTGGCGGTGGTACAGGCAGTTTTGCAGGACTAAATGAAGATGTACCCATGTCACTGGCGGTTTCAGCCGAGCAACAGCGGCAGCTCAAGGGGGAGATCGCAACCCATCCTCTCTATGAGCAGCTTCTAGCAGCCCATGTTGGGTGTCTCCGTGTAGCTACTCCAATCGACCACTTACCACTCATTGATGCTCAGCTCGAACAGTCTCACCATATCCTTCGTTCTTACGTTTCTCAGCATCATCACCAACAACATGTCTCTCCCCATGGAAGACAGGAACTCGACAACTTCTTGGTATACCAGTTGTTCCTCTTCTACAACCCCATGTTTTCTCTTTCATTCCTTCTTCGTATATTAGTTTCTAATCGTTCGAGTTCTATACAGGCACAGTATTTGTTACTGTTGTGTTCATTCAAAGAACAACTTCAACAACATGTCAGAGTCCATGCCGTGGAGGCTGTCATGGCTTGCCGTGAAATCGAGCAATCCTTCCAAGCTCTCACAGGTACTCTCTCTCTCTCTCTCTCTCTCTCTCTCTCTCATAAAATTTCATTTCTTCATTAACATAGTATATTTGGATTTAGAGATAGTTGAAGAAGATGATGATGATGATAAGGACACATATGTTGTGGGTTTTTGTTTCAGATACTCCTTTCTAATCTGCAATCTGTACTCTTTAATTAATAAACTTTTAATGTGTGATGCTTTTGACGGGTGGAAAACTATATTTTATTTGCTTGTGAGAATTGAGAAGAGAGGTGGGTGGAGTGGGACCACCGGCCACCAGCATGTAGTTTATACTTCATAGTTAAGAGATGAGGTTAGAACTTTAAAGTTTGTTGGGTGATAGAAAGGGAAGAAAGAGTGCCAACAACCGTATTGTTTAATTCGAATATTAATATTATTATTATTGGGTTGGTATAAATAACCAGGAAATTTCTTCCCTTCATGTGTTGGTGTCTTAGGCTCTTAGCATGAGTGGTTATATAGTTATATATCAGAGTTCTTTTAGAAGGCTGTATCAGAGTTTGAGAAACTAGTGATGCTGCTTATAACAAGTCATCCGGTATCAAAAGAAAACTAATAATCTCTCTCTCTCTCTCTCATGATTAGGTGATTATGCAATAGGAAAATACTAGAAAATTGCAGGTGAAATCATTGTAGGAAAAACTGGTTTTTTTTTACTCGATTTGTCCTTTTCAAGTCCTGGTGATTAGGGTCAAGTCCAACCTGGTTAAGATGAGTCATTTCTTTTTAAATATTTTCCTCCTCCTCTGAGTGAGAAGGGACTTAGGTTATGGTTGCTTCACAAGTTAGAAGAAAAAAAAGGACTAGTATTGAAGATAACGAACAAAAAGTCTGGTGTTTGTTTAGTTGTAGATCAAATTTATGTTCTATGAATGGTATAAGGTCCTACAAAAAAAATCAACCGGGCAAAAACACCGAGACAATGAAAACTCGAATTGGCATGGACATAGTCCAGTCATTCCTTAAACTTGGGCAAGTCTTCATGATTCATGTTTCTTTTACTCTACTTTGGTAACTCGCTCGAGTCAAAACCTGGTTTATTAACTATCAATGAAATACATCTAATTTTAAAATGCAAATGTTTGCATTAGCCATTTGGTCCTTCAGTTTTCACGAGCCCAGATCACCTATTTGTATGTGTACACTAATGATTAACTTATGACATTTATCCCACCTGTTATCATTAAGAGTGCATGGAGAAGCATTTATGAAAACAAATAAGACACATGTCATCACCTAACTGTACAAGAAGCATTCATGTATGGGTACGTAGGTGTTCCAAAATCTCTCCCCCTTCCCCTTCAGCCAGGCTGATATCAAAATGTGTATCTGTGTTTTCTAGTTTGAGAGGAATTTTCTCTTCTTCTTGGAAGCTCTGATAAAGCCCTTCCAGGTGGCTCCCATACAGGTCAAATTTTAGCACTTGAACATGCCTAAAGGGCAAGAAAAAGTATTTTATAAATAGATCAAAGGATTGAGTTAGATAGAACCTCTTCAGCCACAGATTTGACCCTTCAATTATAGATGTAAACGGATAGTCAAAAATCCATATTGGATTTGAATTTGTATCAATTTAATCAGATATTTTTTTGAATAATTGAATATCGAATACAAATTTAGATAACTTTTGATATCCGTATGATAATCGAATATGGATTCAAATATTGATGTATCCACTTCGGTAATATCCATCTAGATTATAACTTACTACTATCTATAATTGAAAAAATTAAACTTCATATGTATTGTATGTTATTTATATCCTCATCAGATTTTTAGGATCTACTACTGAAGCGTAACAAAAGTAATGTGAGTGGAACTTATTAATTTGAGACGATTACTAGGATCTGATCATGGAATTATTGAAGAAAAATTTATATAGTATTGATTTCTTCGTTGATTTACAATCCTTATGAAACACAATTGGATATATTGGGATTCCACGCGAAAGGTGGGAAAAAATAGTCCCGCATTGGATATGAATGAGGAATGTGTGTGTGTGTGGGGGGGGGTTATAAGTACTTGGGCACCCTTTTCTTAACGGTTAGCTTTTGAGGATGATTTTTACCCTACCAAGGGGTATCAGAACCAAGGTTGTTGTAGGGCAGGTGTGGAAGGGCCAAACTTGAGGCAAAGCCAAGGCATGAAAACTTGGTGTGATTTTGGATGCTCTCATATGGAGGGGGAAATGGGGAAGATCTCGGTAACTCCCGTGTGAAAAGGTGGAAAAAAATAGTCCCACACTAACTTTTGAAGATGAGTTATACCCAAGTTCTTAATAGGATAAACATAGAAAGAAATCACACTAGAATCATATCTTATAAGATTTTCATAATTGACAACCTCTCAGTTCTTCCCAATTATAAGTAGTTTTACCTGTTGGTGGATCTTGATCGTAGATCTTCATTATTGCACCTGTTCTACCTTCTATCTTTTGTATTCAATTGTCAGGCCACTCCTGTTTGATTGTTTGAAAATTTTAATATATGTTTTCCACGTGCTTACAGAACATGAGGATGAAACTATATATAACTCATCCAAGAGGGTCATCAATTTGGACTTACTAGTTACTACCTTACCTCGTCTATATCCACTGGACCATCCACCAAGCCATCCAAGGAGCTAGTCATAACCTTGCTTTCCGCATTCTTTGTCATTTTGACAGTATGATTATCACATGCATGATATGGACCAAATTGATCTCTGACTAAACACACATGAAAATGAACAATCAGAATCTAAATCCTATCTGAAGTGTCCATACCTGGTGAAGTATTGAGAAGTATATTTCCATCATCAATCCAGGACCCTTCCATGATACCACCAGTGGATGTTTGGTATTCCTTTTCCTCTTTTCTATCCTTCCTATGCCTTGAGCAATTCTTTTTTATATGACCTTACTCCTCGCAATAATAACATGTTATTTTGCAACCTCTAGACTTTGAGCGACCTTTGAACTTTCCAAACTCATCTAATCTTCCACTTGATCTGCCTCTACCCTGACTGCTACCTACAACCAATGCGACATTAGCTGTCAAGGCACCTGGATGCCAAGACAGTCACCTATGCGATGCCTTGACAACTATGACCATCAGTTCAACTGGGACTGACTTAAAACAACTTTCAACAGAAACAAATAGACTAAACTTATTAAAAAGTTGACCCAAGACTTAAAATAGGCTCGGACACTCTAAGTCTACCATTTTTGGGACTTCCAACTCTGGTAGGTCTTCTAATACAGGATTAGCGGGCCAATAGCCTAACTTACCCTCCTAACCTTGAACTCAACAATCCTAACAGATTCATTTCAATAGTCACCATCACAAATTTCATTTAAAAAAATAATAAATCCTATACTAAGCTTATTGTTCAACTTTTATTTGTCTTAAAAAATAATTTTGTAAAAAAAATTACAAATTCATTAAGATCAGAAACAATAAATGTACCAGTCCGACTTAATCTTATATGAAATTGCATATCTATTTTAGGGGCCTTCCCATATGGCATTTTATCTCGACTTTCATCATTAGTGACCTGACGAAATAAAAAAAATAAAGATTTTCAAAACATGTTGGACAAAATCTATTGAAACTTCAAGCACAATCAAAAAAGTGATAAACTCATTGCGGGAAGGTCAAAAATAGCATCCCCTAGATGTAGTGCATTTTCCAATTTTCTTGGGTTTTGCTCATCATATGTCACAGTATTTTGTTGTATTGAGGAGAATACTTCAGTAGCATATCCAAAACACATTTGGATCATGCTAATTGCTAAATCTCTCAACTCTTGCCATTCATCCTCCTTCATTTTCTCTGGCTTTTCCGATTACTTCCTGAGAACCTTGACTACTCCATACCTTGTAAATATATTCTTCACCTCTTGTTATCATAAGGAGAAGTCATTATGGCTATTTAAGTGTTCAATGGAGAAACTTTAACCCTTCACTGCCATCTAATAAACTTGATTTGTGCCCTTTGTGCCTGCTGTCAACCTGAACAAGCCGTATTACTTGTTGATCTTCCACGAACCCACACGATTTATAACAACAGAGCGGAATCTACTCGAGTTATCCCTTCCATTGAGTCTGGAACACCGAAAAACCTTAGGAATACCTAACACCCGTCCCATATCCTTTATACAAAATCAAAATTTAAGTACAAAGCCAAAGTCGTACAATATCGACTTTGGAAACTCTTTTTTTCTTGAATACTTATTTCCTCCAATTTTCAACGATTCTACTTTCTCATTACTTTATTCTTTTAATTTTTTTCCTTGTGTTCGTGGTTATACAAACCCACTGCCTTCTTGTTTACCAAAAAAAAAAAAAAAAAAAAAAAAAAAAAAAAAAAAGCCAAAAAATTAAACAAAACAAATCCTACCTTTTCTTCTTTGTACGAACAACTTTCTCATATTTTTTTGACCAAAGGTTCTGAGGACGGTCACGCACTAAACATAGGATGAGAATAATATGGGATTTGAAATGACCAACCCCTTCCCCTATTTGATGAATGGTTTCAATGGTCATGCGTGACTGTGCATAAACCCCTTCCCCTATTTTTTTTTCACTTCTCCCTTGACAATATACAAAATCACTTCTTCCCTTTTCAATCCTACCATATGGATCAAACCCTAGCCTTTTCAAATTTTTTCTTCTTCTCCATCACATATCAGGATCAAAATCGTTTGAATCATATAGTGTTCTCCTAGCGTAGTATAGTGAAAAAAAACTTCTTCGCTTTCCTTGCATATCGTCTTTTTCTTAAATCTCCGTGCACATCTTATGACGATCTGCGAACGTCGCTCTGATATCACTTGTTGGGGACGGTGTTTAACCATGAGAAAGAACCCAAGAAAATAATCACACACAATGCAAGGAATTTACCGTGGTTCAGCAAGATTGCCTACATCCACCCGAAAGAACCATAAAATTTCCACTATTTCCTGAAAATCTCTCTACACCACTCTCCACCTCACAAACTACGCCCCTTTGTTTATGAGTAGGGTTTTCCACACTGAGACAATATATGGGGAACCCCAAAACCCTAACAACAACAACAACAAACTTAGCCTTATCCCAACTTAATGGGGTCGGCTACATGGATCATATCCAACCAAAACAAGGTAGGGAAAACTAATTTCTAACAAAAAAAGGGAGAATGAAGAGATGAGGAAAGAGGGATGGCAAATGAGATGAAAAATGAAAAATGGAAAATAAAAGAAAAATCAAATATGAAAGATGATAGTGAGAGGAAAGAGGCACAACCCAGCAAGTCAGGAGAATCTCAGCTAAAATGAGATCTGCTACATGGATCCTTGCCCTCCAATAGGCTCTATCCGAGGTCATACTGGGAACAAGACCTAGACTGTGCATGTCCTTCCTTACAACTTCTCTTATGGTCATTTTAAGCCTACCCCTCGCTCTTTTAGCTCCTTTAATCTGGATCATATCACTCCTTACTGGGGCGTCCCTAGGCATCCGTTGAACATGATCATACCGTCTTAAATGACTCTCTCGGAGCTTGTCACTAATCAGGGTAACTCCCAAGTTAGCTCTAATACGTTCATTCCTTACTTTATCCTTCCTAGTTTTTCCACACATCCATCTTAACATCCTCATCTCTACTACACATAGCTTCTCAATATGACACTTCCTAACTACCCAATATTCTGCCCCATACATCATAGCTGGTTGTATAATAGTCATAGAACTTTCCTTTTAGCATTAAAGGAATACGTCGGTCACACAGAATACAAAACACACCCAAAACCAATCCAATTACAAATACAAACATAAGATAATTATGTGGATCCATAGAATACAAGACACACCCAACCCCAACAATTTGCATTTCCAAATTTTCTAATATTTACTCAAATTTAATTTTTATGGTAGATTCGATCTAGCTTTTAAAAAAATGTTACATCTGAGTGTTGAAGTTCAGTTTAACATTATTTTGGAACATGTTTTCAAATTGTAAAATCAATTAATTTTTTTTTAAAATGTTTTAATTATGTTTTATCATATACATCATTTATGATTTGTATATATTTTATTTTTATATGTTTAGTAGTTCAAGATTTGTTTTAAATTTTAAATAACACAAGTACATTTTCCATTGAAAAGTTTTATTCTCTTTTTTTCTTGGTCTTCTTTATAAATTAAGGGATTTGTGTTGGGAAAAATAAATCATTGTTTACCAATGTGCAAAACAATCAAGTATATATAAAGCAAATAATATAGATAAATCAAACCCAACCAATCATAAAAAAAACCCCCAATTTTTAACGTGAAAAACTTTTTAAAAGTGAAAAAGAAAAACCCTGGAACTCAGTCGAGGTAAATATTCCACTATGAAAAATAATGGAGTTACAATCTTCTATAATCATTGCTTGAAGTTATCAAATATCAAGAGAAAAAACTATTTTGGATAATAAAATGAGTCACTATAAATTGGTAAATCTACAAGAATAGTGTTTTTTCACCTCAATTTCAACCGTACAAATACCAGAAAAAACCATATTACCTTCCCTTGATACATAGAATGATGTCATGTTGCAATCCAAATCTGAGTAACACGAGAAAGAGCACTTTAAGATCACATGCGATTTTTTACCAAAAAAAAAAAAGATCACATGCGGCTACAAATCATAGTTGGAAAACTAGGTTTTTTTACTCAATTCGTCTTTCAGAAAAACTTGGTGACTCGGCCATGTCAAACCTGATCAAGACGAGTCACATTTTTTTTTTAAATGCAATAAATATTTACAAATATTAGTAATAAAAAAAAAGGGAAAACCAGGGAAAAAATCAAGGAATCACAGATCATTGCATTTTGAGTTCAGACCATTGAACAAGAGAAGGGAGTCGAGGAGTGAGGGTTTCTTATTGTTTTAGAATATGTATTTACTATTTTACGCAACTCAGTTCCTAAAAGTGAATCGGCTTTATGGTTTTTTTAAAAATGACTAAACTCATCGAGTTTGTCATGACTCGAGTAAAAATACTGAGCCTTATTTGATTCGGACAATTTATGACTCAGTCTCGCCATTTTTTACCTTGAACCTAATCTACACGACTCTTAACTAGGTTTTCCAAAATTTTGACTCAATTTGAATGACTCGCCTTAGTCTAAACCCAGTTTTTCCAACTATGCTACAGATAGGGTAGAAAAAGATGTCTCACTAATGTCCCACAACCTCTCTCTTTTATATAGAAAAATGAGAAGGAGAGACGTAAGGGAGTGAGGTGAATTACTTCTCAGTTCTCACCGTCTAATTAAAACGTGTGGGTCCCTTCCTTAACGTGAGGAGAAAGTGAGAAACCAATAGTTTGGACCAAACAAGGGAGTAGAGGTTTCTTTTCATATGATGAAGAGAGAGATAGAATCATGAGAGTGTAGGTGTAGGCCACACTCCCGGACGGAGGACTTTCTCCCTAAATAATGATATTAAGTTTAGCAAATTTGTCAAGAGTTATCTTGGGTATGGTAGTGTAGGTGAGAGTTTGACACAAGGGGTTGTGATTCTAAACACATGCCATCTAATATTTAGGCTGCCATGAATTAGATATCCATCCACAATCAGGCAGAATATAATGCTGGATAAAAAAATTTAGGGTAAAATTCTTCTAAGTTACTGGGCAGCTTACACTAGTATTTCTGTGTCTATTACTCTTATTTTTACATGAAATGATGTTGTTGCCCTCCTATGTATGATATTGTTTTAGAGCATACGTTCTTGTTCGGGAGTGCAGCCTGCACCCAAACACATGAAGTAGGATAGGTATGTGATTTGGGGCATTCAATGGGGTGGGCCGGTCATTTTTCCCATCCCCATGTGTTTGGGGCCACCCTGCACCCCTAGTGTAGTGAACTTTATCCCACTGTTTTATCACACCTCATTTGTGCACTCTCTTATGCTGCTTGCTTAGAGAACTTGCTCCCAAAAATTTTACACAAAGCTTGTAAATAGGTTTTATTTTGTTCACATGTTATTTATTTATTTATTTTGATGAAATTGTTCACATGTTATTGAAAGAAGGTTTGATAGCCCGTTAATAATTTAAGCCATGGGCTTCTTGAGCACTCGTGTGAAGGCCCAACTTTGTAACTAAATAGGTTTAATTATTTATGGGGCTGTTCTCTGTGCCGCAGGGCAGCCTGCACCCAGGCACATGGGGGTGGCATAATGACCACCCTACCCCCCTGCACATGCTGCCCATGTGCCTGGGCGTAGACTGCGTTGCGGCACAGAGAACATTCTCCCTTTATTTATTTACTTATTTTAAATGTCATACAGGTTTTTCACTTGTTTCATGAATTGAGTATTAGAATGAAGGGAAAAACTTCCCATGATTCTAGAGTGTAATTTCTTTTCACATGGATTTTTTTATTATTTTATTTCTCTAATTTTGAATATGTAAGTCCCATATAGATGACAAATTTTTTAAAATATCCAATGGTGTGACGTGTAGATTCTTCCCACTCTGGTGTTGTGGGGACCGTCTCCCTAAAATGAATTCTTGATGTTATTAGTTTGTAGCATAATAACTTAAAGGGAGAATGTTCTTTGTGCCGGGGGTGCAGGCTATGCCCAGACACATGGGGGTGGGTGCAATGACCACCCTGCCTCCTGAGTGGCAGGCTCATGTGTCTGGGCGCAGCCTACGCTGCGGCACAGAGAACATGAGCCCTAACTTAAATTCATCATAATAGGATGACAGTTGTCATTGTTGTAGGCCATACGTCTGTTCTTTTCTCTTTTGTTTATGCATATTCATTAATGTCCATTTGGCCATTTTGTCTATTGGATATCTTGGAGAACCTCTAGATAAACCCTATGCCAAAATTTAAGGATTTAATGGTTTCCTATCCAGCCCATATTAGGCTAGAAACCAACATAGTAAAACTGACATTAGCCTATTCTGTTAGGTCTCAAACTCAGTGGACATGTTTTCATCAGATTTTATTGAGCCACATTTGGCAAAAGAGTTCTTTTTTTGGTAAACATATTTGGCAAAAGAGTTAGTAGTTACTACAATGTGGAGGAGATCCTCTTGGAAAGAGGTCTTCCAAACACCCTAGTGAGGGTAGCTCAAAACCCACTTTGATATCCCTGCTTGCATGTGTGTTTTTTCCTGGACCACAACAGTTAGATTAAGGTTTCAAGAATCGGGATTGGATCAGCCGAATCAATCAATTAGAACCGGAATTGAGCAAGGCCAAGTCTAATTCCAGCCAATCCACAAGTCTTTTCAAGGATGAAGGTATAATCTGGTCGATTCCCAACTGATTCCAGTCAATCTGGATTGAAATCGGCTGAACTGATCCAAATCCCGATTCTAAGTTTTGCATACTTGAGTTGGATGGTGGCCTCAATGTGGTAAATTGGTCATGGGTGGAGTCAGGTTGAGTCAAGTCCATTCAAAGTCGTTTTTTATCCAGATAGGCCGATTCACTGATCCGATTCCTGATTTTTTAAATAATGGGTGTCACTTCCCTGCACCAGTTGTGCCTTGGAGCTACTTTTAGCAGTAACATCATGCCTAAGCTCAAATTGTAAAACAAATTTTTTGTTGTAGTTCCTGCTGCATAAGCTATTGTAGTCAAACATTCAGTATAAACACAACATGAGGCATGGTGTACTGCACCCAGAGCAATTAAAGACAGGGTTGATAAGTTGGGGGAGGTAGGGTGGATAAATTGATCATCCACATGACCTCTTGATTGCAACATATAGATCAATTGAGGTATAAACTCATGAAAACTAATAAGAACAGGGGATTCTTCTTCGAATATTATCTTTTTTTATTTGCTTTTCCATTGCTGGGGAAACAATTTATTAGTATCTAATTAAATCTGCCTTGTACTTATATAATGATGTCTTTGGTATATTATCCAACTAGAAGCAAGTTTGCCACCCTTACCTCACAGACACATATGCTTGCCTTTTCAGGAGCAACTCTTGGTGAAGGAACTGGAGCAACGATGTCAGATGATGAAGATGAACTGCACATGGATGGTTTAGATCAAACTGGTTCTGATGAGATTGACATGACAGGATTTGGTCCATTGCTTCCAACAGAATCTGAACGATCTCTAATGGAGAGGGTTAGGCAGGAGTTAAAGATTGAACTCAAACAGGTAATGATCTGCATTTTCTACTGGATAATTTTTGACTCTTTTGTTCTGTCTGAAGCTTCTGTAGGTTCAGTTAACAGTTCTCATGGTCAATTGATCAGCAGTCTGAACCATAAAATATTTTTTCCTCGGTTGCAGGGATTTAGGTCAAGAATTGAAGATGTAAGAGAGGAGATATTAAGAAAAAGAAGGGCAGGAAAATTACCTGGTGATACAACTTCAGTACTGAAAAATTGGTGGCAAGAACACTCAAAGTGGCCCTACCCTACGGTAAGGATGCATATATGGTTTTTTATATTCTTATGATTGTACAATAGTGGCTGAGTTCTAACAAAACATCCTCACTTGAACATATAGAAAACCAGGAATGATAAAAGCTTCAAATATTTTAGCTTTCTATTAGTCAAAATATTGATGGTACAAACAGATAAAGCTGCTAACTCCAAGCCTTGTTTTCATCTCTTAGAGGATTTTTTTTCCTCAAATGAAAAATTGGAAGTTATTCAGATGCGTTGCGGGGGGGGGACCAAGTATTAGGTGGGGAGTTTCCTGTTTATTGTGTATAGCTATAAAAATAGTGTTATCTTCAGAGACCTCTATGCCCATTTTTCTTGAAACCCTTCAATTGAATCTTTATTCAAGAATTAGGTCTTCTAATCAGAGCCCTAGAATCTCTTTCAGAATTTCAATAAATGCTTTATAAGATAATCCTAGGGTCATCTATATCAGCTGATGTCAAAGCAATAAACAAAAACAAAGCCATAACGATGGATTGCGAAGAAGTAAAGACATTAATAGTATCAAACCAAAAAACTTTCGGGAAGTTCGAAATCAACAAGGGATTCTATTGAATACCTAGTTCTCATGCTTGATATGGTATTAACCTTGTGAGAATGCAGGATCGTAACTTGATGAAATTTAAGCTAAGGATTCATAGTGCAGTTCCTAACTCAAGAGTTGTCTTTGTTTGAGGGGGGGTATATTGGAGTAAAATGTTCAACATGCATTAAGAGTCTGCCATAACTGAATACAGAAATGTGTTTGACAAGCAGCATGAAAATATGCAAACGTGAAGTAAGCTAATATGTTGCACCATACATTCCAACCAGTGAATCCACAAACTAAACATTATGCGACACTTTGTTATTGTAGTATTACTCATAGGAGTCTGCTTCAGGGCAAAGCAAATGACATGATATAGCATCAATAAAATCAAAGTGTTATGTGCATGCTGTTGGGCTTAAGCCTTTGGGAGACAGAGGGATTTATATTTCCTTGAAATAAGGAATCAAGTCTATGGAAAGTGGTTATATTACTAAAGAATACAGATCATGGAGGTTTTCCTGTTTAAAAGAATTTAGAAAGAGGAGGGGAGAGAGAGAGAGAGACTTCTTAACCGTAATTGAAAGGGAGGAAGGGGTAGAGAGAGATTGAGTTTGATATGGAAACCTCCATAAAACATAGAGAGATGTCAAGTCCTTGTGGGAAATTTGTTTTATTAGAATTTAAAGAATATTTGTTTACACGTATAACTAAACTACTAAAAGTAGTTTACTTTTTTATATACTCATCAAATATGTATGCAAAACTTGAAGGTACAAAATTAGGAGGAACCAGAAACTCTCTGTAGTTAAGTTCAGTTTAACATCTAAACACTTAAATGTTTAATGAGAAGTTAAATCCTACTGCAATCTCTAAAAAATTAATTCAAATTAATACAACAGACCTCTGATACTCAGTATAAGACCAACAACAACATAGCCTTATCCCAACTAAATGGGGTTGGCTGCAAGGATCCTTGCTCTCCAATCAGCTCTATTCGAAGTCATATATGATACAAGTCCTAAGCTATGCATGTCTTTCCTCACCACTTCTCTTATGGTTAATTTAGGCCTACCCCCGGCTTTTTTAGTTCCTTCATTATGAATCAAATAGCTCCTCTATACTGGCGCATCCTAAGGCCTCTGTTGCACATGGCCATGCCACCACAAACAACTTTCTCGTAGCTTATCCTGTATCGGAGCTACTCCCAAATCAGCTCTAATATGGTCATTCCTTACCTTATCCTTCCTAGTTTTGCCACTTACATTGAAGAAGATGGAGTTAACCCACCCGGTTGTCGCTCACTCAAGCCAAACTCGGGAGTTAACTCGGCTGGAGTGAACCAGTTTGCTAGCAAAAATCTTGAGAGGAGAGACGTTGGGGTTGGGGAGCCTAGTTTGGAAAGGAATCCCGTTGAAGGGGATTTAGTTAATCAAATCCAATTGGATAGCGGTTTTTTGGAAGGTGATAACGTGAATGTTGGTTTGGGCGCTGATTTTGTGGAGGAAGGTGTGGTGGTTACTACTTCTATTAACCCTCACACAAATGCTCCTTTGTTTTCAAATTTAAACGCTAGAGAGGAATCCTTTGGTTTAAATATGCCTACTGAGGTGGAAGTAGCTCAAAGATCGGATTCTCGTGGGTTGGGTTATGATCAATCTGACCAAGAGGATGTGCAAGGCGGGTGGACTCAAGTATTGGGTCGGAAAAATTGTGTTGGACGTAGAAAGGCTCTTCGAGGTGGTTGTGTGGGTTTTCATATGGCAACTCCAGTTATTAGTAGAACTCGGGGTCATAGGAAGGCAAATCTTGGTGTTATGGCGGTGGACGCGGCGTTAGAAAATCATCAGATTGAAAAAGAGTTAGAAGTGAGGTTGCAAAAACTTCCATCTCGCTTTTCACCAGAGGAGGAGGCTCTTTTGGCCCGTGTGGCACTTGATCGGCCTGGTTTATATGCTGAGATCCCCCGACGATCAAATAGGATAAGGACCCCCTCAGTGCGCCTCACAGTCCCCTGTAATCTTTTTTATTATTTCTCTTGGGTGAGCAAGTGGCTTGTTACCCTCGCCAATATGTTTTAGGACTAAGTCCCCCTTTTTTCATAAATAAATAAAAAGAACCCTCCATGAGGTTTTATTCTAAAAAAATAAAAAAAAATTTCTCAACATCCTCATTTCCGCAACACTTAGTTTATCTATTTGACGCTTCTAAAGTGCCCAACATTCCACGCCACACATCATAGCCGGTTTTATGACAGTCCTATAACATTTTCCTTTTAAGCCTTAAAGTAATATGCCAATCAAACACAGTCCGGACGCACTTCTCCATTTTGTCCAGCCTACTATGACCAACATCATCCTCTTTATCGCCTTTATTTATGATACACTTAGTGTAAGACCAATTAAGTAAAATGAAACACTAGATTCATCTGTCGATTACCATTTTCTTTCACTGGGTATATATATAGGATTACACACCAACAGGAGTGGCTACTTTTCACTTCCAAAAAATCTGTTTTCAGTTTCTTTAAAACCACAACAATAATCTGTCATTGATATGATAATCACCCTCTTCCATAGATGGAATGTTTTACTACCTATTGTCTCTCTATGGTTGCTTTTCATTGATGCCTCTGATATATTACACTTAGCACCATCCTCTTTCTTTATAATCAAATTTCTGGGTTCACTGTCTGTACTGAATAGGTATGTGGATGTATGAAATTTACAGGAGGATGACAAGGCAAAACTTGTGGAGGAGACGGGTCTGCAACTAAAACAAATTAACAATTGGTTCATCAACCAAAGAAAGCGCAACTGGCACACTAACTCTCAATCAATTACCTCTTTAAAGTCCAAGCGCAAAAGGTAGACTCCGATTATTCCGGTTGATGGAGAAACATGAAACATACTGAAAAATAGATGTTATGTAAATTTGTGGGCAGCTAATTCTAGCCAAACACATCCATGAGTTGGGGAAGAAGGTTGGCATTAAGCAATGCAGTATAAGCAGCTAATGGTGTTAAATGTATGTAGTAGCACTTGTCTGTTTACTGTTACATGGTTCAACAAAGATTCAAATCACTGTGCATCAAATACTTCTAACCATTGCATGAACTTTGTTTCCTTGAATACAAAAGAACTGTGTATGTGTGTTTCAGCTGTGCCTGTTGCATCATCAATTCACATGATCCAACAGCTTTTACCTAGATCACTCTTACGTAATTGCTATAACAGAAACATTGGACTTTAATCTGGCTCTGATTGCTTCAGAGGTTATGAATTCCATCTAGTCCCATTCATGAATCAAAATCATTGTCACTGACTCTTATAAATTTCTGATGACTCCTAGATGAATACATATCAAAGCTTAACAATGAGATTGGTGCAGGTCCTGCATGGTTGCACCAAATTCTGCTATGTGGTAGCTCAGATAGGGTTGAAACTTTGTAGATAGCGGCTCCCAAGAGGGTTCATACTTCATAGTGAGTGCTGTGGGATGCATTGAATGATTGAATTTAAAGCTTAACATGTGGCTAAGGTAGACCATTTACCATACCAATTTGGATCCTCTACTGCCGCCTGCCCATGCTGCGGGCGTGCTTCCTTACACAGGCAGGGACGCAATGACCACCTTATCCACTGCCTGAGTGCCCTACCCGGGTGGGGTAGGGCGATCATTGTGCCCCTGCCTGTGTGAGGAAGCACGTCCAAGGCAGCAGACGATCCGGACCACATACACAACTATCAGATTTACCAAATCACTCTCTCATTAATTTCATAAAATTGTAAAATTAGCATTAGAGGGAAATGACTAAAAAACCATAAAATGACATTAGGCAGAAAATCACCACATTGTCTAGAAGGAATGGAATCTACCTTGCCATGCAAATGAGAGCACAGGAGAGAGACATATACTGGCCGATATGCCAATGAGATAGAAAGTGTGCAAGAGGGCATGAGTGCATGACACCGGCATCATGGTTATGATTTTTCCATAACATATGTAATTATGAGTCTAAACTTCTTCTGAGGGTTAAAAACCCGTAATTAGGATCCAAATTGGCCGGAATTGGCTAGTACATCTTTAACCCTTTCAATTCAATCGGCCGATTCGATTCGATCCATTTTTTTAAACCCTGCTTCCTCTTCTCACTTTGGGCTGATGGTTGACCGGGAGAGGAACCTGATTCATCTTCTGCAGACTGCTTTTTACTCTTTTATGGGAGAAAGAACGTTTTTCAAGGGGTGCGCTGTTCATTTTGTGCACGGCTGTGTATAGGCATAGGTACACGCTGCACTGCAACACTGGTTAGCCTTTTTTTCCCCTTATTTTTATATAGGTGTTAGTGTGTTACTTTATCCTTATTATATAGGGAAGAGATTTTTTATTTTTTTTTGGAAAAAGAACCCTCTGTGGGCACGTGCGGTGTGCTATCCCTGTGTCAGACATAGGGCAATTTTTATCCACTCCTATTACAGCATGGTGCTGTAACGCATCATGTGACGGTTGCAGAGGCCATGTGCACCATGTGGTGCCTGTTGTGTCACATGGCCTTTGCAGTGCCACACGATGTGTTACAACACCGTGCTGTAACAGGAGAGGATAACGATTTGACATAGGTGCATGCAAAATGATCACTGTGCACAGGAATAATGTAGTGCACATGTACATGTAGTTTTCTCTTTCTCTTTCATAGGACCTATTTTATCGAAGAGAAGAAGTGTCAATCAAGAGGCTTAAACCTAAGACCTTTGATGGCAATGGGATTTCGCACACCACATACTACCAAGTGCGCATGCATTTTTCCATTTTGTCTACTGTGGTCCGTACATGTGAGGCCATTGACATGGTGGTTAAAGGCGCCAGTGGATTGACACCATCGTTGAAAGCAACAATAGCACTGACACTGCTCAATTTTTTATAGCACTAGGAACCATGGTGACTCGGCCACCGCCCGAGCAATTAGCGATTACATACACGCAGCAGGGTAACGCTGAAGCTCCTTTGTGTCACTAAATAAATACAAGCAACCTATGTTAAAAATAGGAAGAACGTCTCATACAAATGATGTTTGAACAGTAATTCTCATGGAATTCTAGAAAAAAAAAGAGTGGCGAGAAAATGTTCAATTGGATACTGGAATCTTCTTTTTTTTTTTTTTTGGGAGAAAGTTTTCTCTATCCGTAGAAGACCACCTATCCTACAACTGCAGCAAATGGTATCCATTCACTGTGAATGGAGGGAAACTCGATTTTTATTTTTTTATTTTTATGAAAATAAGTGTGTCAATGAAAAAAGGATTGAGTTTCCCTCCTCACCGCGGAGCGGGAGAGGGCGGGAAAGAATATCTGGAAGGTATTTTGGCACATGCTAAAATCCCCTCTGTAAAACAATGATTTGAGGAATTGGAATCAGCTGAACCGGACCCAATTCGAATTGAAACCGAGCCTAATCCCTCCTCTTAATTACAACCCTCTTTTGGATCTCCCATTATTCATGAATTTAACTTTCGTTTTTTGCTATTATTTTCTTCTTTTAGTAGTAAATTAACAGAAAATCAATGAAACTTGGTTCTTGTAGCATAATTGCTAAAGTTTATGTTTTTAGTCAAAATTCCCAAGTTTATTGAATAAAAATTGTCACATATTTTAGGAAATCTTTGCATCTTCTTTCTGATTTTAAATTTTAGGGTTTGGATCGATTTCGGTCAATCGTGGGCCGGTTCCAATCCAGTCTGATTTTGGGTTCTTAAATCTTTACCAAAGTATGTCTTCTCTCCCTTCTCCATCACATAAGTAGGGATTAATTAATAATTATGATAAGAGATACAACCCAACGATCTAATTGGGGATTTCTTGTTAATCCTGTGAGATTAAGCGTTGTTACTTTATGAACAACCTTATCTAGATGGAATCCTGAGCTGATAAGACAATATAGTTATACTACTCTACAATGAATCTCTGTATTTACAAGCCTACCTTTCAAGGATCATTTGTAACTGCTAACACTATTTCTTAGTTCTTATAGATAATCCACTCCAACCACTTCCCACTTCACAGAGGATATCTAAACATTGGACCAGTTGGATATTTTGAGTGCGGTATTGCCCATCAGGCTTAAGATACTCATCAAATGAGTACCAATCTGATGGTCTAGGGCACAGAGACCTCACAAAATGTGGACAAGCAACAAGAAAGAAGAGAAGTTAGACTCTACTACCATCTCAAGATGGAAACTATTTGTTTTCTTCTTCACTTCACTTTCTTTCACTCTCTTAAATTCTCTTGGTAACAGACCTTGCAATGGATTATTTAATGATGGGACGTTGGTCACTGCAGGGAAGTCCACCATTTGGGTCTAAACAGGTGATGCTTCTTTACTTCCTATCTACTGGAAGAATAGCACTAGTCTTTCTTCTATGGTCTCATAAGAGTTAAGAAGAGAGATGAAAAGAATGTGACAAAAGAGAAGAAACACATGTGTCTTTTAAAAAGTGGGGGAGAGGGGGGGGATCAAAAGTCCCTTTATTCAACCTTGGCTGCCAAACCCACTAGCTACCCAACTCACACTTTTTGGGGCCAACAATTTCACACCCTTCTCTGTCAAAGGATTCTCATGAATCTCTCTTTTAGTTTTCCATATTCATCTTATCCATTTTAATCTTTTTTTTTTTTTTTTTTCCCTCTTAATTCCATGGTTTTAGGATTTGAAATCTTAATCTCAGATGTTTGGAGTTAAAGAACAAGTCAAAGAACAAGAACTATTTATGCCACCACAAAGATATTACCAACTCATTCTTGAAGTCAAACATTTGAGGCTTGAGAATCTTCCTCCATTAAGTGAAGTAATCACTCAAGATGCATGATTAGACCAAGTATGAACTCAATATTATCATTTAGATCCTGAGAACCAGTGAGATGGTAATGATCAGCCGACAGACTGAACATATTTGGTTTAGTAGGACATATTAAAATGGATTGAACAAAGAAAGTAGGAGTTTTAACTAACAAATGGAACTAATAGTTTTAAACTCTCACACCTGTTTGTATCTAGACCTGAGAAGTTAAATCATAGAGCATTTGAAGTCAAATTCTCACTTTTCACCCACTTCCTAACCCTACATCTGTTTCTACCTTCCCAATCTAACCTATATAGATAGAAAAATTTAAGGTAGGTGTGGTGATATAAGGACAGTCTACTACCTGAGGTTTTACATCTTCCAAAGCTTTTATTTCAACTGTTACTCTCATTAGATGTTTAGAACTTCTTCTCTTGGATGCTTAGAGTATGTTCAACAGTAAGTCCAAATGGTATACATTTAACACTAAGATCCACACATGAGATTTCTGATGAAAATCTCTGTTACAAACAGGTAGGAATATGAACAAATGGGTTGGGTTTGGGTCGAATCCTTCGGGGCTACTCTATTTGGTAAACTTGATCCTACCCATTGCCATCCATAATCAAAATCAAGATCATAATGAATCAAATGAAGACAAGAAACAAGCGCTGTTGATAAACAGTTACAAGTTCTAACACAGTAAAAGATATATGCTTGGTGTTAACATGTTGCCATCTAAGGCAAATTAGGACTTTACCTTACCAACAAATTAAGACTGCCACTTTAAAAACTCTACCCCTTTATCATCATTACCATCTCCATGACAACACCATGTTAACATTCACCATTCACTACTAGAACCGACTCTCCCCTGACCGTTGAAAGTTGAAACTCTGGGTTTTATTTGAACCATCTTACCGTCAATTAATATTAGATTATTTTTAAAAAAGAAAGCTAGCAGTAGAATAATCATTCACCCCCATTCCAGCCCCACATTCCATCTTACTCTATTCTCTGTACAGAGCTTTCTTCCTTTTATGACTGTAGTTTAAAATGTGCACTTTATTGTAGGAAAAGAAAAGAAGGGAGAGACCATCCTCCCCTTCCCCTATTTTTCTCTCTTTTAAGGGGAGAAAAAGTGCTCTGGGTATCATCTCTTCATCGTCTATATAAGCTCCTCTTCAATTATTCGTTTCTCACACTTGAGTCACTTAGGTTTTACACGAAGAGAACCATAGAGAAATTGGTAATCTCTACTCCCTACAGTTACTCTTGTTATGCTCTGGTAATCATCTCTGTTTTTCTTTTGGTGTTTAGGTTGCAACTTTTCACTGATCATTTATGTTTGGCTCATTGCCTCCCAGTTCCTATGAATAATTGAATACCCACCTCAATTAGGTCTGTTTAATCTTGAATCATCACCAACTTTCTTCTATGCTCATAAATGTACTATCATGGCTGCTCAGAATGATCAGTAAAACTTACTGATAGAGTATTCATTGACCATACATTTTGGATAATCCACCATGTAATGTTATTCTTCTGTCACTGAAAGAGTAATAGTAGTTGTAGATGTTCTGAATCCTTTGTGTCTGCTTGGATCAAGGGTAGTTGGAGTTTTAACTCCCATGGATTTTAGGTGTATATATATCCATAGTAGATTAGCATCTAGTTTTCATTGAACAGTTTATATTCCATCCATTGTAGGCAAGTCTCATGTTTGATGGGAATCATAGACCTCCATTATAGGAATTGATATTAAACATGACATGAGAGCAATTCCTAATGGTGTGGACACTCAAATGGAGCCTTCCTCTGTCTCTTCTTTGTGTGTGTTTGTGACTTTGTACTCTGACATGCTAATACCACTTTTTCTTTGGCAGCCATGATGATTTTCCGGGTGTCCTTCATTTTCATGGCCGTTGTGATTGCAGCTACCTATGCAACAGTGGAGAGACAAACCTATGTGGTTCATATGGACAGAAACAAGATTTCAGCATTGGATCATTCTCTTGGAGACACCATGAGATGGTATGAATCAGTGATCAACTCGATCAATGAGCTCTCAGCTCAAGAAGATGAGGATAAAGACACAGCGAGACTTGAGCTCCTCTACGTCTACGAAACTGCCATCTCTGGTTTCGCGGCAAAGCTCTCCATCAAACAACTCCAATCGCTAGAGAATGTTGATGGCTTTCTCTATGCAACTCCCGATGACATGTTAAGTCTCCACACCACACATTCACCTCAGTTTCTTGGCCTAAAAAATGGGGAAGGACTTTGGAACGCTCCCAATTTGGCCTCAGACGTGATAATAGGAATTATTGATACCGGAATCTGGCCTGAACACATCAGCTTTAATGCTGGCATGTCTCTGGTGCCTTCTCGTTGGAAAGGCATTTGTGAGAACGGCACAAAATTCTCAGCAGCAAACTGCAATAATAAGCTAATAGGCGCAAGGGCCTTCTTCAAAGGATACGAGGCTAGCACCGGCAAAATCAACGAGACACAGGAATATCGATCCGCTCGGGATTCAGAAGGGCACGGGACACATACTGCATCAACCGCAGGTGGTAATGTGGTTGCAGGGGCAAGCATGTTGGGCATGGCCAAAGGCAAAGCAGGTGGTATGAGATACACTGCAAGAATTGCTGCTTACAAGGTGTGTTGGACTAAAGGTTGTGCAAGCTCTGATATATTAGCGGCCATAGACACTGCTGTTGCTGATGGTGTGGACGTGATCTCTCTCTCCTTGGGTGCTGGCTCTCGTCCTTACCACAGTGACAACATGGCTATTGCAGCATTCGGGGCTGTCCAGAAAGGTACCTTCGTCTCATGCTCGGCTGGTAATTCAGGCCCCTCCAAATCAACAGTTTCTAACACTGCACCATGGATCATGACGGTTGCTGCGAGTTACCTTGACAGAAGCTTTCCCACCATTGTAAAGCTTGGAGATGGACAAGTTTTCAAAGGCGCATCGCTCTATTCAGGCAAACCAACCAAACAATTGCCGCTTGTTTATGGGGACACTGCGGGAGGCCAAGGGGCTGACTACTGTAGTGATGGCTCCCTCTCGCCTAAGTTGGTCAAAGGCAAAATCGTCATTTGCGAACGAGGGATGAATACCCGAGCAGAAAAAGGAGAGCAAGTGAAGATGGCTGGAGGGGCTGGAATGCTTCTGGTCAATAATGAAGAAGATGGCGAAGAGCTATTTGCGGATCCACACATCTTGCCAGCCACTTCTTTGGGAGCTACAGCAGCAAAAGCTATCAAGAACTATATCACCTTGGCAAAGAATCCCATAGCTTCGATCGTCTTCCAAGGGACTGTTTATGGCTCCCCTGCACCGGTCATGGCTGGGTTCTCCTCAAGAGGGCCAAGCTTGATTGGGCCAGATGTGATCAAACCAGACGTCACTGCTCCAGGTGTGAATATATTGGCTGCATGGCCTCCTATTGTGAGCCCCACCCGACTCAAGAGTGATAAGAGAAGTGTCAACTTTAACATAATCTCTGGCACATCCATGTCTTGTCCTCACGTCAGTGGCCTTGCCGCACTCCTCAAGTCCGTCCACAAAGACTGGTCGCCAGCAGCAATCAAGTCGGCCTTGATGACAACTGCTCATACTCTCAACAATAAAGGGGCTCCGATTGCCGATGTTGGGTCCAACACCTTTGAATCGGCAAATCCATTTTCATATGGGTCCGGACATGTAGACCCGGAAAGAGCATCCGATCCAGAGCTAATTTATGATATTTCCACTGAGGACTACCTCAACTACCTTTGTAGCCTCAACTATACATCTTTTCAGATGGCTCTGTTGTCTAAGGGAAATTATACGTGTCTTGACAATGGAGCCACTCAGCCAGGTGACTTGAATTACCCTTCTTTTGCTCTGCACTTTGATGGAGGTGGTGCCCAGAACAGCTCAGTTACGTATACACGAACAGTGACCAATGTTGGGTTCTCAAGGTCTAGATTTGTAGTGCAAGTGAGTGAACCAGATGGAATCTCAATGATGGTGCAGCCCAAGGTCTTAAGCTTCAAAAATTCTGGGGAGAGGCTAAGTTATATGGTAACTTTCTTTCTTGTGGGACGAAATACCACTTCCACCACCCCTTCCTTTGGATCACTAATTTGGGTTTCTGGGAAATATGCAGTTAGAAGTCCTATTGCAGTAACCTGGGAGTAGTAGAATATTAAATATGTGAAATAGATACAGTAACTTGGCAGTAGTATAATAGTAAATTTGTGAAACACATAATGCAAAACTACCAAGAAGTAAGGTCTTCTTTGTTTCCATGTAAAATATCGTGAAAATAAAAAATAAAATTTTAATTTTAGTAAAAAAAAACCCATTAATTGTTTCTCAAACAGGTTAAAAAAACCTTACAACCACATATGTTATTTTTTTGTTTGATAAAATTTTTATTGGAATTAGGCATACAATTTTTCAAATGAGAATTCTCCTCATAAGCTCTATTGGAAAAATGTCTTTACATGGTTAAATGAACATTGTGAAATTCTATTGCTCAAAATTCACTTGGCCAAACATTAGCAACCTAAGATCAAGGGTTTTGACAGGTTTGACAATCAACATCAATGGGATGGGTTGATGGACCAATGCTAACATCCCCATGCGATGGCCCCACACAAAAGTATATATCAAAAGAAAAAATTTTAAATTTGAAATTCAGTCCCTTGGGAGACATCCGATAAAAAAGTGAAACTCAAGCAAGCCATTGGTCCATCAATCCAATCTACCAACAAATTGATGAATCAATTATAAGCCAACGAGGCATTAGGTTTGTAAAAAAGGGGGAAAAGATGATAATGTTCAAATTCTTTGGATTGCAAAATGTCTTAGTACACCATTGGCCATGGAGCCTAAGATGAAGAGCAGTATATAGAAAATTAAGACAAAAAATATTTGGAATCTACTCTCATTGGCCATGGATCAAACATTATAAGATTTACAATATATTTTATAGCATATTCTGCACTTTATGAACAAACATTGAAAACCTTTCCAATAAGTAGAATTTTTTGTATTATATTTTTACCTATAAAACATGTTTTACTTGGATTTAAGCAAAGCCTACAAAGATTTAAAGCTCAAAATTTAGTGACATTAAAGTTCGGCCCTCTTTATTTATATGCCAATTTTGAATCCAAACTAACTTAAACAAAATATCAAGATAAAACAAAGAAAAATGACAAAAAAAGTTAGAGCAAATTACATGCACCCCCTATAGGTGAAACAATATCAAAACACCCCCTTAGTTTCATTATTTTAAAAAATCCCCCTAATGATTCACGATGTTAATAAACTATTAGTTTTATAAATAAATTACCCTTTTAATTCAATGACCTATTTTAAATCTCCCTTCATTAATGTACTTTTATTGTTTTACCCTAATGTCACAAAACCCAAATCTTAATGTACTTTTACCCTTTTACCCTTAAATTACAAAACCCTCTTTCTTCTCTGGAAACTGCACTGTCCTCTCCGGCGATCTGCGAGGGAGGAGCTCTCTGAAGGTAAAGGGCACGAAGACAAGAGTAGATTTCTGCTTGCACTGCCGCTCCAACCTCTGGATTTCTGCCTGTTCTCGTCTCCGTGCTCTGGGATTTTACCCATCAAGCTGGAAAGCTCTAAAGGTAACTCGCCTGAGAGGTTCCGCCTGCTGAAATCCAGAATCCTGAGCTGCAAAAGTGAATGAGTGATCCTATACTCTTAGGGATCCTCCCTGAGAAGCCATTATCACTTATATTAAGAACCAACAGACCCTTCACGTCTCCAATGTCGGAAGGAATTTCACCAGATAATCTATTGTTACTCAAGTCCAAATTAGTTAGATTTCTCAACCACGTCAGCTCTTTTGGCACATTCCCTGTGAAGTTATTACGCTGGAATAAGACCTGAGAAGGAGTTTCTCCCAAGAGATTGACCTATTTCACCCTTTTCGTTTAGTGATCGTTTTACCCTTTCTGAGCCATATACAAAACCAGAAAGCGGAGAATGGAATTAGGGTGTTTATCAGATTCGGCTTTGTGAAATCAAGCGTCAGGGTTTGGGTGTGAGACTGATGCAGAGCAGAGGAAGAAGAATAAGAAAAGGAAGGAGAAGGTCCTCGACGAAATCGAGCATGGCCGGTTCGATTCAAAAGCATGGCCATCCCTTCAAAATACAAATTTTTTTAAAAATGAAAGAAATTTTCCTTAAAAAGAGCGAAGAGAGATAGGTGGAGAGAAGAGAGAGTACCAGTGTCTGCAACACTAGCAATCTTAGAAGGTGGGCTATGGCTGTCCATTCTTACAGTTGCAGAGGCGTTGTTCAAGTTTAAAATCGGAAGCATCTTCAACTTTCTCTCTTGAAAATATGTGAGATCTAAAACAGTGCATCACTGTGGAGCAATGCACGGTTTGGGGATTTCTACCAGCAGCATCACCACCGGCGTTGATTCTCCTATGCGTAATTCGCCGGAGAAGAAAGGGATAGATTAAGAAGATGAAAATGAAACATTATTTGGGGAAGAAGTACATAAGGGTAAAATGATCCATGGGAAAAATTTAAGGATAAAATAGGATTTTGAAAAAGTTTAACTACAACTAATGGTTTACACTTTACGATAGGAACTTATTTGTAAGTTGTCCAAAAATCTAAGGGGTTATACAAAAATAATCATACTAGGGAGTGTTTTATTATTGTTTCAAATTATAGGAGGAGTGCATGTAATTTGCTCAAAAACTTAATCATTGAAAACTTTTTGAACTAGTGATAGTCCTATAGGTGGGAAAAGCCTAGTGCAGCGGAGGATTGGATTGTTCTGCCCTTGCATGTGAGATTTATAGTACATAAAGAATACGGAGAAAATGAGTTATCTTTGAATCGTAAGTGTAGCTCTTCCATGTGATCTTAGCCCTTCATTGCTCGAATAATCCAAGTAATTGTTGCAACTCTTTGCATTTGTTGGAAAAACACATTTTCTTTCATTTAGGGTTTTAAATACCCCAATTCACAACCAAATTGAGAGATTGAGAGAGAGAGAGAGAGAGAGAGAGAGAGAGAGTGGTCAAGTCATGGCCATCTCCATTCCCTCCTCCTCTTCGGATTAGGTTGCCTACTAATTGTGGGTTACCTTGTCTATTTGACTATGATAGAGATTCATAATCCTTGTGGGATTCTTAATCCCAACATTTTCTTAATTGGCTAATTCCTTTAATAATGACAAGTGTTTGTACCAATCCCTTTAAAAGTATTAATCAATGACAAGCATCCTTGTTTGCTAATAAAAAAGGACACATAAAATTCCATTTGTTTATCTTACCTAATCCAAATATCTGATAATATCCATTAATCTAATGTGATCATGTGCTATGTACACACTATATGTCCATCCAATCTCTAGTAAAGTATGATTTTCAATGGAAACTTAAGGACAACCATATTCCCTTTGAAAGAGAGTGTATTTAGAATATGACACCATTTTTAAATGGCCCATTGTCTTATTCTTAAAAATTGTTTAAGATAAGGGTATACAAGTATTTTCAAAAATAATTTGAAACTAATGTATCATTATGTCATTATCAAAAATGTCATTGTCATATACAATTGTGGAGTACGTGTGAAATAGTAAATAGTAAGATTACAAATTATTTGATTCCTTGGGGAGTGTAATAAAAAAATCTTATTTATTATTAAATAAGAAATTCAAGTTCGAACTTCGATGGACACATTTCCAACAACTACAAGGAAAAATATGTAATAAATGGAAAACCATGTAATTGAATTAAGTTCTAAAATATAACTAACCATTACATGATATCTTGTTTTTATTTAATGGTTGAGGTTAGTTGATTTGCTATAGTTACAAAATTCAAAGGATGGATATATATTATAAAGGGCTAAAAAGGGAAAATAAAAAAAAAAGAGTAGAAGATTGTTTTCAGATCTTTGAATCATTCAAAAAGCACAATTGAATAATAGACAAACAATTTAGGGGAAAGTTTTCCTCCATCGTACCTACCATGAAGGAAATCAATGGTAAAATACATCGGTCCTTCTTGTTCAAAGTCGGTCATGACCTTAGGAGTCCAATCCGATGACAAAAAAGGTAAGGGATCCCTTCACTATGGGTAGAAATTCGGTCCAACAACTTATATAGTCTTCAACAATATTTAAATTATGAGAAAGAGTTTGACCATGTGAATCCTATATGGATGATTTTATTATTTTTCACCACCATTGGTACAACATAAGAGATTCCCTCAATCCCTCAAACCTAGGGTTTAAAAAACCAAAGATCAGGATCAATTTGGAATCAGCCAAAATAAGTGGAAATGGGCAAAACAAATCCCAAGCCCTAGTTTCTAACTTTCTATATAATATCTATCTGAATTGGATTGTCCCAAATCAATTGAGCTGTTCCGATTCTTCAAACCTTGCTCACACCGGGTCTGTATTGATATCCGTAGTGGAGCGATCCCGTAGCGTTGATAGAGCAATTTCTATCCAACACCGATTCTTAAAACTATAACTAGAGTCGTGGTCCCAACTCCCAACACTACACTTGAACATGGATCCTTTACACATAGGCAGATGAACGTATATCTCAGAACCAATCATTTGTTTATTTTGTTTTTATAAATACCCCTCCTCCCTTTGTAAGCACTTTGCTTAAATTTGTTGCCCTGTCCTAAATTATTTAAGCAAAGGAAAAAAAGAAGAAGATTAAAAGGTCGAAAAAGAGCCAGTTCACCAATTAGATCAGATCAGGTTAAATTTAGCAAAAATGGACAAATAACGAAGGGATGGATTTGACATAACCAAACCAACCAAGTTCCCACCCTCCCTTATTGGTTCCCAGTTCCCCACCGTTGAAATTTAACAGAAGATCAAAGAAGGGGTTAATCCGAAATTGAACATTGATGCTTAAAATGCGGAGCTCAACATGCCGCAAAGCTTACGCAACCCAAAATTCCTTCTTCTTTCTTCTTTGTTTGTTACGTAAGACACCACTCGTTTTCGTCGGTTTCCAGGTTTCTTCGACGACGAAAGCAAAGTGGAGGCCAAGCGGAACCTTCCCAAGCTCCAAACTCCTCCTCTGCTTCCCCCTCTCGTCTTTTCTTCAAATGTTATAGCTTTGAAGAGTTGAACCACGCCAGTAGCCCATTTCTCTTTCTCTTCTCTTAACGGACAACGGTAATTCCATCTCTCTCTCTCTTATTTTGCCCAGAAACATATAATTTAATTCGAGTTTCAACTTCGAATAATCCGTCAAACGAGAAAGAGTGCAAACCAAACCAAACCATACCATACCATCTCTTGTTTCCTCTTTTCTGCTATTATTAAGAGCTTGTTGGCGTTTGAAATTCATCAATTCTTAAGAAACATAGAGCAGATTGTAGGTTTTAATAATGGCGAATTATGGTCCATATTCGTACCACGATCCCTATCGATACCCTCAACCTCCACCTCCCCATTCAGATTCATACCCACCTTCTGCATCGTCTTCTCCTCCTCATCCTTATCCGTATCCCTATCCCTATCCTCCATCTCATTCCTTCCCATACCCACAACCTCCACAGCAGCCACCCCCAGTGTACCACAGCCACTCTGGATCCTTAGACTACCATTACCCTCCTCCGTCTCACTCTGCACCGGGTCCCTATCCTTACCCATATCCCAATCCTCATTACCCTTCCCCTGTTACCCATAGTTCTCCTCCGCGGCTTCAATACAATGCTAGTTTCACTGAAGGCTCCTCGCATCACCCAACCCAGCAATCTAATCCCTACCCACCACCTGAAAGTCATCACACGGGCCATTCTCGTGTTAATAGCTTACCCAGTTTCCACCTACAAGAAAGTTCAGCATCGGCTGGTGTTGGGTCCTCCCTCCATCATGAAGATGTTGGCAGCTCGTCCCAGTCCCACTCCTCTGTTTATCCCCCAATTGATGATCTTTTAGCTAGAGTCCAGTTGTCAGATCACAATTCTTCTGCCCCTCCGACAGTTTCAAATTCGTCCCCCAAGTTGCAGAGCCTGAGTGCAAGAAGGTACGGTAACCGGGTGGACATGTATGGTTATCCTAATGATTCGTTCCCAAACATACGACATTCGCATTCAGGGCCATTGCCTCTTCCTCAATCCCCTTATGCCGCTTTGCCATCATTTGAGGGATCACTTCACGGTCAGAGTCTACAGATGGTTCCATTTCAAGCATCTAAAGTGTCTTTGAAGGTGTTGCTGTTGCATGGGAATTTAGATATCTGGATCCGTGATGCAAGAAACCTTCCCAACATGGACATGTTCCATAAGACCTTAGGAGACATCTTTGGGAGCCTGCCGGTAAATGTCACCAACAAAATCGAGGGGCGCATGAATCATAAGATAACCAGTGATCCGTATGTCACAGTGTCAGTGTCCAGCGCTGTAGTTGCACGTACTTTTGTGATCAGCAATACTGAGAACCCTGTTTGGATGCAGCATTTTAATGTTCCTGTGGCACATTATGCTGCAGAAGTTCACTTTATTGTCAAAGACAGTGATGTTGTTGGCTCCCAGGTAATGGGGGTTGTAGGCATCCCAGTGGAGCAGATATACTCAGGAGCAAAAGTTGAGGGATCCTTCCCAATCCTCAATGCTAATGGGAAGCCCTGTAAACCGGGAGCCCAATTGAGTCTTTCAATTCAATATACTCCAATAGACAAACTGACCATTTACGATAATGGAGTTGGATCAGGCCCTGATTATCCTGGTGTTCTGGGTACATATTTTCCTCTTAGGAAAGGTGGAAAAGTTACACTTTATCAAGATGCCCATGTTCCTGATGGTTGTCTGCCAAACCTGAAGCTAGATCATGGGATGCTGTTCGAACATGGCAAGTGTTGGAGTGACATGTTTGCTGCAATAAGTCAGGCTCGTCGTTTAATTTACATCACAGGGTGGTCTGTGTTCCACAAAGTCAGACTCGTCCGGGATGCTGGTTATGCATCAGACTGTACCCTGGGGGATCTTCTCACAACCAAGTCGCAGGAAGGTTTGAGAGTTCTTCTTCTTGTATGGGATGATCCTACTTCAAGGAGCATCTTGGGCTATAAAACGGTAAATTCACCTACTTTTCTCATGATTCCTCCTTCATAGCTTGAATCCATGGTAGTTGTTGTCTGGCTTCCAAATAGACATTTAATATGTTGAGGCTCAAAATCTTCGTTTATACCTTAATTTTGGTTTTGAAAGTATTGTTAATTAACAAAAGTTGGTCATTACAATATCAACAATGTTATTAACTGGGTCCACCTGAGCCAACTGTCTAAATTCCTGTTGTTAGTTTGAGAGTGGCTTAAAACTCATGGTCTAATGGTATCACAACAAGATGAGATATAGAGGGCATGCCTGTATAATGTGCTTAGGCTGATCCGTGCACTTTCTCCTTTTATGTTTCATTGTTTTTGTACGATATGGGCAATTACTGATATTTAAGTAACTTTGTATTCTTAACCATGTAAATGGATACTCATTTTGGTTGCTTTCAGAATATCATTTCTTAGTCAGGTTATCTTCATGTCACTTCTCCAATTTTCTTCTAGGAGCTTCTTTCTAAGGCTTTTGCATTTTTTTGTGTAAACCAAGTCTTTTGTGAGTTTGCTAATCATTTTTTTAACGTGTAGGATGGAGTCATGCAGACCCATGATGAAGAGATTAGACGCTTCTTCAAGCACTCTTCAGTGCAGGTTCTACTTTGCCCCCGATCTGCTGGAAAACGACATAGCTGGGCCAAACAGCAGGTTAGACGTAAATGATTATCTCATCTGACTCTTTACTTCTTCAGAGTTTGCTAGTTTTAAATTATTCAATGCCTATTCTCCAAAAATTCGATCCTTAGAATCTGATGTTCCTTATTAGTTCAAATGGAGAAAACTGAGAGGTGAGTACTGATTCCACCCCCCCTCCCCATTTTTCTGTAGTTAGTGCTTCTTGAGGAATTTTTTTCCTCCCCTGTTGATATAAATGTTTCCCAAGTTTACAATTACCATATGGGAAATTTTCATCGACAACCCCTCCGTTGGACCGTGGAATTAATGCCACCCCATTAAGGGCCAAAATATCAATTTGGGCCCAAAAACTAACGGGGTTAACTGTATGAAATACAATTGACTAAAATATCCTTCACACTAAAACATAAAAAACTCAGCCCTCACTCTCCCTCCCCTGGCGACCATGGCATCCCTCTCCCCTTTCTTCTTCTTATCTCAGGGAAGCTCGAACGGTGATTTTTTAAGTAAAGATAAGCTGTTGCTTTGCTGGTCTGTGGATTTCAGGCTTAGACATCTGTGGATTCAGGGATGGTGCTCACTGGATTATGAGTGGGGTAGCTATGGATTCAGCATTGGTGGATACCAGGACCGGTTCTGGAGGATTCCAAACCTTCAGTTTGGGTGGATTTCCTGAACTTGATCTTCTATTCTTTCATCTATCTATTAATTATGTTCTTCTTTCCAATTTAGGGGCAGGTTTTTTGAACTTCTCATACCTTGCAGCTTCTAGTTTTCTCATTTCCTTTGATTCCGTATTGCTTGCTGATATAATATCCGGCTAGATATTTTTCTGCTTTTCTCAACTTCAGTTCACTATTATGACCCTAAACTTAATCATTTCAGAACTCCTACTTCAAATCTGCTTTTTCAAATTCTGGTTTCCCTAAATCTAATTTTCTGTTTCTGATTTCTGGTTCAGTTTATTGTTTAATCCTTGATATCTGTCAACCATTGATTTCTGATCTAGAACCTTAAATCCCTGCCATCGATTCTGCTGTTTTGGGTTTAGGGTTTCTACTCAAGAATCCTAGTTCCAGTAAGATTCCTCAATAACTTGGAATCTGATCGTCAGAATGCCTTAGAACCGTCGAGGCTTCCATGGCTGTGGGAGCTTAGGGCACGAAAACTAGGGTTTGGAATTTTGGTGGAGTTGTAAATCTACAGGCTCTAGGGTTTCACCGAAGGAGGGAAGAACTGGAGAAAGGAACGGAGAAGAGACATGGATGTAAGCTGGCTTCCATGTTGATGGGGTTGCTTGGGAGGGAGAGTACGAGCGAGAGAAGGAGGGCTGGAGGGGCTGGTGATGGTGGCTGCGACGGCTATCGGAAAAAACAGCAGAAGGAGAAGAAGGAAAGAAAAAGGAATAAAAAATGTATTGAACAAAAACAAGGGTAAAATAGTCTTTACAAAAATATTAACATGCTGACATCACTAATTAACAGTTAAAATGCTTTTTCCATTAGTTTTTGGGCCCAAATTGATAATTTGGCCCTTACTGGGGTGGTATTAATTCCACGGTCCAATGGAGAGGATGTCAATGAAAATGTCCCTTACTATATTGGTGAGCTTCTTATTACTTCCATTGCATGTATGTGCCATTTGATTTGGTCTCAGATCAGTTTATGTAGTAAGAACCTTAGTTAGTAAGTTCGGGAACGGCAATTGAACGGGAACGGATACGTACGGCAATTAAACGGACTAGACGGTAATAATACTTTTTAAAAATTCGGCTTCATAAAACGCATACGGTAATAATACGATACGCGCTTAATACGTGTATAATACGGCATAGACGGCAATAATACTTTTAAAAAAACGGGCATATATTCATTATATAACATGCATTCACCACCTAATAAACAAAATAATATCATGATTTTATAAACTAAAATAAACACAATAATATAATATCTTATATTACATCTCTAAGATTAGCACTTAAAATATCAAAATATCAATAAAGTAGTCTCTAAACGAGAGAGACCCACACCCCATAGTGGAGAAGGTTTTTTTTTTTTTTTGGTTGAACCATAGTGGAAAATGTGAGAATTTTCAACCAAAAGTGAAGTTGAGGTTAGATTTCCACAAAATTCCAATTTCGACAATGAGAATAAGAATAAAACAGAAATAAGGAGACTCGCAAGGCATCTTAAAACGAGAACACAACAACGAAGCTAAAAAAAAAAAGGAAAAATTATGTGATTAACTACAAATGAGAATAGGGAAAAAATAGGGAAACTTGCTTTTACCAAATTAATTAATCCTTGTAGATAAGAGTGAAACAGAGGATAGGTGAACGTGGATTGTGGTGAGAAACTGAAAATAAAAAAGGTTTCCCGCTTCTATTTTCCATGGAGATGCAATTGAACTTGTGATTTTTCGTTTGATTAGCAAACAATACGAAATAGAGAAAGGGATACTAACCACGTGGAAGAAGTTCTTCAAGAACAACAAGGAAGAAGAAATAAACAAGGAGAACGCGCGCCGCCGCGGCGCGCGCGCCCGGCTGCGCGCCTGCCGCGCGCGCTGCGCCGATGTTGTTGCCGGCTTTGAGAAGCGTGTTGAACGGAGATGGAGGGCTGCCGCTGCTGTGCCTTCTAGGGTTGGACTTTGGAGGAAAACGCAATCACAAAAGAAGAGAAAGTGAAATCGTGAAAAATTCTAATCTTTGGGGGTTTTTTTTTTTTAAAACATTAGAGTAAAATTTAAAAGTATAAACGTATAATACCCGAATTATACGAGTATAATACGCGATCGATTAAAAACGCGTTTTTATAAAAATACGGAAAGTGCGGGCGGAGTATTATGCGTCAAAATTCGATCGCATAATCGCGAATGCGATTACTAACTAAGGTAAGAACCAAGAGTTAACACTGTTTTTATCAAGAACACTGTAGGCAGGGGCGGCACCATGGGGACAATGCCCCTCAAGTTTTCACTGAATCCTTATGGGGTATATGTGACTGGGTGGGTCCATGGCATGTGGGTATTCCATGAAAAGTAATAACTTTTCTAGATTCCACATTCATTATGGAATCTATGGATTGCACATGTATTTGTGCCTTGTGGAAGTGTGATGTAACAATACTAACCTTTGGATGTCTGTGGAATGGTCTAGATTGGCCATGTGTCAAGTTTCGCACTCAAATGTAATTGTGTACCCTACAATGTATTGGTTTTTTCTTCTTGTAGCTATCCATTTCTTTTCAATGATTTTTTCTTATTTTCACTAGATTTTCAACCTTTATTTTACCACTTGGTCAGTGCTGTTTGGACTAAACTTGACATGTGAAGAAAAGACCTTGGGATTCACCTATCAACAAATTTTCAGCCACATATGACCTGTTACGTAGCAAGTATTTTTGCTGTCGAGGAAAACCACTACCATTTATTAGCCATTATGAGCATAAGATGTAATAAAATATGATATATTGTATTTGGCATCTTGTCCAGTTTACTATTTGTTGAATTATTTATCCACCCGTGTCCCTCTTTGGATAGTCCGCCGTGTTAGAGTTCCTGTATGATATACATATTATTTCCTCCCTTTCCTACAAGGTCAGCCTTTTAGAGGAAGCGGTTCCATCATGGTATCGGAGCAGGCAGGGGTCATGGTATCGAGTTCCCCTGGGAGCAGGCAGGTGTTGAATTATTTATCCACCTGTGTCCCCCTTTGGATAGTCTGCCGTGCTAGAGCTCTTATATGATATACATATTGTTTCCTCCCTTTCTTGCAAGGTCAGCCTTTTAGAGGAAGCGGTTCCATCACTATTGAATCTGGCTCCCTAGATCAGACCTAAACCAGACCCAACAAAGTTACAATTGACTATTACACGAAAAATGTTCTACATCTAGTCTCTTGGATCGGTAGATCTTATGAAGTTTTTTGGAGATTACCCAATATGTTAGTTGGTGCTTTATATTTCTCCAAGAGTTTGGATATATGAATATAAGCACAATGGTGAAGCTTATCATATCTGATCATGTGTAGATGTTCCTTTCTCATAGAGCAAAATTTTTCCTCTCTCTCTTTTCATATAAACATTTCTCTTACTAATGCAACAATCAACACTTCAAGTTAAAACTCATACAAATCCTTCATATAAGTTAGGTACTTCTCCAACAATGAAGTATGACTCCAAATGATTCTTTTGCTGCTCTAGGATGGAGAAATTTTGAGGTTTTTTTTTGGGGAAAATTACACTGCCACCCCCTGAGGTTTATATTAAATACAGAGCGACCCCCTGTGTTTCTAAATTATACAACCACACCCCCTAAGGTTTGGTTAGTTGTTACAGTCAGCCCCACTCCGTTATATCATTCCCGTTAAGTTGTACGGTGTTGGTAATTCATGACTTAAAATGACTAAAATACCCCAATTATATACCCCTAGTATTGTAGTTGACGGTGTAAATCCAAAATTGTGACAGCTCATAATAGAGACGATATCATCAGAATATACCCCTAGTATTGTAGTTGGCGGTGTAAATCCAAAATTGTGACAGCTCATAACAGAGATGATATCGTCGGAAAATGGTGCTTTTTTGCCGGATTCTGCCGCTGCATTGATCTCCTTCACTGTCTCTTGCATCTAGAAATCAACCAAGTAGGAGGGTTCTCTTCCCTTCATTATCTTCGCTTTGCTCTGACCTGCACAAATAGCTAGGGTTTCACAAAGCCTCTTGACGGTGAATCTCGCCTTGTAGAACTGAAATCCAGGGAGATCCATCGGTAGTTTCATCAACCCCGCATTGAATAGATTGTAATCCCTGTTGAAACCCACCCGAACTTTGGCACTGAAGTAAAGACCCACGAAGACATTCTGAGAAGTCTCAAGATTCATCTCATGATAGAGGAGACGAAGAGCTATGGGTTTAGACGGATTACTGAAAGAGAGACTGCAAGCGTTTTAGGTGTTCAAAAATGATCTTCTGCTGCAAGTAGATGTAGGCTGAGAGGGCTTTGGGGGTGAAAGTTGGGGCAATCCGACGGCAATCCTGAAGCAGAGGAGGAAGTCTCCATTTCTGCCATGCTCTGCAACTCCGGCGTCTACCGTTCTCCTCGTTTCTTTTTCATTTTCTCATCTTCTTCTTCTAGAATTAGCACAAGCTTTTCTCTCTATTGTCATACTATGCAACTCCGGCATCTACCGTTCTCCACCCCTTCAAGTCTTGAATCCTGATGAAGTTCTTCATTTTCCCCTTTTTTTCTGGGTTAACTTTTCTTTCTCCACTTCTTTTTTATTTGATTCCATCTCTTAACTTTCTCTCTTTTGTTCTTTCTTTTCTTTCCATCACATAAATGGATGGCTTTTGCAGATTTTATTTCCAGGTTATGAGGCTGTTAAATAAACCCTGCCCCTGTAGCCTTAGTTGAAGAAAGTCTGCAACTTAATCTTCTTCTTGTTCTCCTCTCCTTCTGTCCTTCCCCTTCAAGACCCATTTTTCCATTATTTCAGCAACCGATAAAGCTCTCGTTTGTCCAGATCAAGCAAATTTCACAAGACCTGAATATCGCTGCAACTAATCAATGGCAAAACAGTTTAGCAAATCGAAATCAAAATCAAAATCTAATTTTGAGAGAAAAACAGAGAGGGGGTAGTTACCAGGACGGAGGTGTTCAGGTCCGGCATTAATGAGATTCATGAGCCCAGCACGGCCATAAAACTTGGTGAGGAAGACAGTGGCATGTGCTTGGGATTCTGGGTTTTTGATCCATTGCAAGCAAGGTCTGATGCTGCAATTCTTGCTGCAACCTTTGCGGAGAACTCGACGAAGACCATGTTAGGTCGAGATTCAAAGTTTGGGTTTGCAGATTTTGTAGGGTTAATAGCGAATGAATGAGAGCAGGGAAAAAAAATCCGAGAGAGAATAGAGGGAGAAGAGATGAGGGAGAGAAGACATAGATGTATAAATGAATACCTGTGCGGTGGAGTTTCAGGTCAGCGATGGAGGCAACTTCAGATTTGGGGAAGAAGACAACGGTAAAAAGGGTTTGTCGATTTTGGTTCATAATCTTAGAAGAGGGCAAAGTTGGAATTTCCCACTGAGTATTAACAGGATATTAGAAGAGGGCAAAGTTGGTATTTAAAATGTATTATTTAACACCGTCCACTCAGGGGGTGTGGCTGTATAATTTAGAAACATAGGGGGTCGCTCTGTATTTAATACAAACCTCAGGGGGTGGCAGTGTAATTTTCCCTTCTTTTTTTTTTTGGTTTTGTTGCCTCACTAATATCTGAAATCATTTTCATATTTGCAAGGGTGGAAAGGGTACCTCACTCTCAATGTTCTTAACTTTTCCATATTTCACCTACTTGCTATTTGTTGTTTAAGTGCCCCTAATTTTTCCACCTTAATCTGATTTAGTAAGCCATCTTTCTGTTTCGCGTGTTCTTATTTATCAGTGGTGAAAAAGACTCGCACTTCAATCAGGACTTTTGTTGTAATATTCTTGTGTGGATGAGCCTGTGCTAGTATGTTTAGTTTTTTGCCCCCATAATTTTTTTTTCCCTGTTTCTTAAGTCTATTTGATTTTTCCCATATCTCCAATATTGGGATTTGCATTATGTGTTTATCCATTTTTGTTCTCAGGAAGTTGGAACAATCTACACCCATCATCAGAAAACCGTGATTGTGGATGCTGACGCCGGTGATAATAAGAGAAAAATCATAGCTTTTGTTGGAGGACTTGATTTATGTGATGGGCGGTATGATACTCCAAGACATCACCTATTTCGGACACTAGAAACTGTTCATAAGGATGACTATCATAACCCCACTTTCACGGTAATCCTACACAGCTGTTCTTCTATGCTGTTGTATTTGAGTTTTGAGATTTTTTGATTACTCTTATTACTTGATCTTTGTTAGCAGTTTGCACATTCTAGATATGTTGATATTACCCAAATGAGAATAATAAGGGCCCCTTTCCAGTCATTGTACATGAAAAAAAATCCCACTATTCTTGGAAACTCAACCAAATTCATGAAATGAAGAGTTCAAAGAATCGAGGATAGAAATTTTGCCCTCAATGGATATTTTCCTTGGGCATTATTGAATTTTTTGTTTTAGCTTTGAGGAAATTTATTTTAACTGTTTGGAGAAATTTGTCGGATGCAATGCTTTGCATGAGCTGCGGATAATTTTAATGGAAAAAATTAGGGAAAATTAATTTGATCACCTTCTCTAAAAATTAATGAATATATTACATTACCACTTTAAAAATAATGAATTCTTGTTATTAAGACAAAAAATAATCATCTGCATCCCCTTCGCAGTGGATGCTGCAGGTGGTTGCAAATAGAGAAGAATTTTACTTTGTTCTTCTGCTTAGCATTCTGGCTAATCTAGCTTCCTTATCACTTCCTGACCCCAAGAGACAAAGACAGGAATTGTCACTGGATTAAATAAAGATAGAAAGAAAGAAAAAAAAAACAGAGGTGAAAACGTTATATAGTGCCATTAGACTTGTATGTCAGATTCATGGTGAAAACACTTCAACAGTAAATTTGAATAGAGTACTGCTGCAAGTAGAGGGAACTTTGTTATTGAAAAGAGAAGTCTTCTTTCTTTAAATTGCTATATACTCATTATATTACTCCTTAAACAAATTTCTTTGACCAGTTCTTAGTTAAAAAAAAAAAAAAGACCCCTGCAATATGATAAAAGAAACATGAACACTGTTACCAGTTAAACAATTAAAAGTCTTGGTAGAGATTATTAAAAAAAAGATTGTGGCCACCATGGATTAAGGTGGTTCATCATCAGTGCTGAATATGTTGTGAGGTTTTGAAGTCTAAGCTCTTGTTTCCTCTTCTTTTTTGGGGATAAAATTTCACTCCTAGGGGCCATTTCTTGAAACAATGGTAAAAGGTTCTGTCTGCTAGGGCAAGTGTCCGGGTTCAAGTTCTGAGAGCGGCCACTTTGTGCAAAAAAATGCCAAAGGTTAGGACCGTCTCCGAACTCACCCCTTTTATAAATTGTTCACTCTTTTTTGTTTACTTACATGTGATATTCCCTAAGCAGGGGCCAACTGTTGGTTGTCCAAGGGAACCATGGCATGACCTGCACAGTAAAATTGATGGACCAGCAGCATATGATGTTCTTACCAACTTTGAAGAGCGTTGGCTAAAAGCTTCAAAACCCCAAGGGATAAAAAAATTAAAAAAATCATATGATGATGCTTTGCTCAGGTTAGAAAGAATTCCTGACATCATTGGTGTGCTCGATGCTCCTTACCTAACTGAGAATGATCCAGAGTCTTGGCATGTCCAGGTAAATTGGACTTTTATCGCCATCCCTATATCTGGTTCACTTGTGACTGTTGTGAGTTTTACTGGGTTCATGTTTGGTGTTAGATTTTGTGATATATGCTTTGATTTTTGAAAATTCTGTGTCCGTTTTGATGGTTCCCTCAACAATCATAGGTATTCCGTTCAATTGATTCAAATTCTGTGAAAGGCTTTCCAAAGGATCCAAGATATGCTACAAGCAAGGTAGTGTTTCATCACTTATTCTTTCTCTTTTGTTGTTTTCTGCATTCTGAGTATCATTTCTTATGATGACTAATTAACTCCTATGTCATGTTCAACAGAACTTGGTATGCGGTAAAAATGTGCTGATTGACATGAGCATACATACAGCATATGTGAAGGCCATCCGATCTGCCCAACATTTCATTTATATTGAAAACCAATACTTCCTTGGGTCATCATACAATTGGTCTCAACACAAAGACTTAGGTGAGGAGCTATGAGTATGATCTATTTACATGAAGAGCATAATGTGTTCTGTTCGTTACGCAACACAGAAATTAGGACATGTTCTCACATTGGACCACTGGAACATGCATCTTTGAGACTATGTGTCCTTTTAATCATTCACTGGTGATTGATGTCTCTTGCAGTTGTTGAAAACATTGGCTTATTTTGATATTGACCTAGTCCAGGGATTGCCTCCATGGTAAGACTTTCAGATGGAGATTTTTCAATCAGCAATAACGGATTTCTTCATAACTGCCATGTCTTCAGTAAGTCAATCCAGTGCAAGACAACTTAGAGAGTCAGGGTAAGAACCAAAAAGAGGGGGGAGGGGGGAACCATTTGAAGTCTTTGACCAGCAACTTAAGGTAGTACAACCTCAAGTTTGGAGGGAAAGATGCCCTCAACATGTAAGGTGGTGAAGACCAAGAGCACAGGTGGGAATGAAATGTGTGTCAAAAGTGTGTCACTGATGGTACGAAATAACCACATGCCCCAGAAGGTGTACAAATCCAAGGTGGCTGCAATGACTAGTTTCTAGCGGGAGTATAATATGCCCCAGATGTAGTTGCTGTTGGTCTATGACAGATGCATTTCCAAGATGAGAGACCACAAACCCACTAAGTCACAAAGAGAGACCTTGAAGAATGTCACTTTTGGTCTATGACATTATGGAACAGTTGAGAAGATTGATGTGACATGGCCAAACTTTTAAATGATTGGCAGAGAGCTGTCCCATAGAGAGAAAATAGACGTGAAGTGTTGGATGCAAACAGGAAGATGTTGAGTGGGATGATCACTTAATGGGAGACTCCCCGCTTCGAGGCTGTAAGGTGTGAAGGTGCACTTGTGTCCTGGTGTGGCTTCCATGGTGAAGTCAAGAGTGTCTTCTAAGGAATGTGCGATTGTGGGCTAAATGGTCTACCTTGCCACCTTGCCGAGGGACATAACATTTCTACCTACTCAATGTCATATAAAGTAGTGGATGAGTGACAGGGAGATTTTGGCTCTAGAAAAGTTGCAATTGAATTTGTTTGGTCACTAGACAATCCGGTTACATTGGGTGTCCTAATTAACTAGGCTAACAATGACCCTACCCCCAACACCCCCAATTTTGGAAATTCAATTAGTCAAGACCAAGGATGCTCCGGACCTTGGAAATTAAAAAAGAACAGAAGTTAAGTTGTCTACCCCTTGTGAAAAATTTAGGGTGACATTCTTTCACCTTATGCTCAGAAAGTGAGACAACACGTACCTACCCCTTTGGATATTCTCTTTGAAGGTACATTCTTCCCAACACAATAGGAAACAGAACATCGGAATGGTGCTTTCCCTGTTCACTGGGGTCTCCTCATGCCAGCACTTTGAGCAACTCCCACTGTCACTCTACCCCTAATCTGGTGAGTACACTCAGCAACAGTGTAAAACTCAAAAGACTGGGTAGCCAATTCCTGCAATCTGGGCCAAATAAACTCTGGTTCCATGCTACTTGGACTAGAAGCCTGGTTAAATTATGGTGTTCTTGCTCTTCAAATCATGTGAGAAAAGTAATTTAGCTGAACAACTGATGTTAGCTGGGTTATATCATTTTACCTAGAATGTTGGATTAACCCCATATGACTACTTCATTCCTGTATAACCTGATGTGGTGTTTCATTAGGATATAATGCCTTAGAGAAATAATATGAGAATGTCCTTGTGGCCATTTTATGGGTGATGAAGTGTATGTTGCACTTAAAGGAGGACAGCCCAAAATGTCCAGTGTAAAACTTTGAGGGGACAGGACTTGGAAGGCAAAAAAGAAAATTTGGCAGTCTGGTATCTTTACACGCTGTAGCTGACGGGCGGCTTAAAATTGGTTCTGTGTTCATAACCTCTCGCTGTCTGACAAGTTACAGCCCAGTAGCCATGTGCCATGTTGAGAGAAAGGTTGACAGACATCGCAAAAGTAGTCTGTCAAACGATCGCTGATAGAGGGCATTGAAAAAGCTACCCCTCGTCTTGGCCTTTGTTCATATCATCTGCCACCATTTTCTTGTGTGGTGTGTTGCGGAGCCTAATTAGACCTGGTGGGATTTCGCTGGTCCAGTTCAGTATCGGTATCAGATCAATTACGTAGTTGAAGAGAACAATTAGGGAGAGATTGATGCTTACAGGAAAGTCCCAAATCATTTCTTTTATTTTGAAAGCACAAGTTTAAAGGGAGCTGTTTAGAGGGAAAAACTTCAAATTTGAGGGAGATACAAGGTGACATGGACAGCAACTCTACTATCAGTCATAGAGGAATTGAAGGGGGTCCAGTGGAGGGGAGAGTATGAATCTTAATTGAGGATAATTCTTTTTGAGGCATGTCTGTGCCTATGGATGGAAAGGGATGTTTGAATCTTCAAACCTGAAGAAAAGTACATGGTAGCAAGAAAAGCTAAGAAATTGTTTTATTTTTTTTTGGTTCTGTGGTCCTGGATTTTGGGGGGTTGATTATTTTTTTCTGTTTGTAAAATTGAGATGAATATGTAAATGGGCGAAGGGTTATGGGGCCTTGCAATTGTATGGAGTCGAAGGGTTGGGTTTTTATCGTATGCATGGTCCTGTTGAGGACTGCTTCTAGTGGTGGAAGAATGGGGCCTTCCTCATTTTGGATAAGCATTTTATAAAACTTTTTCCCAGAAAATTGACAAAAGTCTAATTTATACTGGTCAGACATGGTTGGTATTGGACCAGCTGGATATAGACTTGGGAATAACCCTGTGTTAAATAATGAGAAATATTTTCCAGTCGCAATTAGCTGATAGTCTTTTATTTTGCAGTTGCAAATAGCTGTTCATCTGTCAATATATTCTCTCTCCATATCTGGTAACGGAGTGTTAGTCTCTTTGGTTTCTTTATCCGGACCCTGAAGTCTTGATTATTACCCTTGTTCTCATAGTGTGGTTTTTTACAAAGTCTATGGAAATTTCTCAGTGCCATCTTTTTGACATGTAGCTTCACTGGAAGTGTAGTTGATTTGAAACAATGGTGAAGCTCAGTTTATGACAATTACACAAATTATGGTAGGAACAATGTATATTTGTTTGATTGCAATAGATTAATTATATCTGCTGGAATTTGTACCACGGTAAACAGATACTTGCTTTCTATTATGTGATCCTTTTTGGTATATGTAAGTCATATAATACATAACTAGGTTAGCACTGGTCTCTTTTGCTACTTACTCTCGATTATTAGGTATCGCATGACAGGATGAGAATTTTGTGGTTGTAGCTAATTATGGTTTCGCATGTAGGTGCAAACAATCTAATACCAATGGAAATTGCTCTAAAAATTGCCAACAAAATCAGAGCAAATGAGAGATTCTCTGCCTATATAGTTGTTCCAATGTGGCCAGAGGGTGTTCCAACAGGTACTGCTACACAAAGGATTCTCTTTTGGCAGGTAGGTTCCAACTATTATTTTAATGTCCATAACTGTCGGGTGTTTTATATTGTTTCAAATTCTTGGGCTTCAACATCATAGTTGTCAAAGGTGACTAGGCGACCCAAGGCGTTGGAGGGGTGCCTAGGCCGCTAGGCAACAATGCACTTGCCTAGGTGTGCATTATATGACTATATGTAATATAACAATGATAGTTTTATATAGTTATGTTTATATGTAACATAGAAGTCATATCAATGCAATATAATATAATTATGCTAGTAATGGCATAATATGAGAAAACCAACATATAATATATGAAGCATAAGATATAATATAAGCATTTTCATCAAAAAACAAAGCAATAAACATAATCCATGTAAACTCATGACGTGTCAACAAGGTGTGCTATCTCCTTGGACCCAAGAAAGAGCTTGGACGCCTAGGTGGCACCTTGACAAATATGTTCAACATGATTTAATTATTTTAAAGTGCGTGGAAATATAGGTTATGTGAGCAATGATACTGTTAACAACCCTGTTAGTTTTGTAGAGTTTCAGGGATATTAGCCATCTAGTAGTTGTAAGTTGTAACATGACATTCTGATGCTGATGGTGGTTAATTTTCCTGAAACTGACAGGGTTGTTAGCAGTATTGTTGCTTAAATATATGATAAATGTCAACGATACTGTTAACAACCCAGTCAGTTATTTAGTGTTTCAGGGAAATTAGCCATCCAACAGTAGTAACATGACATTCTGATGCTGATGGTGGCGAAGTTCAACATACCATATGCTAATGCTTTGTGTACCTATTCTGGGAATTTAGCTGTAAAAGTTTGTAGCATATATGAATCTTGATAGGAGACAAACTTTGCCAGTTGGAATCTCTTCAACTTTAACATTGATTTCGTGCTCCTTCTCTTTGATGGATGCTCTCTTCTCTTCCTTTGGAGGTGTAAAGTTGAGACCAGTTTGTAAAGTGGAAGGTCATTTTAATGTGTCATCCATTCGCTGAATTAGAGCATCACATCTATTATTCAGTTGTTTCACCATCTCAATTATTTGTTTGAGAATCTGTTTCAGAGGGACTTAATATACTGCTGGCCATAACTTTGATACCGATTGATGGGATTCTAGAAGCCTAAAGATTTATGATCAGAAACATGATATAAGCCAGAATCGCAGTGAATAAATAATGACCAGAATTAAATAATATTTAATAGCAATAGATCAGCAACTCAGGTGATTGTGAAATTCTTATATGAAGTTAGTAAAACAACCAGAAACAACTCTTTAAAAGATGGACCTAATCCAATGGTTGGATCTAAAAAACTAGTACTGTTACAGAATTAGTAACTTCAGATTTAAAAAACTAGTAACTCAGATGTCTCAAAAAATAATGAACCGATAGGGGTAAGATTCTGGTTAACAACACTTCTTAGGTTATCAAACAAGTTATCAAAATATCAAGTATCATCCAATGGTTAGATTAGGAGTTGTGAATTTGTCTTACTTGAGTATTGATGGAGAAGGAAGAATGAAGAAGAAGAAGATATGACTAAACATCCCACCTAGCCTCAACTAGAATCCCACCAACGACCATTGACTTCCCACATATTTAACACTAAATCTCATAGTATCACACGTGATTCTCAATAGATTTCCCTTTACACCCCCCCCCAAAAAAAAAGAAAAGAAAAGAATCTCACAGTATAAATAGAAGACTCAAAAACAAACTCAAACCCTAAAAAGGGAAGGACTAAATCAATCCTTAACTAATAAGGTAACTTAAACTGACTATGAAACTAAATTAATTAAGGAAATTGACTCAAAATCGAACTAGAGTTATAGAATCCTAATCCAGCCTAACTAAAACACTTAATAATAATTAAAATTAGGAAATGAAGGTACTTAATTAATTTCGTAGGCCTAGCTTCTACCCATTTTATAGGCCCATTAAAGTAGCCCATTACAATGAAAGCACATTGGATCAAAGGCTCAACACATACATAATCCAACCCAAATCTTATTTCCATTAAAATAAGCCCAATTTTGTTTTATCTGATCAATAGTATGATCATAAAGCGGGTCTCTTAACTTATTTAGAATACTTATCATTGATTTCCATAGGAGTATGAGTATCCACCTTCTTATCATCAGTCAAGTTAGCCAATTTTATAAGGTCATGAGTATATTGTGTTGGTTAATAAGATAATGACGATTGGAGTAGTGAACATCTACCAAGCCAAGAAAATATGTGAGAGGATCCAAATCCTTCATTTTGAAAGAGGTACGAAGAATATCCTTCAATGTAGAATTGACTTGAGTATCATCTCCACTCTAGTGATAAGAACATCATCCACATATAATAATAGAAACACCATACCCTTGGGAGGAGTGAATAAATAATGAATGATCATGATAACTTTGAGCAAAGCCAGCTTGAAGAATCACCTCACGAAAATTTTCAAATCAAGCTCTATGAGCCTGTTTCAAGCCGTACAGAGATTTCTTCAATTTACACACCATGGAGCGATCATGTGAAAAACCAAGAGGATGCCGCATGTAAACCGCTTCTTTCAATGACCATGAAGAAAGGCATTTTTGACATCCATCTGAAAAATAGGCCACTGACGTATAGCAAAAGAGCTATGACTACACGAACAGTTGTCATCTTAGTAACAGGAGTAAATGTCTCAGAATGATCAATACCATATTCCTTTTTATCTCTCTGAGCGATGAGGCAAGCTTTATAGCATTCAATAGAACCAACGGATTTGAGTTTCACAGAATACACCCAATGACAACTGATGATAGAAGTGTTTAGAGGAGTAAGCACTAGGTCCCAAGTATTATTATCCATAAGGCCTGAATTCAGAATCTATAGCCTCTTGCCAACAAGAAGGAATACAACAGGCCTACTGGTAAGAGTAAAAAAACAGAAGTAACAATATCTAATGGACCAAACAAAGCAAATGATGTAAAATGATCAAGAGATGCAAGCAAAGCGGTAAAAGCGGTAGTAAAAAATCCATATCAGTGAAGAGGTTTAGAAATCCTTGTGGAATGGTATAATATCGGAGTAGAATTAGAAACGAGAGGATCAATGGTTAAATCAACAGAAGTAGCAACGGTAAGTAAAGAGAGAGAAGCGGAGGAGGCAGGAGAAGGGTTGATGATAATGTAGAAGCTCACCCAGGCAAAGGAGGCAAGAGTTGGGACATTTCAGTTGGAGTCGTTGTCTTTCGCTGACCTTAATAAGGAAGAAATGAGACGGAGGAAATAGGAGATTTCATAATATGAGTATAATATAAAATATGCTCCAGGAAAACAACATGACGAGAAATGCGTATGCGACAAAGATGGATCATAACAAAGAAAATCTGTGTACAGAATTATATCTCACAAAAACATACAGCAGCTTGATGGAAAGTTTGGTGCATTCATGAGGAGGCAATTGAATAGAACACAAACAACCAAATACCCAAAGCAAAGAGGAGAAGAACCAAACAGACTGATAAAAAAGAAAGATAATTTAGCCCTTTCTGTTGTACATTTTGTATATATTTGCTGGTATTTTTTTTACTGGTATATAGGGCAACTTGCATATAAATAAATGCTCAATTGGGTGAATCGATGAAGGATATCACCACCAAACATATCTCTTATTTTTGGTTTTGGCAACAAGGTTTTCAGTTCCAATCAATTGACATGGTATCAGAGCAGGTTTTGATCCTGCCGTAGGTTTTGATCCCTCTTCCGGGCATCCTTCCACGTATATACGTTGTTCCGATCGGCCTACATGTGAGGGGGAATGCTGATATCCCTCATCGGTTAGAAAGTGGGACTTTGGTGTCTTCATCTACCTATTGGTCTCTCCTCTCATAAACCTGTGGGTCTCTCCTCCAACCATTATAGACCATAGTTGTAAAGGCGCCTAGGCAAACCAAGGCGATCAAGGCGACACCAGAAAAAAGGGGAGAGAAAGGCGCCTGGAGCCTTGGCAACTATGTTATAGACTTTTAGGATTGAATCTAACAGTTATGTAACCCAATTTGGTGCCATGATTGAAGAGAATCTGATGTTCTCTCACTTTAATGCTATGTTATTCATATCACATCCTTAGTCATTTTAAAGATGCCTTACAAAATGCAGTTGTCATTATTTGCAAGAAAATTGCTGGAAAAAAGTCGTATGAACTTGCAAGGTGATGTGTGAGGTGTTATAGGCCAAAATACTATATGTTCATTTAACTGAAGTTATTGCTGCAGAATAAAACGATGCAAATGATGTATGAAACAATTTACAATGCTTTGGAAGAGGTTGGGCTCGAGAATACTTATACACCAGAAGACTATTTGAATTTCTTCTGCCTTGGCAATCGTGAGACTCTAGATGGGAATGACATCCCAACTGTACAAAATCCAACTCCAACAAACTCTCCTCAGGTATGTCTCTTTATCTCTTAAACTACATTCCACCTTTTTCCTTTTCTTGTTTACCTTTTTTTTTTTTTCATTTTTTTCTTTTTTGGTTTTGGTTTTGGTTTTGGTTGGGGCTGGGTTTAGGGGGGACTTGGAAACAATTTCATTACGAAAAGGGAAATCTGAAATTCTCAACATACAAAACCAGAATATTCTCACTTCCTTTATCCTTTTGAGAATTTTTATTTCTTAAGTTTCATTCATCTTCTCTCCTGCCCATCAACTTATCAGTACTTGAATTGTCTTAGTTTATTAATTCCTTTTTCACAATTGTAAATTCTGATCTTTTTGCTATACAATTTGCTGGTGTTTTTGCCTACTTATTGCTTATGCATCGTGGTGTATCAGTCATGCATTTTTTTTCATTACCTGACTCAAATGCTTGTAAATTTGGAAATATAGGCACTTTGCCGGAAAAGTCGACGCTTTATGATCTACGTTCATTCAAAAGGCATGATAGTAGATGATGAGTATATTATATTGGGGTCTGCGAACATCAACCAGCGATCCATGGAAGGCACAAGAGACACAGAGATTGCAATGGGTGCCTATCAGCCTTTGCATACATGGGCTAAAAATGGATATAATCCATGTGGACAGGTAAGCTTATTTAGATATGTTAGTCTTGCTCTGGTACCGACAGCACACTAGAATCTTGTAATATAAATAATCTTTTTCTAATGTTGATTCTCTTGCAGAGTGTATACCTGACTCAGTATTGGAATGTTTTGTGTATTTTTGTAGATTTATGGGTATAGAATGTCTCTGTGGGCAGAGCACATTGGAATTCTTGAGGAATGTTTTACACTACCAGAGAGCCTTGAATGTGTTAGACGGGTTAGGTCCTTGGGTGAGCAGAATTGGAGACAATTTGCTGCTGATGAAATAACAGAGATGAAGGGACACCTCCTGAAGTACCCAGTGGAAGTTGATCCAAAGGGCAAGGTGAAACCTCTTCGTGGATGCGAAAGTTTCCCAGATGTGGGAGGGACCATAGTAGGAACCTTTTTTGCCATTCAAGAAAATCTTACCATCTAATCCACTAATCAATCAATGATTGCGGCAGTCAACCTCCCACGGTTCACAGTTCTAGAATTTTTGGCTCTGCAACAAAGACCAATCAAGCCAAAGTTTAGCAAATGCCACATGTGGAAAGGATCTCACTTTTTTGGAAACTATAGTTAGTAAGATTAGTGGAATTTATGCAGGTGTTCTTCTGAACTGTAAATTATGTGTGAGTTTCCACTCCATTATTTGTTGTCACAAGTTTTTTCAATAATACAAAACTTGCACTGTAGATGTATTGATTAATAACGAGTTAGAGGGATTTGTTTGTATAATTACGTTGGATGAAATTTTGGAGATAAATATTGTATATTTATGCCCATAGAGTAATAAAAGGATTAATTATGTGCAATAATACAGAATTAATTTGCCAAAGTTCAATTCTATCTTTTATTTTTTCTTCTTCTTGGTATTCTTTATCTCTTCCCTTCGCCTCATGGTGTGAGATAGAAAAACTTTTCATTATGTTATATCATTAGGGTAAAGATACACCAGCCTGGTAGTTCTTTTTTATGAGGTACAAATAGGAGAATTTGTCCTGTAAGCATAAGAGCTATTTAAATTCCATGAAACTCTCACAAGGGTTTATGGACAAAGATCGGGAAAGCCCTTTTGGGTTGTATCTGAATACATGGAAAGTGATGGTTTTATGGCAGCAACAAAAGCCCAAGCTCATGGAATTATTGATCTTGTCATGGTCGAAAAGAGTGGTGATTTCATGTAAACCTGTGATTTCATTTTGAATCATAGCATAGTTTGAATGAAACGAACCTTGCTTTGATATTTAGTTTTTTTGTCGGGGTAAAATAAAAATATTATTTATAGGAAATGGATGTAATTTATAATCATTCGGTCAGGATCGATCTAAACCGACCATAGATTAATAAAAGTATTAAATCCTGTGCAATAATACAGAATTAAATTGCCAAAGAATTTTCATTTTCTTCACACATTTGTGACTTGCAACATAATTTCTACTAGACGGCCTTCAAGGAAGGAATTTTCTTCACGGTCCACCTAGTTGTGCTATATGGAAGGGAGATGTAGCAGTATATCTTTCTCTGTATTGGAGAATCTAATTGAACATGTGTTGAATTCTAGACAAAAATTCAATAACATAGGTAGGGCCTTCCATAATTGAAGCAGTTTTTAAGTCACTCTGTTTTGGTGGAAACGAATTTAATCAGAAGAACGTGAGTGACTTATGGATGAAGGATTACACTAATCCATAATCCATGGATTGAAAACAGGTTAAACTATCGTACATGTCACAAATAGGGCCCTTATTACCAGAGAGTCAATTATGTTGTTAAACTTCTTTTGACCTCGAAAGGGGACTGTAAATGTTAAACATCCTTAAGAATGGGCTTAACGATAAGCGGTGCTAGTATAACCCACTTTTGCAGATGATCAATTATGTCCTTATTATCTGCCTCCACAATGACTTGAATAAAATCTTCTAATATAACTGCCAACATTGACAATCAAATCGCCGATACTTTACCCACCATTGGAATCGAGAAAGGAATGGGGTCGGATATGGCGAATCATGGACGATCATTGGAAGCAGTTTTTTAGTCACATGCCAATATTTGATGAGACTTAAATTTGGTGGAATTATCTACTTCATCTTCTAATCATGATTATTTTTCAAATCGATTTGATTTCTACTCGTTATTCTTAAGAAGTAAATTTTTATTTTGGTACTTGACGTAGAAAGACTAAAAAAATAAAGGCGACAGCCTTATACATGGTAATCATATGGTTGAGATATATTCTCAAATTTGACATATAGAATGACCAAAATTTACATTTAGAGATCTACCAAAAAAAAATTTATATTTAGAAAAATAAATTTTTGTTTTGGTACTTGGTGTGATGTAGAACCACGAAAAAACATGGTGGACAGCGTTGTATACCGTGGTCATATGGTTGAAAAACCTATAAAATTTTCTATGCCGCTCACGTAGGAGTTTTTTATTCATTTTTTTCTCTAAAAAGAAATAAGAAATTTCACCAAATTTATTTTGGAGTGCAAGTTAAACCTCTTAATTACAAGTTTATTCAGTTACATAAAGATATGGGTACAAGCTCAGCATGCCAGCACTGTGCCATGTTTGAGTGTGTCTGCTCCACCCCCTATGAAAATGACCCGCTACCATCCCATCCTATCCTCTCCATTGGGCAGAGCGGTTAGCTCCAGGAAAGCTAGCGGCATGCCCAATCCTGCCCATATATCTATGTATCCTATAAAAGTACATACTCAATTTTCTTTCCAATTTTTTTGATTTTCAAAATACCCCTGAGACCCCTCCTACGAGCTCTTTTTCCCACACGAATAGACGCATCTTCTGGTTCCGCTAACAAATAGGTACCTCCCCTCCTCTCACAAACAAATCACGAACCACTCTCTCTCTCTTACCATTCTCAGACACGTCCTGTCTCACTCTCCCATTTTTCTCTCTTGCGTCAAGAGCTTGGAAGCTCTCCCTAGCACTACAAACCGTTTGTAAACCGATTGTGAATCGGATAATAAAAACCTGTTAAATCAAACCGTATGCAAAACAATTCTGATTTTGATTGATTCCAATCCGGTTTGATTTTGATTTCACATAGGGGTGTCAATTCCAAGCCTGATCCAGTTATTAAACCAGTCAGGATTGAACCCGATATATTTAATAATCAGGCTTGAGCTAGCCCGACATGTTTAATAATCGGGCACTCCCGATATGGGGTCTTTGCCCGTGTCACACATCAGACGGATTAACCCATTCTAAGCCCGACCTAACCCGCTCGGTTACAACCCAACCCTTTAAGATAGAACTTGTAGTGTTTACTCAGAAGTATCAGAAAATTGTACGTGGACTTTCAGAGTGGTTTGGGTAACCATTGACAGCAATTTGTAGTGTTTACTCAGAAGTATCAAAAAATTTGTAGTGTTCTCAACTAAGTCATGCAACACAAGAAGAAAGTGGGTTTCCCAAACATTTTGTATGCTTTTTATTTTATGTGACGAGTTCTTCTATGAATTATTATCTTGCCAATCAGCTGGAAAACTGAGATGTCCACTTGAGACAAAACATACTGGCCGGGTTTTTGTACACGCTCCATTACACCATATAATATTGTGAAACTAATCTAAATCCTGAATTTTATCCATCGCCTCAACCATTGGCCATCACCATATGGATCATGTCACAAGGAAGCCATGGTCTTACCAAAAAAAAAAAAAAAAAGGAAGCCATGGTGAAGTAATCACACTTTTTCATGGCAAATAACATGTTCATTGCAAACTATAAAGATTAAGTGGAACTAAACTGAAACATTGGCATCCAGAAATTTCTAATGCCCATTTACACTTCATCTCACACCTACCTTTGATCATCCAGAAGCCTCACTATACGGCGTTTAGAGACCGTCTAGGGTTAAAGTGTTAAATAAGCCCATGGGCTGGTTAAGGTCCAATTCTAGTATCTGATTATAGCCAGAGTCCGACTGAGCCCGTCCAAGCCCGGCCCAGCCAAATTAGCTAATCGGGCGGTTACGGTGCAGGGCTTGAACTTGTTAACCCTAGTTAGGCCCAACCGAGACCAATCGGTTGACACCATGGTTTGAGGAATTGGTATCAGATCGGCTGATCTGGTGGATTCGTATCGGTATTGGTCCCTGACCGATCCCGTACTAGTGGATCGGTAGAGAAATGGATAAAAATGGGAAAAATTAATTTTTTAACAAAAACAAAGTCGATCTAGACCGATACAGCAGATCCGAATCAGTATCAACAGAGAGATTGATACCAATCCAATACCAATTACTAAAACCCTGGACTCGACTTGACACCCCTATTTTCACATTGTTACCATTTAAACCGCAAGCAACCCATAGCTCGATTGATTGGTAGCATTGCTAGTTAAGTGCATCGAATCGTAATCCTCTCAGGTTCCTTGCCCGGTCAGGTGCTCCGGTTCCTCTCATAGGGGGGCCGAAAATGACGACCTCACCCCCTGCCCGAACACGTTGCCCGGGTGGGGTTCAGTCGTCATTTCCACCTCCCAGTGAGAGGAACGGGAGCACCTGACCAGGAAGGGAACCTGAGAGGATAAAAATTCTGAGTGCATCCCCCCGATCACTATCTGCTCCATTTCTCTGCCCGGTCCATTTTCCAAAGTTCATCTAATAGGGGGCGGAAATGAAAACCCTACCCCCTGCCTGAACACACTGCCAAGGTGGGGTCCACCCCACTATTAGAGGGACTTGGGGAAATGGACCGGGTAGGAAATGGAGCAGATAATTCCCCCCCCTTCCCCAACAAGAAGGCACCCTCTTCTCCCCAAGTGGGTTTCCATACCCATATGAGAATGTGAGAATAGATCCCAACCATCAGATGGGCATCCACCATATGATTACACCCCCGCACCTTATAGATCACCCCCTCCCCCCAAAAAAAAACTGTTAAGGAAAAAATGCAGAAAAGGAAAGATAATGCTATGGCAACTCCTCCTAGAACGAGATAAGAGAAGTGATTTCTATTCTCTTCAGGTTACAGATATTTATATACCCTTCTAGCTAACAACTGTCCCTTCAAAAGCAATCCCAACGGAAATATTCCCATTCTGAGACGAGTTTGTTACAATTATTCCCCCATGACAATTCTGTTACACCTAATCATTTAGCACAGCAAGTCTTTTGGCCTTTCTGATGGTCCTGCGTGGGATCGTCATAGCAGTAGAAGGGCTAGTATCCACGTTGCTGGTATCCACGTCACCTGGTGATACTACCGTATCAAAATCACACAGACGTAAAGAATAACCGGAACGTACAGAATAACCAGGAATCGCAAATCCTTACCAAAGCGATTCAAGATTTAAATATTAACTCCTTTCCCTCCATACTTTACATTCTCTAACACTCTGAAAACCCTCTTCTCTTCGTCTCTCGGTCTCTCCCTCTAGTTACTATGCTGGCTCTAATCTCTCAATCTCCTAACTTTTGTTTCGAATGGGCAAGGGATCCAAAATGAGAAAGGCAAAAAAGGAGGCGAAGGGGCTTTGCTAGGCAAAAAAGGAGGCGAATGGGCAAGGGATGCATGCTTGTTAGAAACTTAGGTCTCATCCTCAAAAGCTAGCCATTAAGGAGAGGGTGCCCACTGCCCAAGTACCTATTAACCCACCCACATTCCTTTTCATATCCGATGCGAGACTATTCTTTTTGCCTTATGCATAGATATCCAAAAAATCTCCCCCTCCATGCGGATGACAAACATGTGGACTTGAGATCTCGATCTCCTCCTCCACGCGGGAGTTGACCTGGAGCTTGAGATCAAACCCTGAGAATCCTCGGCCAAATGAGAATTTTCACGTCCCAACTCTGATACCAAATTTTTAGGAACTTGGGTCTCATCCTTAAAAGCTACCTATTAAGGACATGGTTCAAAATTTCGTGATATATCGTCGAAATTTTGGTATATTTCGGTAAATTTTAGTATATTTCGTCGAAATTCCATAAAATTTCGATATATTTTGTTAAACAATGTGTATGTAACTATTTATACATAAGGGTCCGACCGTATACTATCAATCAAGGGTGTAAACCCAAAACACCACTTTGAGTTCATTTTTTTTTTTTTGCAATATGAAGGTTTAAATGTGTTTATTTAGCTTAACTAAGGGTGTACATGAAGTATCAGGCCTTAATATGACCAAAAATCCACCGAGATGGAATGCCAAAATATGGTAGAAAAAATACCATATTTCGATAAAATTTTGGTATATTTCAAAAATCTTGACCAGCCCAAAATGGCGAGATGAGACAAGATTTTAAACCTTGGTTAAGGAGAGGGGCACTGTACACGCCATTTTCTCTTGTTGTCTAGTGAGTAACTGAGTATTTCCTTAAGATTAGTCAAGCTCCTGTAGTTTACTTCAGTTGTATGAATATCCTTCTACGTTTTGCAATTAATGTTGGTTACATTGAATAAATACAAAATGGCAGGAATGAGGAGAGAGAGGTACTGTATCACTGTGTATGTTAGGAAATAACAGAAATACCATTTAATATGTCATCACAATATAAGTATGAGATTCTAATAAAAAAATGAAATATCCAATTTATCCTACCTAATTGATACTTCAATGTTTTATTTTTTATCACTTAATAGTCTTTTCACCATTTTGTTATTTTTCCAAATGTAACCCATCATTGTTACATGAATAATAACTTTTATTAAAATTGGTCACATTACATGTTTCCAGAGACAGATTTTATCAACCACCAATGGTGTTCCAATTATCTTCTGAAAACGTTTGCAGAACAGGTTTACCAAGGGGATAAAAAACGGTTTCTCAGCAAAGAAACTGAAAAAATAACTGTTCTAGTGTTTCCCAGCACAGTTCCAGAACAAAAACACCTGGTAAGGTTATCAAGCGGGCCCTCTGAAAACCCTCTTCTCTCCGTCTCTCGGTCTCTCCCTCTAACTACTACGTTGGCTCTAATCGCTCAATCTTCTAACTTTTGTTTCGAATGGACAAGGGATCCAAAATGAAAAAGGCAAAAAAAGAGGCAAAGGGGCATTGCTATTGCTATTGTACTGCGCGTTTTAAGTATATAGAAGGACTTGTAGAGCATGTGGATCATGCATGCTTGTTAGGAACTTAAGTCTCATCCTCAAAAGCTAGCCATTAAGGAGAGGGTGCCCAAGTACTTATTAACCCACCCACATTCCCTTTCATATCCGATGTGGGACTATTCTTTTTGTCTTATACATGGACATCCCAACAATCTCCCCCTTCATGCGGATGACAAACACGGAGACCTAAGATTTCGATCTCCCCCTCCATGCGGGAGTTGACCTGGAGCCTGAGATCAAACCCCGAGAATCCTCGACCAAATGAAAATTTTCATGTCCCAGCTCTGATACCAATTTTTTAGGAACTTAGGTCTCATCCTTAAAAGCTAGCTATTAAGGACATGGTTCAAAATTTCATGATATATCGCCAAAATTTTGGTATATTTCGATAATTTCAACACTATCGAGGCGATATGGGCTTTCGAAATGCAAAATATTTAAATTTTAGAATATTTCGGTAAATTTTGGTATATTTCGTCGAAATTTTGTAAATTTCGGTATAGTTTATTAAACAATGTGTATTTAACTATTTATACATAAAGGTTCGACCGTATACTATCAATCAAGGGTGCAAACTCAAAACACCACTTTGAGTTCATTTTTTTTTGTAATATGAAGGTTTAAATGTGTTTATTTAGCTTAAATAAGGGTATACATGAAGTATCAGGACTTAATATGGCCAAAAACCCACCGAGATGGAGTGCCAAAATATGGCAGAAAAAATACCATATTTCGATGAAATTTCGGTATATTTCAGAAATCTCGACCAGCCTAAAATGACAAGATGAGACGAGATTTTAAACCTTAGTTAAGGAAAGAGTGCCTAAGTACCTATTAACCCACCCACATCCCTTTTCATATTTGATGTGAGACTATTCTTTTTGCCTTATGCATGGATTTCCCAATAATCTCTTCCTCCATGCGGATGGCAAACACGTGGAGCCTGAGATCCTAATTTCCCCCTCCACGAGGGAGCGGACGTGGAGCCTGAGATCAAACCCCGAGAATCCTTGACCAAACGAAAATTTTCACGTCCCGACTCTGATACCAATTTTTTAGGAACTTGAGTCTCATCCTAAAAAACTAACCATTAAGTAGAGGGTGCATTCTGTCCTATTTGCAAAAAAGGGTTTGATTGTAAAAATCGTTTTATCATTCACGCGGCCAAAGAACATGACAAAGTCAGTTTAAATGCCCATTATGCAAGCAGTCGTTCACTGATCTTTATAGATACGTCAGGCATACACAAAATTATCAACATTAGGGTATTTTCTGTTCTTTCTTTTTTTATTTTATATTCTTTGAAAAGTAATTCTGTAGATGCTTCAATTCTTCCCTTTTTTTTAAAACGTAAATAAAAATAATTAGATTCTTTAGATTTCTGGGTGTGATTATGTTTTGTTTAGGATTGAATGCCCTAAATTATTAGCAGATCATATGATTATATGAATATATCAGTTAATTTCTTTGTGTTGTTAATTTAGTCTGTAAAAAGGACAAGATTATTGTCAAGAAAGATAATTGTTATGAAAATGATGGGGGAGAAAATTAGTAAATTCATTTTGTATTTCTATCAATAGCAAATTGCATATAGTTTAGTTAATGTGTCTTGGGATCGAATCTTGTATTTACCCTTTTAATCCTCCAACCACATGCTTCTCAAAATAATTTACTTAATATTGTCAAAGGATTAATCAACAGTGATGCATTACAGGTCCATACAACACATTAAAGTTCTAAACTTATTAGGCTGTCTTGTACTGTTGGCACCTTGCACTAGCACCCTAAACAATCAATGAGATAAGCCTGTGTGACACAATAATACAGAGATTGATTGAATTCACCGACACAGCATTTAATGAAAACAAACACTAATTAAAGAGAATAGCACTTACTGATGGAAAGCCTGAGAGAATACAAATCTAAAAATCAAATGAGGGTTAGGGTTTGTAGCTGAAACCTAGACAAAATCTCTCGAGGAAATAAAATGAAAACTGATTCTTTATATTGCCCCTTATGGCATTATTATAGTCTTTTTTAACTCAAGCGTAAGACATCCAATAAATTATATCGATTGGAATCATAATTGTACCTCAAACCCTATAATATTTACTTGCATACTAAGTAATGCAGGCCCCTTGGGCTTTACTTTAAATACTCAATACCAAAATAAGTAATTAAGGTAAAAAAAAAAAAAAAAGAAAAGCAAGAGATATTTGGCTGTATCCTATCCTTCTGCATCGTTCAACCTCAAAATTGTAGTTTGAGTCCGCTAGTCCTGGCTTAAACTTGGTTCAATTAGTATCAGACCTAAAATTGGACTCATCTTTCTTAAAACATGATGCTTTTATATAGTTCTTAGAAGTTTCTAATTATAGTACCTTTAAAAAGGGCCTCTTATCGACTCAAGTTGGTAGGAAAGGTTCCATTCCCCTGTTCACGTTATTGCGGCATGTCAAATTTAAATATTTTATATATTCATATTTTAGGTGACCAAGTCAATTGTACGCGGGATTTTGGTGATTGTCTCTTATTCACCACCCACTTAGATCCTAATGGAGGGTGTTGGGGTCATAAGTAGATGAAGTGGTTGTCTAATAGATGCTTTGACCTTACTTGGGAAAATAACATGTCTTCTAGTTTTATCTTGGAGACCTCATTTGTTAATGAATTTCATGCTTTCAGGAAGAAAATAGTTTAGATGTTCAAGGAGGGCGGGCCTTGGTGCAATAGTTAGGTTGCTCCACTGTGACCAAGTGGTCACTGGTTCCCGTCTGGAAACAGTCTCTTTGCGAAAGCAGGGGTAAGGTTGCTTACATTACCCTCCTCAGACTCATAGTGATAGGAGCCTCGTGCACTGGGTACGCCTTTTACTGCTGACATTTTGACCATGAGAACTGCATGTTAATCGAACCTGATCTAAAACGATCCATGTGCAGTTCATTTTTTTACCTGAAAAATTTTCAAGTATCTATATTAAGCCCTTTCTTTTTTAAGTAATGAATCCTGAAACTTTTCTTTGTTGATTTTCTTATTGTGTGTGTGTGTGGGGGGGGGGGGGTGGGTGGGTGGGTGGGGGGAGAACCACCGGAAAAAGGATAAATGGGTGAAAAGTTCAATCAGATTTGCTCAAATGCTTTTGAAACAGGTAGAAGCTTGGGCTACTAAAAAATTAAATTAATGTTCTGTAGTGCAAATTGATGGTGTACTAAGCATTGATTGTTATTGTTATGGTAATAAAGTTTTTTTTCATACCATCACTCTTATTTGAACTGTAAAAAAATCTTTGTAGAGTGATTCAGCTCATTTATAGATAAAATCAATTTTCAAGTGTTCTTATATTTAAACCTTTGGTTTCAACAGTTCTTCCAGTGTAAGAAATTGAAGGTTCTAGATGTATCTAGTTATGTTCAGGTAGGTCCATTTGAAACTGTTATTTTAATATACTTTTGTTTTTCATTCTATTCCTTATGATCTGATGTATCTTTTTGATCTCGTCTTCAAAAAACATATACCTATTGTTTGAGTTAAAATAATACCGCAAGCGTACAGGTCAATCGTAGCTATGGGTCGAACACGAGGAGATATACGTCACTCTATTTAATTAACTTAAAAGTAATGCAAAGTGAACCAAATTAAAGTGTTAAATTAAACTAATTAAACTAATAAAAATTAATGCATCCTAACTCATAAGCATCTAACAAAATTAAGGGACTAAATTGGCGTTCTAACACATGAGCATCTAACTATCAAACTAATGCAAATTGAAAGGAATAAAAATGCAGCCACACATAATAACCACATAAAAAGGAATAAAGGAATAAAAGTGCATCCACAAACCACAACCATATAAAAAAAATAAAAGAAATAGAGGGAGAAGAAGAAGAAGATAGAGAGAGATAGAGGAGAGCGAGAATGAGATTAAGGGTTTAGAGAATGAGATACCTTGATGTACTTGAACCGGATTGAACTTGCTTGCATGAATACTTGAATAAACTTACCATGACTTCCTCTTCTAAATCTCTAAGTCTTGTCATCAATATAGGAACTTAGACTAGGAAGCTTTAAACTGAAGCTATTACAACCATTAAACTAGACTTATGAAATCAAAACTAAGAACTTGAAAGAATAATCTTATGAAATCAAAACTAAAAACTAGAAAGCCAAAAATCACAATTTAGAAGGAAAAGAAGAGAAGAAATTTCACTAAAAATTTTACTCCTTTACAAGAGAGGGGCTAGAGGTATTTATAGGGGGAAGGAGAGAAGAAATAAGAGAAGAGAGAAAAGGGGGAGGGGCTCCACGATTTTGGAGCTCCTCTCCTTCTAAAAATCGTGGAGAGGAGAGAGAGTGCGAGAAGGGAATCCAAAAATAAAAGAAGAGAATCTTCTCCTTCCTCCTTTACAATGCTTGATCCCCAAGAAAAAAAATATAAATAGAAAGAGGGAGAGAAGAGAATATTGTTTACATAAACTTTCTATTTCTAGAAAAGTAAATTTCTAATTCTAACTTGTGCTTCCTTTGTAGATATCTTCTCCAAGCAATGAGATCAAAGCATCTTTGACTTTTCAACCTTCCATAGATGAGAAAATATCTTTCAAAATAAATCTATCCCCAGTAGACTTCCAAAAGTGCCCTTGAAAAGTTGGAGGAGAGAGAGAAAATGATGACTAGGATAGTGATGACTAGGATTCCACTCAACCAAATAACAAAATTCCCAATGTGCCCTCTAAAAATAGTGAGGCATTAAATGCAGCCCAGAAAAATCGTGGACACCTTGTGAGCCTTCAAAACTATGGAATCTAGTGGCAGTGTGGGTCCCTCCATGTAGGTAGCAGTCCTTCTCTCTCTTCAAGAATGCAAAATTATCAAAACGGTCCTGTACTTGCAATAGATCTCCACCATTGCTTAGAAATATCTTCTATAATATCAAAAATGTCATTGGGCAGTGGTAAAATGACTATGGGATTGCACTACAGCTCCTTTCTGACCCATTATCCATTCTTGGGCTGAAAAGAATAATCAACTGTACGGTGAGCTAGATGAATGCGTACTTGCGTTCCATCACGTCCAACTTGCTCCAAATTTAATCCTCTTTACAGCCATGGGAAGAAATATGGCAACTTTACGTGTAACTTGGGACATGCAGCTCCCGATAGTCCAGAATAGCCCAAAATAGCCCAAAACCTGAATAGCACAAGAAAGCACCAAAGTAACTCTGTCCAATGTGGTAAAATGTATACTTTATGCCCTAAGATTTCACACATAAATGTGCTCATCACCTATGAAAACTGGGATGAACATCTTGTACTAGAGCACTCTGACTGTGCTTGTAAAAGGGCTTATGTGGCCAATCAGGTAAAGTGCAAGACCTTGGAGGGATCATTATCTTTGTTGATTAGTGATGACATGTAATATATTTTTTCCCCTATGATTTCTAAAAGAGAGTATGGGTTAGCATTACTGTAGTTGTGACCTTGTCTGTTATACCCGCACCTATTTTTCTTCTTTTATCCTTGTGACGTGTAGAGGGTGCTGCCATGTATGCTGGTGAGCTGTTCACGATGATGGTCAAACCAAGTTACAAGGTTGTTGACTTCGACACGGGTCTGCCAGTCGAGGAAAGGTTCCTCAACCGGGAGTGGGGGAAATTCATCGACGGTGACTTTGTCAACTACCCTCCAAGTACCAGTCCTAAGAGCAAGGAGTATCAGACGGCACACCCCGTGTCGTCCCACTTAGACACTTCACTTAGTGATGAACTTAGCATTGCGGTGGGGAAGCTCTTCGAGATCACAGAGGTTACACCACGACGAGTGAAGGGTAAGTTATTGACCTAATTTTATTGTGTGCTTACTGCTCTCTCAAAGCCCTCGAGGTGTGGTACAAAAACCCTGACCTCTTAAGGTAGGAACTACCTTCCTGCTCGGATCGGATGCAAGGTTACTAGCTGCATCCGACCCTGCATCTGATGCTGCTAACAAGGACTCTTTTGGGTGAGACCCTATGTGGGGCTCACATGCCCTGTGTCGAGGATGCTGTTGGTGCCCTGTCATGGTTGACCCTACCCTTACCCCCCTTTTTATTCTAGTGACCTTGAATAGGCCTTTGGGGCCCAAGTTAGGATTTTAAAATTTGAGTAAGGACGACAATTAAATGACCCTATCCAAACAGACCCTAGGTTTACACTTATGAGGTCTTATCCGTGCTATAAGTGAGGTGGGTAGGACTATTCATTAGTCTTAGCTCATTTCTTACCTAACCTAATCGTGCTAAGAGAAGGGAGTTATGAGGGGAGAGGGTTAGCAAGGAGAAGAAGGAAGTAAAGAAGAGGGAAACGGTTGCTTGGACATGGAGCTTTAAAGAGGGCACCTCTTGTGTACCTCAAACCAGGTAGGCCAAGTGCTCTCCCCCTTCTCCCCCTTTTCTCTTTCCCCTTACTCGTTTTGAGCTTGGATGGCCCTTTGAGTTGCAACTCTAAGCTTGGGTTTTCCTTTTGAAACCCAAATGGTTGGCTTGAGCTGTGTTTGGTTTCCCTTGTTAGGATGTTGTCCTATTTCTTTACATCCTTTGAGATCTCCAACTAAATCTCTTGACCTAGGGTTCCAACTACCAAGGGAAAACCCCAAATCTGGAGATGAAGTGATTGGTCCCTTTAAACCTCCCTTAATCTTTAGATGATGAGTACTTTGAAGACCCAAATAGACCCTAGGACACCCCCTCCCTTGTCCCTTGAGACTTAAATAACCAAATGGGACAATTATAGGCTGTTAAGGACCTTAAAATCCACCTGGATTGCATCGGAGGCAGAACTCTGCGTGCATCCGATGTTAAATCTGATGAGGCTTGAGCCTGCAGGAAAGGTCGAATGCATGCGATGTTGAGTCTGACGTTGCATCCGATGAGGCCTGAGCCTGCAGGAAAGGTCGGAGGCATGCGATATTGCATCCAACGAGGCCTGAGCCTGCAGGAAAAGTCGGACACAAGGTCGGAGGCATGTGATGCTGAATCCGATTTTGCATCTGACGAGGCCTAAGCCTGTAGGAAAGGTCGGACGCAAGGTCGGAGGCATTAAAAGAGTGGGTTTAGGTGACTGTCTGGGCTTGTTTATTATTACTTATTGATATATATATATATATATATATTGCGTTATCATTCAAGCATGATTGCATATTGCATTTATTCTTATTTGATGATAATGATGATGTGGATTATGTTAGGTTACGGTGCCGGGAAGTACCGGTATCGGAACCCCGATTTATGTGAACTTGTATTTGCATGTCATTCTTATTTGTATGCACCATGTTGTGCTGGTACCCGGGTGTTAGATGGAATGAGACGTTGATACACCTGGATTTACCTCTCGACACGATAAGGTTCATGTAGCATATCTACGGTTAGGCTCAGTTCCCTATACTATGACCCTTATCAATAGTGGTTTAGGCGTCGGGTAGTCAGAGCACCTGCTGCCTGTGGAGAGTTTGAGAGGCCAAGCCAGGGGTAGGGGTCTGCCTCTGGGTGGTATGAGGCTACGGCCGGCTTGGACCCTAAGGTAATAACTGAGGCTTCCCTGTGGTGAAAATGGAAGGACCCACAGTGTTTCCCGAGTTATTGAAGTAGCATATACCCTTGACCTAGAACTGTATGTTAGGTGGCAATATGGTAATAATTACATGCACCATAGACTATCTGCTATGTATGTGTGTTTGTGCATTTCCCTCCCCCTCACTGGCTCAGTGGAACTAACCCCCCTTGTACACACCTTTTTAGATGATGTTGCAGGTGATGCTTATTTTGCTGAACTCGAGGTTTAGGCCTCGGAATACGATGATATCGGTACAGAGGACCCAGAGGCCGTGCCCATTGAAAAATTATCCAGGCAGCTAGGAATAGCATAAATAAGAAATCCCAAACAATTTCTCTCTCTCTTAAAAGGTGTGTTTTGGTTGGGAGGAAGAAGAGCCGCCATGACTGTCCTCTTCGTGCCTCACACGCTCTTACTCTGCTTCTTGCTTGGACTCTTCTTCACTGAATAAATCAGCATCTTGTTTTGAGATATTCATTTGCGTGCTCAGGTCAGGAAATCTATGACGCCAGACATAGGACTGATTTGGTTTAAAGAAATCTATTTTCTTCTTCTGCTTCCTTCCAATGTTAGGTTTAGGGTTCACGTTTCTTGAATAGGTTTTAGTCTCCAAGAGAAACATTCCTTCAATTTGTTTACTAGGGTTTAGCTTTGGTTTTCTCCAAAAAGGAATTTGTCGGATGTGAGGGAATTAAGTTGGAGTTGAAGAGAAATCAAAGAAAGTTTCTCCTTTGTTTTCTTTTTTCAATATTGCAAAATTTTCTCTTTCAAGCTTCTTAATTTGGGATAATTCCAATGAATTCTGTGAGCAGTTTCTTTGGATTTGGTTAACTGGTTTTCCATATAGAGGGTAGCATAGGAAGCACAGAACCAGGCATTCCCCAAGTAACCACCGAGCCATCGTTGCTCTTCCATTATCTTCTTTAGGTAGTTACCTTGAACTTCAATTCGTACCTGTAGCTGCCTCTGAACCAAGTCCTAATTTGATTCAAACGTGTTGCCAGTCTACCGTATACCCACTCAGGGATGAAAGTTACAAAGAATGGGAAAGTTTGCAGTGGAGGGAAGGAGGAAGATGAAGAAAGGAAAGGATGTAAAGGGTATTTTAGGTTGTTCATGTAGCTTTTCTTACTGGGATGGGGATTTGGTAATCTTTTCAACTTCATAACTTGTGATTGTAAAATATAAATTATATCTATCAATTTTATAAATTTTTTTATTATCTAGTAGATCTAGGCAATTCTCCCTAAACAAAAACTATAAAACACATCAATTATTATTACTTAGAAAACAAAAGCCACAATCAAGAGGAAAATAGGTAAAAACGTTTGGCAACACTGTTCCATTCTCTGTTCTCGCAAAATGAACCGGCACCAAAAAAAAAAATCAACAACACCGAAAACTAGGGCTGCAAGTTTGGCCCTGTCGGCCTGAACCTGCCCTGAACCCGAATAGGGCCTGGGCTAGATTTCTAACCCTGAGGGCGGGTTAAGGCCAGAAATTCCTGGCCCTAAGTCAGGGTCCGGTAGGGTCGGATCAGGGTTGAGACCTCGGGTCAGCTCGACCTTGATTTTGGCCCTGAAGAAATTTCTTTATTTATCAAAAAATAAAAGGTTTTATATGTATATCAAGTATTTAGCGCATTTGATAGTTTGTATTGTGTAAAATCCAATAGCTACCAAAAGATCTTGGGTTCAAGCCTCCTCTCTCACATCTTTTGTTTTATAATTTTAATTTAATTATTACAGGGCCAGGGCCAATCAGGGCGGGCCTGGGCCCAGCTAAGGGCACTCAGGGTTGGGCTAGGGTTTTAAAAACGCCCGGCCCAACCCGACCCTGTTGTAGCCCTACCAAAAACCATGTTCTACGGATGGAAATACCTTTCCAGCTTTAAAGAACAAAAAGATGGAAATCGTTCCTGATAACAAAATCAGCCGAGTTCTGCCCCTCAGTGGTTTCCGTCTTTGATTTCTAAAGCTCCACAGCATCCATCGGGCTTATACTCAATTGTATTGGGTTAGGATTTTAAAAAGCCCGGTCCAACCCGACCCTGTTGCAGCCCTACCGAAAACCATTTTCTGCGGATGGAAATTTCCAGTTTTAAAGAACAAAAAGATGGAAATCGTTCCCTGATAACAAAATCAGCCACGGTGGTCTTCAACCCCTTTTCTCATTCAACCACGCAACAGTGAAGGACGACCTGCGCTCAACCTCGGTACCATCTCCTCCTCCAATCTCGAGCTCCACAGATTCTATTGGGGGTAATCCTCAAGTGTAGCTGCTACACAGTTCCTCTTCCCATCGAAAAACCTTGAAAGGCCGGCGCCCTAGTTCTGCCCCTCAGTGGTTTCCGTTTTTGATTTCTGGAGCTCCACAGCATCCATCGGGCTTATGCTCAATTGTATCCACTCCCCAGATCCTCTTCCCAGCAAACAACCTTGCAGGCCGTCGCCCTAGTTCAGGTAAACGTGGTTTTCACCGTTGATTTCTGGTGCTCTGCAACCTCTGTCATCGATTTACCTACCTGGTTGTGGAAGCCCTAAAAAATTAGCCAGATATCTACCTGATTGTCAAGAGATAAGTCCATCTTCATTGGTAGTTCATTTTCTCTCTCTATTTTTTTTCTTTTCTTCTATCATATTCATACTTGAGTAGAGACACAGTCATAATCATCCTTAATTCCTATTTTCTGTTGTCTACTTTCTGTGTAAACCTTGACATAACTTAGATTGAAATTTTCCTAATAAAATGCTTTTTATCTTGTAATCCTGATTGTTGAACTCTGGTTTGATGCAGGAAGAATCAATTGATGCATTGTATTCAGCTGTTCATGTGATGTTGGATAATTTTAATTCCAATGATGGACTCGTAACGTCGGTAGTTCAGTGAAGAAATATATGAGTTCCTATTGATTTTGTAAGACCAGTATTAATTAATGATGCCCAAGGGAAATTAAAATTAAAAAAAATGCAGACATATCAAGTTCTGTTACGTATCTGTGTGCAATCATGTATTTGAAAACTTGTGCACTTGAAAGTATCTTCTTCCTTGGAGCTTTTGACATATATAATGATATAGAATAAAAGAAGAAATGGAGTGGTGTATGTATGTTTGGTGGTAATGGTATGTGGGTATATGGGACTAGGGATGGTGTTACCTTTTGTTTTTCTGTCTGTGCTGTTCTATCTATTGCTGAAATCAAGATGTGAGATCTGGGCAAGTTTTCCTTCAGACATTTGATGCTCGTGTCGTTGGCATTTAATTTTTGTGTTTATTAAATGTTGAATGCTTCATGTTGGTCTTAGTCTAGTCTTGGCTATTGCTTTGCACAACATCTCTGGATTTTATAATGTTTGCTATTAGTGATACTGTTTATCTCAGAAGGTGGAGATTAATACCATTTCATGGGAGTGTTTGGAGATTAATGGCATTTATGTAAATATTAGCAATAGTTATATCAGACTGTTCTAGAACAGGATTACTAAATGCCATTAATGTTCTTTTTCTGTTCTGAAACACGTTCTGAAACAGGTTTACCAAACACTCATTTGGAGGCTAAGAACACACTTTCAAACCAGAAACAAGAAAAACTGTTCTTGCAAAAGAACAACATTCTCAGAACAAGAACATTGCTAAACATAGCCCTATTGTATCGTCTTCATCATCATCGTAGGTTGTGGATGAAAGTGGGATGTTGGAATGGCCCAATCAAATCAAAGTTCCTGAGGATTAATGCATTGTTTGATCTGATTGAGTTGTGCCAAACCATACCGGATACCCGATACTATACCGATTAACACCCTTAATTGTGGGACTGGGTTTTCACAAGGTTGTGATTTTCTTGGGCAAGAGTTCTCTATGGGAGAGTGTGGCCCCTACATGTGTGCGAGGACCAGTGAGAGCGCGTACGACGACATCGATAGGGTGGTCATTACCGCCTTTCATGGGGGCAGGGCAGTCATTCTGCACCCATGTGTCTCAGCACAAGGGTACACTCCTCCTCCCCCCCCCCCCTCCAACAGAGAGCATTTCTCCCATTTTCTTTCCAATTTTATTTATGGGAAAAAGAACCCTACCTAGTCATGTGGCCAACGTGGCTCCTGTTCCTAGACACAGTGCTACCCTGCTCCATTGAAAGGAGGAAATCCCGCCCAGGTTGATGCTTGTGCGCGCACTCCCATTGGCCAGTGCGTGCATGCGGGCTCTTAGAGGCCCAGACAGCGTTCTCTCGCCCTTTATTAAGGGTGTCAATCTTGGATCGGAACCGGGAACTAACACTAGGAATCGGAACCGCCCCACCCAATAGTTTATTGGTCCAGTTTTGGATCTACTATTAAGTTATTGGTCCAATTTTGGATCTGCCGATTAAGTTATTGGTCTCCCCACGGTTCTAGAACCGATAGACCAATTAGAAACCATTGGAACCGGTACAAATCCACATCCTAACCTTATATTTTATATAATTCTTAAGACTTAAAAGGTTATGATAACTTAGGTCAGGCCCTTTATTTTTTTATTATTTCAATTTTGATTGGTACCTCTTCTCCCATATATTATTTGAGGGTAAGAGAACGCTGTCTGGGCTTGTGTGCTGACTAATGGGAACGCACGCACAAGCATCGACTTGGGCGGATATCCGCCTTCCATGGGGGCAGGGTAAGGATGTCAATCGGTTTGGATCGGTTATTTGGTTTGGTTCGGTTCCAAAGAGTGTTGGTGTGATCCAGAACCGAACCGAGAACCGAATCGGTTATAAAATTGGACACTCAAACCGAACCTACTCGATTTCGAATTTGGTTCTATTCAGTCCTTACACGGTTCAGTTCCGGTTCTTGTACTCCGTGACTCGGTCCGTACACTGTAATATACAATCTGTAGTATAACATATTATTGTACTATAATATTTAAATATATTAGTATTATAATATAGTAATATACTTAATATACTAGTATCCAATTTCGTTTTGGTTTTGGAATTCGGCTCTTGTGTTGGATCTAGAACCGAATTGGTTATGAAATCCACTACTCAAGCCTAACTGAATTTTATTCGGTTTGGTTTGGTTTGGTTTGGTTTGGCTTATTCGGTCCGGTTCTCATTTGGGTTTTCAATTTCGGTTTGAATTTGACACCCTTAGGGCAGAGTGGTATTCCATGGGGGCAGGACCGTTTGTGTGTAGGCACACTCGCCACACGACCAGGTAGCGTTCTTTTCCCCATTATTTAATTAAAGAATAAAGATTCGACTGTTAATTTAAAAGTCCATTTGGGAATGCTAACTTAAGAACATGCCTTAAAATAAACTTAGTTTAGGAGGGTGGTGGTGTTCCTGCTTATTAATTGAATATAAAACAAGAGGTAATATGTGCTAGTTTCATGATTTGAGAAAAAAAAATTTGATGGTGGGTTGCATATCTCATGTGATTGAAATTGGTCTTATTATAATATTACTGAATATATGTAGCATGAGAAAAGGCTTGAGTTGTCGAATATATGTAGCATGTGTTGGGGATTTTTTTATAAAATTTTTGGACTGCTTGGAACTGATTAGGAACCGGAACCGGCCCACCCAGTAGTTAATGGTCCTGGATCTCAGGTTTGGAGCCGATTATTTTATTGGTTCGGTTCTGGTCATGACCTCTTTAGGACAGGAACCTTTAAAGAACCGGTCCAATTGACACATCTCTCTAGGTCATGAGATGTGGGACCCATCCGTACACTAGTATGCCAGCCAAGCCTCGCTGAGGGAGAGCGCATCACGTCCATGGCTACCCTTCGAGGGAGACCAAAGACTAAAGGGGGTCAAAATCAAACCGAAATTGTACCGAGCTGTTTACACTGAAACCGTGAAACTATTTAATAAATTGTTCGTTTTGGTTTAAAATTGAGACTATTTAGTTAATCAGTTTAACCGAAACGAATCGTTTAAGCCGAAACAAATATTAGTATTATGTAATGGCAATAATTAAGCATTAACGGTAACAATAAATAATTAGTAAATATATAATGGTACAAATAAACAATTATTTAAAGAAAATTTATAAGAATTCAATTCAAACTTCCATTTCAATAAAAAAAATAATTAAAAGACATGTAATAAAAAGTAGCCGTTTGAATAAAAAAAAGTAAAAAAACCTTATAATACCGATTAAACTGAAACAGTTTATAAATGGTTTCGATTTCAGCATGTGAAACCATTTATTAAACTATTCACTTTTGATTGTACATAAAAAAACTTGCACCGAATCAAATCGAACCGTTTAACACCCGTACCAAAGACCTAAAGTTAGGAAATTCAATTACGAAGAGGAGAAGTGCGATATTTGCGGCCTAATCTTTGTCCTGTGAGAAGACAAAGCAGGGGACGGAGATGAGCGAAAGAGGAGCAGATGCAAAGAAATCAAAGTGGCCAGAGATGAAGCCCAAATGAGATCTCCACATTGCGTTCCTCGGAGACACTCATCTCTTCACGGTACCAACTTTTCTTCCATCCGTATTTGTTTAATCTTCTGTTGGGTAGAGAGTTGATAGATAGTTGTCAAGAATTTTTAATAGTTTTGAAGGGAAATGATCGTTGATGTGGGTGCTGGACTTCAACTACGCACTAACGAAGCATCTTTACGCATTTGTACTTTATAGATAAATATATCCGAAGAATCCAGTATATATATATTGGTGGAATTAATCTATGCTGCCACAATTGTCATCTTTTTCATCATTTTCAGGTTCAGAATTTCTTTACATCTGCCAAATCGAAGACGTTTATCGCGCTGCGGAGTCCGTTGGTTTCATTCACCAAGGGAGCTTGGGCCCAGCGAAAGGAAGAAGCTTTTAGGGACAATGACTGTATTTCTGTCAATGACCCTGTTCTTGCTGAAACTATATGGGAGTCGGGCCTCTGGAATATCTTTTCCGATATTAAAATTTGGGGGAAATCTGCTGTGGGTTTAAATCCAAATATCAGATTCTACAGGTCGATCGTATCTTTTCTCTGTTGAACTACTTCTTTCTTTCAAAAACTTGATTAGAATACGCACACGATTGACTAGTTTTCGGAACTGCTCACAGAAAACTAGATCCCTAAGTGAAACCGAATTGCTAAATCAAGATCAAATTAGTTTGAATGAATATAAATTGGGTCACTTGTTTAAGAACTACCCTTTTGGGTTCTGTGTATCCTCCTTTATGTTCAATTCGTCGAACTATGCCAATGGAACCTTTTCATTTCTCTGTGTCAACGAGGGTTGAACCAGCAACCTTATGATTGCTTTCTGTGAATTAACTGCTTAAACCAATGAACCACTAACTTAGTTCCCATCCAAAATGCTGTCTTCTTCATGAGTGTAACTAATTGTTGGCATCTCAGGTACAAGGTGGGTCCAGTGCTTTGGGAGGCATATTGATGAAAGTGTTGATCTTTCGGATGAGTCGTACTTATTATACATTGTTAATATTATCTTAGTGGTGGTGTAACGGTGTAAGGTACAAAGGCAATAGTCATATAGGCAGCAACCAGGATTCTTCTGAGTCACTAGTAGGAGGAGAGACCGTCTTTTATGATTCTAGACAAGGTATTGTTTCGGAGGTAAAAATTTTTCTGTCATTCCTTCTAACTTAGCATGCTTGCATGAGGACTGCACTTTGTCCATTATTCAGTTACTAAACAGCAACTTGGGGGAAGATTTGCTTTCTAAAGTTGGTATTTTCCATTGATAGGTGGCTCCTGTTGAAGGGATGGCACTACTTCACATTCATGGCGATAAGTGTATGCTACATGAAGGCCGAAACATTACTAAGGGCATCAAATATATCTTCCGATGAGATGTAGCTTTTGCTTGACAAGTGTTGGAGCTTTGCCATTCAAGCAAAATAGGTATGTTATTCACTTCAAGTTTCTTTTACAACATTTATTTCTGATTTTCTTGTTTCTCCCAGTAAGACAGCTTTTTGGCCTTTTCAATTCTTAATTTTAATACTCCTGTTTTATTGGTGTATCCATTTAGTGCACACACAGCCACCATTGCTGCAAGTACTATTACTCTTATGATAAATAAGATGGAGATCAAGGATCTCAAAGTTTAAAAAGTAGCAGCATATAATAGAGCATTTGATATACATGGAATCAATCCATTTCTGATACATGTATTTATCAAAGACACCACTATGCTTTTATTGTGAATCATGAATTAGCTTGTGGTTTCGAGCTGCAAAAACCATGATTCCTGCAGCTACACTATTTGAACCATAGTGATATCAAGAGCCAGATCTCCAAGGCTTGCTCTTAACATTTCTAACTCCACTCTTGGGTCTCAGCAGTCCTACATGTTTGAACCTCAAAGTTCCCTTTTTTAGTTTCGTACCAATGTCAAAGCTACTGAGGCATCCCCACATTAGTGAAGCCTCTTATCTTGGTTAGTGTCTTCAAAACTTTTCCATTGGGGGATAAAGTAAAAGTAAAACTGCTTCCAAACTTGCTTGTAACGAAGGTAAGTATATCAACTACGATGGATAGTTGTAACCTTAACTATTGTGAAAGTTGCACATTGTTCTGAATGATTCAATTGGATCTGATATGGAATATGAATGGCTGCTTATTCACAATTTTATTGGCTATTAAGTTGATGCCATTCAATGGTGTTTAGACTGCTGATTGAGTGTAACAACTCTGTTGTCTAGACATCACTTCATCACTTCAAGACAACCTTTGTGCTCCCCAAGGATAAGAAACGTCCTTGTTAGACAGACACACACACACATAGTGACTGACTGGAATTTAAACTGTTATCTTGGCCAATGTGAATAGTACATTAGCCACCAAGATAATACCAAATGGAAGTTTGAAAAATAGGAGGGTTTGCAGATGTCTGGTGAAATTATGAGTTGAAAGAGGAGATCTGATTTATTCATTTATTTATTTTGATATGCCATGGTTATTCATTAAATGTTTCACCAGTTAATTACAACAACTGATAAAATCACAATGCAGTTCAAGTATTGATGTTTACGTACAACAAGCTCAACCCTGAACCTGCTATATGAGGGTGTTTTAGCCAGTAGTATGGAGGCATAATATTGTGGTTAATGAATTGTCTTGGAGCTTCTTGTTTCTGCTTACACAAAAAGGGTATGAAGAAAGCTTACTGTTAGAAAACTCCTTGGTTAATGTATGAGGAAGAAGAAGGATGAGCAGCTTGGCTATGATAATTCTTTTATACTGTAAACTGCTCCTACCATGAATTGTATCTGGAGCTAAAGCTTAATGACATTACAAGATTACCATTTTCCTATTAGTTCTTGGAGAGCATCTTCTGCACTCTTTCGTTATTGAAATATATTTTTGGCATGCTACTTGTTCTAATGTTAATATAAGATTTATTTTTGCACCCATTTGAGCATCTTAGAGTGATATCAATGAGGTACTTTTAACTAGGCCTGTAAACGGATCGGATTCGGCTCGGATGTAATTGGATTCGGATATTTCTTGGTTGAATGCGGATACCTCTAAACGGATTCGGATAGATTCAGATTTTCGATCATTTGTTTACACCTCTGCCTTGTGTAACCCGAACCTTCCTCCCCTAGTGGATACAATTCACTCTCAATCCATAGTTTTAGATCTTGAGTCTCTTTTCCCCATATTCTAGAACCTGTTGAATCTTCAAAAACCCTCAAGATCGTTATTTATTTAATTTTTTATAATTAAGTATTCGGATTTGGATTTTTATCGGATTATTCGGATTTTTTTTTTGGATATCTCTAATCGAATACGGATGCCCCTAAACAGATACGGATGCGGATCGAATTCGAATTTTCGGTTATCCATTAACAGCCCTACTTTTAACTTGAGAATGCTGATACACTTCCGTTCCTGCGCACCTATAAACTGCTGGAATAGGCAGGCTGCTTAAAGGGCCTTAAAGGGGAAGAAGTTCTATGACAGTTGATGTCCCAAATGTCTAGCTTGACTTTATTATGTCCAAATTTTTATCTGGTGCTATCTGCTACATATGTATTGATCCAACCTTAAGACTCTTCCCTAATCCCTACTCCTATTTATTTTCTTTATCTTAAGTTATAATGATAAAAAAAAATGATTATATTGTGTTGTAATATAATTTTTATGTAGATTCTTTCTTCAACTGTAGTTCTTCAATCAACAGAACTAGTACCAAATAATATTCCCTCATATTTCAGGTCACATGTAACTTTCAGTGTCTAATTTAAGTAGCAAAGTACTGTTGTTGATGTATCAATATTTGGTTAGTGAAAATCAGTACAAAAAAAAAATGATAGCCGATGAACCAACACAAGATTAGATTTCAAACAATGGAGGATGTAGCTTGCCACCATCAAACTATCATTTATTTTGTTAAAAAATATAAATAAAATTTCAAAAATACGACATTAGTGTCGAAGGATCAACACTATGGGGGATGGGGGAATTTTAGTTTTTGCCATGTTTGGAGGATTTGGTCATTCTAGAATGTAGATTCAATCTGAAATGGAATAATAAATATATGTAAAGACTAAATAATATCTCTGGGTTTACTATATCAGATGGGGCCGCCCAGGGGTGGCCGTCGGGACGACCAAGGTGTTGGGGAAGGTGGGGGAGTTATGGTGTAGGGATCGGGGTGAAAGGATATCACATACCAAGAAATGCAGATCAAAAGACTCAATCAACTGACCATAGTCCCAAACATGCTTCAACAAGACATGCTAAACCTCCAAACCAAGGATATGATATAAGATTGAAGGATTAATGATTATTTTGAAAGTAAAATTTAAAAAACGGTGTATTCAAACCATTCCCTAGATATCCAATGGTTAGATTTGTTATAGCACTCTTCTACATGACAAATATTAGTGTGCCTGTTAAGGAGACCTGAAAATTTTTCGCAAAAAATATTAGCTGAAGTTTTGGATATTTTTGGCAAAAAAAGACTCACGTTTTCCTTTCACATCCCAATGTGCCTTGGTTGTTTCTGTATACAAGCTGAGACATTCCATTAAATACAAAAAACATAATAATTTTTTGCCCTGGTGCTCCAATTGACTTACCTTTTTTCCTTACAAAATAATGAAGAATACCTAATTTATGATTTTATTTCACCAATGTTTTGAAAATAAAAAAACACCAAAATTGTCATCAACCAAAATCTAAGGCCAAGGTCCTCAGCACAGGAGATCATGGGCTAAACAAAAACAAGAAACCAAAAAGGGAGGGGGAGATGATTCACACAGTTTTGATCTGAGATGCTGGCTTGCCTTCATTTTCCCTACTCTCCCATGGCCCTAAGACTAGCTTTCCACAACTACCAAGTTTTCACTATCGCCTTTACATCGGTATATTCTTCTTTATCCATTCCACCAAGGAAGGTAAGCAGAACCCTTGTCCATATACAACCAAGAAGATGCAAGGAAAACCAATTCAATAATCCAGATAGACAATACCATCTGGTTAGAATTCTTGTCTAACTTCCAGAAATTTTTTCATCAGCAGAGACATTAACAAGCTTTGGTCGACCAGACTGATCCACTACCACTTGCAAACCAAGTGCTGCAAATTCAGGTAAATCAACCGACCCTTGAACCTTCAATTCTGCTACTTCCCTTTGATTTTCTGCATTTCCTGCCAATAAATTCCTCACCATCCAAATACCCCATTCCCTTAAGAAAGGGTTATCTTCATCAGTAACACACTGTTGCAATAGCAGAGGAATTCCATTATTCTGCCTAATTTCATCTTGTACATGTTCCCTACGGTACAAGCAATTCCCTATGACACCAACAATGTCTCTCCGGAATCCTTTGTAGGGGCAGACCTTGAGTGAGTTAGAAGACATGTATCCTTTACGATTTTCACAACTCTCCACTTGCTTGATAGATTTCTTGATTATGGCAGGTGGCTCAAGGTTACGAAGTAAATCTAACATGAGTTCTACAAGTCCGGCTGACAGTAATGATTCAATAACACCAGCTGAGCTATCCTTCTCGGAACTCAGCATCTCGTCCCGTGCACAAATATCTCTCAGAGTGGTGAGTGAATACCCAAGAACGTCGATTGCAGCAGAGCCCGTTGGAAGACCAAACTTTTCCTTTGAAACACAATCGAGAACCCCAACTGCTACTTTCAGTATTCCAAGAACACAGTTTGCGAACTCATTAGATACAGAAATTTCAGTCATTTTCTTGTTCAAACACTCAGCAACGGTACTCAACAGAAAGGCTTGCTCCATGGTAAAATGGTTATCTCCATACTTAAAATTACCGGCATTCTCAACTAACCTTAATTCAGAGAATAAAGAAAGGAAGTGGGATTCTTCAAAACAAATTATAGAGAGAAGCAACTTAAACCAATCTTCTTGGAATCCAACTGGTAAAACAAAAACAGAGAACAGAGACATAGGATATTTAGAATAAAATTTGATGGATGGTGCTTTATGGCTTTATGTTTAGGGTTTATTTTGTTATTTAGGATGAATATAAACGTGTAATCAAACAAAGAAACTCAGAAATCAAACCTGTTGAAGCAGTCCTGACAATCTCGATGAGGATAGGTAAACCTTGGACACCAGAAAGCTCCCTAATTCGCTCATGTCTTCCTTTACAGCAATTATATATGACCATACACAAAGGATCAAAAACCTCGACCTTGTGAATTCTTGCAATATCCAAGAACACAGCCGGAAAGTGCCAATCCCAAACAGCAGTCCGATGTTCCTCCCCACCTAAAGAAACATTCCCAAAAACCTGCAATCCAACTCGAACGAACGAATAATCGGAATTAGAACCTAAATCCACATATGACGAAGCGATGGATACAACTTCAACACCATTTTCTCGGACAAAAGAGTTCTGGTTAACAATTTCCCCTGCACAGAGGTTTCTTAGAAGTCTGAGAGTGGAGAAGATAAGGTGAGGATGAACCGAAGATGAAGAAGAGAGCAATCTGGAGAGTTGAAGAACAGCAGGGAGAACGTCCTTGTAAGCTAGGGCAGACCGGCCGCGATCAGTTCGAGCGGCTTCCGTGAGAAGTTCTAGGGCTTCGTCTAGTCTATACGAATTTGCCGCAACGAGTAACCGTCGGAGGATGTTTTCAGGTACGGTGAACTCCGATGGTGATGGCCTAACCTCCATTACTAATGAAGTCGAATCGGAAAGAGTCTGTTTCATAGCTTTGTTGTAGCCTCAGAGTTCAGAGCTTTCAGAGATGTTCGTCGCTCTCCTTCAACAGAAATTTTCTCTTTTATCAAACTAAAAGGCTCTTTTCCGGGTTTAGGGAAACTAACGAAATATGGAAATCAGTGGAAAACAATATGGTCCTTAGATGCTATTACTTAGAGCTGAAGATACAATGTATCGCCGGAACAATGTATCGCCGGTAACCCACGGTTCAAGTATCGGTATCCGTTTTACCCAAAAGAAAAAAAAAAAAGACATCCGTACTAAGGGTGTCAAAATCAAACGAAAATCGTTTATCGAAATCGAATCGAGTTGTTTAAATTGAAAACATGAAATCATTTAATAAATGGTTCAATTATTATTTTAAAATTAAGGTTATTTAATTAAATGGTTTAAATTGAACTGAACCGTTTAACCGAATAAATCGTTAAACACTCTTAAATGTAAATAAATATGACAAAAACAAATAGAAACCATTTACTGAAATTGGATCGAACCGTTTAAAATTGAAACCGTAAAACCGTTTAATAAATGGTTCAATTATGGTTTCAAAATTGAAACTGTTTGCTTCAACGGTCTAAACTGAAACTGGACCATTTTAACACCCTTATCCGTACCCAATACGGATACAATACAATACCAGTGCTACCGATATCGGGAGGGTAAAATTATCTAAAAGACCAAGATATCAATATTTTTTAGGATAAAACTATCCGATCTAATATAATACACCAATGGTTTTAGTGCACAGTATTGGATCGGGTATCGATAATCTTCAAAATCGATACAGTATCGGCATGGATCAGCTGTAAGAGAGAAGTTTATTCCTGATTTTCCTTAAAAAATGGGTTTTTTTTTATTACTATTATATCCCTTTCTTGTATCGTTCTATTGATACGGTATCGGCCATTTATTGGTATCGATCACCTTCAAAATCGTATAGTATCGATCGTATCGGGTGATCTGATACTGATACCTGAAACCATGAATACGACCGATTTGTATCGATAATGATATCAACCAAGACCATATACCAAATTGGTGGTACAAAAACTAGGGACAGCGAAATAGTAAAATAAAAATGCTCTTTTTTTTTTTTTTTGGTTGAAAAATAAAAGTGCATAAAAGTGCATATTGAATTCTTGAGTAGAAAGGTCTTGCATATTAACACTTTTGTTTGCCAGAGCTTAAAAAGAATAAAAATACATTTGTTATTGCCAGTTCATTTTTTTTTGTTCTTCGGAATAAACTAGTTGATGAGAAACACAAAAAACGAAACTTTCAGGTCGAACTTCTTTCTTGCAACATATGTCTACTGGCAAATGAAAGGAACGAAGCAAGAGAAGCATTAGTACGTTTTTTCCTAGTTTTTTGTAGGGACAAGGTTGTGCACAACGCAAGCTAAAAAATGAAATTGCACATCCCTTCACATATCACTATTTATGTGAGGGGGTGATATGTCATAAATGCCCTTCCCACTTTTGTCAGATTCCAAAAGAGGTTCCTTCATTCGCCTAAAACTGTAATCGGGCAGTGTAGGGAACCCTCTCCCTTTTTAAAAACAATATCTTGTTGCTGACACGAAACATGTCGAAGATGTTGCACATTTCATCTCCTCTCTCGCACCCCCCCTCTCTCTCTCTCTCTCTCTCTCTCTCTCTCTGAAATTAAACCATGCATTCTTCAGTCTACAGAACCATTGTTGCAATCAATCTCTCTTCTCCTCCCCTCTCCTGAGATTAAACCAAACAACCATCTTTTCTTTTGTCTTCTCTTTATCTTTCTTGGCTACTCCCTGACGGAAAGATACAAACAGAGAGAGGACGAGCCATCATCACCGATCAATTTTCTCACCGTTGAAGCTTGGTGGGAGTGTTACCAAAAACGTGTTTAAAACTCCTTTTTAAATGCGTTTCCGTTTTTTACCATTTTAAACATATTTTGTCGTATGTTAATTTTCCATACATACGAGAAAAAATGTCAAACAACAAATGGCTAGTATTCCCGTTTTAAACGCGTTTAAAATAAGTTCCCATTTTTTTAGTGTTTTGTAAGACCTTGGACTCGTTAAACAATGACTTACTTAACTGACCACATCTCTCTATTTCGAACTTTGGTCAACTTGATTCTTTCAACGACGTAAAGATGACTTGAAAGACTACATTTCTCATGATGTCACCTTCAACTCAAAGTCAATGCATGAACCCCAAAATTGATTACAAATTGATGCATCTACTGATAAAGGTTTCTAAAGCAATGACTCCCAATTCCAACTAAACATGCATCACTCCATGAGTGTGTTGGCTGTATTGACAACAATGAGCAATACCATGGCCAAACCACATTGCTGAACTTTGGACATTATGGACCTTTATGGTATATGAATTGGAAATTGATATTGGATGATATTAGATGACATGTTTTGGAGCTTACAATGGGCTGTGGAATATATATGGATTAATTTAAGATGTTACAGTTGTTTTGAACATTAGAAACATGTATTTCAAATAAAAATTCCTCAATTTATATGAGAATAGTGCCCTTTTTTTTTAAATATAAACGTTTAAAATCCGTATCGTCCATTTTCCGTTTTTAATTGTTCTATTTTTTTTTACCGTTTTATTTGACCATCCGTTTATAACTTTTTTACCGTTTAACCCGTACCGTGAGACTCCATTTTTTTTGCCGTTCCCATTTTTGCTAACTATGGGTGGGAGTTGATAGCCGGAAGAAATGACAAAGTTGAAGCAGAGATTGGTGTCACAGGTTTCGGAGATGTATCATAATGATTGCACCATTTAGCCTCTTGTTGCTGCGTCGGCATTCGACTAGATCCTAATTTGGTATTTGGTGGGAGTCGACAGCCAGAGGAAATGACAAAGATTGGTGTGGTAGGTTTTGGAGATTGGGATCATATTTCTTTCTGTGATTATTGGGTTTGTTGCTGCGCTCGAATGCAACATCCCTTTAATTTCACTTGGAATTTTTTATTATCATGTCACCAAGATCAACTTAATTGGTAGATGGTGAAATATTGACCATGTTACATTCAGTTTCATTCTATTTCACATATAATTCTTCGGCTGTGTTTGGTATGTATTTTTTGAATGCATTTTAGGTTGATTTTGTATTCTCTGAAGCTAAAAATAGCTGTTTTTTCATTCTAGAATGTGAAGTCAACCTAGAATGCGTTCCAGGAATGCATACCAAACACAGCTTTCATTTCCATGGGATTGTGAGTGACTCTGGGGGGAGGCCCAATAGTAGATGTCAAATTCAGAACCGCATAAAATACAGGATGTTTTCATTGTGCATGTAATTGTTCATTATCATTTTTATTGAAAAGGGTTCCTTCATTGATGATATATGGATGGAGAATGTTCCAATTGCCTATCTATTTTTCTCAGCTTGTGAGGTGAAACAAGCTTTGTTCTTATTTGGGTTACATTGATTCATGCAATGGAAACTTTGAGCTTAAAAGAGCAATTGTTCATGATTCATGCATGAAATTACCTATCTATTCTTCATTTACCTTGATCTGCCCTAGATATTCATTCTGTCTTTTAAGTCATTCTAACCTCTTTCCCCTGCCCATTATAATTGAGATTTTTACAATCTTGATGAGGAATTTTTTTTCTTTATCAATACTAATTATTAAGATTATATGGAGTTTTAAAATGATTAGTTTGTCCTGTGCATTAAATTTGTGTGGTCTCCAGGACAAAGTATAGGTCTATACTCTATACCAGTCATTGAGGGCCATAGCACTAACCAAGATTACTCTCAACAGTTTTTTGGGGATCGAGATGTTCTGATCATTCAGTTTGCTTTGCAGTGATTGGATTTGATGAGTTTACATACCCTTTGGCACTTTTGGTAATAAAGAAGTGATGCTCCTGGGTTCATTAGTATGATGCCTTAATGCTTGATGTAGGGAAGATGTTGTACTTACTAATCAACAGTTGAGTGGTGTAAAGGTCCTTAAAGGCTGAAGAAGTCCCTCTCAGAGACCATTACCCTCTGGGTATCTGCAATTTACCAGAGAGAACCAGAAACCATTATCAAATACACTGCAAAAACTTGCCTTTGAGCTTTAAAAGCTCAGTTACAAGGGAGGGGGGAGGGGGAAGATGTTGCATAACAGATTCTTGAATCAGCAATGAACTGAACATGTTACTCTGCATGTTTCCAGATGGATGAGAATTGATTGAATCTATATTCCAAACCAGAAAGATAATAGTCTGACCATTAGTTTACTGTTACATTTGAGCTTTGAAGGCTCAGTTACAAGCCAACAGCAAAAGTTTTCTCATTCAAATTGACTGCAATAGCTTCTATAAATGATATTAATTTTGCTCTGCCCCATTTTTTTTATTTTTGTTAAATAATTAAGCATTCAAGATTAACCAAATAGGTTTCAAGCCCCCACTTTCTTACATCAAGCAAGAGAAAATATTTTCTACAGTTCAGACAGAGGGTTTGCATCTAATATGATACACCAGATCTTTCAATCTCTGTGCTACCTATGCCAACACAATTTCTGGGTAGAAATATTGGTAGATGTATGAAATCTCCTTCAACCATGCCCCCATATTTAAAACTAGAAACTCCATACAAGATTCAATGAGTTCTGTTGGGTGCCATTGAAGTTTTAATACATAGTAATCCAAAAACAAATAGACCCCATCTCTAACATATGAAAACAGTGACATAGAGTAATGGAGGTGGAGTGGAGGTGAAGTATTCCTTCATATGGGTGTGATAGTTTTCACTACAGGCAATGTTTGGATGTAGAGATATAGATAGAATCAATCATTGTGTCATCATGATTTTTGTATCATTATGTTTTTTCTCTTTTCTCTTCTTGGCATCCAAATATAGTCGAGTTAAAGTTATGTGAAAAAGAACGTTGTTTTTTTGAGTGGCTTGTTATACAAGGCATATACTGTAAGACTAATAAGATATACAGAGATAGAAATATACCTGTAATCGCACAACAGATGCAGAGAGAAACGAACCAGAAAGGCAGAAGCACGAACAAACCGAGTTGAGTCGTATCTGAAAGATACTTTCCTTAAGGATTTAGATGCCCCCACTTCTGCAACGGGGTTGACCTTGCACCTTACCTTCCAAGATAAAAACAACTCCTAAACGTATAGGTTGCAGAATCTGATATGAGTACTGTGGATACCAAACGGCTATACTAGCCCTCTATTACTAAAGAAAATACAGTAAAGACTGGTCTCTGGAACGGACTGTTGCAGAGATAGTTCGTCTGTTGTGTGTCTAAAATGCAGGCAAGACCTTGTATATATATAGTAATGGAGTACCCTTTCATGAACGGATATATCCATACGACTATAGGTGACCTACGTACAGACAGTACGTATTTCCTTCATGTACAGGGAGGGGGTGTATCTATTCGTATACATATACGAATAGACACGTACGGTTCAACCGTATAGATAAACCATGGGTGAACCAAAAAAGTACAAAACTCCTACTACCAAAAAATAAGGTTTTGCCCACACCCACACCCCGACCTCGGCCACGGCCAGGCCCGAAGCTACTCGGCTTGGTACGTGCGCGCTATTCAAAAGCACCCCAAGGACCCCCCACACACTAGAGAGTAGGGTGACTATCTCTCCAAAGGGCTCACACCTTAAGGAACCAACCATATATATATACCTCTCAAGCTACTCTCTCACAACCAATGTGAGACTATTCTTGAGCTCAATATTGCCTCTTACACACATGAGTGCACAACAAATTCAAACTAAAAAAAAAAATTGGAGGGAAGTAAAAAGGAGGGAATGAACAAAAGACACATTTTTGAAACTTTGACTCTAAAGTGCTTTTTGAAATAACACATTGACTCAAAAAGTGTATTTTTGAAATAATAATACAACAATTCCCCCACAAGTTTCAAAATAGTGATACATAACGAGTGATAAGTATATTAGACATAGTAGGACACATCATTGCAGGTGTCTTCAAGACTTGAACCTACACTAAGTCTGATGAACTACGCTACGGAGTACAGGTGAAGTCAGACTTCTTGAATCTTTCCTCATCGGTGTAGCCGACTAGTTCACCAGTCACATCCTACTTGTCGACCGTTTGTGATATCCCTTTTATAAAGATGGACATTTTTAACTGGCCTTGTCCCCTATCTTGGTCTCATAGATGTTTAGAGAATTCGCCTATAAAACTTTCATCGATAGGCGGCCTCACCTCCTACATCTATTTAGGTCAGTCCATAGTGTGCACTACAGTTAACACACCCTCACATTACATGAGATTCGACTTGATTAAGAGTCTATAAAACTCATCCTCCTTTCTTTGTGGTGGTACTATTTTTCCTATCTACCTAGAATGAGCTAATATTTAGTAGTACTAACTAGATCATCTAGTGACTTCGTTTGTATCCTTTGAACATAATTCAGGAATGTATCTCTTCACATAGGTTGGGTGTCCATCACATGACCTATGTCACAGGCCTTAAGCTCATTCCCTTAGATGAGTCATGAATTATTTTTGTAGGCAATGGTTTTGTGAAAACATCGACTAAATTAGTTTCACATTTCACAAAATCAATAGCTATTGTCCCTTCATTAACATACTGCCTTACAAAATTATGTCTTAGGCGGATGTGACGCTTCTTTCCATTGTACATTTTATTCTTAGCTTTAGCTATTGCCGCTTGATTATCACAGTGAAGTGATATCGAAGGCAACGATTTTGGCCACAATGTAATATCTGCCATCAAAATTCTGAGCCACTTTGCTTCAGTTCTCGCCTTTTCCAAAGCTATAAATTCAGCTTCTATGGTGGATCCTATTCCTCAGGATTGCTTTAACGATTTCCACAAAATCGCTCCACCTCCTAATGTGAAAATATATCCACTAGTCGCTAACGTTTCTTTGGTATCCAAAATCTAGTTAGCATCACAATAGCCCTCTAACACGGCTGATTTTCCGCTATAGTGAAGACCATAGTCTATCGTTCCCTTTAAATATCGCAATAGTCTTGTCATGGCATGCCAATGCTCTATACTTGAATTGTGAGTATATTGACTCAATTTTTCAACTGCTAAAGCGATATCTGGTCTGGTACAGTTCATTAGATATGTAACTGAACTAATAATTTGTGAATATTTCTTTTGAGAGACAGGTTCCCCCAAATTCTTTTGTAAAAAACAATTAACGTCTAAAGGTGTTTTAACCGGTGATAAATCATACTAATCATACTTCTTTAGTATGTTTTCGACATAATGGGATTGGGATAATATAATCTCCTTTTCTTTTCTGATGATCTTAATTCCAAGAATTACATCAGCCTCCCCCATGTCCTTTGTATCAAACTTAGACATTAAGAAACCTTTAGTTTGCTTTACAATGTCTAAACTTGTTCCCATTATCAACATTTCATCTACATAAAGTACGATGAACACAAATTTACCTTTATAGAACTTGCTATACAAGCACCTATCAGCATCATTTATGAGAAAACCATTCGATACAAGTACCGAATCAAGTTTTTCATGCCACTGTTTTGGAGCTTGTTTTAGTCCATAAAGTGATCTAACCAACTTACACACTTTGTGTTCTTGTCCAGGCACAACATAACCTTCAGGTTGCTTGATGTATATTTCTTCTACCAAGTCGTCATTTAGAAACGTTGTTTTCACGTCCATTTGGTGTATAACTAAATAATATATAGACGCAACAACCATCATTACTCGTATAGTAGTTATTCCTGCTACCGGAGCAAATGTGTCAAAGTAATCTATATTTTTCTTTTGTCTAAAGCCTTTTACTACTAAACGGACTTTAAACTTAACTAGTGATCCATCTGGTTTCAATTTCTTTCGAAATATCCACTTAGTGTCCAATACTTTGGAACCTTTAGGTAAGTCAACTAATATCCATGTGTGATTGGCTACAATAGAATCTTGTTCATTTTTTATGATTTTTTTCCAAAACACGGCATCTAAAGATGTAACCGCTTCTTTATACGATAAAGGATCCTTGTCTAAAAGGTAGACAACTCAATCACCATCCAAAAAAGTAGCTTTCCTTTGCCTCTTACTTTTTCGTAATTGACTTGAATCACTAGGTATAGGCTCAATTTCCTTTGACACTTCTTATCCAAAAGATGATACACTACTATCGACCTTACTTTCTAGTAAGTTAGACTTAAGAGGAAATACATTCTCAAAGAATTCTGCATCCCTTGACTCAATGATGTCATTTTCTTCAAACACATCATCTATGATTTTAATAATCATAAATCAATATGTAGTACTGTGCGCTGCATATCCAACAAAAACACAATCACATATTCTTGGTCTTAGTTTCCTTTTCTTTGGTTCTGGTATAGCCACTTCGGCTAGACAACCCCATACCCTTAAATGCTTTATAATAGGTTTTCTTCCATACCATAACTCAAAGGGTAACAATCTCGTTTTCTTGTACAGAACTCTATTTAAAATGTAACATGCCGATAAAATGGCATCCCCTTACATGTCTAGGGGTGACCCTGAGCTTATGAGCATTGAATTCATCATTTCCTTCAATGTTCAATTTTTCCTTTCTGCCACCCTATTAGACTCAGGTTGATAAGGGGTGGTGGTCTCATGAATAATACCATGTTCCTCACAAAACTGAGCAAGATTAGAGTATTCAGTACCTCTATCAGTTCTAAGCCTTTTTACTTTTCTCCCTAATTGATTTTCTACCTCTGCCTTATAGGATATAAAAGCATTACTCGCTTCATCCTTGGACTTAAGAAGGTAAATCATGGTGAATCTAGAGTGGTCATCTATGAATGTAACAACATATTTTTTGCCTCCTCTAGATTCAAGTGACTTATAGTCACAAAGATCACTTTGCACCAAATCAAGAAGGCCACTTTGCTGTTCTATTGACCTATGTGGTCTTTTAGTGAATTTTGCCTCCACACATGTGGGACACTTTGTCAATGGTTGCTTAATATGATTGTCTATTAAGCTTTTTTTATACATATAAGAAATGTAAGATGCATTGCAGTGACCTAATCTACCATGCCATAAATCATAATAATCAATAAAGTAAGCAGAAGAATCACTTGACTTTTCTTTTATTATATCAGAAATACTTAGTACAAACAGTCCATCACTTAAATACCATTGCCCACAAATACATCATTTTTCAGAACAACAAGCTTGTCAGACTCAAAAAGTAACTTCATTCCTGCTTTGTTGAGAAGTGGCCCTGAAATAAGATTGCGTCTAATTTATGGCACATGCAACACATTGTCCAAGACAAGAGTCTTTCCTGAGGAGAGCTTCAATGTAATTTTTCCTTTGCCGATAACCTTGGATGACTGGGAGTTGCCCATATAGACCTTATCATCTAAAATAGAATAACTCAAAAAAGAGTTTCAGTCCCCACAGATGTGCCTTATAGCATCTGTGTCAATTATCCAATCATTTGGTTTTTCAACCAAAAACACTTCAGTTATCATTACGGCAAAGATTTCCTCTTCAGCAAGATTGACTTTTGCCTTATCTGGCAAAACCTTCTTCTTATTTCTGCAATCTTTCTTGAAGTGACCCGGCTTACCGCATATGAAACAATTTCCTTTCTTCCTCTTTGAGTTTGTATTCTTCTGAACATGATTGCCTTTCCTCTTGAGATTTGGTTTCTTCTCTGTTTCCACCAGATTAGCATTGGATCTAATGTATCCAATAGGTTTTTCACCTCTATCTTTAATACGGTTACGTTCCTCTATTTTGATTCGAACTACCACCCTATCAAAAGACCAGTCTTTCCTCTTACGTTTCATAGTAGTTTTGAAATCCTTCCAAGAGTCAAGTAGTTTATCAATCAAAGAACTTGTGACAAAAAGATCTGGTAAAATCATGTTCTCTTTAGCCAAATTCCCAATCATGACTTGGAATTTGTCTACTTGACCAGAAATGGTTTCACTTTCTGTCATCTAGAAGTTCAGGAAATTGGACACCACATACTTCTTTAAACCGACATCCTCAAGAGTATACTTGTTGACAAGAGCAGTCCAAATCATGTAGGCATGGTTAAAGGAATTGTAAACATTGTACAGCTCATTTGACAGAGCATTCAGAATCCTGTTTTTGCATTGAAAGTCTGCTTCTATCCAAGCAATCCTCTTCATATCAAGAGCAATGTCCTCACTGGCCGGAGGCTTGGGATCAGTCAATGCAAACGCCACCCCTATTTGTGTAAAGTCAAATAGCATCATCTGCTTCCACCGTTTAAAATTCTGCCCGGTGAACTATGCTATTTTATCAAACTCTAAGACTATTCTCAGTTTTTCCATACTCGGTTGTATGGCAGCAACAGTATTTTGGGCAGCAGCAGCAGTAGGTGGAGGGTCCATAGTAGTAGGAGGGTCCATAGTATTATTCTCAGCCATAGTCTTACACAAGAAAAAGCCAAATAAATTCTAAATCCTTAAGATTGTTATACAAGGCATATACTGTAAGACTAATCAGCTATTCAGAGATAGAAAAATACCTGTAATCGTACAACAGATGCAGAGAGAAACGAACCAGAAAGGCAGAAGCACGAACAAACTGAGTTGAGTCGTATCTGACAGATACTTTCCTTAAGGATTTAGATGTCCCCACTTTTGCAACGGGGTTGACCTTGCACCTTACCCTCCAAGATAAAAACAACTCATAAACGTATAGGTTGCAGAACCTGATATGAGTACTGTGGATACCAAACAGCTATACCTATTACTAAAGAAAATACAGTAAAGACTGGTCTCTAGAATGGACTGTTGCAGAGACAGTTCGTCTGTTGTGTGTCTAAAATATTGGCAAGACCTTGTATATATATAATAATGGAGTACCCTTTCATGAAGGGATATATCCATACGAATACAGGTGACCTACGTACAGACAGTATGCATTTCCTTCACGTATAGGGAGGGGGTGTATCTATTCGTATACATGTATGAATAGACACGTACAGTTCAACTGTATAGATAAATCATGGGAGAACCAAAAAAGTGCAAAACTCCTACTACCAAAAAATAAGGTTTTACCCACACCCACACCACGGCCACGGCTCAGCTAGGCTCGGCTTACTACTGCTCGGCACGCGTGCGATTCAAAAGCACCCTAAGGACCCCCCACACACTAGAGAGTAGAGTGACTACCTCTCCAAAAGGCTCACACCTTAAGGAACCAACCATATATATATATATATATACTCCTCAAGCTACTCTCCCAAAACCAATGTGGGACTATTCTTGAGCTCAATATTGCCTCTTGAACACATGAGTGCATGTTTGAGTTTAAAATAATACCGCAAGCGTACGGGTCAATCGTAGCTACGGATCGAACACGAGGAGGTCAACCTTGAATACATTTTTATTTTTAATTAAGGCGAAGTGTAGAACTTACCAAATATGGAAACAATCTATATATGGAAACTACCAATTATGAAAACTAGCAAATATAGAAGCAACTAAATTACCAAAGAAAACAAATTAAAAATAGAAACTAGGGCAACTGCTAAGGGAATGGATGAATTAAAAATAAGAAAGTCACTTGGGAATGGGTTCCACCATGAGAATTAGGGCAGATCAATGACTAGCATATTAGGGCAAAGCATGCATACGGCCTAGGTCTATAAGATATGCGGCACGGCTCATATACGACTAACATATCCTATGAAAATAGTGCTCATACAACATACAATGTAAATAAAAAATACATGAACATAATGGTGTCACAATGGATACGGCTAACGAACATGTGTATAGTTCCCCTTGGAATGACATACAAGCTGTGGGCGGTCATTCATTGTAAGTCCAATATTGATCAAGTCCATTAATCACATAGACAATGCTAGCCATCAATTCTTCTTTCTCTCGTGTTTTCACCCACTCCCAAGAGGAGAGGTTTAGCTAGCCATGAAAGCAATGAAGAGGGATGGAAGGATTGATGGAGAAAAAGATATGAAAATTACTAAAACTATAATTTATAAGAAAAAGAACTTAGCTGATTAGAATAACTCTAATAAAGATGATTCCGTCACTTGAATCTCATCACTTGAAGCCACATCCAATATTGAAGAACAAATTATTAAAGTATATAATGAAAATTACACATATCATCTTAGGGATGGGGAAATAAAAATTATCCTACAATGATTCTAAAAATTAAAATTACATATGATAACCTAATTATATAAGATCTAAAAACTAAAATAAAAAGAAGAGGATGAGAGATCGGGTATAACGAAGAGGAATGGCACTGCTGCTGCTGCTATTATCATTCTAGAATAGAAAATTAAAACTGAAAAAAAAAATGAAGGACTGAAGGGAGAGAGCGCGGCTGGAGTGCGATCCAGATGGATGTTATATGGGGAGAGAGAGCTCGTAAAAAGAGATGGGTAGGAGATAGGAGAGAAAATTTGAAAGAAGTGGGAGAGAGAAGAGATACAATCCAAATTTACCAAAATAAAAGAGATACAATCCGAGAGAGAATCCGAGAGAGTTTAGGAGAGAGATTAGAGAGAAAAGATATTTTTCTTTTCTTTTTATATTATATTTTTTATCTTAAATTCCAACTTCACTAAAGATCATTTTTGGGCTATATCTTTTCATCCTGGGTCCAGATGGAACTAACCCGAGAATTAATGTTGCACCATTTTAAATTCTAGGCGATATGAGCCCAATATCCAATATTTTCCGAAAGATTCTTAATTTATAGAAATTACCCTTATGCCCCTATGCTTTATTTTTTTCTCTTTCCTCTCCTTCTTCTTCTTCTCTCAACTCGTATCGACTCGCTCTGGTCTTCAGCTTCTATCTTCATTGAATCTTCCTTTTTTCGGTTCTTTTAGCTTTATTACTCTACTTCTACTAAAATTATCCTAAAACCTGAAAACACAGAAAAATACCTCGAGTAGCTCCGTAAAATATGAGTAGAATGCATGCTTACGATCTTAAGATTTCACACATTACTGTGCTCATTAGTGCACAACAAATTCAAACTAAAAAAAAATGGAGAGAAGTAAAAAGGAAGAAATGAACAAAAGACACATTTTTGAAACTTTGATTCTAAAGTGCTTTTTGAAATAACACATTGACTCAAAAAATGCATTTTTGAAATAATAATACAACATGGTTCCTAGTCCTATGCCTAGGCAAAGGAGTGCATGAATTTACCGCTCGTCCCTTGTGAAATAAAAAAATATTATCCATATTGACGCCTTTGCACACGCTCTCATTGGCCCCGCATTGGTACAAGGGCAACGCGATCAGGCAGCAATCTTTTGCCCTAAATTTAAATAGTTTTCATCACAAGTTGAGTTTAGGGTTTCTAAGAAATACTCAATCATAGAGATTCTCTATATGGGTACCCGCTAGTTTTGCAGCTTGGAGAAATAATGTGGTAATACCGACCATTGGATGGTAGAGAAATGGTTTAAATTAGCTATATATTTCAAATTTTATACTCAAATTCAATCATACACTCTCCCATTTTTATCCATGCACCATTGTAATCTCTAACACACTCTTGGATTGTTACCAAAAAACACACTCTTGAATTTGTTCATTGTTTTGTTTTGCCACGTGATCAACTCCATTCATGTTGAAACTTGATATTTGAGAGATCTTGGGGTTTACGTATCCACAAAAGTGTAACCTCATTTGACCTATCACATGACAGAATTAGGAAAACTTCTAGTCGGCCATCTCCATCGACTCCATCCTACCATGTTGCAGAGTTGTTGCGCCTGATTTTATTATGAATGAACTATATGTAAAACTTCTCTCCTATATTTGTATGGAGTTTATAAAAGTTTAAAAAAAAAAAATGGATGCAAAAAACAAGTTTTAATGGTTTTGCAAACCAATTATAATTTATAGAGTAAAAAAGCTCAATACCTACATATAATGGTAGTAGATATATGATTGAGATGGGAGCCCAAACTTAACACTAGGCTGATTTATTGGAATCTAACAGTTAGGTTGTGTTTGATATGCATTTTAGGTCAATTTCACATTATCGAGCGATATCATCCGAGAATGTGAAATTGACTTAGAATGCATATCAAACGCAAATGTGAAATCAACCTAGAATGCATACCAAATGCCAATTCTTCATGTTACCCAAAATTCAGAAACCCCTTTCCCAAGAAATAAAAAGGAGCATCAAAATAATCTTATCATGATTCAGCCATCAGGTGGACATTTTCTCTATTTATTCATATCCAGAGTTGAAAATTGAAGGCATTGTACCAACCATATGATTTCCAAATTAATACATTTTTCCTCAATTAAATGGAAGTTTGAATATTTGTTCATTCTTTTCTATGTTTTAATTTGAATTATACCTAGGATGTATTTTGTACCTTATTTTTGTAATCTGTAAATTATTAATATTTTTTTGCATTAAGAATATGTAAAATACTAATGTTCACAACCATTTAATGTAAATAACCTGTCATGTGGTAGACTGTGGGTGAGTCACTGTGATAGAGAGCCTACACCGCAAAATGATTAAAGAAAGTATATTACTGATAACCCTAATATGACCAGATAATTAATCAGGACCGACCGATTGACACCCCTAGTTTACAAGGACAGAAAAGGGGGGGGGGGGGGAGAGGTACCCTCTCTAAGAAGAAATCTTTATGGGGTTCTCATTTTTCAATTGTTATTTACCCTAAAAAACTACATTTTTAAACAACCAAACATGGCCTTGGGTTTAGATCATTTTGCTATTGTTCTTGTTAAGTTTTTTTAAAACCCCTAATTACTAGAGTTCTTAAAAAGAAAAAAATGAAAAAAAAAAAAAAAGCTCAGCTAAACTAGACACAAGAAATATATATATAGTTGCTAGTGCCGACATAGAATTTGTTCTTAGATGTTATTATATTGGTTTTGTTCATCTTTAATGTAAAATATTCCTTTACCAAAAAAAAATGTAAAAGATTCAGAATTTGTATTAAATACATTTATAAAAGAAAAATCCCTATTACATCTTTTGTTTTGCCTGTTTTTGTTTCCCACAAATTTTTTGAACCTTTTATTACTGGTGTTGTTTTTTTTATAAAATTTAGCAAAAAGAGTGGGAAATGTTAGTTCCACATCGTGAAACAGAGTAGTGTGTAGTTCATATATAGTTTCTTAATTTTCGCTCCAAACAAGACTTGAATCTTGTTTTCCTTTCTCGATGTCGGATAGGGATTTTTCGACGTTAGTTGCGGCTTTCCCAACATTGATAGTTTGTCATTAGACCTTGGCCAGAGAGTGTTCAAAGCCGATATTTATCAGGATACACTACTCTCTCTTAGGGGTGTAAATGAATAGTCGAAATCCGTTTCCGTATTCGCATTCGTATCTGTTTACCATTATTTGAATTCGTCCGAAAGTTAAACGGATGGGGATACGGATAAACTATAGCTATCCGAAAAGCTATACTTACATGTAAACAGATAAAATATCTGATCCGTATCCGTTTAGCACTATCCGAATCCGTTCGGTAGCTAATCGGATGCAGATGCAGATATAGCACTATTCGAACCGAATCCGATCCGTTTATAGCCCTACTCTCTGTTCAATGTTGAACACCGTTTTTCTGGCTTCAGGTAGGTGTCTTTTGACTCCGTCCGATGCGTCACCAGCATCGACAATTTTTCATTGTGTCATTCAAAAAGCTTTAGATCGATAATGGTTGGTTTTCTATATCTTCTTTCTTAGAGACACATCATTTGGGCTTCATTCGACAGGTGTATCTAAGAGGCATTTCTCCTCTATAAAATAAAAGACCTTGGACACCTTAGAGATTGATTCTAAATGTTCCATTAGTTCTCTCATACTCTTTGCTTTCTCTCTTTGGGTTTGGCTTATTGCTTATTGTTTTCTCTCTTTGGTTTTGGTTTATTGCTTATTCATGCTCCTTGCGTGGAACCCATATTGCACCATAAGGGTGATCTTGAATTGAAGAGAGTGACCGATGACACAACTCAATTCTACCAAGTGTTTGTGAGTTTGTCTGTATACCGACATCTCTTCAGTACATAGTTACTTCTTTCAAAGATTAAGTGGTTAAAATAAGTTCCTATACAATAAATTTATTTCCAACATAAATTTAGATTGATAATATCATATTTATAGATAATGTAAAATTTAAAAATAATTGTTCTATTTACTATTTTTCATGTAATTTATTTTATTATTTTTAATATTTTATGCTTATTATGTATATCATTTTCTCAATTGATTACTCTTTTTTTTTTGTCAAACTCAATTGATTAGTCTCGCTAACCCCATAAACTTACATAAATATGTAGAACTATTTTCTTCAGAAACATTGAATTTCTCTCCGAGATTTCTACCACAAGTGTGCATGACCCATAATATAATAATGGTACATGTACATACGAGGGTATATTTTAATACAAAAAAAATATTATAAATATATTGTATGATTCTTTGGATTGGATAACTAATTAGAGTTGACCACATACTTAATGGGTTGTGTTTGCAAAACCCGACCCAGCCAAATCCGATTATTTATCAGTATTAATCCCTTTAATGGTCCATACTCCATACCCACCAAGTCACACGTTCACGAATCACGATTATAACCATTATCATAACCAAAAACATCATATTTTACCTGCAACATCAGGAGAAGATGGTTCCCCCATCTGTCGAGCCAATCATAGTGGACATCATTTAGGGACTTGGTTCTTCTGTAGCCGTGGTGGGAGTTGGAAGGTCCAACCCAGTAAAATAAGGTAGGTGGGTTTGATTATTTCATAGGCCCCACTTAAATCCCACATGTGAAATGATCAAAACCCTTTTTGTTTTGCTAAGCTGGACCCTCCAACTCTCACACGATTGAAGGAGAGCCAAATTGGTGTTTTAATAAGTTTTTCTTTATTCTTAGGAAAACCAACTCAGTGGCTGAGACCAGGGAAATCCTGTCAGCCACATGTATTTCACTAGCAAATCAATAGATTTCTTTTCCCCAAAAAAAAAATAAAAAAATTACAATTATTATCAGCAAGTATCTGGACAGGAAAAAAAAAACCAAGACTTTAGTTAAAGCGACAAAAGTGCATGTGTGTGAGCCAAAAAAGCAATTCCAAACGCACCTTAGGACAACAATCCTAAGAGTAGACGGTAAGACAGTAAGAAAGCATTGAGAATCGCGCCCAATACTCCGTAATCCGAGCACCGCCACATCAATAACCGACTTAATATATAAAATTCTTTGTTAAAGTCATCACATCGGATGGTGTATAATGAATATCTCTATCGAATCCAGCGTCATCAATGCTCCTCCCATGCACATACATATGCATACTATTTTTTTCGCTCCTTATTTTCTGATTTAAAAAAAAAAAAAAAAAAAGGGAAGAATTCAAAATAACGAGGTCAAACCTCAAACCAATAACCAACCCACGTATCGGTGTCGCTTATGCCAAAGCTAAAATACCTGAGAGCTCAGATCCCATCTTACAGTTCTTCCATTCTTTTCTCGACTCTCTCTTCTCTCCTCTTCCAAGGTATCGTTGTCTTTCTCCGTGTCTTCTGATACTTCTTCATCTCTTCTTCTCTTCGGTCTCTAATGGGTTTTGAATCAAATGGATCTGCATCGGATAAGCCATTGAAGTTCCTGATCTACGGCCGCACCGGATGGATTGGAGGTTTCCTGGGTAAGCTCTGCAAGGCTCAGGGCATCGAATTCGCCTACGGTACAGGTCGTCTTGAGAACCGAAATTCATTGGAGTCTGACATCGCCACCGTCCGGCCAACTCATGTCTTCAACGCTGCTGGCGTCACTGGTCGACCTAATGTCGACTGGTGCGAATCCCATAAGGTGGAGACCATCCGCGCCAATGTCGTTGGAACCCTAACCCTTGCTGATGTTTGCAGAGAGAAAGGCTTGATCTTGATCAATTATGCAACCGGTTGTATCTTCGAGTACAATAAGGACTACCCGCTTGGTTCTGGGATCGGATTCAAGGAGGAGGATATCCCGAATTTTATTGGATCCTTCTATTCCAAGACCAAGGCCATGGTGAGTTTCTTTCTTAATTATCTCTGGATCTGGTTAAGTATGAGATGAGTTTGTGCTGGTCTGGATTGTTTAGTTCTGGTTTGCTCGATCTTGCTCTGTTTGGGGTCACAGATCCATACTGTCTATTGTAGTTCTGGTTTTAGACATTCTGACTTTTAGTATATGAACATTTTGGTTCCAATTTTTCAATTTTGGAAATTAAATTTATCCAGAATTGATCTTTTGGTGCTCGTCTTGTGCTAATTATTAGTACATGAATGATGAATCTCGAGTGTATAGTTGCATGAATCGAAGTAATTGCGTTTAATTTTTCTGTTTCTCTGCTAATTAGAATGTTAAGATCTATTATATTTGTGTTTTGTAGTTGGATCTGTAAGTCGGCATTTTGCTTGTAGAGGTTGGTAGACAGTCAGAATAGTTCCTGCCAATTGTGTTTTTGCAGTTTGAATAGCGCATCTGTGCACGATTCAAGATTGTGTCTTGAGAAACGTTTACAAAGAAAATGCTAGCTTCTATGAGTATATGCATTCATGTCTTGATGTTTGCCCAGAACATCAGCTTAAGTCTCTTCCTCAGTAAAGAAACAGAGTCATGCAGCCTTGGTGTGGTTGATGGTCTTTTTAGGTTTCTGTGCATCCCAGATGCGCACAGGTTGAATTCTCATTTTGGAGTTAAAAAGGACAAAAGAAAATAGAAACTCTTACTATAAAGATGGCATCTTTTGATATGCATCACATCATTAATCATGTGTTGTTGGATTGAGATGATAAGACGTGGTTTTTTTCTGGTTTCAATTGAGTTAACCGATTCTCTCCTGAGATATTTCTCAAAAAGAAAAAAAAATTAGTGCTAAGGCACAAAAAATATATCTGAAAATTTTCTTATTCACATCATTCTCAACGTGAATTTCCGATCTCTCATCATGTTAAATTGGTAATCTTTTTGAATCATATATTCATTTTTAGCTTTAGATTTTTTTTAATGTTTTCAGATTCCTGCCATTCTACTGAAAGAATTTCGTTTTGATATCCATCTTATAGAATCTTAATTTCCTATTATAAAGTTGGGGAAAAATCACCTTGATATACCTGATTAAGAAAGCAATTGACTGAGCTCTCTACCTTGAACGTGATTAATTACAGCCACCGACTGAGGGGGTATTTGTCTATTCAAACCCAATTTTATTTCCTTACCTTTTTCCTTGGGGGGGGGGGGGTTGTTTTGAATGTATATATACCAGATTTGAAGAATATGGTAATGATTATCTGGTTGACAATCCAAAGGATTTGGTTTACTGCTGTATTAGGTGATATTGAAGCCTAGGCAAACATAATCCCCTGGATTGGATCAAGGAAAGAAAAAGAGTATGAGTCCCCTAAAGAATCAAAATAGAATCAAATAGACGGCTTTTTTGAACACTAGCACTAGCAATAGCAGTAACTAGTACAATTAGTGTCATGGCGATGGGGGATGAATAGAATCTCCTGTCATAAAAAAAATAACTATCAAATCAAACACTCAGCCTTATGTGTGGGATTGGATGTAGGTACTAATTCATGATCTCGCATGTATAGATAGATTGAAGACCCGGCCTGTAAGAAAACTACTACCATTTCTGAAGTCTGTGTCAGTGAGAAGCGTTGTTCCGTTTTTAGCTTTAGCGAGCCTGTGACTGTCTGAACGGACTAGTCTACACTCAGCCTTTTCTTCCGACCTTGCCTCGATACTGTCAGTTCAGTGAATAGGATAGCAGAGAGAAAGGAAAAGAAGTAGTTCCAAAAGGAGACTCCACGAAGATTCAGACAAAACCGAGGTTGGATGGAACTGAAAAAGATTTGGCGAACGAATACACAGGTAAAAGGCTTTATTATTGTGAAAGTAAAAGGAGGTTATTTAGTAGCCGTCGCAGGTTTCATAGAAGAAGTCAGGAGCAGATGAATGGGCTCTTTTATCTTTGTTCTTAGATTTTTAGTAATACCAGATTCGAAGAATATGGTAATGATTTAGTAGCCATCGCAGGTTTCATAGAAGAAGTCAGGAGCAGATGAAGTGGGCTCTTTTATCTTTGTTCTTAGATTTTTAGTAATACCAGATTCGAAGAATATGGTAATGATTATCTGGTTGACAATTCAAAGTATTTGGTTTACTGCTGTATTAGGTGATATTGAAGCCTAAGCAAACATAATCCCTTGGATTGGATCAAGACGAAGTCAGGAGCAGATGAAGTGGGCTTTTTTATCTTTGTTCTTAGATTTTTAGTTATTCCACAATAAGGACAAAAATAAATATCATGAGGTTTTAATACAAGGTTTTTGAGTTCTAAGTATTATCAAGCATCAAAATGACATTGGAAGTTCTTATGAAAATCAGTCACTTTGTGCTCCAGTTGTATCTACAAACATGTTTCAAATACTGCTTTCTAGGAAATTGTTTAACCTGACTGCTATGTATAATGAACTTAAATCGTGTTTTGGACTGTTGGTGGAGTTTGTGAACAACCATTTATTTGTCTAGTGCTTACCTAACTTGACAGTCCATAAGAGACCCAACTGAGATCTGAAGCGGATTGATAGATAAACGATGCATAGGATAAGTGGCCCTAATTACAGGTGGGGAAAAATGAACATATTTGTGCTGTGAAACTGATGAAGACCAACCACTCTGTCTTTCTCTCTGATTAGTTCAAAGAAAGAAGAGAAGAGGGGCCAGTAAGCCTAGCCATCAAGCAGCCCAGTTTGGGCCAGACTTAAGCCCATCAGTTAGTCCTTCAAGAAGTCCATGCATGGGGGTCCTATCTGCTAGCTTCTATTTTATTTTTTAGTAGTTACTTTTAAGTAATTAATTTCTATTTTGGTTATTTGGTAACAATAAGTAAGTTTATATTTAAGTTATTTATATTTTCAGTTGTTTAATGTAAAAAGGATCCATTACTACAATTGTGGACCTCTTCTAGTTTCTATTGTGTTACTTTCCCTTCTCAAAAGGTTGAACCACTCTTCATAGAACCCTAACCCACTATTTTGATAATGAAAGAATATTGGCTTTTGCCTTTGTTTGCTATGAGATGCAGTTGTGTGGTGAGATGCCCCATTGGTTAGTGAGAGACTGACCTAGGCCATAGGTGAGAATCCTTGGTCATATCCCCCAATTCCTCCTCTGTTTCTATTTTATTACTGCCACAAATACTGTATTATGAAGCATTCGACAACTGCTACATCAGTGTTATTGATTGCTATTTGTGGAGCTGAAGTATAGATATCATCAACCCAGCACCAAGTGAAGATTCTGTGGCATCATCCCTGACATGCGGCACCTTGTCTGTGGAGTTATATTGCAGCATGTATTCAGGCCTCATCAACTTCTAATTGGCCATCAGATTCAGTCATTGTTTTGAGGGTGTAATCCTCCCTTTGAGATCTTCCATCGAACTGAACATCAGCCTCTAATGGTTTGATCTTCTCAAGTCTGTAAGTTTCTAAATCTTCCCTAGTGTCAAATTTTATATCTGTGGTGTTGTCTCCACATCTGACCATCAGCTACCCAAGGGATTTTGAAGATTTTTACTTTAGTAGCCTATCGACCTCAGTTCCAGTCACATCCCATGGCTGGATCTGCTACAAGTAGTAAGTTACTAATTTCAGTCCTACTATCATATCTCCAGATCTGACCACTAACTTGCTGGAATATTTGGTTGTCCATCTCCGTTAACCAAGCCATATGTTGGATCATGGATCCAATGTTGATTTTGATTTGTCAATTGAATTGTTAATTCTCAGTTGTTACTAAATTTGTTCATACTTTCTATTTGTGTTCTACCTGTTTGTTACAGCCATTGATCCAATCTTTGGATCAGCAACAAACGTTAAGGCACTGTTCCCCTACCCTAGCTACTACCCTTTCAACCAGACTTTAGGGTTCATCTGAGCCCTGGTCCTTACCTTCCGGGTCCACTTTGGTTGCTGGAATTTCTGTTATTCGGTCCTACCTGTGAGATGGGTATAAATACTTGCATTTTAGCAAGTTTAGCCCTCTCTCTCTCTCTCAACCCTGGTCCTTACCTACCGGGTCATCGGAGCCGTGATCCTTAACTACCGACTTCACTTTGGTTGCTGGAATTTCTGTTATTTGGTCCTACCTGTGGGATATAATACTTGCTGTTTACTTGTTTAGCAAGTTTTGCCTCTCTCTCATACAAACACAACAACCATACAGACACAAGCACACTCACTACTTATCTCATGTTCACCTTTGAATGGAATGCTCAAATTATCTAATAAATGAACAGGATCTATAAACAATACATGACTCTCCATTGATAAAACTTATTTAACACATAAAATGGAACGTAGATGACAGCACGGTAATGGAAGTGGCCTTTGGTGGTGGCTTCTCATTGAAGCTCAACAAAGCCTTACACAAATGCTTAGACTTCTCCAGTGAACAAACATGATATAGCATTTGAATGTTGGTGTACAATCATTTGAACTTACTTGCTAAATTACGTGGAATATGGACAGGTGAGTGGCAATATAAGTCATCCTTCTTATGGTGGTCTGTTTAACTGGAAATGTTTCAGGTGGAAGATCTACTTAAGAACTATGAGAATGTCTGCACTCTTCGAGTCAGGATGCCCATTTCATCAGATTTGTCCAACCCTCGAAACTTTATCACAAAGATTGCTCGATATGAGAAGGTGGTCGACATTCCCAATTCAATGACAATCTTGGATGAACTCCTGCCGATCTCCATCAAGATGGCACAGAGGAACCTCACTGGAATCTATAATTTCACCAACCCTGGAGTTGTCAGCCACAATGAGATATTGGAGATGTACAGGGAATACATAGACCCAAAGTTCACGTGGAAGAATTTTACCCTGGAGGAGCAGGCAAAAGTTATCATTGCTCCTCGGAGCAACAATGAACTGGATACAACTAAACTGAAGCAGGAATTCCCAGAACTTCTATCCATTAAGGAGTCGCTCATAAAGTATGTATTCAAGCCAAATCAGAAGACTTCTGCAGCTTGAAAGTTCTAGGTTGGATGCTTCTGTTTCTCTGGTCTTTTAAATTTTAACAGCTTGTCTCTGGGGGATTGTACCATTGAACAGTCCTTTAGATGGAGAAGAAAGTTGAACTCTCTCTCTCTCTCTCTCTCTCTACGAAGCGGGGCATCTCCCCCATTGTATGCAGAAATAGCTTCAATTTAATATTTTAATGTTGTATTCCTGTCAATTTGACTATGAACAAACTAGTTTGATTAGAAGGGGAAATGAAATGATCTATAATTTTCATTGGTAAATTGAAGTAAAAATGAAATATAGAAAGATAAAATGATGATTTTTCAATATGGTGTTTGGTTGGAAATGAAATAAATTTGTTACTTTTGGTTCACTTTATCTTCACCGTTTAACTAAATGCATCCTTCAACAGCTCAACTTGCCATGGTGATGAACGATGAAAAGAGGGAAACACCACATTTAGGGCATACTTTTCAAAGGCTGCTGTGAAGCAAATGGCATTATCCAAGTGTGTGTGTGTGTGTGTGTGTGAAGGGTTGAATTACCATCGCCCGACTGGCCAATTATGGGTCAGACCGGTGTTATATTTCCATCTCAAACTGCCAGTTGGGATGAAATTGTACCGGCCTTATTATGGCTCAAACGGCCCACCCCGACTGGTTAATTATGGATCAGACCGGTGTTATATTTTCAGCGAAAACTACTAGTTTGGCTGGATCTGAACCTGTCTTATGTCTCTAATAGCAATGGTTTGCCCGGTCCATTCTAGCGTGGCTTACCAAGTTGGCACTTATACGGTGGGTTCTTGCCTTCTTCATAAGCTGAAGTAGGTCACCGGAAACTCCCAACTGAACCCAACCCAACCTGAACCGCTTCATCGGGATGGGTTAATTGGCAAATTGTATCAATAATTGTCAAGAATCAATATTGATTTGCATTCAAGTGGTGTAAAATTCAACACTGTTTTCACATAATAGATGATAAAGAAGTAAGAAAATGGGTCTCCCTAAAGTGCAAAATATTTACTTGTTAAGGATCAAAGGTATAGTTTAGAAAACCGGAAGTGTTCATCCGTTCAATTTCAGGTTTTCAAAGACAAGGGGTCAATCTGGCACAAAAGGAACAAGTCCATTCCTGGTTTGACCGGTTGATGTGGTCCGGTTACTTTCATAAGCCTTTATTCAAACTGGATGCTATAGTAATAAAGGTGCTTCACCATCTAAGTGAGGTGTAATGCTTTACAACCCCACATTGACAAACATGCGTGCAGGGTGCCATATTCCAGCACAAACAGGCCAGTTCGATTGAAATCAACCCAAAAAACGAACCTAATCGAATCAAACTGAACAATTCGGCTTTGGTTTGCGATTTTTAAAAACTGGTAGAAACCGAAAATGATCAGACTGACCAAATGAATCAACCGAAACAGAAAATTGAACAGAACCCAAAAAAGATAAAAACCTGAAAACTGATAAGAAACCGAAATTTATCTTAAACTGTTCAGCTGAGGTTTGATCCAATACATGTCTAGAACCGATTCAATCTCATCGAAACTGGACTGAACCAACCGTTTGATACCACTCTAGTAGGCTTAAAAAAACCTTTGCTTGGGTTGGATATTCGAAGCTGAAGCCCATCTATAATGTCCTGGAATAGGCCATACAACCAGGAACGTAAACATATATTTGAAAATCTCCGTATTTGTTTACGGGCATCTGTATCCGGATTTGAATTCGGATAATTTAGAGAAAAAAAAATATCTGATCCAAATAAATATCCAAGTAAGAGTAAAAAAAAATTAAATAGCTAATGATTTTAAGGGTTTTTGAAGATTTAACAAGGTCTAAAGAATGAGGAAAAGAGAATCACGAGACTAAGACAACTAAGAGACATGGATTGAGAGTAATTCAGATCTGTCAGGAGAAGAAGACCCAAGTTTCATAAGTTAGCGATGTAAACAAATAGTCGAAAATCTAAATTCAATTTACATTCATAACCATTTAGGAATATCCGTATTCCAATCCATATCTGATTTGGTTACATCTCAATGGGCTGGACTCTGTCCAAATCAAAACCAAGTAAGCTCGACCACCCTAGAGATGGTCAAAAAATATTAAAGAACCCATACGATAGTGAAAGATGAAACTTGGTTTTGGGTTATTATTGGTTGGTCGGCTGATTAATGACATTAAAATCAGGAACATAACAAAATGTCCCCACATCCAATTAACAACACATGAATATAACCCTTCTTGGAGTTCTTGACTTCTTTAGTGGCAATAATATAATAAACAGAAAATTATAGATAATATTTGAGTGCGTAACGAATTTAGGGATCAAATTGTTCAAAGAATAAGACATCTGATTTTGTATTATTAACCACACTAGATAGATCAACAAAAAGAATTTTTGTCTTCTGGGTTCTTTTGTGTTTTTAAGTCAATTCATCTTTTCTCCTGCTCTGTTTGAGCTATATTTAATTAGAAAAAAAAATCTTCACGATGCTTGAGTGGAGATTCTTTTGTATACCTTTTTTACATAATGAGTTCTAGGATCCATACTTACATTCTCTCTCCTAAAACAAAATACAGCTCCTTCTAAACTGAAACTATCTCGTCTCTCTTTGGTCCGGTTTTCTATCGTCATATCATGTGAAATCCATAGTTGGAAAATCAGGTTTTTCGACTCGATTGATCTTTCAAAACAATCTAGTGACTTGGACTTGTCAAAGGCAAGTCATGCTTTTTTTTTTTTCTTATTATTATTAATACAATAAATAAGTATAATTTAGTAAAAAAAATATATAAAAAAAAAAAACCAGAAGAATATGAGAAAACCAAAAAATAAAATCAAAGAATCGCATATTAATGCATCTTGAGTTTATACCATTGAACAAGATAAAAGAAACGAGGAGTTGAGGGTTTTTTACTGTTTTATAATACAAATTTACTATTTTAATCAACTCAATTCCTAAGTGAATTACTTTTATGGGTTTTTTAAACAATGATTAAACTTCTCAAGTTTGTCATGACTAAGATAAAAATACTGAGTCTTATTTGACTCTAACTATTTATACTCGATTCCGGCAAGGCCCAGTCAAAACCCGATTTTCCAACTATACTGAAACATTTGCCTTTTTAATTATGAGAAATTTTTCTTTCACCACACACTGAAGGCACACCACACCATTCTAGGGTTCACAAACCTTTGTAGGGTTTTAGTATGTTCCCCAGAATACCATCACGATACCGTGCTTCTAAAGACCCACATTGCGTGGATTCCAATTCACTATGAAAACTCGATCCTTTTATTTAATTATTCTTTCTTTAAAAAAAAAAAAAAAAGGGTTGAAAATAGGTTGTATCAGGGACGGCCAGGTCCACTTAACCAACCACAATTGGAAGTCAATAGAAGTTCTAACCCGGTCCAAATTAAAATGGTTAGTCTAACTTACATAACGTACAAATAATAACAGGAGAAAGATAAAAAAGAAGGGTTTTTTATAATTACCACCCCCAAATCTTTCATATCTACTATTATCCTCTCCCCCAAAAACTTTCAAACAACTGTTACCCTCCCCTGGTGCAAACTAATGACAAAATGACCCCTTCCGTTACGGATCCCAAATATTTCATATCTATTATTATCTTCCCCCAAAAACTTTCAAACAACTGTTACCCTCTTCTGTTGCAAACTAATGACAAAATGACCCCCACCGTTACAAACCCGTAACGGAGGGGGTTAGTAGTGATATTGTGTTATTGTCACGAATTTTATATGACCAAAATACCCTTTGTCCAAACCCTTCCTCTTCACTTCATCACTAGCAGCAAATCGGAGGAACAACAACATCGTCGGCTTCCTTCTCCGGCGAACACCTCTTCATCACTTTCTCTTCACTTTCAAGTTGTTTGAAAGGTGAGATGCCCGTTGGGTATATTCAGATTTCTGTGGGAGTCGCATGCCCTCTGTTGCTTGATGGAAGGGAGTTTACGGTGCCTATGGCCACCACGGAGGGTTGCTTGGTGGCTAGTACTAACAGGGGTTGTAGGGCCATTTACGCATCTGGTGGTGCCACCAGCGTGATACTTAGAGATGCGATGACTAGGGCACCGGTTGTGAGATTCAGCTCCGCGAAACGTGTTGCAGAGTTGAAATTCTATCTAGAAAATCCTGTCAATTTTGAGACTTTGGAGGTCATTTTCAACAAATTCGTTCATTTTTTAACTTCTCTATTCGATTTTGGATTGTTCCTTTATCTTTAAACTTTCTACTTACAAATTTTAGATGTCATTTTGTATTAATATGTTCGTCTCTGTTTGCTTTCCTTCTATTCTTTATCCTGTTTTCCAGTGAAAGAGGGAAAACCTTTATTGAGAAATGTTCAACCTTTTCTCTCTAATTTGTTGATTTGGTCTTGTTTTCATTACATTTAGAAATATAATACACAATGGTTGGCTTTGATTTCTTCTTGTATGTTGGGTCTTACATGCCCATTTGGTTCGAGTTCATTTGGAAATTAGGGTTCTGAGTTCGCATGAGATGGTTGAGGCGAAGGTGTCCGGTGAGTCCAGCAATGGTAAGATCGGGGTTTTGTTTCTTCTTTTCTCATTTCCATCCTCTTTTATATAAGATTTGCAAAATCAAAGGGGTAGCTCAGTTTGGTGAGACCGTGAGAGCAAGGCAGTCTAAGAGGAGAGGGGAGAGAGGACTGAGGAGTCACGCATGGATGTGGATTAGATGCAGAGATGGTTTGCTGATTACACTGCATCCTTGTTTCGTGAGGTATTTCTGGATGTTCAATTCACTCAGCTTCAGCAACTGCAAGACTAAAGCAACCCCGATGTCGTTGTCGAAGTTGTCTCTCTCTTCTTTGAAGATTCTGAGAGGCTTCTCAACGATTTGGGCAGAGCTCGTGATCAACAGATTGTAGATTTCAAGAAGGTGGATGCCTATGTTCACCAGCTGAAGGGTAGCAGCTCCAGCATAGGTGCACAGAGGGTTAAAAATGCCTGCATTGCGTTTCGCAACTTTTGTGAGATGCAGAACACAAAAGGGTGTCTCAGATGTCTGCAGCAGGTGAAACAGGAGTACTTCCTTGTGAAGAACAAGCTTGAATCTCTATTCAGGCTGGAGCAACATATCCTGGCTGCTGGTGGGTCAATTCCAATGATGGAATAAGTAGTAGTGTGAGGTTAATAGTTGTCCACTTAAGCAAAGAACAAGAGAGTAAAGAAAAAAAGGAATGAGTGTGAGAGTTTATATGCACAGGTGGTCGCTGCCGGAGCAAGAGGTGTTCGCCAGAGAATGAAGTCGTCACGGAACAAGGAGGTGTTCGCCGGAGAAGGAAGCCGACGATGTTCTTGTTCCTCCGATTTACTGCAAGTGATGAAGTGATGGAGAGGAAGTGAAGAGGAAGGGTTTGGACGAAGGGTAGTTTGGTTATATAAAATTCGTTACAATAGCACAATATCACTACTAACCCCCTCCATTACGGGTCTGTACCGGTGGGGGTCATTTTGTCATTAGCATGCAACAGGGGATGGTAACAGTTGTTTGAAAATTTTTGAGGGAGTAACAGTAGATATGAAAGATTTAGGGATGATAATTATAAAAAAACCCAAAAAAGAATTAAGGGCTTCATTAAAAGGTTTATCGGCTCGGATAAAATCCTCTCCAATTCCTTAAATGATGCTAAATTCCACCGTGTTGAGATCGATTGACCCAGTTTTCTTTTATCTTTCTTCTCAACACAGTTGAATTTAACATCTTCCACATGTCTAGTTCTCAATTTCAAACTAAACCACACTGCACTTATAAGAAATTGTTGAGGATTTTTTTTTTCCGGTTGGCTGAGTGAGCTTTCCATACAAGTAACATTGGTTCTTCATCATCACACGCGTTCACAGTTGGGACTTGATTCCATCCTCTACCTGGAAGCATATTTGGAGCTGCTCAACCTACCCGAAGATCAAGTCTTTTCTCTGGAAGGATTGGCCACAGGAGAGAATCTACTCAGGAGGAACTTTCAAGTCGATCCAGCATACAGCAGATGCGGCGCCACTATAGAGACTATGGATCACGTCTTGTTCGATTGCCAGTACGCCAGAGCACTCTGGGTTTGGCTGCGATCTTTCTTTCATTTGTTCCTCCATCGCGTGATACAGCTAGCCTTCCACAATTCTTACAGGGATGGAGGACGATGACATTTCCATCTAAGAAGAATCGTCAAGACGCCCTTTCCTAGGCAGCTTTTGTTATGTGGTCCCTTTGGCTCTCCAGAAATGACCTGACGTTCAACAAGAATATACGCTCTCCCATGGAGACTATTTGCAAAGCTCAGCAGGCTTTTTATGAATTCTCTGCCTCGACTATGGGGGTTCCATCGTCAGCGCACAGTGCGAGTATTCCTTCCAGCATCAATTGGTATCCCCCGGCGATGGGTAGTTTCAGGGTAAATTGTGATGCCTCCTGTCTCCCTGATAATGCCAATGGGGGTATTGAAAACACAAGAGTAGTCATCCGTGATGGTAACGGCAAGCCTTTAGCAGCTTTCTCCAGCCTCGAGCAATTTGATGACATATTTGTAGGAGAAGGTATTGCTATCCGGGCCGGTCTCTTTAAAAGTTTCAATAGGGGCTGTGCAACCATAAAGTCGAATCTAATAGTCTGGAACTGTGATCAACGCCATCAATGACCCCACAAGTCTCTTTTCTATAGCAGCAAGCGGCGTTGTGGGTAATATTAGACTCCTCCTTTCCCAGACTCCAAATGTCACAGTTGTTTGGATTTCTAGAGAAGCGAATTCAGTCGATGACTCTCTAGCAAAGACAACCCTATCTATCTATGGCAAGTAGGATAGTTTTTGGCATTTGTCCACTCTCTGGTTCCTTGAGTTATGTAATCAAGATGTCTTGTGCTCCATTTTCCCCCACATTTTCAATAAATATTTCACTTATCAAAAAAAAAAAAAAACCATTTGAGTTTTGGTCTTCATAAAAAAAAAAAGAAAGTATTTGATCTTTCAATTGGGGCCCACTAATAAGAATATGCCAATCCTACGACGGAATCGTTCTACCATAGGTCTACTCTTAACATAATAGAGAAGAAGGGACAGAATTCACGTTAGTGGGGGTTGAAAGCAAGAGGGTTGAAAAGGGTAAGCTATATATATAGAATTATAGACTATAGACTGCGTAAACGTTCCCCAATCACATCTTTATTACTTCTTACCGACACCGTGTGGGCCCAATCATCATTTCGGGCAGGTTAACACAAATGGGCCCCACCCAACTTCACAAGACAGGCAAAATGGCTCACGTTTCCACCCTTGAGAGTCTTGAGACCCTGACTCATCCTCCTCAACCTAAAGCAGAAGCAGTGGGGGCCACACACACACAACTAAGCATCATTGATTGCACGGTTCAGATCGTCCCATCTATCTTGATTTTTTTTAGTAGGGTGGAAGAAAGTTGTGGGGGCAGGCGGCGGGTTAATGGTCCATGCCCAACAAAGGGCCCACCCATTTAGATGAGTTGGTGCCTCTGCCTTTGCTGCTCCTGGTGGTAGTGGTGGACCTACTGGTGGTGGTGCCATGGTGGTAATAGTGGTAGTGGTGGGTGTGGGGTCCACCCACCACACCATGTTTTGATAAGCATCGCCTTCCTTCTGTGACAATACCCCCCCCACCCCATTCCCTAGTAAAATAACGGCCTTCTTCGTCCAAACAATTTTCCCCCCTTCTTTTTAAAATCTATTTTATTTTTTTGTAAATTTCATGTGGCAGCGAGCATTACTTGACTTTGCTGATCAAGACTCAAGAGTATCACATTCATATCGCTGACCCACACTCACACCACACACGTGGCCCACCAAACTCGACATGATCCAGACTATGTACCCGATGGGGGCCCATTAAAGGATGGGCCACCTACAAAAGTGTAACATTATGAAACGGAGACCCAGCTGTGGACACTCTCTACCACTACTATTGCCATTTGCCACTCGTCAAGCCCAGCTTCCAACACCAACCCTCATCGTTCACCGTTGATCTGCTATTGATCGTAGGGTGTCAAGATGAGATTGGGTACTGGTGGTGGATCAGCTACCCAAACCCTCCTCTCCTTTTCTTCCTCCCATTCATTGCCTCAAAGGAAACCCGTGCAAAACGGATCGTTACGCCGTTATGGTCAATCACGCCTTATCTGGGACCCAACCGAATAACTTTTAAGTGTTGCGATATGCTGCCACGTAGCCCAATATTTTCTTGGTCACCGTCGATGAGGACCATGCCTGCTAGTACGACGATATGAACGAAGATGAAGTCAAGTCAAATCAAATAAAAAGATGCTGAACGCACGGCTACGATCTCTTGTTTCGTTTTCCAATTTTTATTTTTCTCGTTCATTTTCCTATGGTCCAAGCAAGGAGGTGGGCCACCGAGAAAGCAGCGGATCGGTTGGTGATAAAGATTGGGACCCACACACCGCAGTTTGTTATGGGTAAGCATCAACTCCAAACACCAAACTGAAAAGATTGAAAAGTTGAGATGGAGAGAAATTGAAAACAGAAATTTAAACTTAGATATTACATCGATGATGATGGTACACAATTACAATATTAGTCAGACCAAATTCCAAAGAGAAGAGAGAAATTCCTATTAAGCTAATTAAAATTTACTTAAAGAAGTAAGAAGCCACCAAGAAAGAAGAGGAAAAAATATATTCCTAAGATGTAGGAAGGAAAAAGAGAATAAATATTAGCAAGTGTTTGTATAGAGAGAAAAGAGGAGGGACCCATGGAATCTGGTGCAAACAATCTATATTTATCATTATCATCTCTGGTTCAATAACGGATATTCGCTCCGGCCACGTCTTACACTCCACGTGTCGGGTGTAGAACAAAACGGTCCCCACAGAAACAGCTAAGCAGAGACACGTGTCAGCATAGCCAGTCAAGCCTTTCCTCTCATCTCGATCGAACCACCCAAAGTAAAAATACCACCAAAAAGGTATGGGGACCACCACGCGCCCCCACCTCGAGAGCGTAGACAGACGGTTGCGGGCCCACCAATCCCTTTGGGGCCCGCGCTTAACCATCACATGACAGACAGATGGTGGCCCACAATGAAACCATTCAGCACGGTCCACGGAGCACCTTACCTTGCCCTTGTTTGACCCACACCACCGGAGACTGTGGGACCCACACCCTTCCTAACAGAGTAACAGACCCTCCCCCATAAACTAAGCCTACTCCACACGTGCGTCACTCTAAACACGTGCTGGGCCCACCACCTTCCATCCACACCCCCGTTCTCCTCCTTCGATGGGAAAATAATACAATCACCTCCTCCCTCCTCTCCCTCTGGTTCTTCTTTCAGGGGAAAGCCAAAAACAAGAAAAAGAACTACAGAGAAATTTAATCTGGAGAAGCGATGGAAAAGAAAATAGAAAAATCTAATGTTAAACAACCTTTAAATGACCAAACCCAGATGACAAAAGAAAAAGAAGAGGTTTGTTGGAACTTGTAAGCTCTAATTTCTTCCACTAATTCATGACCGTTTTCCAACTCTTATTGCTTAGAAGAAGAGGTTTGTTGAGTTGCAGGACGGTTCATGAACTGGAGTTCTTGTTTATCGTAGATTTCCAAAGAGAAGTCTCTAAGCATCTGAGTAGTTGTGGTAGAACTTGAACTTGGAGCCATGGTAGAACTCTTAGCCGCTTTTGCTCCTGTTGACGTTACTGCAGCTGCTGCAGTACCGGTGTTGTTAGGGACCGGAGCAGTTTGTACCTCCACCGGAGTTGTAGAGGTTAAATTAATCCCCGGTTGCATAGCAGATATGAAAGAAGAAATAGGTCTGGCAGAGATGTTAATGAGTGGCGTTGCAGGAGGAAACGTCCATAGTTGAGGCTGGTTTGAAGGTCCAGCAATGGCAGTAGAAGGAGGTATCATCCAAAACGTACCCGCAGCGACAGCGTTGGAAGGGATAACTCTCCCGCCACTACTAACTGCCCACATAGGAACGAGACCTTGTGGTGCTGCAGCCACTGCTGTCGCTCCAATGGGAGCGAGACCCGAAGATATGGAAACTCCATCGCTGACATCATAGTACTCACTGGTGGCCGCCCGCTTTCTTTTCTTCTTCGTCGTTTCGCCGTCTGGATTAGAGGAAGAGGTTGGGATCTTAAGTGTGCCTCCTACGGACATAGCTATAGCTGGAATAGTTCCTGTCCCTGTAGCAGCGATGATGGCTGGCTCCGCGTGCTCAAGGAGCCACCGGATGGTTTCACCGTCGGATTTATGACCCAGTTCCCTGGTTAGCTGAAAGATTCTGGCCGCGCAGGTGGCCGGCATCCGGATCCTTCGTCCTCGACCTTCGACCTTCGTGTGCCGGTCTTTGGTGGAAGCTCTTCTTCCTGGAGTCACTGATCTCCTAATCTGCATAGGCATGGGCATCTGCATCGCCATCGGTACTACGCCAATGGGCGGGTGTTGTCTCCCCTCCAACTCTGGCTCTGTGTCCGTTGGCTCTTCTTTTAAAGACACTAGCGGCGCCACCAACGAGGGTGGTGGTTGTTGCATTGGAGACGCAGTAGATGCCGGTGGCACAACCTCCTCTGGTGGATCAGAAGCTGGAACTCCACCGTTGTCATCGTCTTCCTCTCCGTTATTATCATCAATTGCTTCTTCACCACCTCCACCGCTCATTCTAAGATCAACAGTACCCCTCTCGTCTTCTTCTTCCGCCTCCTGTTTCTGAATCGACGCCATTTCCATTCACCCCAAGCCGAACCAACCCAACACAAGATAAACAGAACCCACAAACGGAAAAAGAAATTTATCCTCACCAAACCGAGGTTTTCCTCTGAGATTTTTTTGTTGCAAGGTAGGAGAGAAAAATATAAATGGGATGAAAGAAAAAAATTTTGGGTTCCTGTGACGTTGAGGAGATACCAAAGAAAGAAAAAGATTGTTAACGATAACGTGCTTCAATCAATCAATCTACAAGAAGAAGGTCTTCTTCAAAAGGAGCTCTCGCTCTCTTCTTCTTGTTAATCCTCTTGTCTTCTTCACTAACACGGAGGAGATACAGAAAGATTGAACTTTTATCCATAGAATTTTGCCCCTTACAATAATAATTAATAATTAATAATTAATAATAATAATAATAATAATAAAAGAGGGAAAAGGGTGAAGAGAACGAACCCTAAGAAAACAAGGTTTGAAGTGTTTTATTTATGGGCCCTTCTCCAAGTTCCAGCTCCAACCTAGAACAGACGTTACCTCCCCCCACCCACTTTTCGTTACCATACCCGTTCGCACTCGACTCTCTCTACATTTATATACACCACTAACTAAGATCTTTGATTAATAGAATCTACGGTCATCAGCGAATCACTTAACCACAGACCCCACTATATAAGGACACGTGGTGGGTCCCACAATTTGGGAATTGCCTGTCCAATTGGGTCAAAGATGGCGATGGCTCTAAAACTCTCAAAAGGGCAGGGGAGGTGGGGGGGAAGGAAATGGTTTCAACACGCATGTGGTAGGATACTTCATGTCCATTTTAACTATTGCCATGTGTGTAGAGATGATGTAATTATTTTAATAGTTAGATAATGAAATCATAATTTTGGATTAGGGCTGATAGTGTAGCCTTCACGGGTATTAATATGGATAAGATTTTTTTATTTTAATTGATGGGATGATAATTTTATATGCTTTTATGTTTTGGCATAGAATCCATGCTAGTGAGTAAATTTTTTTAATTTCTTTTAGATTTATAATATATAAAATTAGAGCCTAATTCAATCAAACACCTTCCTTATATAGGCATACATCCTCATATGCACATATGATGTCAAAGTTCAGAACGAACTGATCGATCGATCAAACCAAATGGTTAAGTTTGTACTGTGAATTAAACCTTTATCGGTTTGGTTTTGGATTGGGGTTCTATGAAATTGATATAAACCAAAATCAAATCAGATCGTCAAATGCACTGATCGAAAATCAAAATATGGATCAATCCCGTCAAAAAATTGAGATCAGACTGGTAGTAACCCAATAAGAAACCAAATACCCCAAACTCAATAGTAGCTCAACTACAAATCGATAAGAAACTAGGCTGAAAACTAAAACTTCTTTAATGGTTTCGTTTCAACTTGGCCTAGTAATACACCGAATTAATCGAATTAGAAACTTCTTTAACGATTTTGGTTTTGAGTTGGACCAATAACAAATCGAATCGATCGATTTACATCCTATCATTTCATGCACCTATCCTGCATTCTGACCGTTACTGTGCGTTCCCCATATCCCCAGTTTTAAAAATAGAGTTTTGCCATATGGTAAACTCTGATAATATGTGAGGAGCAAGGGGCCGGGGGTTTCAAGGAAGGACCGCAAGATTTGCTTCACTTCTCATGCTTCGGTGGCCTGAGAAATTTGGAAGCTGAAGAATGTCCGTTGCTTCAGGTTTTCGGTTCCATCCTTCAAGCCGTGGATTGCCTCAGTCAATAGGGAAGTCGAGGATGTTCTGTCGGCCTCCTTACAAGCTCCGCAGTCGGTAGTTTTTGGGAGTTCAGTGGTGATTCCCCCCTCCCCTCCTGCGGGAACCTACTCCTTCTTCGTTGATATGGCTACTGGTTCTAGCCCCAAGGCCCTTGACATTGACTGCATCGTTTTTTATCCAAGTGGTGAGTTGTGCTTGATTGCGTCTGAGCATTTTGCCTTGGCACCGGCGATGATTGGTGGGGCATTGGCAATTTGATTGGCGCTCTCAGTAGCTAGGAAGTTGGGAGTGCTCTCCATTTTGGTTTCGTCGGATTGTCTTTTCCTTATTAAATGCATATCCCCCTCCCCCCTTCCTTCTTCCCCTAACTTCTCTTGTATTATTCAGGATATTTGTATCCTGGAAGCTTCTTTTTTTTTCTGTGATTTTGTTCATGTCAGTAGGGACGCATATGACTTGGCTCATAATATTGCTAAATGGGCCCTCTCTAGCTCGCTGAGCTGCTTTTGGGAACCCCTTTTTTTTTGGGGACCTCATGGACATTGTAACTCCTATCTTGTTTCGGCCTAATAAATAGTTTTTTGCACAAAAAAAATAAAACAATAACGGAATCACAAAATTTGGGTTTCATCTGATTTGCTACATGACATATCTTAATTCCCTTTGGGACTTAAAATGGGTGGGCCGTATTGAAACATGGGAGTGTGTTGGTTTAGGGATTGGGACTTTAGCGGTGCTAGCCGGTCCAAGGAACCAATTTACAAAGGCCGGTCCCTGGTGCCAAATTAAGACACGTGTTCCATATATAGAGAAATAGGACCCACCACTTGATAAGTACTCTTGACTACAAAGATATATGTTTAGATTTTCCTAACTGTTCAATTAAACATATTTCCACATTGAATGTTATCTAGGCATGCTGACTTATGCCATATGCGGCCCACTTATTGGTGGAAACTGAGTCCGGAGACCCTTTCGTTGATGAGAAGCGAGGTTACGGATTGGTAGCGCTACCGTATTAAGAAGAAGAAACTACACCAAAGGCTTATCTCCATGGCCGCCATTTAGAGATTGCAGGAAGTCAACTCCCGTACGGGCTACCATGTTAGTAATTCTGTGCTACGAAAAAGTCAATTAAGTAAAAAGAGTCAAATCTCATTTAATAAAACACAAAAACCAAAAGCCAGCGTTGAAGCAATTTTTCCACTTTTTCAGTTAACAAAGGAACAGAAACTACAATGGGGTAGTGGTAATACTACACAAGTTTAATATGTAGTTGGTGTGAAGAGTGGTACTACACCAAAGGCTTATATCCATGGCCGCCATCCGGAGATGGCAGAAAGTCAACTCCCGTATGGGCTACCATGTTAGTAATTTTGAGCTACAAAAAAGTCAATTAAGTAAGAAAGTCAAATCCCATTTAAAAAAAGAAAAAAAAAAAACCAAAAATCAGCGTTGAAGCAATTGTTCCCCTTTTTGAATTCAAAGAAACAGAAACTACAATGGGGTACTGGTCATTCTACACAAGTTTATTATGTAGTTGGTGTGAAGAGTGGTTTACATGGATCTAAGAAGTGGTATGGGATTAGTCGATCAGTATTAGTATCGATCTTTGTCGATATCAATTCTAGTCGATTTCGTATCAATGTATAACACGGAGTAGATTGTCTGATGTAAAAGCCATTGAATCATAAGGATTTTTTTTCCCCTTTCAAGCACCAAAGAAGAAAGAACACATGGATTTTTAGGAGTTTGGATACTTTCCCCTACTATCATTCTCCAAGTAACTTGTCTTTCAGACATGTGTCCTACATATGGTAAAAAACTTGCTCCAATCTTTTTTTCTTTGTTTTTTGAGATAAACAGAAAATTTTCTATCATGGTGGTTAGGAGAAATTTTTTTTTTTTTTTTTTTTGAGATGAAAATGGTGGTTAGGAGATTATAGCATTGAAAGATATGTGGAGAATAATTTCTCTTTATGTGCATGCAAGCTAGAATCTACTTTTAGATTAAAAAAAACAAATTATTATAGTTACAAAGATTTGTTATTTTTTCAAATGTCAAAGATTCTTTTTTTTATTTTTTATTTTTATTTTAATGAGAATCAAAGACTCTGTTTTGTCATTTGGACATATCATATATCCATTCTGACTGTGGGATAGAGAGGACAAGTCTAAATTATCTGTGTGTCAAATTTCATAGTCTAATTGAATCAAATATCCTTTCTTTTTGTATTCGTTCACATCTTATATATTTCCATGCATATGCATCAGTACTCTAAACATTATTGTGCGCTCTCCTAACTCTGAGTGGAAACAGTTGGTTTAGTTTATAAAACGTAAAAGTAGATGACTCTGATTTATCTTGTGACTTTTATGTACATAACCTCCCATTGTTGCTATAATCACACACACATACACACACCAAAAAACCAAAAATCCATGTATGAAATAATATTTTTGGAATATTACAAACATATATGAGATAATTTTTTTCAGGGGACTACATTACATATGTAATGGCTCTACGAGTTAGTTTCCATGTAAAAGAAATGGAAAAAGAAAATTTTAATTTTTTACAAAATAGGATTTTTCATTATTCGTTTTACTGTTAAAAAAACATTGAAATGTATGGATATACATAAAGATCCATGCCAACACATTGAAGGTATATAGTTGATTTTTTTTTTATTTTTTATGAAAGTGTAATCACACAAACCACACATCAATCCCACAAGGTTAATCGACTTTTAAGACCGTGGAATGACGGATATACACAACACACATCACACTCACGCACCCGATGTAGGACTAAACCCACACACTCTTTCTTCTTCTTTTTTGATGGTATATGATTGAATTTCAGTATTATATATAATAAGTGGTCTATTTATAGTATCCATTATCTATCCAGCCATTGGAATGGTCACATCATTTTTTTCCTTATGGCAAACTTTTATGTATCATCAAGGAAAGCTTATATCCATGGGTAGGTCTGTAAACGGATTGGATTCGGTTTGGATACAGATTGGATTCGGCTTGGATACGGATCGGATATTTTTTGGTTGAATTCGGATACCTCTAAACGGATTCGGATCGATTCGGATGCGAATCGAATTCGGATTTTCGACCATCCGTTTACACCTCTACCTTGTGTAACCTGAACCTTCCTCCCCCTAGTGGATACAATTCACTCTCAATCCATAGTTTTAGATCATGATTCTCTTTTCCTCATATTCTAGAACCTGTTGAATCTTCAAAAACCCTCAAGATCATTATTTATTTAATTTTTTATAATTAAGTATTCGGATTCGGATTTTTATCGGAGTATTCGGATTTTTTTCCGGATATCTCTAAACGAATTCGGATGCTCCGAAACGGATACGGATGTGGATCGAATTCGGATTTTCAGTTATCCATTTACAACCCTATCCATGGGGTCACAAAGTCGCATTTTTTGAAATAATAAGTACAAAGGAATATTTTACCAAAAATAACTCAATATCCATTAAAACAATAATATTTATTTTTAATTAGATAAAATTATATAAAATCAAATAAATTTAAATAAAAATGTTACTTCACAACCCCATGAATACATGCTTCTCTAGACGGTCCATAAAAATTTTCCACATGGCAAAACGAGGCGAACTTCTGTCCATTGGATAGAAAGTGGATGGTCTAGAGAGGCCACTCACCAAGTTTCAGACTCAAATGTAATCAAATACTCCTTTGTGTATAACCATGCATACACATGTGTGTCCATGCATGTCTATGGCAGTCTAACCATTACTGTGCAATTTCCATGGTAGCTTTTTAACGCTCCATTTTGCCATTTGGAGAACTCTATTTCAATTGAAATTTGCCATATGAGCAAGGGATTTAGTGGGTCTACCTATTCATAAAATTTGATCACAACTATGCACTCTCCCATAGTAGATTTTTAAGGCTTTGTTTTGCCACACAAAAAACTCTGGATAGAGATTAAACTTGACATCTAGAACTTGTTGACATTTAAAATGGGCGTGTAGGAACCAGACTCCAAAATTTATAAATTTAATTCTTATTTCAAATGAATTGTTAAAATATAAAGACCGTCCAATAATAATAATAATATTCCCTAATAATAATAATTGTTCTCTTGATAGTCCACCTAGTTGTTCCACATGGTAGAATGATGTGGCAATGGAAACCAATTGATGGATAAGGTATGCTCTGAATTAGTCAATTGTTGAATTTCATAGCCAAAATCAATCTCATACCTTCCCCCATCTAAAAACGTGCATCCTTGTATTGGTAGTTATTGACGAACTCATTCCTACATTCCATATTCCATTTTTTGGTGCATACTATGCACCCTCTTGGTAGTTGAAGTGCATTTTTTTTTTTTTTTTTTGGTAAAAAAAAATCCTTATTTTATCATTTTACCAACTCTAATTGGCTTGAAAATTGACATGTAAACAGATAATCTTGAGGTCAAACCATCCATAAAATTTGGATCTCATCCAACATATGATAGACTTTTAGGCTAACCTAATAAACATCTCTAGATGGACTAAACAAATAACCTTTGCTCGAGTACATTTGCAAACACAAAAAAGAGGTTAGACTATAACATTGGCTAACGAAATGCGGCTATTCTATTTTTTTTATTTCTATAAATAAAAAAAATTCCAAAAGAAGAGGCTTAGAATTGGAATCAGGGAACTTAAGAGCAAATCAACTCCCTTATTATTATAACATAATAATTTTTTAATTTTAATTCCCGATGTTTCATTTTGATAATAATAAATTAAAATAAAAATTTCAATGGATATTCTTTTTAATAATAATCAATGATAGAGTGAAGTATATGAGATTAAATTTAAAAAAAAAAACTTTTCTATAAGGTGTTTGATCAGAATTAAACCAAAAAAAAAAAATTAAAAAAAAGTTTGATGCTTTTATTTTACTTCCATGCCAATTCTTAGGCAACAAACTCTAACATATTTAAATATGGTGTTCTCATTACACTTAGATGTAGGGTAATTTACACCTGACAGTTATCCCATGGGTCATTGGAAAAGGAGTTGAATTTTCTTTTTTTATTTTTTAATTATTAAAAAAATAATAAACATAAAATATGTAAAATAAAAGTACTAAAAACTATAACATAAAAAAAAATAATCAACATTCCTCTTTCCCAATACCAACCCAACCAAACAAAAAAAAAAAAAAAAAAAAAAAAAATCCTCTTATCACATTCAACCTAAACAATATGAATGCAAACTCATAAGTTGGTGTATATATGGGTCAATACGAAATGTTTACAGGTGTATTCATTTAAATACTCGAATACCATATCAAATATTGCATTTCCTATTAAACATAAAAAGCACAGCAAAATACAAATTCATGCCTAGCATAATCGTATGGTACCATTTTACAAAATTTTAAATGCATAAACCAAACCCCTCACAAACTGTATACTTTTCAAAGATAAAACTTTATAATTTATATGATACAATGCAAATCCTATTTATTTAGTTTATGTCATAAGTTAGGTAAGGTTATTATACATACTAAAATATTTATCTCCAAGTATTAAGCAGATAGAATATAAGCATATCCATATCCTAAATAATTGAATCAAAGGATAATTTCCGTATATGTCAGTTGACTGCCGTACTTATGATCGTAGATTGAATATAAAACAACATTGAAATAATACCTACAAAATAAGATGAGCCTTCACTAGTTAAGAGAGAGAGTGTGTGTGTATGTGTATTTTTTTGGGGTGGGGCCGGGGGTGGGGGGGGGGGGGGGGTGCTGTGTGTGGAACTAAACTAATTAACCTTTTGAGAAAAATCCATTTCAATTTTAGTATCAAGCTGGTTAAACCATAGTCGTACCACCAAGGAATGATCCCGGTTTAAATTAGGGATGTAAACGGATAGGATTCAGTTCGGATAGCACTTTATCCTCATCCGCATCCAATTAGCTTTCGGACGGATTCGGATAATGTTAAGCGGATACAAACACGGATACGGATCGAATATTTTATCCGTTTACATGTAAATATAGCTTTTCGGATAGCTTATAGCCTATCCGTATCCGCATCCGCATCCGTTTAGCTTTCGAACAGATTTAGATAGTACTAAATGGATACGGAAATGGATTTCGACTATTCATTTACACCCCTAATTTAAACCGTAGTATTAAAAAAAAAAACAAGAAAAGCGATTGAAGACAGTTAAAGCCAATCCCTCAGATCAACATGTTCTATGTGTCTCATATGTAGAGGAGCCCACTTATAGTTGGGTCACACTTGAGAGATTGTTTGTCTAGTGGAGGAATTCTTATCACCAGCCAAAATATAACTCCAGACCTAGAGTGTAACTCATATGTACATGGCAAGTAATTACTAGTAGTTGTTACACATAGACAAATTTTAAAGACCGAGTTTTCCTTAAATCACATGGGAAACCATTCACCTTTGTGCTTCATAAGTGTTCGGGAGGGTATCAAGAGGCTGTTTTGGGGAACATATTAAAATTCTATAGGGTTTGTGAAACCTCGGATGGTGTGTGAACCTTCATCTCTTCTATCTCCATTCCTATTTTCTCTTTTCAATCCCTTTCCTTTTTTTCTTTTTACTCACCTTATATCACAATTAGGGGTTGGCCCTGTCGCCCCAAGCCCGCCCTGAGCTCAAATAGGGGCTAGGCTGGATTTTTCAACCCTGAGGCCGATTTAGGTTTGAAATTTTCAAGCTTTGGGTCACGATAGGGCTAGGCTGGGCCAAGGTTGAGGCCTCAGGCTAAGCCCAGCCAGGCCCAGCCCTGTGTTAGGTTATTCTTTACAATTTATTGTTTATATTTCGTTATGTTTGTTTAGTATCTAATTATCTATTGGTTTACCAAAAAAAGAGTTAATTATCTATTGAACGAAAATATTTACAATTTTAAGATAGGGCTAAGTTTTTTAACCCGAAGAAAAGTCTAATAGTCAATTGAATATGACACTAACCCATACCCAATCACATGTGACTCATTTTTTAATGCATAAGACGAAGTAAATGGCAAAAAAACAGGGCAAGTCAGGGACAATTAGGCCCTAGCAAAAATCAAGGTCAATCAGGGCTAAGCCAACCCTTGGCAAAAATCAGGATCAATTAGGGCCAACCCGGCCTAGCCCGGCCCGATCAGGGTCAATCAAGGCCGGGCTAGGCTGGGATGGGATGAGCCCGACAGGGTTGGGTCTGGTTTGAGATGTCTCAGCTCGACCTAGGGCTGGGTTGGGCTAGGGTTTTAAAAAACCTGGCCCAACCTAGCCCTGTTTCACCCCTAATCGCAATAGGTAAGATGGGATACTCCAGCTTAGTGTAAGAAGGAATCTCGTCACTACAACCAATAAGGGTCTAAAAAATGTATCATCCATGTGGAGTCTACATGGAGCTCACATAGCCAGGATAGAACGGGAGAGAGAAATGTCATTGTAACCATTTTTACCCATATTTTTATTTCACTTCTCTTTGATCCTATCCTTTGTTCTCTTGTTGTGTATAGTATACATTTTTGGAACGCATTCTAAGAAATTATACCAAATGTCACGTTAATTTCAAAATGTCCACTATTCTAAGAAATTATACCAAATGTAACCTTAATTTCAAAATGTCCACTATAAAATACAAAACACATTTTTTTTTTCTTTTGTAAGAAATTTAAAACACCTTCAAAGTATAGTTGTGTAGTTCATTCTCTTTAACCATGATTTAGAGTAGAGATCTCCAGGGGATATTGTGCTTGAGACTCGTAAAATGTTCCAGTTGAGATCCAAGTGTTTAAGATCATGAATGGAAAACTAATGCTTTGTCTAGTATGCAAAATGCATTATGGATCTAAAATGCATTCTGAAGCGAAAAATTCAATTTGATACATTTTTGTCCTCCAAAATGCATACCAAATGCAACCTCATGAAAGAGAATTCACCCATGGGCGTGAATAATCTTTTTTCCCCTACTTATTCGCCCCCTCCCTCCTTTTGTAACAATAAATCCACAGAATAAACAAAAGGAAGATATAGAGTGCTGGTCAACTCTTTATTAGAGTGAGGCCTCCAGTGGCTTTTAACACCTCTTTCTCTTTAGTTGGAGGAAATGAAACCCCAAGAGGAATGGTATTTCTACATGCCTGTATGGTGTTCCCAAGTATGAGCCCCATTATGGTGGGGCCCACCATGTAGGTACCATTGTATTTTGAGGCTAGGGGCCATTTAGATTCCATCCATATGATTAATTAGGGTCTGTCCTTGATTACTAACATATTAAAATTTTGTGATTTGTGTGATTACACTTTCATAAAAAATAATAATAATAATAATAATATTAAAATTTTGTGATCAAACTCAATAATACAATTTTGACTCTTACATTTGACTTATCAAATATATCTTGATTTACTTTCTTTTCACGTCACAATAATGAGGATTTGGAAAATAGTATCATCCATACAAGACTCAACTTGTTCGAAATAGCAGAGAGAAATATACAAGGGCAGTGTAACAATCTTTTCTTTTTCCTATAAAACTTGAATTTAGTTGAAATTTTTTAAAGATTATATATGGTGGAATTTTTTGACCTCTATAGAATGTTTTTAATTTTCTATCACTAAAGGCAATTTCTTTTGGAAACGGCATTGTTTTATCTCTATTATTGTTTGTCAAAACCAAATGGCAAAATAAAGTATTGAAAAATTAAACATTTATTATTGAGCATAATAAATGTGTTTCTACTTCTTGATCAGAAATAGAAATCATTATGCATTATCAAACATGTTTTTTTGTTAGAAATTTGATAGAATAATATAAATACAAAAAATCATTTTTCAAACAAAACATGATCTAGAAAAAATAGTGACATCATGTAGGCCCATTGGGACATAAGACCCAGGGTTTGGGTCTGCCATGTCCTTTTCTTCCGTGGTGTGTAGGTTGGGTCCTACACCTGCCACGTCCTTGATTGATGAAAGGATTTACATTATTAGATGCCAAATGTACGGTGGAACAAATGGAAGCTACTTTGTATAGTAGAGCCTGGGTAGAAACGACGGAGTATAGTGTGAAGAAAATCTTACTTGGTATCAGGGTTTTAGTAATCGGTATCGCTCTGTTGATACTGATTCAGATTGGTCTGTATCAGTTTGAATCGATTTTATTTTCTATAAAAACAAAAAAAAATTTTTTTAATATTTTTGTCTTTGTCTATATTGATCTACTGATACGAGATCGGCCAGAAATCACTATTGGTCTACACCGATATGGATTCCTCAAAACATGTGGGTCCCATCCAAATAACGATGCATTTTAATAAGTGTGGAAGCGTCTGTATAAGCTCACATAAGCCAGTGACGTTATCGTCCAAGTCATGAATGACGACCCAACCCCCTTAAACACCACTAGATCCCAAATTCTCAAAAGGAGAGAAAGAAAAAGACACCAATAAAGCAAGGAAAGGTCGGTGTTGGAGAAGATAGCGAGATGGGTTTTGGACTTTTCGGGTATTCGCAAGTGGAACTTCCGTGTAGATCACATGTACACGGTGTCCCTATTCCGGACCCTTTCTACGTTCATATCAGTTAAAGTTTTCTTGAGTTTTTACACTAACATGCGGAGTTTAATTTCATTAAAATAAAATGAGAATCTCAAAAAAAATAAAAATAAAAATAAAAACCATGCCCATGGTTGGAGACTTGGAGTAGTCCGAATTAGAATTGAGTCTCTCCTTGGCTTCTTCATCTTTGTGAGGGTGAAATCAGTGTTTGTAATGACTCTTTAGTTCAATGAATTTTTTTCTTATTAAAAAAGAAAATAAAAATTTTTGAGTCATCTTGATCGATTTCAAATCGGTTTTATTTCACAAATCGAAATCGATGAAAGAAGATTCCAATTGCCAATTCCACCTACTTAAACCATGCCCCCTCCCCTCCCTCTTCATTTGAGCTTCTACTTCTCACCATGGAGGTATTGAACAAGGTGTTGGTCTCTACCAAATGGCAAATTAGTTTTTTTTTTTTTTTTTTTGTTGAGAAAATGATTAGTTATTAGAGGGTATTATACCATTGAATATTCGTTATAAGAAGTTGTGAAGTTGTATGGGAATAATTCCAATTTTGTGCTTATCTAAAAATGAAATCCATTTCATAAATATCTATTGTCTCTCTTTGAATTGTATTTTTACTACATATATATATATACCATCTGGATTAGGTTGACACTATTTGCCAACTCTACATATAGGCGTAATTGCCAGTAAAGTACATGCCCCCAGGAGGTTTGTATTTTGAATTAGACGAGTAGTGCGAGTCCATTCTAGAAATGATAAACCAAATTGAGCAAAAGAGAGGCTATTAAAAACAGAAAAACAAAAAAAACCAGGTTTTAAGGAGGATGAGTCGAGCCCAACTATATTAATTGGGTATATAATTAAGCTTATACAAAAAAAAAAAGAAAAAAGAAAAAAAAAAAGAAGCTTATTTAGACAAATTTCTCTCGAATAAGTGTACTTACGAAAGCCAATTACAGATGTGTCCATCTTATGTGTATGTTTATGCATCCCTCATCTAAGCATTTTATATACACCCTAATGTTACAATCCTTTTGAATTGAAACTTGGCATTTGAGCGAGGGTTCTATATGTCGACAAAATTTGAACATCATACATTCAACCTAACGTGGTGTCGGCTCCTCCACTGAGGAATCCACCCAATGAATGCCAATGAACCATCCGACGGGTGGGCTGACTGAAACACATACTGGCATCTAGGGCTGCAACAGGGTCGGGTTGGGCCGGGCTTTATAGAACCCTAGCCCAACCCTAAGTCCCCTTAGTTGGGCCCAGGCCCGACCCGACCCTGACTCAGGGTCAGAAAAATCCAACCCTGACCCGCCCTCAGGGTCGGGCCGGGCTGACCCTGATTGGCCCTGATCATGGGGAAGAGGAAAGAAATGCATGGGCTAGAATGGACCGAGGAGAACATTATCAAATTTACATAAAATAACACTATAATAAAAAGTATTATATCACTTATTGTCGTCATAAATAATATATTATCTAAAAAAATGTATGTGACATTTAAAGTTTATAATGTATATATTATATCAATATATATTTTATAGTATAACTTAAATCAAGGTCGGGCCGGGCCGGGCCAGGCCAAGCTTAGCCTGAAGCCTCAACCCTAACCCGACCCGGCCCTGACTCAGGGTCAGAAATTTCCAACCCTAACCCGCCCTCAGGGCCAAATATTTCAACCCAGACCCTGTTCGGGCTCAGGGCGGGTTTGGGCCGACAGGGCCAAACTTGCACCCCTACTGGCATCCGTTCAAGGATGTATACCAATCGGCCCAACCCTCAAATGGCTCATTGGACACTCCCTGGGCGGCGGGCTCAGTGGAGAGGAGCCAGATTCCTTGACTTCACAGAAAAATAGGAGTATGCGAATCAACCTTTTAGTTGGTGTGCAGGTCAAAAGAAACTTTTTCCTGATTATTATGATTATTTGTTATTAAAGATTATAATAGATCTTTCTCCTTCCATTCTTTTTCCTTGAAAAACATCTTTCTTTCTTAGGAAATGTATAGTTTATTGTGAATCTTTTATTGGGTTTGGAGTTTGGAGTTTGGACGGTGGTGGATGCAGGAAGGGAAGATGCTTCAAACCCTAAAGAGAGTTGAGAGAACGCTTCTTTATCAGCTTTACTGCTTAGGAAGGAAATCCTCTCTTTTCACAGAAAGTCCATAAATCACATCCTTTTTTGTGATCTTCACGGCTTTATCTCTCTCTCTCTCTCTCTCTCTCTCTCTCTCTCTCTCTCTCTCTCTCTTGTGTTTGTCGGAATGTGTGTGTGTGTGGAGCCCATATGGCACCTGCAGCGCCGCACGATGAGTACAGCAGCGCTACAATTACAGCAGCGGATAATGATCCAGATGGGGAATGCAGGTGCTATGGATGTCGATTGCCTGAGACAGCCCCACCAGCAGTGAGACCAAAACCCAATAAAACTTGGGTTGTGGTCCCCACACTGCTATTTAATACCAGCCGGTCATCTAGACTAATAGGTTTTTGTGTGGACCCCGCCTTGAGAGGACATGAGTGGGGTAAACTTTGACTTCCACCTCACAACGATGGAGGGATCGGATTTCTCTCCAGGGAGCTCAGCGCCCAGAGAATGCCCGAGGCATTCAAGGGTTGGGTTATACCGCACACATACTTAGGCACATAATACAGACTAACGGCTGGATACCCCCTGGAGAGGAGATCAATCCATGGGACGTGCAAAACTAAGTCCTATCCACTCAAATATTTAGAATGAAAACCAAAAATGTGTGGACCCCCATTTCCCTACTTGCCTGTCTCCTCGTAAAGCGGGCCCCCAACATACCTCTCTTAGCCCACGATGCCGTGGACGAGGAATTACGGCCCACTTGTTCAGGTGGTCCTTCCCCTCAGGGCTTCATGGACCCACTCTACCCACGCATATATCTACAGCCCACGGAGATCTCAAGTTCACAAATGGTCGGTGGGTGGGTGGGTGGTGGACAATAGTATATTTGGAGACCACCTTGAGATGTACGACTCTCTTAATTCCTGTATAGAACACCTAATGGGCCCACCAATTGATTTATGGTTTTAGATTTAAGGTTTCATTTTTTTCATAGAATTTCTTTCATAAGATCATCACAGATGTAGAAAAAGTTTAAAGTTCATCCACTAGAATAATATTGATTTGTCAAGTTCTTCCTAAATGGGCTTTAAGCTACCTTTACCAAGGTTTATGGCATTCCTCATTTCCTCAGGATCAGCTTTGCTTTTTACTCACTGTGATTTAATATAGTTTACACTTTACACTCATGCGTTTGGGAAAATAATCCTCTCTAATTCCTTAAAAGTTAATATAGTTTACACTTTACACTCATGCGTTTGGGAAAATAATCCTCTCCAATTCCTTAAAAGTGTGCAGTGCGTCAGGTCTAGGTGGAGATATCGGCACCTAACAACTTGGACATCCAACAGTCCGAGTTCATTGACATTTATTATTTTTTTTTCTTTCAGACCGTTGGATGTTCGAGCTGCCAAGTGTCGACATCTCCACCTAGCACTGCCGCACTGTACACTGCTAGGAATTTAAGAAGATTAAAATCCGTTTGTATAAAAAAACATAAAAAAATAAATAAAAGAAGAGAAAAAGAACTCTGTCCGGGAGTGTGGCCTACACCAACCTTAGTTAGCAAATACGCGTACCCAAATTTTTGAACATATAATACTCCCGTCCCCGTATTTTCCCGTATTTTTATAAAAAAAAAGTGTTTTTTAATCGATCTAGTAATATACTCGTATAATACGCGTATTATACATTTATAAAAAAAAAAATACCCAAAAGATTAGAATTTAGGGAAACGATTTCACTTTCCCTTTTGTCCCTTTCGATTTGCATTGAACATCCAACCGTAGCAGGCAACAGTAGCCGCCCTCCATCTCGAATCATCCTCCCCATCTCCGTTCAACAAAGCGGCACCTAAGTCTTGTACTCTCCTCTTGTTTCTCTGGTCTTTGAACTTTGATGGTGGTAGTGAAGCAAATGAATCTGGTGTGATATTGACGAGAACGACTCAATCTCTATTCTATTTTATTCTTGTTTTTCTGTCTCTTGTAGCTAATGTGTACAGTGGAGATCCATATCTGGAACTCTCCCTCTTATCTTGTGTTGGTTAATTAGTGGGAACTCATCCCCCTTCACAAGAACACATCTGGTTAAAAATATATGGTTATCTCATTGTAGATAGAAAGAAATGTAATGTTGGAAGAATGATTTAATGATAAGGTAATCAACTTGCTCATCTCATTTTCAAACAATCTACATTCATTTCTTATAGATTATTGATATTTTGGTATGTTAAATGATAATCTTAGAGATGTTATATAGCATATTATAGTATTGTGTTTATTTTAGTTCATAAAATCATGATATTATTTTGTTTATTAGGTGGTGAATGCATGTTATATAATGAATATATGTCCCTTTTTTTAAAAGTAGTATTGCCGTCTATGTCGTATTATATCCGTATTAAACGCGTACCGTATATGCGTTATGATGCCGAATTTTTGAAAAGTATTATTACCGTCTAGTCCGTTTCATTGCCGTACGTATCCGTTCCCGTTCAATTGCCGTTCCCGAACTTACTAACTAAGACACCAACACTCCCATGAGTCTATCTCTCTCCTCCCTATATGAAAAGACAGCTCTGCTCCCTTGTTTTAAGGAGGAGAGAGATAGACACATGGGAGTGCTGGCGTAGGCCACACTCCCGGACAGAAAATTGCTTCCCATAAAAGAATTCTCAAGTTTTGACAATCGAACATAAAGATACTTATCATGCCGGAGTGGGAAGGAATCTCCACATTCTCTCAGAAAATAACCCGGGGTCCACACTGTTAGAACACGTAAGGGTTTTGTCAAACCCGAATCTGTCCCCATACAAATCTCTAGAATACAATTGAATCAAATAACGCAGCGAAAGCAAAGTGTACCTGGCACCCACTTGTGTTGATGAAGAACAGATAAGAACGCCTCCAATAGCTGCAACAATCCGTCAGATAATGAATGCAATCCGTGATAGGGATCTTCTGCCGTCTCCTAGACTCTCCCACAGCTCCCTTTCTTATGGAGAAAAGAGAAAAGAGAATAGTAACTGCAGGGACCCCTCATCAGTAGTATTTATAATACTCACCAACCCTAACCCACTTCCACGATGGGCCAGGCCGGTCCGGTCCATCTTAATAAACAGTAGCATGCCACGTCAGCCCTTGTATTTCTTGATCCCCATCAATGATCTACCCAATAATTAATAAGCCCACACTCGTCACATTTTGGAAAAATCCTAACAATCTCCCACTTGGGCTAGATTAATTATAAGGTCATCATTATCAGATGTGGCCATGGGATCTCAATACAACAATAATGCTACTAAACCTTGATACAGTTACCAAATATATTGATGTCGAGCAACAGCAGAAAATACACATCAACATACGGCATATCACTTTCTGTCAGCTACAAACAAAGATCTACTTACTAACATGAACCGCCTTGAGATGATTTTGTACAAGGAATGTCGTACACGTCTGTGATCACATAAATATCGTCATCATTCCTTGTAGGTCCTCGAATGTATCATGAGCATCGTACGACTCATGGATTACCTTTGAACATCGTCATGATTCATTGATAATCGAACAACTTGGTTTATCATCAATCGAAAATCCATGGCTAGAAATAGTCGAACGACATGGCTCGTTGTCAATCGAACATCCTTGGACCAAAAGGGCCCTTAACACATCAATCATATGCATGCATGCAGATGCTATTCATCACAACGAGTAGAATCATCATAATCGAAACGAAACATATATCAAGTCCTCCCACTCAACAAGCATATCAACGTAATAAGAAGGATTCTCAATCCACAAATAAATCAATTATGTAAAGAAGTACTCCCACTGATCAAAAGAATCGAGCAAGCTAAATCGATCAAGTTTGAAATTAAGATCCAAACCACACATCTCGGTACAAAGTAATAAAAAATAGTCAAACTGAACCGATTACTTCTTATGTTCTCAGTTAATTTATCATTCTCAATATCCTTTCTTCATAATTAGATATCAATTTCTTCAAGGGTATAATCGTAGTTTGTTAAGTGCATCAATTTCTTCAATATATTCTTCGTGATTTATTCGCTCATTCATTCCTTTATTATTCCTTGTTTTATTTTAGTGTTTGGCTCTATCATTCCATATTATTGATGTATTTTCAATCCATGCCACCGAAGTAGCTTCCGTCAAATGGCTCAAAGTCGGTTATACCCTATAGGTTACAAATTGTTTTTAACATAATCTTTCATCATTTCAATTCTTATTGGTGGATTATTTCGTTCATGGTTCATTATGCACGTTGATCAACCGTCAGTTACCATAATTATTCACTTATTATTTCATCTACCATAATAAGTTATCGTTCGTCAACAGCATATATAATTTTCACCAACATATAGAAACAAAACATCACATAATCAGTGGTTCTAAACATTTATCATCAACACATCAGACACATAGTTATATGCAATCAAGATGATAAATATCAATCAACACTACTTCTTTATAATACTGTAGTCTTGCCCTTTAAGGTCAAAGGTACACGTCTTCATCGTACCGCAAATACCGCGAGATAGCAACAACTTTCGAAAATCTCCCTCCACCTTTGGGTGATAGAAAAACCCCTAGGTTATGCACGCCAATAACAATTTATCGCACTGCAATTACCACGAGATGTCGATGACTTTCAAAAATTTTCCTCCACCTTTGGGCGGTAAGAAGACCCCTAGGCCATACATCCCAAAATCTTTGAGTACACTATCTTTAGATGCACACACTGCCTTTCCGTGAAGAAATCACTAGTTTTCAGAAATCCTAGCACCTTTGGGCAACTGGAACCCTTAGACCACTATCCTTCCACTCTATGTGCATATCACCTCGTCAAATTTTGGTAACATCGCCTTTGGGCTAATGTCACCTATTCCGCTACCTTGACAGAATCATAAAAGGATTCAATGGGCCATTTTAGTAGATCACCATTTTACCCTCTCATAATTTCTCAATCAGATATGCAGCAACATATGTGGAAGTAAACACATCGATCGTCCATAATGTGTTGTGACATACACATTCATCGTCCAAGTGGCAATGGCCAACCCAAAATAGTCTAAATATGCTCAAAGTAGCATAATCGTCCAAAATAGGTCTCTAGAAGTATTAAACGTCCAAAACCAGGTATCAGTGGGTAGATCTTGAAATTACGAACGAATCAAGATCAACCGGAGCCCAATCGGACGCTCCATTCGCCCATATGTCACTCGAAGGTGACACAATCGTAATTGATAGGTCCCATAAAATCAATAAAATATTCGAATAGGATACCCAAAACGTCCACCTTAAAAAATACAAGCAAAATGGGGCATCCTAGAACAGAATCCAATCAAAACGACGTTCCAAAACAGGAAAAATAGCTTCTGGAACAATTAAAAACGTTCTAAAACAGTTGATTCTGTTTTCAAAACAATTGAAAAACACAAAAACCACCAAAATCATAATCTCTGTTTATCCAAAGTATATCGAATTGCATATCAAAATGAAGAGCACGAAAAAAAAGACACACTAGAAAAACCCACGTCTCAAAATTCATCCAAACGAGCCCACACGGTCCATTTGAAGTTTTCTAGTCATTTTTTTTTCTTTTTTCTTTTTTTTGTTTTAAAAACGAACCAAACCGGTTAATCAAATCGGACCAGAATAACTAAAAACGAACCTGATTCACCTGAACTGAACCGTTCAGCCACCCAATCGGGTCACCCGGGTCAAAATCTGAGTAGAAAAATGGGTCGCCAAATGGGTCTCAGGTCGGGTCAACATTGACTGGATCAGGAATCTTTGACCGGGTCTGGGTCACCTTTGACTCGGGTCGGGTCGGGTATAACGTCAATCTTGACCAGCAAGCAACCGCTGATGTCACGTCATGCTAACGTCAGATGATGTCATAATTGTTACGAGTTTTTTTCCCCCTCCTGCAACTGTCGCCGGCGCGTGGATCCCACTCGCGACTTTGGCCGGCGTGTGTTGTGCGTCCGACCACCAACGGAGACGATCCACATGTCGCCATGATCGTCTCTCTGAGCCCTTCGCACCCATACAAAAATATTTGACTTTCGTCGGAGGAAAAATTCGATAGCGGTGAAAATGAACGATTTTGCCAAAAATTCAGCCAAAATTCCTATTTCCACCGTCAAAACTTGATCCAAGTTCATAATCAATCGATCCTAGGTCTGTATGGTTGGCTCTGATACCACTTGTTAGAACACTCAAGGGTTTTGTCAAACCCGAATCCGTCCTAATACAGATCTCTAGAATACGATTGAATCAAATAACGCAGGGAAAGCAAAGTGTACCTGGCACCCACGTGTGTTGATGAAGAAAAGATAAGAACGCCTCCAATAGCTGCAACAATCCATCAGATAATGAATGCAATCCGCAATGGGGATCTTCTGCCGTCTCCTAGACTCTCCCACATCTCCCTTTCTTGTGGAGAAAAGAGAAAAGAGAATAGTAACTGCAGGGACCCCTCATCAGTAGTATTTATAATACTCACCAACCCTAACTCACTGCCACAATGGGCCAGGTCGGTCCGATCCATCTCAATAAACAGTAGCATGCCACGTCAGCCCTTGTATTTCTTGATCCCTATCAGTGATCGACCCGATAATTAATTAAGCCCACACTTGTCACATTTTGGAAAAATCCTAACACACACCTCTTGAATCAATATATGGGCTTTTAATGAATGAATTCGTCTCCCCATCCTCTCATTATTGCGATTTTTCAAGGTTGTGGGAAAGTCTGCTTAAATAAATTTTATCTATGGAAAAAAGAATGTTGTCTGATCGCCTGACCGTTGGGCAAGAGTACACAAAAATTACCACCCCACCCCCTGTAAAATAAAAAATTTCATACATGTTGATGCCTTGTGTGTGCTCTCATTGCCCCTAGCCTGGTGCAGGGCCTACATGACCAGGAAACGATCTTGATTTGTTGGCCTTCATTTATATATAATTTGGGAGAAAGTTTTCCTCTACCATGGGTGAAGAAAAAGTACACCCATCTAGAGTCATTATTACTCCTCTAATATACAAAGTCAATAAAAAACCTCCCCCCAAATATTCTGATACCCATTGGTGAAGGAATTTCAACTTCACCTAGAGTTAAGGGAAATTGTTTACAAAAATTTGTTAACCAACTCCTGGCAAAGATAAACAGTCTCCTCAAGCCTGAAAATAGACTGTAACTACTTAATTCGTACTATGTTCCTTGAGTGAATTGCTATGACTAGAGAGTTTGTTTAGTTGAAAATAGGTTTAAACTTCATTGATATGTATTTTAAAACCTTGACGGTTCAAGAATCACCAACTGAAACACTTGCTTGGAATCACCACCAAGGGTTTCCTGAAATCACAATTAGGAATCTATTGAATATTAAATCACCACAGTAAGGGGCTAAAAGATCACCATAGTACCAAATTCTGAATCACCACAGAACAATTGGGTAAAAACTATATCCGCTTATAAAATCATTCTAAACATTACAAATTTTGAAGATAAAGATTAAGATATTGAATGGTAATCAATCATTCAATTGAGTTAAGACCAGTGAGCTATAGAAGATCTGATGCTATTGATATGTATTTTAAAACCTTGACGTTGAGCCCTAAACTTTGGGTTGGTTTGGCCCAGCTTGAGAATTGGTCTTATAAACCTAACCAAATTGATTCTAGAAAGTCTACTAGGCCTGAAATCACACACAACAGAGAGAAGCAAAAGGGACCAAATGCCCCAAAGATACAAAGTTATAACTGTAAGGCAGAGAGAAGCCTGAATTAGCTCATTCACTTGAATATATATAGATAGATAGATTCAAAGCATGACCAAATTGGTTTAAACCATACATTTGCTTACATTAAACTTCCTTGTGATTTTAAATTTTGGCCAAACTCATAGTAGTGCAAGATATTGGCATCTTTGCAACAACCAGGCACCCTTCTGGATTTTAGATTTTGTCAAACTCACAGTAGTGCAAGATAATTATGAACAGAACAGATATGCTAATTTTATGAAATTCAAATTAAAATTTTTTTTTTTCCAGTTACTATATCCACAAGAAGAGAAAACATTAAATCTAAAAATAGCAGCAGTTCCCTAAAAAGAAGATGAAAATAAGAATATATAGACTATTACTTTGTAGGGTTTAAGTTTTTCACCCAAGACATGTTTAGTCTATCACCCAAAATTAAGATTAAAATCATCCTAATTTTTCCCACCCTCTCTATATGAAAATATGTCATCTCCAGAGGAAACCTTGAAGAATCTGACGATGTGTTTATTGTTGAAGACTCAATACAATAACACAGATCTCTCAGGTGTGAGAACACTCTGGCGGGTTACATATATAATGGTTCGAAAACCCTATTGAAATCAGGCGGTGTCTATGATGCTATCCTCTTAGCTTGGAACCCTAGATATAAGGTAGATATTTCCCTATTAGATGATCGAAAATACCTGTTTCAGTTTCACCGTGGACAAAGAGAATACCCTGGCTGAAGGACCATGGGCTGTCTCAGGTAATCTTCTTCTCTAGGAGCGACGGAATGCAGATCAACAATGGGTATGTTGGACACCATACCTTGACTTTATCAAAAAAGGACACCATACCTTGAGTGGCTATTTGAGATGCTAGAACAGTGAAGATGTTCAGATGTTGGGTTTAGTTTTGATTTGGGATGATTAACTTTTTTTAAGTTTAATTTGGCATGATGTTATTAACATTAAATTGTCATGATACTAGTAGGGATACTAGTTGGGATCAGGATTGTCTCCAGGGAGCAGGGAATGCCCAGGGCACAGTCAGCCGCTGGGCTGTGTCGCACAGATCCCCAGGCGTGCGCCGAGATGTGTGCGGCACAGCTCAACCATTAGATGCCCCTTGACAGCACCCTGGGCACACGCCTCTCTGAAGAAGAGCTAAATAGTAGTTTTGTGGGCTGGTGGCTACAATTTTTAAGTCCTCATTCGAATGACGAATTTTATTTTTTTTTGGTAGAATTATTCGAATGATGATGATGGATGTTGGATACTGGATTCACATTTAATGTGTTTTCTATTTCTCATGGATGTTAGATGATTTACTCTTATTTAAATTTTGAGAAGGCTAGAGGGTTTTTGCCTAATCTGAATGAATGACCCTATTTTTTCTGCTTTAAGGGGGATCATTATTACTTGGGTATGATTAATTTAAACTTTCAAGGATATGCTGTTTATGTATGTGTCCATCAAATCCGAATTTGATTGAATAAATAATTTATTTTATTTTGCATGATATTATTTAATAAGCTTATAAATTTGTTATATGGTTTTCACCTAAAACCGTTCTCGAATAGGGATAGGACCAGACATACTATCTAAATTGTCGTATATTGTATGTCACTAGAAATGATGATTGCAAGACATAAATGTAATTAGACATCGTGTATGTATATAGAAAAATAATCTTGTATAAATTTCACATGTGTTATTGCCTATTGTATAAGGACGAGTTTCGTACTTGTCACCAGTTGACTCTTTGACCTAAAAGATTCTTATCGTTACGATGTTACATCATGGGTTTTGGTACACCAAAAGATTGATGCCTTTCGACCTACATATCGGTGCGTTGGATTCGTGGTGATGCATCGTGAGTGAAAGAGATGCTGAAAATAAAATCCACTACCCTTAATTGGAGAATATCAAATAGTGAGAATGTCTGTAATCCATCAAGCTGGAATCTGAATCCACTACTTCGCCTGTCTTCTCGTAAAGAAGGGCTCCAAGACACCCCACTTAGCTAGCCCATTATGCCATTGACGAGTAATTACGGCCCAATTGCTCAGGTGGTCCTTCTTCCCCTCGGGTCTCAACCACCATGGAATACCCCACCAGATTTAGATGACGACATCTTCAAGGACCCACTCTACCCACGCGTGTCTCTACAGCCCACAGAGATCCCAAGTTCACAAATGCTGGGTGGGTGATGGACAATAGTATATTTGGAGACCACCTTGAGATGTACGACTCTCTGGGTAGAACATTTTTTTTTTATTGCCATGAATTGTGAGCAAGGTTCTAAAACTCGAGTTTCGACTAGGTTTCGACCAGCCAGAAAACGAATTCGTCTCGGTTTTGACCATATCTCGGTCGAAACCTGGGACTTTCTCCAGGCTAAACTCAAATCTTGGTTTCGAGGCCTAGAAGTTGTTTTTTTGCCCTAATTCCTATTGTGTTGCTTATTTTTTACATTTTAAACTCAATCCATGCATTAGTTTCACATAGAGAACACTAAAAATATTACTTGTGGTTATGGTCCAAGTTTGATACTATATATTGTTCTTGGGCATGATATCGAATAAGATTTGACCGGAGCATAACTCCTTCAATATAAATGAGATTTAAGCAATCTTGAATTTGTTAGAAAGCTTTGTTTCGATAGCTTTCCAACAACTCAAAGATTGGTTAAATCTGATTTATATTGAAGGAGTCATGTGCCGGTCAAACTTAATTTGGTGTGCGCGAATGCTATCAAAATTGCTCTAAATAAAAATATTTTTGTGGACATTAAATTGTAATGATACTAGTTGGGATACTAGTTGGGATCAGGATTGTCTCCAGGGAGCAGGGAACGCCCAGGGCACAGTCAGCCGTTGGGCTGTGTCGCACACATCCCCAAGCGTGCGCCGAGATGTGTGCGGCATAACTCAACCGTTGGATGCCCCCTAACAGCATCCTAGGCACACGCCTCCCTGAAGACGAGCTAAATAGTAGTTTTGTGGGCTGGTGGCTATAATTTTTAAGTCCTCATTCGAATGACGAATTTTTTTTTTTTGTTTGGTAGAATTATTCGAATGATGATGATGGATGTTGGATATTGGATTCACATTTAATGTGTTTTCTATTTCTCATGGATGTTAGATGATTTACTCTTATTTAAATTTTGAGAAGGCTAGAGGGTTTTTGCCTAATCTGAATGAATGACCCTGTTTTTTCTGCTTTAAGGGGGATCATTATTACTTGGGTATGATTAATTTAAACCTTCAAGGATATGTTGTTCATGTATGTGTCCATCAAATCCGAATTTGATTGAATAAATAATTTATTTTATTTTGCATGATATTATTTAATAGGCTTATAAGTTCGTTATATGGTTTTCACCTAAAACCGTTCTTGAATAAGGATAGGACCGGACAGCCTATCTAAATTGTCATATATTGTATGTCACTAGAAATGATGATTGCAAGACATAAATGTAATTAGACATCGTGTATGTGTATAGAAAAATAATCTTATATAAATTTCACATGTGTTATTGCCTATTGTATAAGGACGAGTTTTGTACTTGTCACCAGTTGACTCTTTGACCTGAAAGATCCTTATCGTTACGATGTTACATTATGGGTTTTGGTACACCAAAAGATTGATGTCTTTCGACCTACATATCGGTACGTTGGATTTGTGGTGATGCATTGTGAGTGAAAAAGATGCTGAAAATAAAATTCACTACCCTTAATTGGAGAATATCAAATAGAGAGAATGTCTGTAATCCATCAGGCTGGAATCTGAATCCACTACTTCGCTTGTCTTCTCGTAAAGAAGGGCTCCAAGACACCCCACTTAGCTAGCCCATGATGCCATTGACGAGTAATTACGGCCCACTTGCTCAGGTGATCCTTCTTCCCCTCGGGTCTCAACCACCATGGAATGCCCCACCAGATTTAGACGACGACATCTTCAAGGACCCACTCTACCCACGCATGTCTCTACAGCCCACAGAGATCTCAAGTTCACAAATGCTGGGTGGGTGATGGACAATAGTATATTTGGAGACCACCTTGAGATGTACGACTCTCTTGGCAGAACATTTGTTTTTTTTTATTGCCATGAATTGAGAGTCTGTTTGGTTGAAAAACAGTTTGAACATCATTCATTCGTATTTTAAAACCTTGGAGGCTGAGGTACAGAGTTAATAATTTGGGTTCATTGGGCCCAGCTTGAGAATTGGTCTTATAGACCAAACCAAATTGATCATAGAAAGTCTTCTAGGCCTGAAATCAAAGAGCTACCAAATGACCCAAAGATACAAAGCTATAACTGTGAGGCAGAGAGAAGCCTGAATTGGCCAATCAAATGCACAAGTCTCAAACGAAAAGCAGAGACCAAGCCTGTACAACAAAGCTATCCTCTGTTAGAATTGAGTAGACAATAGAAATCCCAAAAACAAATCTTCACTGATTTAATACCAATTGGCATGAGTTCACAAACATCTTTTTAAAGTTTATGAGATATCTCTGTGATGGCCATCAAAGGAGTAAGGATTTGCCCTCACCGTTAGCCTATAGGTTAAGGGTAAGAATTCCAACTACCAGCCAGGAAAACGTGTGAGACTGGTAAAGCATCAAGGGAAGAGAATCAGGGAAACCACAGTTCTTAGTTCTTCTTATATTGGTTTTCTACAGATTTTAGATTCTTGGTTGTGAATAATTGGGTTGAGGGAGAGGGACCATGAGTGGGGCCTTGTGCTGATAAATAATTGTACATACCTATAGGTTGGGCATGCCACCAACTTTCGATGAGCTAGCAGAATGCACCAATCACTGGGCAGAGTTGTCACCATTCCTAAAATCCCCCCTGATTTTACAAATTGGTAATATAGTTTACGCCTAATCTAAATAGAAATCCAGAAAAGTCCTTTTCTAAAGTCCAAAACCAACTGAAAATCAGAGTCTTTAACAGATGCCTCTTCTCTAAAACCCTCCAGTTTCTTAATCCCAAACAGAGAAAATGTGACTGCAATACCAAGAAGCTAACTGCTTAGCTTGGAGACCAAAATCTGAACTTGCCAATTCTATGTTATCTGTTTTATCTTGTCTGGTGCATCAAATGAACTTCAAATTATTACCAAGCAATGGCAGACATTAACATCTGAAGTCACCATGCAAATGGATGTGTTTGGATAATTCTCTTGATGCACACTTACTTCTCTAGCATTTCGTGTCGATCTCCTTGCAGAGTAGCCTGTCCCCCTTTTCATTGTTTTACATATGCAAATATAACAACTAAAGGCAACAATATTATGCAAATAAATCTTATCCTTACCCCCCTTTCAGCATAGCTTCTATCCACAAGCAACTGCGATCTGTACTCATTGTATGATGAATAATCTCTTATTTTCACTTCAACCGCATTGACAAATTTATAATTACACTGCAATGAGACCTCCTTCTTTAGCGACAAGGCTGTTATTGTATAAAATCATCTAAAAGGGGGAAGGGCAAACCCCAAATTGATATCAGCTCAGCAATGGAAGTGTCACATGTGGCTTCCTCTGGAAATCAGAAGCTATAATTAATGGGGTATGAGGTAAAATGGATTGATTCCCAACTCAACTGAATAAAGCCTCGTACATAATGTTGGGTTGATTACAAAATGTCTTCTGCTAAGCTGTAAATCATAGTCTTTTCTACCCTTGATCCATGTCTTTTTTTTTTTACTTTCCTTTTCCTTTTAAACCTTCAACTGGCATAATAATCAGAGTACTTACTTTCACAAGTAGGAAGACCAATGGAGTCGCTTTGCTTTCCCTGTATCATGAATCCAAATAGATCAAAATTTGATTCGCTGCTCCTTCCCCGAACTCCAATAAATTGCAAATAGAATCATCTTCCATAAGGTTTCCTTTCTCTTAGTTTCCAAATTACCCATCTCCCAACTACCAACAATTTTTATTTTATTATCCCATAGAGCACACAAGTATCTCCAAAATAACAGACATTAAGCAAACCTACTACCACTTATTAACTGCTCAACATTTCTTAAACCTCCTCCAGCAATGCTGTCCAAATATTATGGGACTGTTATGACCCAACTAAAGCCAAAAAAGCATATGAACCAAGACTACCAAGGGGTTGATCTCACTGAAGAATATTTGAACCACATTTCCACAAGCACTATAGTCATCTCCTTCAGCTAAATTTGGCCCCCTGTAATCTTCTTCAGAAAATCTGAGAACTTAAACCAGCAAGGGTAAGTTTCACTCAGAAGAATATTTGAACTATAGTCCGAAAGCACCTGTCATCTTCTTCAGGCAAAATTAGATGCTCGATCAAACTAAGAAGCAAACAAACAATGGAGTCAATCTACCATTCATTGAAGTTATGCTAAATCTCAGAAATACACTTTACACCTTAGCTTTAGATTTGGAAGGTAAAACCACGACCCATCCAAAGTTGACACATACTCCCCTTACCACCTTCAACAGAATTCCATGAAAGTTCAGTTTGGCACTTCACTATACCTTTTCAATTCATTCATCAGGTAGCTAGATGCAATCACATACCTGCCATCACTGGCAAGAAGCTCTCAGGTTCCACTTAAGAATCTTTACAACCAATTCCGCTCAAGAGCTATGCACACAAGTATAAAGCAGACTAATCCTCCTTCCTTCCCCTACATATCTGATTGAATGCATGGATGGCATCTCATGATGTGTTCCTCTTTCTAGCTGTCACAAATCACTCTCCAAGTCAGGCTATGATGTCACCTCTACAAGCTGCAGGAAAAAAATTGGCTGTTGCAATATAAGAAAAGTAATGCATCAAAGTGAATTAGAATTTGTGTTGGTTCACATACTCTGTGTGGCTACAGCTTCTTGTTAAGTATAAACATGATCCGGCGCATCCTTACTCCACCACCAGGAACGTAAAATGACAGTTGAACCTCATTCTTATTCATAGAAAAGCTCCTTCTTAAGTTGTACATAGACAGAGAAAGGGCCAGCGGATTTGAAGAAAAGAATTGGAGAAGTGATTATACTTTTTTATATAGTCGAGTGCCACAATATATAGCTATTATCCATTATTATAGAGAACAAATGTTATACCCCTATTCACCCGGGAAAAAAAAGGACTTAAAAACTCTTTTTTTATTTTTTTATTTTTAGGGAAGGAGAGGTCACCATGGAAACTCTTCAGAGTAAAAATAAAACAACCGATCAAGAACTGCCGACTTTATTGGGTAAACTTGTTACAGCCCTTTCCATATAACTTCTGGACATGAAAATATCGAAAGAACAAAAAATGAATTTTCTCCAAGGTACTTCTTATGATCCTGACATGTGAGCGTACAGCGACTGAGCTCCAATAATAAGCTCAACAAGCTTAGCTGCAAGGGGGAAAAAAGAGACCGAAATTCAGGTGACTGAATATTTTAAAATTGGCAGCATATTAACTAGACATCAAAATTAAAAGGGCAAAAAGAATCAGGTATATAAAACATACCTGTGAGAACCCCAATAAAAGGAATAGGTTCCAAGAGTTTCTCGGTGTTTTCAAGTCTTTGCCTGTAATATTATTCAATGTAAGAGAGAGAGTAAATTTGGGAATTAGTTCAAAATCACACAACTATACCTGGTATACTTGCTGAAGAATGGATCTCTCATGATGTAAAGTGCCCATAACAGCTTTCGCCTTTTTATCTGAAGCAAGCCCATGAAATAGAAATCTATTTAGTATCAGAAAGGGGTTTTTTCTAACAGAAAGCAACAAACTACTGAAGAATAAACACTTCCAAAAATATCCATTGGTCTAACAAATGTTTGTGGTAACCAAACAGATTAACAGATCAGGAAAAGAAACAGAACTAAGTAGAATAATAATGAAAATTCTTTAGAAGTTGTTTACAAGGCTACCAACCAAAAAACTCTCACCTCGCTCTGTTCGGTGGAAGAAAGAAGGAAATGTTTGCCTTTTCTACCATTTCGTGGATGTGTAACATAGGAAAGAAAGCCCATTCCAGTAAGGTCCACCGCTAGTGAAACAAGCCAAGGTATCCATGACCGAACTCCATATTTTCTAATAAATAGAACATAAATAAGAGGTCTGGTAGTAAATAGCACCTCTGCCATCACAAATAAGCCCTTATGAAGTCCTTTCTCAGACAAAATGGTGGAGAGGGTAGGTCTCTGAATTGGTAGAGCTGCACCAACATTAAAAGAAAAATATTATCCCAAGTATATATATAAACTCTCAGCCTATAATTTTCCAATATATACAATGATCATAAAAGTAATTTTACTTGTAGGATCTACAGTCATAGCATGGTGGTGCTGGAGCCTTTTCAACCATGTTGGGTTCAATACCATCCTAGCATTCTCCCCAAACCTGTTCAGTGCAGTCAAAGCCTGTCCTTCAAGTTTCCGAATGTTATGACCATAATGGTGTTGAAAATAACTAGGTCCCTGGTTCAGACCAGGCTTTGTGAAACTTTCCATTCTGTTGTAATTTGGACCACTTTTCACATTTGGTGTCTCTGCTCCCTGAAGGAGCATCTTGAATCCACTATCACGAACCGATGCCAACCTAACTAGCACCCTGAATTGAAGTGGTGTCCAATGTTTAGCTTATCAAAGAGGAATTGAAGTGGTGTCCACTGTTTAGCTAATCAAAGAGAGAGTACTGCAAGTGAAGTAGTGAATCTTACTTGGTAGCCTCTGTGATGGCAATGAAATTCCATTTCTTGTCATCACCATAGTAATGTTGCGCCACCACTTCAAGCAATGACTCCAAGTCTTTTAGTATAGATACCCATAAGGACCAAGTGAATGACGAGTGCTGCAGCAGGGCCAGCATGCATTAGGGTAGGGACCGTATCGATTATATGCTCATTGATAGCAGTGAGAATACCCAAAATGGTCGTTACTGCATAAGAAATTTCAGGTTATTTTAATACCCAAATTAAAGCCTTCGATAGAGAAGAAAATCCAACTAAAACAATCAATGAATATAGAAACTTTCTTAAGAGTACAAACTGAAACGCCACAGTTTCAAAATTTCTAAGCCACCAAGAAGAAGACAATGTTACCAAAGTTTCACAAAACCTGCTTCTGGCACTATCTCTGAGTCAGAGAAGCGTTCAGGAAGAAACCATGTCAACCCCTGTACATCAATTTCAAATATCTACATGAGAAAGCATCAATTTGCACAGGAAGCACAGTTAAACCTCATTTCCACCCCTTTTCCGAGCTCCAATAGATGAGCTAGACGAAAAGAGAATCAAACAGACTTGGCAAGCAAACAATTAAACAAACAGAAAGCATACAGATGCAGTGATTAATTAGAGTAGACAGAGCAGGAAAAGCAGTGTGATAGCTTACGCTGGCCAGAGACTCCATTAGATGTACATAATCTTTGTTCTTCCTGACCCATCTTTTATAAGCCTCCATGGCTTCAAGAGGATACAATGAAAACAAAAAGAGAAACTCACTGTATTGAAACCTAATTCGCAGAGGCTCCAATTCCGCTCATGCTTCCTAAGCAGTCTGTTTTCGGTTTTCACAACAAAACAACAACCGCTGGTAACAGAATCTTCGTTCCGTACCCCCTTCAAATTCTTCTAGGGTTTTACCCTTTTCTTCTTCTTCTTCTTCGTCACCAAACTCTAAACAAAATTGGAGTACAGAAGGAGTGGAATTACAGGGGAGACGCCTCGAACAGAAGCACATCAGTGACCAGTTGCCAGTTGGGTAGGGGGGTTGTGGGATTTTCTACGGAGTCGGTAGCATGGAATCGGAATCAGCTGAGCCTAATCCTGATTCCTACAATCTGGGGTGACTGATTCATGTTGGATTTCTAAGGTTCAAGTCAATTATGGCCAATTTCTACTGAATTGGAAACGACTGGGGTCGATCTTATTGCCGATTCTGCATAATTAACTTTGGGTTCAAATAAGAAATTCCATGGATTCAGACTGATTAAAGTAGAATCAATTTAAACCCTAAAAATCAAGTAAGAACTTGAATCGGCTGTTATCGTTGATCTGATTGCTTGACATTTCAAGGTCGATACATATTCGGATTGGTTCGTATGATTTAAGATCGGACAGATTTATCCCTGTTTTTCTTTAAAAGATTTTTTTAAAACTTGTTTACCCTTCATTTGTATCAATCCATCAATATGAGATTGATCATAAATCAATATCAACCTCTATCTATACCACTATGAATTAGTCAATCCAATCAATCCGATACCGACTCCTCAAACCATGCTTAGATGTTGTCATTTTAATCACATGTTAATAATTTCATTCATATCTGTACTTCTTATCAAAAGCTAGACTTTTTTGTTTTTATGGTAAGAGCTAGACTTTCAAATGGGATTTATAAGGTTCATTCTCTCATGTGGCCATTCCATAATGTTGAAACTTGACAAGTAAGGAACTCTAGCATCCACTTGTTCACGATTTTTTTTTTATATAGGTAGGCCCTAAGTAGATTTGAACTCATGACCTCTTAATTATGAGGTGTTGATGCCAACTGAGCTATCTCCTTGGGGTTATCCCCTTGAGGTAGTACACAAAATTTTGGGATTAGGATTGTCTCCAGGGAGCCCAGCACCCAGGGCGTGCCCAGAGGGCATCCAGCGGTTGAGCTGTACTACACACATCTCGAGGCATGCCTAGGGATGTGTGCGGCACAGCCCAATGGCTGACAGCACCATGGGCGTGCTAGGCTCCCTAGAGACGAGCTAAATTCAAAATTTTGGCCCCACCAAATCTATCATGTGATAAATATGAGGATTGCTTGGCAAAAGCTTATTACGAGAGGCATGTGTATCCATGTATGTCCATATTTTGGGTGGTAGGGCCAGTGACATGCGGTATCAAAATTAAACCCAAAGACATCATAGATGTGGGGTTTTTTTTTGGTAAAAGCGAATTTATTGAAGAGGGTAAACAAAAACCAAAGACTCCTAGATACAAAGGTCTAGGAGCCAAGGAGTGGAATACGACCAACAATTCCTACTTGCAACGGACAAGGCCATCTTGGCTAAGGAGTGGGCAACGCCATAATCTCCCTAGGAATACAAACAAATTCACAACATAGAAATTTTGATGAGAGACATCCTGAACAATGCTCTCAATTTCGAAAGGATATGAGTTCAAGCAATTGTTGAGAATGTTGATGAGGTTCGAGTTGTCAAATTCCACCATGATGTTGCAGACATGAGACTCTACTGCCCATTGCATACCGGCTCTAACAGCAAGGGCTTCTCCCATCAAGGGGCTTGAGATGAGAACAAGTTCCGAACATGCAAAGATAATAGAACCATTCTGATCACGAGTAATAAAACCCAGGCTGCCGTTCTCTGAATCAATGGGGACTGCAATGTCGCGATTTAGTTTGAAAAAATCAGCAGGGGGGCAAGTCCAGGTAGGCGCTTCTGGGTTTGGATGGGGGGGGGCTGAAACTGATTCTTCGAATGGTTCGAGATCTTCCAAAATTCTTGATAGGCCGCTTGGGCTCGCTATATAACTTCCACTAGTGACCCTTTGATACCGTTGAAAATGAGATCATTTCTAGCACGCCATAATTGCCGACAGATGAAAGAGATTTGGCAAAGCACTTTCTTACCTCTTTCCTTCAAAGGAAATTGAAATCTCTCCCAGCCTTGAAGAATACCAGCCAGTGTTGGTTGGCGATCTGTAAGATTCAAGAAGTTAAGGTTGCTCCCGAACCACACAGCACGAGAAAATGGACATTCAAAGAGTAATAAGTGATTATAGGATTCCACATCAAGCCCACATCTACGACAACTCGGATCGATGGGGATACTTCTTCGCTGCAACCCTTCCCCGGAGGCCACGCCTTCAAAGACATTGCAATGTGTCCCCCTCACATGAACAAAGATTGAACGATGCACCACAATATGGATCCCGCATGGGGGTGTAGGTCGCCTTGGCAAGAGCCCCAAGGATTGAGTGGGGGAGATTGCCACGGCCTCACAACTCCCTCTTCCCAAATAGACCTAAATTTTTGCCCCTACTAGGAAATTTGAACCAGAAAGCAAGAAGGTGAACATGAGAATTTTAAGAGAACGAAGTTGAGACTTGAGAGAAGGAAAATAACGTTGTTAAAAACTTGAATCGGTCTAGGTGGAATTTACTCTGGGCTTGTACATGACCCCCGCGCAGCGCACAAATCGGGAGCTTCTGGGCCCTAATGAGCCTCAACTGGTGGCCCCAAGAAATTATGCAGCGGCGAAAGTTTGATCATGAGACATCGCTTTCTGAGGCAGAGTCTCATGTCGCCTCCAAGCCAACTGTGCTAACCCCTTGAGGATGGTTACTTTTGTTTTTATTAACAGGGAACTCAAAAATTTCCTTAGTTTGCTAACCTAAATACCTAAGGTTATAATGGCAACGATAGGCTATTATTAAAGTTAAAGGAGGGTCACGATTATGAAATTATCCAAAAACGTATGAAAATGCCTAAAATACATGCAAAATACAGTTATGAAGCACAAAACCCTATAGATAAGTAATATTTAAAATATCTCATGTATTAAAGGAAAACAAAGTATGATGAGACAAATGATTACGTATAAAAGATGGGTTTTCTTACATGTGCCAATAAGCGCTCAAAGGAGCTCTATCGATGAGATGCCGTGAAATAGAAATTTGGACGAACTCTGAAGAAATGGTGAACTGGCTGTCTCAGTCGGACAAATACCAATGGCCGTGGGACTTTATTTTATTTGGATCCATATAATTGACCCCATTAAGTTGGGATAAGGCTGAGTTTCTTGTTGTTGTTATAGGACACTTGTTGTTATAGGACAATTATAAATATTACTCATAATCTAGCTACTAAAACTATAATTAGGAAACTACAAATGGAATGTATGGATAGTGCTTTGGACTTCATAATGTATGGATAATGCTTTGGGCTTCATTTTCAATATCTAAGGGGAAAAAATGAAGTTTTGATAAATAACTATTCTTGCACAAATCTGATTACGATCCTTGATTGCAGACTGTTTGATCCTCAAATGATGGGTCTGGAGTCATGATACCATTGCAAATGCCCTGTGCTCCACGCACAGGTGACACTGACCGGGTCTGGAGTACTGACCACCAATGGGTATACCTGATAGCCAGATGGGGTTAGCACCATTGGCTATCCAACATTCCAACTCCAAGGTTAGAGCTCCTACACCCAGTTGATGGAAGAGAGAAGGAATGCTCAAGCAAGAAAAAAAACTTCTAAGAAATCAAATTACTCACATTGAACTAATAATGACACCTTGCTAATTATGAAACCATATTTGTTGGGGGGGAGGGGGGGAATAGTACAAAAAGCGATTTCTTCTTCTAATCACTAACGGTATCTGAAAATGCAATAACGCCAAATTTTGACCATTCCTCCGATCCTTGGGATTAGGATGGCTATCAGTGACCATTTGCTAGTGACCCAATTGCACAAGCTGTAGCATTCCCACCACCATTGGAGCCATCTTCAGCCTTCTTAGCATACGATCTCCGGTACATGGAATCAACTTCAGTGAGATAGAATGTACCTGGAGATAAAAGGCTTGTATCCTTGGTTGTCACAAAGTCCTTCGATCCATATCGATGCTCCATTAGCTTCAATATTTCCACAAATTTTTCAGGGGGGATCTGCATGACAAGCACAAAATGTTATACTGAACTGTATAGAACAACAACATTATGTACTTCACAAATAAACAGATGGATCAGCCCATGGTCCTGCATCCTCGAGCTAATGGTAATCAAAGATAACTTTCTCCTCCTCAGAAGTAGAGAAAGGGGGAGGGGGAGGGGGGGGGGAGGGGGAGGGGGAGAGGAGAAACCAAATGGCCGACAAATTGAACAAACCAAGAATTGAACCAGGATTCTATTGCATAAAAATCTGAGCTTTTCTTGTACTCAGTGCAGACGCTAACAGGTAACTATGCACATAAGCTTCCAACACAAGTCCACGTGCTTGTATATGCATATGATGTTTGAATTGATAATATGCAATATCCATCTTCCCATGTTTCAAGTGATGTCAATGGCAAGCATCACAAACACATAAAACGCCATAATAATAAAATATTCATCCAACAAGAAAAATACCTCATGCCTTGACTTCAACTTATCAGAGATATTCATCACCGTAGCAATGTTTGACAAGGTAAAGGGATGTTGACAATCCCGAAGTTGAAATGAGAACATTGTGGCAGTTAGGCCACTCCCATAAGAGAACATTATTACCCGTTTACCCACCTGTAAGTAAAATGAAAGTGTCATAATGACAAAAGGTACATTAATTACGGCCAGGTAGAAACCATGAAAAAATGTCGAATGTCAAGATATTTACCAGTGAACTGTGTTTGTTGTGGATAAGGGATGCAAATGCTGCATAAAGAGATGCAGTGTACATGTTGCCCGCTTGCTTTGGAAGCAAAGTGGTTGGTTGCACCTTCGTGTCATACAGGTGCTTTGCAACTTGCTGTGATGCCTGTAGATGTATAAAACACACAACGCTCAGCATATAACTCCAGCTCAAGTAGCCAGATAATGGAAAATCACAATTTGGCATAAATCAGTGTTGGATGCTGAAGTAACCTTTTCGAGATCACGACTCTGGTAGCTCTCTTCACCAGACAAAGCTGAAAATGGTGCCAGTTTTTCTCTTGCAACCTCCTCAATGGAACTAAAAAATATAAAAACCAAATTCAAAAAGTTGTCAGTTATTTGATGCATGACCATTAAAAAACACTACTGACATTTCACAATTATAAAAAGGGTGGACAGTAGGAACCTAGCATTCCTCAAGAAGTCAACGAAGCACAACCGAGCAAAGCTTTTCTGTACAAGCTGCAAAACCATTTCAAGGAGCAATCAATAAAACTACTGCTTCCAGAATTCAAGAGTTATCCACTGATAAATCTAGAAATATACAGATAGCAAAATCCTGACTGCATATAATGCATACCTTGTTATAAGGAGAATGGAACACAAAATAGTCTGCCTCAGAGATCGAAAATGGCTTTCCTTCCAATTTTTCAAACCTACAAAAAGGAAGATGAATAGACACTCAAATAGTATAAACAGTCACCACAGAAGAGTTCTTCACCATATCATGGGAAAGTTACCTGTCACATATACGCTTGTAGCAAGAATCGAGAGCCATGAGATAACAAGTTTGTGAAAGCTTCCCATCCACAACCTGTATATGTAACACATGAAAGAAAAAGTGGCAACTAATGAATAAGCTTGGGATATACACAAGTTAATTATAACCCTAATGTGAATTGGCTTCAAAGTCCAAAGCGAAATATATTGTTTACTGAATGTTACATAAAGATCAAGCAGGCATTTGCCAAGACATTATAAGCTTTCAGAGTTTCTGACATCACAAGAATTAGGCATCCATGAATGTTAATTAAATTCACAGAAATGCCAACCCAATGTGATTCAGGCAAATTAGATGATTTGTCAGAAAGACAGCATGAAACCACTAAAGTTCAGGTCTGCATTTGTGTGGACTAGAAAGATAAAGTTCCCAACATAAATTAGTACTTGGACATAATTGTCCACTTCTCCTTATATCATGCTGAACATTTTCTCTATCCAATTCAAACCGAAGCAGATCTCAACTTACAGTGAACTCATTTGATCATTAATACATAGAATGTAGCATGAAGCCAAGATGGTTTATAACTGTAACATAGTTAACAGGTTTTGTTTGGTTATACATGGCCATCTTGAAACTTTGTTGAACAGAAATTTTTGGTTGGTGGGGAAAAAAAATTAAGAACATGTACATTACATCACAATTTTAATACCCATATCCCATTCTTTTTTCATATCTCCACGAAAATAATGGCGGCCAAACTTCTAAACAGGGAAAACTGACGGGGAAAAAAATCTGCGTTCCCGATTTGAGGGACAATCAAATGCAGACACATCAAAATAGTCCATCCAATATACTATAATTTAGAATTCAAAATGATTATACAACATGGCAACCAAAACTTAGATCAGGAAGCATACCGGATATTCACTTGCAAGATTGGGCTTGTAGAAATCATAGGCATGAGACATGTGACTTGCTCTATATTTGCTTTCAAATGTAATTGGAGCATCTGGCCCTATCAGCATAGCAATAGCAGCCGCTCCTCCTGTGGGACGGGCTGGTCCTTCTGCATAGACCTAAAAGAAGGAAGCTTGATGTAAGCAAATGTATGGCTTAAACCAATTTGGTCATGATCTGAATCTATCTACATATATTTAAGTGAATAAGTTAACAGCCAACACAAAAGCAGCTGCAGAATCACAAGGAACATATTAAATGCATCTTAAACACCGTAGTCCCAGTTGCAGAGCCCTGAAGTCTGGCATCTTTACAGCAACCAGGCAACCTTCTGGATGTTAGATTTTGTCATACTCACAGTGGTGCAAGATACTCATGAACATAATAGATATGCTAGTCTTATAAAATTCAACTTTTTTTTCCAGTTACTACATCTACCAGAAGTGAAAACATTAAATCTCAAAATAGTATGAGTTCCCTAAAAAGATCATGAAAAAGAATACGATGAAAAGAAGAATATAAAGACTCTTACCTTGTAGGGTTTAAGCTTTTCACGCAAGACATGTTTAGGTCTATCATCCAAAATGAAATTTAAACCATTCTAATTAAGGCCTCTAGCTTATACCAAAATATCATCAGCCTACTAATTTCATTTAGGCTAAATAAAGAAAATTTTAATGAAGATTTGCAGAGATGCCCTTGTCATATCATCAGGATTGTATAGTCTGCAGCTTAAAAGATTAATTGTGTTTCTCTGCATGAACCTCCATCAATAACACTCTAGGAATTTCTAAAAACTGAAAGCTTAACCATAAGTAAGAAAGGGAAGGCAAGCTAATAGGGTATACTTGTCGACGAATATATAACATCTAATCTAAAGATACTAGTGTACATTAGACATTAATATTTTCGAGTTAACAGTGATGAGTATATGATTCTTGATGGTGAATGTCAAATAACTGTATAAATGGGAAAGAATCTAACCGCACTGTCTGTGCACACAACAAGTCCATAGCGTCCATCCCAAGAACTACTCTCTACCCAATTCACACAGTTGAATAAAGCTGCAGTTCCCCCATAGCATGCATTTGTTGAGTCAACTCCTTCAATGTCTGTATTGTCATTTTCCTGTTCATTTACAAGGAAAAGGACGAAACTGAGAAAATAAAGACATATGGGAGGGGGAGATCAAAATAGAAACCTGCAAAGAATTAGAATTGAAGACTACATTGACCACCAGCAAAAGCTATCTTCATAAATATGATTAGGTGAGATGGAATGATCTCAGAAACAAAGGGATTTCTACTCATGGACACATAAAGCCCTTCAAGAAGTTACTGCATTTCTATCCATGGAGCCATCCTTTTTAAAAGACAACTGACCCATGACCTGACAGTTGGACCAGGTGGAACCCAAGCAACTTCTCACCTGCCAGATTGGGTCTTAAAACATTGGCGCAGCCAAAGAAATTGAGAGGTTACCTCAAAAATTTGCATCAAGAAGGTCTTAATGGATTTGCTCTTGTCTATTACAGTCTCACTGCCTACTTCCAGCCGACCAATTTGTTTTGGATCAACCCCATACTTATCCAAAAGGGAAGTAACAACTGTCAAACTGAAAACCCAAAAATCAACACAAGAACAGAACCTCCACAAAAAACCAAGAAGTTTTCATAAAAAAAAAATTGATAACTTTTAGTGAACAAGTATATCATGCAGAAGCATCAAATATCCAACCAAAGAACAATAATTGAATAGAATCAAGACCATTTTTCACCAATAATAACCATCAAAGAGGACACTGCCAACACTGAAATTATATTATGAGATTTAAATGTTTTAAAAGCTTTCAAAATCCAATACTATATTCTTTATAACAATTCTGCAACAACAAACTCAGCCTTGTCCCAACTTAATGGGGTCGGCTACATGGATCCAAACACAACAAAGGGAAACTGAGTTCTAACAAAAAGAATGGGGAAAGAGAAGAGACATGGAAAATGGAAAAAGGCAAATGACAACTGAAAGATACAATAAGAAGGAAGAAAGATAATAAGAGGGAAGAATCCCAACCCAGGGAGTATTTATGGTTCACAACTGAATGACATTGGGGAGTTTTTATTCTCTAACTTCTTCTAATACTCTCCAGGGTAGCAAACTCTGGAGTCATTGAATGACACATTCAGATTCGTCTTTCAACTCTATAAGGTTGAGCAAACAGATCAAATAAATCATCTCTATTTTTCAGTTCTAGTTTGGAATTGTCTATGGTAACTAAACTATCATAAACCATGAATAGAGCAATTTTTTTGAAAAGTGAATGCTCCATCAATCAATAATTTTACAGTATGTTCTATGGTAATTAAACTATCATCAACTAGGAATAGAGCAATTTTTTTGAAAAGAAGTGCCTGCTCCATGTCAATCAATAGTTTTACAGTTTAGTAACCAATCAACAAACTTCAATAAACTAATAGGCATCAATACCTATAAAAAAGAAGGCATTGTTGACAGAATTTAAACAGGTATTGAGACAAGGGAATCTGTGGTCTTCTGACTCTTGATACTAAAATCCACTTTTCTATGTAGAACAGATAAAGAGCTAGAGTATAATGACATCTCAACCAAAAGAAAAGGGACTTTTCCCATCTAATCCCCTAAGTTTTGACATCACTAAATCTATGCTATTACGTTTTCGTCCTTTTATTATTAGGAACTGTTGCAGCAGAAAACTGACTTTCCGCAGATACAAGCTGCGCTCCGTGAGTTACCTGTGGAAGACAAAGGGAAAGACACCGTGGAAGGGCCAGAACTGTGTCCGACAAAAACTCTCCGATGCTTAAGCCAGCTTCCTTGCAACTAAAGGGAATAGCAGAGCAATATCACAAGAGTGTAAAGTGGAAATTGTATCATCCCTTGACCTCCAGGGGAGGTTCTATTTATACTGTTGCCCGGTGGTTTGAATTGGAGAGGCGAATCCTTCTCTGATACGGATTTTGCTTGAATTAGTAGCTTCCTTTTGGGAGTAGAAATCATTCTTGGAGAGTTTGCTTGAGACAAGCTTCTATATCTTGTAGATCCGATAGGATTCCTTCTCTTAATGGGGAACCGGGAGCGTGTATCTTCTTGGTTTCCAAATTGGAGTGTATCTCCTCGTTTTGGAGTTTAGCTCTTAGAAGGTTTCTATATTAGAAAAATAAGGCGAGAGAGTCGTAGGATTATATTTCCTATTTTCATGTCTCCACATGTCTTATTATGAATGGTGAGAGCATTTTACCCATAACAAGATTGATAGCTAAATTATTAATGTCCACCTAAGTTTTAATGTCACTAAATCTATTCTAATATGTTATCATCTTTTTATTATTAAATATGCTAACTAAATTAATTACATCCACATATCAAAACCATAATTTTAAGACCTTAACTGACCAATATGTCCATAATCATCCACACATCTGAAACTACAAATATCGAAGGCATTTTGGCGATTGAACATCAAATATACGTATACAAGACAATAACTCCACAGACCAATAGTTGCATAGAAGAGCAACGGGATCAAATGAAGCATGAATACCTCATTGAAATGACATCTTCCAATTCTGTACAAAATGCCATGCAATCTTGCCCAAGTCCAATGGTGTATTTTCCTTTACTTGCACCATCATGATCCTCCAATGCTTCCTATTCCATAGAGAAGGAAAAGATTATTTCAAAGGATCACGTGAAGTTAGTAATTTTGAATTCAACAAGTGCTTATACAAGGGAGGAGGGAGGAAGAAATAAGAAACAAGAATGTAAAAATTTACAGTGTTTGGGTCAAAGTCCAGGGGACTGTTAAAAGGGAGGGGGGGGGGGGCGGAGAAGGAAGACTTAAGTGGACAAAGAAAAGGAAGGAGGATATATTTAAAAATGAAAAACACAACTATTTCTCAGATGATACCTTCAATTTTCTTTCTTCATGATATAAAAGTTGGCCATAATATTCTACTTTAGAATCTCTGATTCCAAGAGAGTGCATATCAATGTCCAGGAACTGAAATAGTTTTTCAGAAACCTTTCGCACTTACAAAATTAAATTCTCCAACCAATACCATATATCCAGTGGTTCTATTCTAGAGCTTTGTAAGGATCAAACTCACATACTGGTTGGTTTTTCTCTTTGATAATGAGAAAATATTGGTAACAACACATATAAAACAATAACAAATAGTAAGTGAATTCAAATATCTCTCCGTAGCTAGCCTCAAGGAGCTTTATAAAAAAAATTCATGGATAATCAAAGGGAAACAGATCACCGTGAAGTGAGGATCTGCCCCAAAACTCAGAATGACGAGCAAAACATTCTCCAAAACATATAAAATAGATCAAGAATCAGGAATATCTAGTTCAAAAATGACTGTAGTTAAAACTTAAAGGGAAACTGAACATAGAGCAACAGGGTACAAAATAAACAGGACAGCCTTCAAATGAATGTTCTTAGCTACTATCAAGCTTCAAATTCTAAAATATGCAATGCAGTAGCTTAAAGAAATAGAAAAAAACAGCACAATGAAGAGCGGGAATGATCTAGATCATTCTGAGTACATAAATTTCCCTCCCGCTTATTTTCTCAAAGGTATTGGCCTTTTATCTGACTTAGAAAAGCCACATGCAAATCCAAACAAATATAGGAATTACCGCCAGTACATTTCCCCAAAGAAAGAGAAAAAAATCAATGGAATCCTACATTCGGAGAATCAAAAGAAGAATCACGATAAAATAGATATCAAATATAAACTTCTCTCTTTAAACCGGCAGAATCATCGCTATGCTTCCTTCAAATCAATCAAACCTTAAAGAGCAGCAAAGAAACAAAGAAATCAATGACATCAGCAGAAATGAAAGCAAAAATATGAGATCTCAACCTGCTGTACGCATGTAGGAGGAAAGTAGATGTCCATGGCGAGGATTCCAACATCTTTCTGTTGCGAAGCCATTTCTGCTCACACTCAAATTCTGTAAAAGCTGCAAATCGGGGCTCTGGTTTTCCTTCCTCAAGCTTTGGTCCCGCAGACAGCGATAAAGAGGAGACGGAGAGAGAGCATCTGCGAATCACATATGTGAGATTCACATATAATAGGAGTGACAAGCGAAGTTGCTCCGAATGCAAACTTTAATTCGCGAGTTTAAAAGGACTTGGCTTGCTGGCAACTGGCAAGAGGAATCGTAGGGGTAGGACGGTCTGTACCGGCGGTTCACCACCTTGCACACGATTTCACCTCTTAATTACCAACTCTGCCATCCAAGATTCAACTACACTTCCTGATCGTTTCTCACGTGCTGCCACGGTGCACATGCAAACCCCGAGCAGCAAAAGAGCATCTCAGTGTAACTTTTGAATTTTATTTCCCCAAATTGCCCCTTGAGATATTTTTTTGGAAAAACCTGGTCGTGTCAGCAGTTAAGCACTCAGCCGAGGGATGAAAGTGGCCAGACGGTGATAGTGTACTCTTGATTTGATCATCAAAGTCTACCTAGTTAACGGTTCTAGATTTGTGAATTAATCATTGACTTGAGCTAGTGGGTAAGTAACTCACTCCCGGCCTTAGTTAGTAAGTTCGGGAACGGCAATTGAACGGGAACGGATACGTACGGCAATTAAACGGACTAGACGGTAATAATACTTTTTAAAAATTCGGCTTCATAAAACGCATACGATAATAATACGATACGCGTTTAATACGTATATAATACGGCATAGACGGCAATAATACTTTTAAAAAAACGGGCATATATTCATTATATAACATGCATTCACCACCTAATAAACAAAATAATATCATGATTTTATAAACTAAAATAAACACAATAATATAATATCTTATATTACATCTCTAAGATTAGCACTTAAAATATCAAAATATCAATAAAGTAGTCTCTAAACGAGAGAGACCCACACCCCATAGTGGAGAAGGTTTTTTTTTTTTTTTTGGTTGAACCATAGTGGAAAATGTGAGAATTTTCAACCAAAAGTGAAGTTGAGGTTAGATTTCCACAAAATTCCAATTTCAGACAATGAGAATAAGAATAAAACAGAAATAAGGAGACCTGCAAGGCATCTTAAAACGAGAACACAACAACTGAAGCTAAAAAAAAAAAGGAAAAATTATGTGATTAACTACAAATGAGAATAGGGAAAAAAATAGGGAAACTTGCTGTTTACCAAATTAATTAATCCTTGTAGATAAGAGTGAAACAGAGGATAGGTGAACGTGGATTGTGGTGAACGAAAATAAAAAAGGTTTCCCGTTTCTATTTTCCATGGAGATGCAGTTGGAACTTGTGATTTTTCGTTTGATTAGCAAACAATACGAAATAGAGAAAGGGATACTAACCACAGTGGAAGAAGTTCTTCCAAGAACAACATGGAAGAAGAAATAAACAAGGAGAAACGTCGCGATGCCGTCGCTCTGCCATCGCCTCTTCGCCTCTGCTGCGCGCTGCTGCCGCCACTGCGTCGCCGCTGCGCTCGCCGTCTCTGCCGCCGCCGTCACCGTCGCCGATGTTGTTGCCGTCGAAGCTTTGACGATAGCGGTGTTGAACGGAGATGGAGGGCTGCCATCTGGTTGCCTTCTAGGGTTGGACTTTGGAGTGAAAACGCAAATCACAAAAGAAGAGAAAGTGAAATCGTGAAAACATTCTAATCTTTGGGGGTTTTTTTTTTTTTTTTTTTTTTTAAAACATTAGAGTAAAATTTAAAAAGTATAAAACATATAATACCCGAATTATACGAGTATAATACGCGATCGATTAAAAAACGCGTTTTTTTATAAAAATATGGGAAAGTGCGGGGACGGGAGTATTATGCGTTCAAAAATTCGGGTACGCGTATAATACGCGTATTATACGCGTACTTACTAACTAAGCTCCCGGCAACAAAAAAAGAAATATAATCATGGCACAGATGGACGGTTCGAAGATTAAGGCAATCAGATCAGCCTATGACGTCACATCATAATGGCATTTTGTTGACAAAGTCAAACGACATGTAACACGAGACAGGTAACATGTGCAGCGGCTGCAGCCACGGGACATCTCTTTGTCTAAATGGGAATGCCGGAATGGAAAGTCCAGAAATGGACAAGATCGAAATGAATGGTGATGATCAGCTGTTGGAAAATTAACAATGACAAAAGAGAATTTTTTTTGAAGGGAAGGAGAAAGCCACCCGATCGCACAGGGGACACCATCGCTGCGCCATGATAAGGGGCACGTGAAATAATCGTCGCACCCCTAAAACCCTAGAAATGAGCAGGGGTGCGACTATCAATTTGCAACTACGTGCCTGCCGCGACCAAAAAGAAGCAAAAGAAGAGGATATTTCATATTTGTTGTTGACGGTGTTGTTCTCTGTGTCGTAGCGCAGGCTGTGCCTAGGCACATGGGGGTGGGCGCAATGACCACCCTGCCCCTTGAGTGACAGGCCCATGTGCCTGGGCGCAACCTGCATTGCGGCACAGAGAACATTCTCCCTTTGTTGTTTTAAGTTTTACTATCTATTAACCAATTCTGTGTTGTCCAAATACGTGATTAACAAATGTATTGGATTAATACTTCAAATCAATGACGTCATTATGCCACGTTTGTTTGCCAAGGATCTTTATCCTCTCAATTACACTGCCCGTACTTGACTCAAGTACATCTAACAAAGGAGGCAGAAATGACTAACCTACCCCCTGCCCTAACACACTGCCCAAGATGGGGTCCATCTCCCTCTATTAGATGTACTTGACGGTCAAGTACGGGCAGTGTAATTGAGAGGATAAAAATTTCAAGAATCGAATATAAATGGAAAGAAATGTATGAATGTTCTTTTGTTATTTTTTCTTGTTTGTTTTCTTTGCTCTTCCAAAGTTTTTTCCTAAATTGTAAGATTTTGTAAGAATTTGTATGTTGGAAAAAAAAGATTGTCACCTAGACATAGAAGGGAAAAATGACCATCCAGTGTCCCTGCCATGCCCAAACACAGAGGGGGTGAAATGATCGCTCCGCCCTATGAAAGGTAGAAATCTCCCCCCCCCCCAATGATGGCAAAGCACGCTCCAATTAACCCCCTCACATGCGCAAGGGACATGATGTCACGCCCCCATCCTAGACAAGGGATACAATACATTATAAGGGGTGACTAGGACGACGCATGTCATCCTACTAAGCTGCCAAGATCACTGACACAGTGTCCCAACGCACAGTCATAACTAATATTAAAACAATATAATATCAGATTGCGGAAAGGAAAATATTACATTCCAAAAGATCAATAGTTTTACGGAAGCGTATAAAATCAAATAGTTACAAGATGATCAAGGCCTAGATGATAAATACTGTAATTAATCCATTTTTCATTACCATCTAATAACTATTAACAAGGGTATAACAGTAAATGTTTATACATGGGTCTACGTCCTAAAATAAACAAAAGGGGAACAAGTCCCTAGAATTCTCATGGCCCGTAGGCATAATCGTCACAAAGACACCCGTTGTCATGTTCCTCTAACACAGCTTTCGGCTCCTCCGAACCTGCATCATAATCTAAAAAAAAATGTGTACACGAGGGGGTTAGCTCCACTGAGCCAGTGAGAGGGTGGAGATGCACAAACACACAATTCACATAGTCCAATGATGCATGCATATGTTAAATAAATTTTTCACCTAACATCACAACTAAGTCAGAGATATATGCTACTGTGACAACTCGGGAGACACTGTGGGTCACTTAACTTATCACCACAATGAAACCTCAATTGTCACCTGGGACTTACGCCGATCGAAGCCTCCAAGACCACTTAGTGGCAGACCCCTAATAACCAATACTACCATGACTGGCCTCTCCCACCTCCACAGAATCCGGTGTACTGATTACCCAACACCTAAACCCATGTTGGTAAGGGTCGTAGCATAAGGGTATAAAATCCTAGCCGTAGATATACTACATGCAAGTCCTATCGTCCCAAGAGGTAATCTGGACGCTTTTCATCTGGTTTAGTGCCCGGTTACCAGCACGGCACGGCGCATACAGTTCAACATGACATTCAACATAATTACTTCATAAATGTATATAGTATCCGGGGTTTCGACACCAGCACTCACCGGCACCGAGACCCATCAAAGTAACACATCTCCAATCAACATCATAACAATCATATATAAAAGTATGCAATATGCGCAAGCATGCTTAATAATTTATAATGATAACATAATATACAATGCAATAATAATATCAAGCCCAAACAACCAAACCCACTCACATATAAGTTATATTCCGATGTTATGAGTTGTCGCCGCAATTAAGTAACACGTCGCAAGACGAAAACTTTAAACCTAAATAAAGAATGAAAACAGGGTTAATTAAGTAAATGGATGGATCCCCAAAAGGTCTCCCATAAATCATTTAAGTATAAGGTTTCAGAGACAGGGTGGTTTCATGCCCAATTCCTGCAACTACATATAAATCCTAGCTAACCAGGGGCTTAGGAAGGTCTCTGCCAAGAGTGGTTTTACAGGTGGTTTGTCTTTGAACATGAAACCGCACCTAAAATCGACTTTAACAGGGGCTTATTCAGGGGGTGATTGCAAGGATGGTTTCTCGTAGGTCTTGAAACCGCATGTAAAATCACATACCTGCAGAATCAAAATTTGAAAGGTTTCTCACCAGGGGTTCCTTGCCCAAGGGGTTTAAAGGTAAGGAGGCTTCAAGGAAGCTTCCTCCTAGGTCCATTAGGGTTCTAAGACCTCATTAGGTCCATATAATCCCAAGGATTTAAGAGGGAAAGCAAAGAGAACCTAATTTAGGACATAATATGGTAGAAACCTTAAATTTCTCAAATGGAAAGAGATTGCTTAGGCTTTGAATTTGTAATGGAGTGAAATAACTCCACTATAGTCTAGGTTTAGAGGTTCCATCGATTCCTTGGATTCCAAAAGAACCCTAAGTCGAATCTCTCCCATTTTCCAAACCCCAAAACCTAAAATAGAAGAAAAGATGTGGGATTTAATGGCTTACCTACCCCCAATATAGAAAAGCTCCACGTAGAGGGCTCCACAAGGTGAGGTTCCAAGCCTTCAGCCAAGCTTTTCCATTCTTCTTCCTCCTTTGCTCCTTCCATCTTTCTTCTTCCCTTCTTTCTTCTTTCTTCTTTCTCCTTTCTCTCCTCTTTCTCTCCTCCACGATTTTGGTTAGATGGGAGAATTAAAGAGAAAGAATGTTTCTCCCCCCCTTTTGTCTTATTTATAGAAAATGACTTGGGTCCCTTAAGTCAAATGGGAGAACTAAATGGGTCGATCCAAGACAAATGGGTCATTAGGCCAAATAGATACTTTAAGTTAAATGGGTCAAGAGGGCTTAATGGGTTGACCTATTAGTTCTATTTGGGTAAGAGAAAGGAATATCCAACCTTAGGTCAAATAGAGTTAGATGGACCCTTAGGTTAAATTACCACTTAAGCCCAATGGGCCTCTTAAGCTAATGGGCATGCCTACTAGTTATAATTAGGAAAGAACCTAATTAAAAGATGAGCTCACATGATATGGGTATAATTGCTCTTCACATGTTTCCCCAAGGCAAGTGGGGCCAATAAGTGAATTATTCCCAACTCAACTAAAATAGCCCGGGCGGTCCAAATCTTGGTCCGCACTTTGAGGGCATTGAGGAAAAGGATAAATAAATAAAATTAAGGGTTAGTACTTACTATTTCCTTGTCATGGTTTGTCCCCCATGACCCCGAATAGTTTCCTCCACAGGCAAACTCGTACTGTGGTCAATAATTTTGTAGTTGGGTTTGACCACCAGTGAGAACAGCTCACCAGCATACGTGACAGTGATAACTACACGTCACGGGGAAGAAATAATAATTAATTATACTCCCGGGGTGCGGGTATATCACACGATCCCTCACAGAGAACACCAATCCTTTTTTTACTTTCTATTCATTTCTTGCCAAAAAAAACACAATTTATTTTCCTCTTTTTTCGAAATTTGCTTTTCATTAAGGCTTTGTTTATTCCCTTAAGTAATTGTTTTATAAAATCAACTGGAAGAAATTGGTGTTTAATTGAGAGAGTGAGGTGTCGTTTGGTTTACATGTATGTTGTGTGATGTAAAATTAAAAAAAACAAATAAGGGTAAGAGATCATTGCTTGGTTGCATGGCGCCAGCAAAGGCCAATAAGAGTGCACGTTGGGGCATTAATATGAATGGGATTTTTTATTTCATAGTGGCAGGGTGAAATTTTGCACACTCAATGTCTCGGCGCAGGATCCATGCAACCAGATAACTTTCTTTTTCCTAGTAAAAAAATAGTTTTGTAATCATTACTAATAATAATTATATAATTAACTCAACAACAAACCAAATATGAAAACTAAACTTTAAATGTTTAAAAATGTGCAATGGTATCCTAAATAAAGTGTGAAGTAAATTTGAAGTTATTAGAATTATGCACATTATTTTTTCATTAAAAAATGGGGAAGGGTTTGTTGCTCGGTCGTACGTGGCCCTGCATCAACGTAGGGGCCAATGAGGGCATGAAGGGGCATCCAACAGAAGGGGGGTGATGGTCATTTTGCCTCATTGTGTGTGGGGGAAAGAAAATGCGAACAAGTAGCATTATTTTTCATAAAAAAAAAATTATAGGACCATATGTTACTACTATTAGTAATTTTTATAACCTTAAGTGAGTACATCTATCTAGCTATTAATTGCAATTATTATTTTGAATAAATATTATCGTACTACCCATAAAGTAAAAGAGGGTGAGAAGTTTCCCGTGATGCAAGAGTGCAGTTTCCCACCAATAGGCTTTGTGGGATCAGTTTTCCAATAAAGAAATTTAAGTATTTATTACATTAGGTATATGATCATAAGAAATTAATTAACACAATTAATCCTATGGTAAGTAAGGGATTTTTTTATTGATACATATGTCAAATAATTTATAACCTTATTTTTTTGAGCTTTCATTAAGACAAATAATTTGTAACCTTATTTTTTTGACCTTGTGTGTGGAAGAAAGGAAATGTGAACAAGTAACATTCTTTCCATAAAAAAAAATATAGGACCAGATGTTACTCTTGTTAGTAATTTTATAACCTTATAAAAGTGATTATTACGTCTATCTAGTTGTTGCTTGCAATTATTATTTTGAATAGGTAATAACGCACTACCCAAAAAATAAAGGGAGGGGGGAGGAAGAAGTTTCTCATGACGCAAGAGTGCAGTTTTCCACCAATAGACATTGTGGGATCATTTTCCCAGTAAAGAAGTTTAAGTATTTATTACATTAGGTATATGATACACAATTATTCTCTATGTTAAGTAAGGGGTTTTCTTATTGACACATATGTCGAATAATTTGTAACCTTATGTTTTCAACCTTTTATTATGACAAATAATTTGTAGCCTTATTTTTTTGACCTTACGTGTTGGGGAAAAATGCGAGCAAGCAACGTTATTTTTCATAAGAAAACATAGGACCACATGTTACTGTTGTTAGTAATTTTATAACCCTATGGCTATCTAGCTATTACTTGCAATTATTATATTGAATAGATATTAACGTACTACCCAAAAAGTAAAAGAGGGGGAGAAGTTTCCCATAATGCAAGAGTGCAGTTTCCCCCCAATAGGCATCGTGGGATCATTTTTCCAATAGAGAAATTTAAGTATTTATTACATCAAGTATACGATCATAATAAATTAATTAACACAATTATTCTCTATAGTAAGTAAGGGATTTTCTTATTGACACATATGTCAAATAATTTGTCACCTTATTTTTTTGACCTTTTATTATGACACACAATTATTTTTTAATGAAGCTAATAATATCATTTCACATGTGTACTCAAGAAATGTGCATAACAACGACATCTTTGACAATGATATGTCACTTTCAACTTATTTTTAAAAACCCTTTTAGACCCCTTTCTTAAAGAACTTTGTTTGTGATCTTCACCTGTGTAACAAGATTGATTGACCATATTTGTTTTTTGGTAGAAGAAAGGGGGATGAGGGGAATGATATTAGAGGTAACAAGGGGTCTTGAAACTGAGACCTCCTAGCATGCTAGTTTCAACTGCAATAACCAAGTGATTGGCCATATGATGTACTTTATTTCTTGGAAGTCATTGGCTCGGTCTAAATCAATCCCATGGTCGAATTAGGTCAACTCAACATAGGATCCTTTTTGTCTGAGTTAGGATCTAGGTAGGGTTTCAAAACTCCACATGCAAGTTCTAAATAAGGGATTGTCTAAATGACACATTTGTGTGTGTATTTAGAACTTGACACCTTCTCAAAACATTCATTAAGTCGAAAGCAAAAAAAGGATTTCAAAATAATTTAAAAGTAACTTACTATAATGCCATTATCAAAAGCTTTCATTGTCTTGCACATTTTTCAAATATACATGTTAAATAACAAGATTTAGGATGAAAACAAATTTTAGGAATACACATAAGTAGATTCTTCAAAAACTTAACTTTAAAGTTGAATATTCCTAACACCAAAAATAATAATACAAGAATAATACAAATCCTTTTCATTGTCTTCATTGAATAAGAAATAACTCACAAGATAGGATCCAATTCCTTTGTGTATAAGTAACTCAAATACATTCAAGTCTTTAAGCTAACATAGACCAAATCTAAAGCTTTGTTTAATAGTGGGAATTTACCAACCTCCCAAATCCCAATCCAACCAAACAGAAATAGTCTTGATTGGTTAAAATTTATTTAAAGCCTTTTTCTCTTAGAATAACATCTATGGAAGAGAATTGAAATGATAGGACACAAACACAAAGACAATGACCAAAGTCTCACAATCAAACTTAATTTTGGTTATTTAAAACCTTGCTTGACATTACACCTAAAGAGTCCAAAAATTGCCGAGGAAATACAAGTGGGTATGAAATCGATCATAGTTTTCACAATGAAACAGGATATGGTGAACCCAAAAGTTGCCTGGATCTAAATCAGTTCAGTTCCTACTATGGTTTCAAATATTGGTATTGGATGGCCTGAGGTTGATAGTGACACTTGGCCAATCTCATATCGATGGAATGGTTATTGGTAAAGGCAAATTTTATTAAAAAACGAAAGTTGTGTTGGATATGCATTCTTGAAATGCATTTTAGGTCAATTCGCATTCTCGGATAATACAAATAGTTGTTTTTTATCATCCAAGAACACAAAATCGACCTAGAATACATTCCAAGAATGTATATTGAACATAGCCAAAAAAAAAAATTTAAAATTAAATGAGAGCAAAATCATATATACCAGTATCAATATCAGTCGAGACCAGTATGAATATCAATATTTAAAACCATGGTTCAACGTGATTCGACTAAATGAAAAAAAAAATCTAATTTTAGTGACAGTAATAGTGAAAGCTGCTGAACCAAATCTGATGGATCGTTGGGAAAAAATAGAAATAAGGGATTTAGAAAACCTCCTGATTTCTGTCCAGGTTTTGCAAGAGGGCAATCCTTAGGGATTCGGCTGCTCTCCAGTACATCCCTGAGATGGAGATCTCCAGCGCGGCAACAGACATCAACATGTGGTTTGGGTGTCATTCAGATGGCACGGATTGAGCACAGCTGGGTGTGGTGCACATGTGATGGAGAGAAGGATTGAAATCCTCATTTCCAGCTCAATTTGCACCGTCTGAATGGCACCCAGTCCAGGCGCTGGAGAGGAGCCAAATCCAATCCTTAGTGGGGGGACCGAGAAAAGAGAGCAAATAGGTCTTAGTTCAGTCCGACCAGTTTAAATATAAAATAAAATAAAACCAACATTCATATCCGAACCTGATTTTTATACACTAGTTATGTATATATGGTCGGACATTATGCGCTTCATCTGGTTAAAGAGGTAGATTTGATGTTACTAGGGATGTAAATGGTTATCCGAAAATCCAAATCTGATCCGCATCCGTATTCGGTTAGAGATATCTGGAAAAATATCTGAATACTTCCATAGAAATTCGTTCGAAAAAAAAAAATCCGAATACTTAATAATAAATAAAAAAAAAATAATGATCTTGAGAGGTTTTGAAGATTCAACAAGTTCTAGAATATGAGAAAAATAGAATAATGATCTAAGAGATATGGAATGAGAGTGAATTGTATCCGTTAGGAGCAGAAAGGTTCGGATACACAAGGTAGAAATGTAAACGGGTGATCAAAAATCCAAATACAATCCATATCCGAATCCATTTAAAAATATCCATATTTGTCCAAAAACTATCCGGATCCAATCCATTTACATCCCTAGATGTTACGCACCCTCTTCCCCTCCTCATCCGATGGTGGAAGCTACGGTGCTGTTACACTGCTGTATATGCTTGATCGTGCACAAACTCTCTTACTTTTCATATCTTAAAATTTTTTTTCTACTTTACATGTTAGTCAATCATGGTCCCGTTGTACAATTCGATGATTCCAAGAGTATTGGATTATCAACCAAAAAGTAACTGCTTAAGAAAAAAAATCCCAAGGGAGAGGAATCTCTACATAAGCAGGACAGAAGAGCAAGGAGGCATAGAATTGGGGCTCAAAGTCAATTCATGAAAGAAAGGGAAATGATATCGAGAGTCAAGACAAGGGGCTAGCGTACTCCCTAGTGGCGAATAGGATCTTTTTGCAAAATCCAATTAGAAGGTTGGTGGCACTAGTGGCACTAGTGACACAGTGGCACATGTTCTACACGTTACAATCAGCGATGCTGCCCTTTACGAAAAAGAACGATAAAAACAGTTAACAATTTGCTCCAAACTCTGTGGAGTGTAGTGTGACCTGGACCTACTGGCCACTAGGGTGTACGGGCCGGACAGGGACAAGTGGCCTTCTTTAATATTTTTCGCTACGTGCCGGTTCTTATTGGTGGTGTTGAGTAACTGACTAAGAAACTAATATCCTCATAATTGAACCACATTTGAAGTTCAAAATTCAAACTATTATAATTGCTCAAAGTTCTCTATTCTTTAGACTTGGAACACATTCTCATAGACTTGGAACACATTCTCATCGTATGGAATACACTCACTCTCTTGGATTTCATTTGTGCGCCGATGGACGTATCCAAAGTTTCGAACTCAAAATTGTAACTTGGTTTTAGGGAAAATCTGTCCAAAAAAAAAATCCTTAGAAATGATCGTCTCATCTTCCTACAAAATAAAAAATTCTCCTTATTTGGTTTTTTGTGTATCCCCTCATTGTCTTTGTGCTGATACAGGGTTCACGAGACCGGGTAGCATTCTTTTTCCCTCTTTTTACTTGATTCTCCATAATTATTATATAGGATTAGTTCTCCATTCGACTGCATAGCATATGCCAACACCTCCTTGTGTCTATCTCTTCCTCTCATGATAAGGGCCAGATATGGTATTTCATAGGAGGGGAGAAAAGAGATAGATACAAGGAGGCGCTAGAATATGTTATGCAGTTTGACAACGTTCCTTCGCCTGGGTTATATTTCAACAATAAAAAACTGGTCCTATTGTCTCTATCAGGGGGTATAGGGTTCCATTTACACCCAAACTTCACACGGCCATGCCTGAGTTTGAGGGGATTGAGCTAAAGATGTCAAAATGGAACCAAAACCGAATACCAGAACAGGAACCAATCGTCTACTATTGAATTGAATTGGATCGTAGAAAAATGATTTGATTCTCATTTTATAGGTTCTTTTCCTAGTTCGGTTTGATTTGCACTGAAAAATCAACGGCTCTAAGGAACTAGGGACACTGGATCGAATAAACTCAATTTTTGTACTGTCTATATTCAAGCAAATGTTGGTTTTGTGTTTCTATGAGATTGCATTTCCAAGATGGTTTTTTATGATGTTAGAATGTATAATAAGAGAATCTAAAATATATAATGAAACAGTAAGCTTTAGTTATTCTAAATTTATTTTTTCATGCTCTCAAATTTGGTGTAAAAGAAATCAACTTAAAGGGTATAAAAGATGAAACCGTATGTGGGGTAGCAGTACAAACCACATGTAAATCAAATGTGATTCAGAATTAAGCACATTACAAATTGGAATTGTAACTATTTCTCAAAACTATCACTACAAACTATATCCAAACTGGATAATGAAAACCGAATAAAATCTGGTAAAATTAGACCAAATGTAAAACGATTTTGTTTTTGACTTATTTCTTGCACCTTGCTAAGATGTACACCAAATTAAAACCGAGTCAAATGACACCCTTGTCTGACACCAATAACCTATGTTGAAGGTTTCAAGTCTTTTGACGAAACTCTACAACCCGCTCGCATTAATCTTTTTTGTTGACAACCATTTTATATGGTTTACGGTGTAATCTTCTCTAACGTGGGGGTGGTTGGGGATTTCCTAGTGAGGTCTTTCCATTTGACACATGTCCTGGAGAGGATCTAAAGGCTGGTCTCTCTCATGTGGTCAATCAACCTTGTTACATTGGTGAAGTTCACGATCAAAGTTCTTTAAGAAAGGGGTCTAAAAGGGTTTTTAATTTTTTTTGTCTGGGATTAAAACGGTTTTTAAAAAAAAGTTGAAAGTGACATAGCAGTATATCATTATCAAATACGTCGTTGCCATGCACATTTCTTGAGTATACATGTGAAATGACATTATTGGTTTCATTGAAAAATAATTGTGTCATAATAAAAGGTCAAAAAAATAAAGTTACAAATTATTTGACATGTGTCAATAAGAAAATCCCTTACTTACCATAGAGAATAATTGTGTTAAGTAATTGCTTATGATCATATACCTCATGCAATAAATACTTAAAATTCTTTATTGGAAAAATAATTTCACGATGCCTATTGGTGGGAAAGTGCACTCTTACATTGTAGGAAACTTCTTCCATTCTTTTACTTTTTGGGTAATACATTAATATCTATTCAAAATAATAAGTGCAAGTAATGTTACTAACAACATTAACATTATCTTCTTTTTTTTTTTTTAATGGAAAAGAATGTTGTTTGTTGGCATTTTCTTTCCCTCACACATAAGGGGGCGAAATGACATCACATCCCCTCACGCCTCCTCATTGGCCCTGTTCTGATGCAGGGGCCACACGACTGAGTAGCAAACCCTTCCTCATTTTTTATTGAAAAAATAATGTGCATAATTCTAATAAATATAAAATGGGTTGGGGTTTCCTGGTCCGTCACCCCCATATGGGGATCTTTTGAGGGGTTTCTTTTGGACCGTAGGATATGAACTCATAAATCATAAGTGTTGGTTCGGAATAAAATAACATACGATATTATTATGAAATCCGTATTGCATAAAATAATAAATATATTATTTATACCCTGTAATACGTATGGCTCAAAATTGAAGAAATCGAAACTTTCGAGCTCCCTTTCCTCTTGCAAACCTATTTCCTCCGAATCCTTTCTGGCTTGTATTTCACACAGGTTTTTCTTACCTCGCTAATCTGATCCTGTAGCCCCATCTTCAATAGTTTTTGTAAGGATTTGGATTTTGTTGCACTCGTCTTCGGCCTTAGATTTGGGAAATTTGCAGTGTTGTAGAAGAAGGGGAACAGAGGATTTGAGATCTCTCTCTCGTTCCAATTGCTCCTCTCTCTTCCATCTTGGTGGACTTATGACATAGAGCAAAGGCTATTCGGTGAAGAGCTGCATTTGATATAATGGTGTGAGAGCAGGGTGCTCCATGGGAAGTTGCTTGAAGAGCAACTGGCACTAGTGCCTCCCTCAGAGAAGCAAGCAAGCAAGAAATGATGGCTTCGATTGGGATATTGTTAAGGTCAACAATTTGAGAAAAAAAATAAAAATGGTTTCAATGTCTTTGGGCCTGAAGCCAAGATTAGAGAAGGTGGAGCTGGTATCCAAACTGTGGAGCAGAAGATAGAGGAGACAAAGAGGAAAAACGAAGAAGTTGAAGATGGAGGAAACCACGCTAAATTTCCACACTTTTTTGACATTCTTTCCTCAGTTTCTTTTTCTCTCAAGGGGTACGTTCCACTCTTTCTCTATTGATTTCTCCAGTTGAACCCTTGCCATCTGCCACCTCCCACGATGGCATAACCTATTGCTCCCCTATCGTGCTCTCCGGCTTCCGAACTCTGCTGCAATAGAGGAGAGCTTCCCACTACCGAACCCTACTTCCCTTGTTGTGCACTCCTCTATTGCGGACCACCTCACCCCCAACTCCCCTCTTACTTGATCTCCCTACTGCCCACCCCGGCGCCTGAGACTCTTGGATGAACAGGAAGGACTCTACGATGGAGTGCTCGAAGTGACACCGAAGAAAGGAGACTGTTGCGTATTGGGAATGGGAAATACCGAAATACAATCTGAATAAACACATTTTTAAATTACAAAATAACCGTATATAATAGGGAGACTTTCTTACATCTACCGTATAAAAACAAAATTTACAAAAATGGTAGATGTAAAAAATGTTTTAGATTCACACGATACCACCTTGAACAGATTTACCAAATCTCCATATGACTGAAAAAATCTAACTGAACTACCTAAAATACCCTTAACCTCCTTTTTTGTCACTTCGATTTTGTTTCTTTATTCAATCTTTTCATTTTTTTAATTTTTTACTAACCCCACCCTTCTTCTTCTTCCTCAGATGACCGCCTAGAAAAGGAACCTCCTTCCACATCAATAGTCTTCAGGGGAACCCGTCTGTGGATTTGCCCGGCCCCTCCCCTTCCTCCCTCTCCCTCCATCCAAACCGCCTAGAAAACGAATCTCCTTCCACGTAAATAATCTCCAGGTGAACCCGTCTGTGGATCTGCCCGGCCCCAATGGTGCCATCCTTCTCAGCCAGAGGGCTTGATAGCCCGAGAATTGAACATACTAGCAGCGTGGCCGGAGGGGATAGGGCCGTCCAATCTTTTGAGTGAGAAGATGAATGATATGATATATTGACAATTTGAGAGAGAGAGAGAGAGAGAGAGAGAGAGAGAGAGAGAGAGAGAGAGAGAGAGAGAGTGAAGGATTGTTCACGTTTGAGGCTTTTAACCTCTCAATTTTCTTCTTTTTTTGATCCTTAATTAATTATTCATGGATAAGTTTTTACTCTTTAAGCGTTTAAACATTTATGAGGTATTGTAGTATAAGTCTTCCTGCTGTTTTTTATGGAAACCTAATTGCTGAACAGGGAGTTTGGTGTTGGTGTCTCCAGAAAAGTGAGGATGTCTGTATCACTGAAAGCCTGTTTGTGTGGGTACGTGGGTTATAGTGTCCAAGACTTTCAACTCGAAGAACACTAAAAATGGTGAGCTTCCTTTTCTAGGCGGTGTAGGTGGAGAGAGGAGAGGTTGCATAGGAGAGGGGAAGGGGAGGAAAGTGGGAGTTAGGAGGAAGAAGGGTGGGGGTCAGTAAAAAATGGAAAGGTTGAATAAAAAAAAAAAGAATGAGGGGAGAGAGAGAGAGAGAGAGGATGATGCTGAGGGTATTTTGGGTTGTTTGTTTAACTCTTTTTACTTACACGAGAATTTGGTAAATCTTTTCAACTTGATAACTTGTGATTGTAAAACATAAGTTTCATTTACGAGTTTTGTAAATCTTTTCATTATCTAAGTAGATCTGAGCAACTTTCCCTATATAATACTGTATTTAGATATAGGTAAAGAAATGATTGAACGATCACGATTATGAGATGCTTTTTCGAGAGATGAGATTACTCTCCCTCACCAATACGATTACCTACTCTGCCGACCAGCAAACGTTTTGCCATATAAAATTTACTTCACACTTTATCTAGGATGCCATTGCACATGTTTTAACATTTAAAGTTTAGTTTTCAACTTTTCATATTTGGTTTGTTGTTGAGTTAATTACTTAATTAATAATAGGGCAATTGTTCTCTACCTGGGAGCGTAGGCTGCGCCCAGACACATGGAGTAGCCATTTAGGGGGACATGGCGGTCATTTTGCCCATCCCCATGTGTCTGGGCACATCCTATGCCCCTACCACAAAGAACATTTGGCCTTATTATTAATAATTATTACAAAATTATTTATTTACTAGAAAAAAGAAAATTACCTAGTCGCATGGATCCTGTGCTCAGACATTGAGTGCACCAAATCTGATTTGTTTAATGGGTTTACGGGATGTTATAGGTTTCTTATCGGGATAAAACAATTTGGTTTTGGTTTCGATCTAGGTTTTAAGCCAGTTTTGATTCCGGTGTTGGGTTCTTTCGGTTTCTGGCATGGTTCGATTCAGTTTCAGGGTACTCAATCCGAAACCTGTTCAATAAGACATCGGTGCGGTTCGATTTATCTGGATCGGTCTCACTTTTGAGTTTTGACACCCCTACCTGTGACCCTGTCGGAGTCACAGCACGCCGTTATACCAACCGACTAACCCTTCTCTCATAGAGAACAGATTTCCGAGCGACAGAGAGCTGCTCTTCTTCGACTCATCAAATTCTATCTCTCTCTCCCTCCGTCTTTCCTCCTGCTATTTCGAGACAAGTTACTGTTCTCAGAGAATCGTAGACACAAGGTATGATTTCTTCATTCTTGGTTTTTTCGGTGGTGGAGAAATGGAATCCAGTCTTGCGAGTTCTCACTATATTTCCTTCTTTTATCTTTCTATTTCTCTTTTTGTGTGTCTCTCTCTCTTTGAGCCATTTCAGTTGCCGTCTTGAGGAGTCTAGTGGTCTGGAAAGTGGTGAGAGAGCGTCATAATCCACCTATATGGCCGGCATTGTTGAAGCTTGTATACGTTTCTTATTTAATTTATGTAATAGGGAGGTTTGGATGCTCTATGGCGGGATGGTCTCCGTCTCGTGCCACATGTAGAGGGGGAAAAAAAAAATCCTGCAAATGTTGTTTATCGATAATTGCTTTGATTACTTGAATACGAACTGCTTGATAAAATGCGCGAGACATAGTTTGCTGCTTTCTCTGTGTCTATTGACGAATTTCTTCAGATAAACAGTCAAGATTTCTTCATCCTATTAGTAGTTCGAAACACTACCGATTTTATTGTCCAATGGCTTAACTTCTTTCCATCAAGACATCTAATGAGATCACTTAGGCGATTAGAGTTTTAAGAATCTGCATGCTTGCAATGTTAAATCTGCTTTAGTAGACAAATGTTAACAAGATGTAAAGTTGACTCCTTTAGCAGTTTAACCAGTGGTATACTACGGGTGATGGTGGGATTCAAAGTTATTTTTTCAAAATTTTTTTTTATGGTAATTGGATTACAAAAATTGTTTTCTTTAATCAGTCCAATTACAAGAGAATGTAGGAATGGGAAGTAAGGATGATGTCTAATATAGTTACATAAATTATGAACTGCATTGCAAGGAGTTGTATCTTTTTTTCCTCCTTCCTCTGAGCCAATGCATGCTTTCTTTAATGTGAAATGAGGATGTCTATTTAGTTGACTCCTTGTTTTTGTTGAATGTGCTGATAGATATATTGGACTGGTGGGGTGAACTAGATCAATGGAGTGCGTGGTTCAAGGAATTATAAAAACACAGGTGAGTCATAGTATTTCTTCTCTTTTTCCGTTGCCTTTTGCTTTGTTGTAATCCTTAGTGCCTCTGTAAAGATTTATATACAATGTATACAAATATAATTGCAGTTTCTAGCTTAGCTAATATATTGGTGTCAGAAGAATCAATTTCCTGATTTTTGAGTTAATTTGCAAGCTATTCTAGCAGAAAGGCCTGGTCTATCATGAAGAGAAAAACAACTGTTTTATGGACTAAGATCTCCCATGTCTTAATTTTCCACTTTCTATATTTCAAGCTAATATGGATTCTATTTTGGAATTGATACTATCTTCTATTTTGAAAATGAAAAGGGTGATGATAAGGTATTATTTATTATTACTTCTGAAGTTGTGGTTTTCTCAAAAAAAAAAAAGGTCTTTGATCCACCATAGTAAAAATTGCTTCACATAAGGCTTGCATTAGGGGGACTGAATTCCCAAAACACCCCCATCTCCCCACTCCCGAAAAAAAAGTGGAAGGGGGGGGGGGGCAATGGGAAGGCATTACTATGAGAGTGAACGCCTACCTGCAACACGGTCTAAAGAAGGCAAAATCATGGATACTTTTCTCCTGTTTATGTTGGATGTGCTATGTTGATGGTGAATTAGTTAACCATCTCTTCATTCATTATGCATTTGCATGGGCCATATCTTTTTCCTCTTTGTAGTATATTGGGTTTTTCCTAGTGATATCCTTGGCTTCTTATGCTCCCACCCATTTCCAAGCTTATGTAGACCTACAAGTTGTTGTCTGTCGGACTCTTTGGAATGAGAGGAACAAGAGAGTATTTGATCTTTCATCCCCTGATAATGCAAAAGTCGACCTCGAACCAGGGAAACCAGCGGGAGATCGATTGCAGCCAGGATCGATACAATGAAAAGAACAAATTGAAAACTGCAACTTTTTTTTTAGGGTAATATGAATGGAGAACATAAAGGATAAGAAGAAAGGAGAAGAAGATAAAGAAGATAACAATTTGAATATGAAAATTGTCAACTGGAGGCTTGGGTCGGCCATCATGCAAATTGGCAATATAGGGATCAAAGGCAGCATGTAAGATAGTAACCAGCAGCAGTAAAACTCAATATAGCAGTAGTAGAACTGATCTGAGAGATCAAATCAGCCGACAGTAGTAAATTCTTCAACCGAGAGGTAATGATCCAGGTTTTGAGAGATATTAAGTTGCAGGGTGTAAAACTGTAAATGCACCTGAGAATTGGATTAAAGGTCCCTCTAGTGATAGGGAAAGTAGTCCCAAAAGATTGGGACAAGTAGTGGACTGGTCAGAAGTAATTAGAGAAGCATACTTCTGAAAAATCTCCCAAAAACTAGAGTATCGCAGGAGACAATAGGAGAACTTTGATTAAAGAAAATCGAACCATTAACATGCCTTCAAACTTGGATCGAGTGTACTTTAGTATGGGAGCAATGAAACTTCAAAAGATCACCCACATCACTGGTTGGATAGATATTAATTGCAGAACTCAGAAATCTGGAATAAGAACCTCAAAGTTTGAAATCGCAGACATCATGCTCTTGGAAATTGATGCCTGGAAGTAATAATCTTCATAATCAGCGATATATCAATCAAGGGGGCCCTAGTTTAATTCCATATGATCATAACTAGGGCACAATGCAGTAATTAGGTAGCAGAGGTGCTGCAACCAGGAACCGAGAAAGCTTGTAGAATAGACTATCAATACGGCAATGGAGAGAAGCTTGGTTACTGGTATTCTTGCTCTGATACCATGTGGCAGTACCTAACTTTAAACACCAGCCACCATGCAAGAGAAGAGAAGAAGATTGAATAAGGGAGAGGTGAGACTGCTAAGAATACCAGCAGGCTAGATAGCCTTGCAGCTCCGCCTACTGATTGTATTTATAATGAGTAAAAGAGCTTACAATTCGGGAAGCAACTAGGAATCCAGAGTACAAGTAGGAATCCTAGAGACTAAATAACACAAGAAACACAGCTTAAGAATAAGAAAACAAAGAGAAGTAGAAGTCTTTTTTAACTAGGAAAACTACCAAACAATGATACTGAGCCACGATAGGGACACTCCCACTATCGTGGTACACTATAGCATTGTTAACAAAATTAAAATTTGATAGGAGTTAAAAGTGCCTGGGTTTGGCTAATATTGGTGTTGAGAGGTAGCAATGACAGCATTTTGGTGATATATTCAAGGGTCACCTGCATAACTGGGCTAGGTGGGTCACCCCCCTCCATATGTAAAAATGTATTATTCGTCATTGTTTTTAGCCTTCTCTTTTACTTACAAAGGACCATGCTGTTTCTTGCTAGTTCTAACATTTGGGGTTTCTCTTACAGCATGTTGAAGCTTTGGAGATTCTACTTCAGGGCCTTTGTGGGGTTCCCAAAGAATCACTTAGGATCCATGAGTTGTGCCTAAAAAGTGCACCAGTTCTTGGTAAATTCACTCACATACAATGTTTTAACATTTGGGGTTCCTCTGTGCCACCTGGACCTGTGAGTTTTTATTTTGATATAGACCTGAATCATCCACTCCCCACCTTATTGACTTGTTTGATGATCATATTAATTGGAAACACTGTCCTTGGCACTGCGTTCCACTCACTGTTACTGGATGTTTACACTCGGCAGTTAATAAGATGTTTCTTCTCCTACCTATTCCAGGAGTGGTAGCCTCAGAGGTTCGACTCTTGTGTGATCTGGAGCAGCCTGAGCCCACTTGGTATGACCTCAAATTCATTTTGAATTTCACATCAAAATTCACATCTACACATGGAAATCTGTTACAATAAAACTTCTTAGGACTGTTCGACATGTTGGGGGAGCCATGAGAGGTGCTGGTGCTGAGCAAATTTCTGTCCTGGTGAGGACTGTGGTGGAAAGCAAAGCAAGCAAGAATGTGTTGCGCCTTTTTTATGCACTTGGTTACAAATTGGACCATGAGCTCCTAAGGGTGGGATTCGCCTTCCATTTCCAAAGGGTTGCAAGGATAACTGTTACTGTTACTTCAGTTGATAAGATGCCAAAGCTATATGCAATTGACGATGCTGTGCCTGTGATGCCCGGTATCCAACTAGTTGAAGTGACAGCCCCTGCATCTTCTGAAAACTACACCGAAGTTGTTGCTGCAATTTCATCTTTTTGTGAATATCTTGCACCGTAAGAGCTCTACTGTCTTTTTTTTCTTTTTAAAAGAGGGCTCCATCCAACCTTTGCAGATTGACCTATCCCCAAATGTTGTACGTCCAAAAGGATTGGGACTATGTCTGATGAAACCATGATGACATCATAGGTTGATTATAACCATATGATCTATTATCTTTGTTGCTGCAGTTTCATCTTTTTGTGAATTTTCTGCACCGTTAAGAGCTCTTCTATCTTTTTTTAAAGAGGCTCCATCCAAAACCCTGCTGACTGATGTATCCCCATATGTTGTACATGCAGAAGGATTGGAACTGTCTGATGAAACCATGATGGCATCATAGGTTGATTATAACCATATGATCTGTTCTCTTCTATATGGTCTGGAAGATACATGGTATATTCAGAATACCAGAAATAGATCATGTAGTTGGGATCATTATCTAATTGAGTGGAAGTTAAGCACTGGTCAACCAACAGATGGCTGTTGAGCGCTTCATTTTTGTCTATTCTAGTGCAGAAAGTGTTTTGGACTTGGTTGGTGGTCGGATGGTTGTCTTCAATTAAGTATTCTTATCTTGTGCCCATCAACTTTTTAAATCATTCTTGTTACTGATACATAAGAGTTTGGGGTGTTCTGTTTCAGGCTCCTACACTTGTCAAAACCAGGTGTAGCAACAGGGGTTGTTCCTACTGCTGTTGCTGCCGCTGCGTCTCTCATGTCAAGTGGTGGGGGTAAAAGCTTTTAGTGCTGTCTTTTATCCAGAAGATGGATCTTCAGCTCTGGTTCTTCACTACTTGATCCATCCATTAGTATTTGTCTTAATGGGTGATTCAACAATAGGCGCATTAGGTTCTGATCATTGAAGTCGTCAATATTTTCTTTTATCCATCACTAGGATACATTTAACCTAACTTTCAAGGTGGTGATGCGTTGCAGCTATACAAACTTCCATCAAGAGGCATTGTAGGAAATGTTCAGAATATTTGGGATACCTTCACTCTCAGTATGATAGGGGGATTGCATTATATGTAGTTGTATATTTTTTTGATATTAAAATTTAAAAATGCATGTCAAAATATGGAAAACTCTGAATGAAATAAAGAAAAGTGTCTAACAACTCAATGGATTAATGAGTACATGTGATTGAGAATTCGATTCAATAATGTCTAATCTACATTTGGGGAGGTTTAGGTTTTGAAATGGAATTCATAATGCTTGTGAGACTAGGAAACATCTCTTTTATAGGTGTTCTACTTGTAGGTTGTCAAGTTCATTTATTAAATCATCTGTACTTGCGATTGGCATCTGCTGGAAATGCTAGTGCCACTCCCTCTTCTCACACCTCAGTTTTTTTCCATCAAACAAACACGGCAGATCTGAAAAGAAGAAAAAAAGGGCTGGTTTCATATTGCAAGATGGCTGCTTACAGTAATTAAAAGCTTGTTCAAAATGGCTACTTATGGTAACTGAAAATACTAGTGTCATGTCCGGGTTACGTTATGTGCAAATTGGATCCCACCTGTAGTGTTGATTTCTGTTACTATTTTCAAGTCTCCTTCAAGCCAAAGGTCACTAGTACCTGAAGAGGTTTCAAAGTTAATTGCTTCCCATCACCTATACTGCTAAGCATTCAACCTCCAAGATAAGTAAATATTTTTTAGTACTGATAAACAAAAGAAGATATGAGTAGGTTTCTAACCCTGAATTCCAATTACCTGGTTTAAATTGTGCAGGCATATATGACCCACAACTTAGATCAACAAGTTGGGTTTTTTACATTTTGCTAGCAGATCAGGATGTTTTAACAGCTGCAGTTAGTCTCAACACGACAGATGAAAAAGAAGCAGAACTCCATGGATTTCTACAAGGGTGGAAACATGCTGCGAAGGCAAACATTGAACTCGAAAAAGTGTGGTGCTACAACAAAGACCTTTACAACTTCCTTCACCCTACTTAATCAATGCTGTCTACCTTGGAACTAACTTATACTTTATTTCAATCTTGTTGATGAAACAAATAGTTTCTCTAATGTTAGTTTTAAGTGGTGTAGTAGGGGTGCCAACGGGCCAGTTCGGTTCAGTTTTGGTTCGGGCTTTTCGATTTTGGTGTGACTTTTATAGAAACCGAAACCAAACCATTAAGAAATGTTCCGTTTCGGTGCGGTTTGGTTTCGTGTCGATTTTGGTTTATGATAACGGGTTGATATCGGTTTGGATTCGGTTTGGTACCGGTTTTATATAACTAGTAACGTCCGGTTAGTACTAATTTTTCTTCTCTTTCTCTTTTAAGTACATAAAATATTTCAAATACAATGCATCTTTGTATCCTATGTCCTATGGCCTATGGATACAATTGGTTGGATAATCACTAACAAAGGATATGAGATAAAGTGAGAAACTATCACAACACATTTAGGGGGCAATGGGGCATTAGGCATTTACTAATTTACTCATTTATCGGGTTAGGTCGGTTCGGTTTGGGTTCGGGCCTAATGGTGCACCGTCGGGCTAGCCCAAACCAAACCAAACTGTTTGCCTCTCTGGATCCACAAACCGAACCCGAACCATTAAGAGTTCGGTCCGGTGTGGTCCGGGCTCGTTCGGGTTGGGTATTGATACCCCTATGGTGTAGTAATGAGGACCAGGATCCTCTGCAGTACCGGCGGGGCACCACTAGGCCTCTGCTGTGCCACCGGATGTGCACCGCCGCCCCGCGGATACTGCAAAGGATTTTAGTACGTAGTAATGAACCTTTTTATTGCAATGTTACATGCATGGCACGTGAGGCTCTTTCCAGTTACTGAGCCATGTCACACCTTAGCGTTTTGTAAATTCTTCTTAGTAATATATATTCCTTGTTCATAAAAAAAAAAAAAAAAGAAGTTATATCGGCCTATCTATATCGGTATTGGCCATGATCAATATCACATCAATACGTATGGTTGGTATTGGCAAAAATCCACTGAAGAGTTACCTTTTTGGCTAAATCAACTTATACTAGAGCGATTCCGAGTGATACATATTGGTGGTGTATTGGTTTTGAAACTGACCAATGACCAGTTGAACTTTTATCGAAAAAAAAAAAAAAAACCCAATTGAGCAAAAACCATGGTCATGAGCATTAGTTAGCAAATACGGGAACGGCAATAAAATGGAGCATTACGGTATGCGTTTTAAACGAAATTAAACGGTGAACGGTACGGTCAAACAAACGGTAAAAAAAATGGAGAACGGCAAACGGACGGCAAACGGATGGTACAAATTTTAAAACAGATTGTTTAGCCGTATGCGTTTTTTCTCATATTGTTGAGAAGTATACGGGAAAACGCATTTTAAACGGTAACAAACGGCAACCGCGTTTAAAACACGTTTTAGCTAACAGAGACTCATGAGTCCAACTCTCCTTGGGGTTTACCTATTAAAAAAATGGTCCTTTTAGGTATCACTATGCTTAGTGAAGAATAATGTTTTACTATTTGCTATTGACAGGACATGGGTTAGTCCATTTGATAGAGGCTGCCACATATATCTCAATGGACAAATTTTAGTCCAAAGAAAGCAAGGGAAGCTGTTCAACTCTTTGGGAGTGTGACTCTGGCACGTGTGCGAGGCCAATGGGAGAGCATGCGAGGACATTAGGTGAGTGGCTTTTGCACATTTCATTGGGGGGATTGGGAGGGGGGTTTATTGTGTTTGGTGCAAAGCTTACGCTCTTGGACAAAGTTCTTATACCCTTAATAAAATTACTAAAATACCATCAAATGAAGATGAACATAAAATACAAAATGATATTTTTTATAATTTTAGCTATTTCTTCTATTCCATTTAAGATGAAATTGTACCAATGAGAGAATAATTATCACCTCCTATTCGTGGGTACTTCCAATTCCTTCAATAGGGGAGAGTGGACCCCACCTTAGGTAGTCTTTTTGGATAGGGGGTATGGTGGTCATTTTCGCCCCTATGTGAGGAATTGGAGGAATTGAAGGGGATAACAATTCACCAATGAGATGCTTGTCAGATGTTCTATTACGTGGATTGATCCATGTTCTGCCATGTGACTAATAGTGATGTGTTATACTTCGCTAGCGCAGTGACAAGAAGAAAACCCTAAAAACAAAAGTATCAGAATCTTTTGGGGGCAAAACCCCAGATTAGCAGTAGCGGGGACGATCTGAAACAAGGCAGCTGCATCATCCTATCCCTGCAAATCGTCAGTCGGCTACGAGACAACTGCTACTCCGGTGACGGTGACGGTGACGGTGAATCGCTCTTATCTCTCCTGGTCTCCTGCTTTCCCTATCCCTTGTAATTCTCATGTGGTAGAAGTTTAGAACTGACATGCCTTTCTTTATCAGCCAGGTGCGCGCAGGGGTCAACTTTTAGGTTTTTTTGTGCAATTAGAAACGAATCGAAGGGGAGAACGACGACTTAAGGCTCCCTGAGGGTTTTGGTTCCATAATTCATACCTCTATCTTAGCATTCTTGGAGATAATGCAACTCACTGTGGAATTCGGGTAAAGTTTTTCTCTCTATTTCCGGCTTCTACAAAATTTCTCTGCTTTGCAACCCAATCAGGGTATACTTGTGCGTGTGATACTGTGATTCCTAGGATCCTAGCAATCTTTCTATGTATATGTTTTGTAGTTTTACGCTTATCCATGTGCATGTTTTTAATGACGATACAGAACTCTATTGAGGTGGTTGGTTCCTTATTCTTCTGTGGTGAAATTCTGGTTTAGCGAATAGCGAGAGTGCAAGGGAGGAAGAACATTGTGGTCTCTCAACAGAGTTTGCTATTACGCAGATTGTCTCCTTCCTTAATTGTTTATGCTGTAGTTTTATGGTTAAAATCTACTATATGTATTCTTGGTGGATGCACCAAGTGTGAGGAACCAAAAAGGTTTCCTCTCTTAGATGGGTATTTTCTAATGCCAGTCCTTCAAACTTGCAGTTTAATGGATGATGTATGGCAACGTTAAGTTTGTTCATAAGAAACATAACTGGTATGCCAAAAATCCTTGGACTGATGATGTATATAAGTCAAATTAGTAACTTCTAAACATTTTGAGTGTCATTAAAGGTGTCTTCTTTCTCCAGCCCTGTTCTTCAATTTGGTGCCCTCAGGCCCTCAACTGTAGTTTCTTAAATATATATCACTTGAGAAGCTTTTCTAAATAATAGGTGAAGTGCAAGTTTGTTTATTCAGAACATGTTGTGTTTAATGTTGCAGAATAAAACCTTTCCTAGAGCATCTCACAATTAACAAAACAAGTCTATAGACTACATGAAGCAAGTTTCTACCAAAATAAATAATTCTTTAGATACACCTTCCTTAGCAGGGAATTCGCGGAAGGGTTGCCTGTTCTAGGCTTCTTCCGGAATGAAATACCTTGATTTCTTAGATTAGTTTGAGGAATTAGCTTGCCATCATAATCCGTGTATAAGATAATGTTAAGAATAATATTAATGGATAATGGAGTAACCAACAAGCTAACCCCACCCCCAACCCCCCCCCCCCACCCCCCCCCCACCCCCACCCCCACCCGATTCAATGTGATATAATATCATAGAGTAACAATCTTAGTCCAAACAACATCGTATGCTTTTATTAATGGTAATAGTGGCTGCTCTAAACACAATGGTCGCCATAGATGCATGAGTTTTTTGTTATTATGAAATTGTTTTTCAGTGTTGTTGTTGTTGACTTGCTTATATTACTAGGCTTCTGGGTCTATGATGGTTAGTTCCTCCTACTTATTACTCTTGTTATTATTGTTAACATGCCATGTTTTCTTTACGAATGATTTCTTATCGTATAACCTTTCTACACAGTGGTGGACTTGAGCTTCTTTGCCAATCCATTAAGATCCATAATGTTGATGTTGATATGCCAGCTGGGGAAGAGAAGGTAACGATCTCTCATCAAAAGTTTTTTGTTTTATGTTTTGTCAAATTGAAGAAGATTCCAATGTTGCTTACCGTAGCATGTAACTACCCCTATTATCTATTTTTGTATTTGTTTTTTTGGCTTGTTTGCTTAAAGCCTTAAGCTATGTGCCATTTGACTTGTTCCTGTCAGTTGACAATGAGCAACTTGCTGTCTTGGGTTCGTACCAATTTGATCAAGGAGAGGCCTGAAATGTTCATGAAAGGAGATACTGTGTAAGTTATGGGGAGTTTCTAAATTAATTTAATATTGAAGTGAACATTGATTACGATACATTCAAATTAAGTCTTTTTTTTTCTTTGTATTAGTAGTGTCCAACTCTTTTTTGTTTCCTTTGTTCTTTAGTACTTTCATTGTTTTAGTTTCTTTTGACGGGATGAAGTTTTTGTCTTTCTTTATGCCACTGTATGCAGGAGACCTGGTGTCCTAGTCCTTGTTAATGATTGTGATTGGGAGTTAAGCGGTCAGCTTGATACAACTTTAGAGGAGAAGGATGTGGTAGTTTTTATTTCAACACTGCACGGTGGATAATTCTTTAGGGTTGCAACGTGTAATCTCTCATACACATAAAACACAAAAATGGGGGTGGGGCGGGGAATAGGTAGTCATATTCTACTCTAGCATTGAGGTCTGAATTTGTGTAATCCTTACATTTTTTTGTTTTTTGGGGTGGGGAGGGGGGGGGGGGGGCAGTAGCATTGGAAATTTAAGAAACCTAGTGTTATAGTGTTTCTTTAGCAAATTACCTCTGTAATGATTGTTTTTTTTTTCTTTTACTTCATGTAATCTGTAATGATTGGTTTTGTGTTATGCTGAAGGCACACTATTTCTGTGGTTTGCACCTTCAAAATATACTATATTTTTTTGGGAATAGATTTTAGTCAGAGGGAAGGAAAAAGAAGAGGCAGAGAGCTCTGAAAGTATATGTCTTCAAATATTACTAGGAGTGGTATTCACAAAATAAAACATTTGGTGAAGAGGATCTACTAATCTAGACTTGAAGCCGAATGAGTGCATGAGAAGGTTGGTTTGTCAACCTTACTATAGTGAAGGGCGTGAGCACTGCGTGTCTCATGCACAACAATCCGTTGCTTCGATCCAAGCTAAATATCCCTCCATTCAAGTATTCATAATGGAATTTTAAACAGATATTGACTCCCATTATTCTTACCCAGTCACTGGAGATTAGGCAATCTCATTGCTACTGATTCCCTTTACTGTGCTCATCCCCCTCCCCACCTTCTCTTCTGATGCACTTCCAAGTACCAATGCTATTAAAAAAAATGTAATGTAGTTATTATCCTTCGCTGGGAAAACCCGAACAGAACCCAGAAGTCACTCACTGCAACAAGTATCTTGAACCCTCATACATCAATTCAAGCAGACTGGACTCGCATCATCAACAAATCGATGGCCTTTTCTAATTCCACTAAATTTAGGATGAGACTGGTTACTTTTGTGGTTAAATAGCATTCATCTGGCGTACAAGAATTTTGATTTGGGTATGGAATTTATAAAGAATGTTGTATTTGCAATTTGATTCATGGTGATACATTGTGATTGCTGAAACAGGTAAAGGAGGCAAACCACAGGTGAACGACCTGTAATAAAGGACTCCTGTTCAATGTGAATGTGAAGCTCTCAATTCAATTAAACTCTCAGCCTTATCCCAACTCTTATTGCAATGGAAAGGTTGAAGGTTCAGTCTACATGGAAGCTTTTAATACAACATAAAGAATTGGAAAACTGCAGGTCATTAAATTTTGAAAAGGAGCTCTGGTGCCTTCTCTGGAGTCTGGTATTTGGATGATGGGGTGTCGTTTACTTCAGGGACTTTTTACCATTGATGATGAAAGATTATACATTGAGAGAACATTGAATCAGTTGGATTTAAAGTTCAACAGTCCCCTGATTAAGGGCCGTGTATCTCCACTGCTCCTTCTCCACAAAATCTGCATCGAGGAATTGAGCTATAAAAGCCCAAAGCCTGTAGGTGTCGTTGAAATTGGCCAGGAAACTAATTGCAGCCGTGACAACAGTTATCCCCAGTTCACCTCTTTCTCTCCTCTTGTTTTCTGCCATTCCCGTTGCTTCATGGTGTCTTGTCTCTAAGACACGCTCCTTCTCTCCTTCGTACATGTCTGAGAACCATATGTTCTGTAGGAACCCATAGCTCAGAGAAATATTGCTTCGATCTGCAAGCTTCTGTACAACCACGGGTTCAATCTTCTCTCCTTTCCAATCGAACACATTGAATGCCAGGGCAGGTCCCCTGTCAAATTTAATCTTTGGCCCGTAGATTCTGATGAGGGGAAGTCCCTGCTCCGGATGCTGGAGCTTCATCAATGCATTTACCAGCCAATTGGTCAAGTATCTTGCTCTATTGCTGATGACTATGAGCCCCAAAGAATCCGCATGATCCAAATACTTGCATTCGATGTCTAAGCTCTTGTTGTCCATGTCATTGGTATTGGTTTCTGTACTCTCTGCTTTTAATAGATCATTGGGCCTATCTATTTCAACAATTTCAGGGGTTGAACCATGTTGTAATCCTTCCAATTGAGTTCTCCTGTTTGAGCTCAAAGATCTCTCCCCTAACCCAGTACTCGTCTGAGGTTGCAGAAGAATAGGACCGGAGAATGACCTGACGGATGATAAATCATCTTCCTCGGACTCTAGCTTAGATATTTCTTGGGTCTGTGAGTGACCATCAGAATCATCAGAGGGTAATTGAGAAAGCTTCTTTGTTGAGACAAGAGTGACAGCGATTCCTATGCTGCTTCTAGCCATGGTGGAACCCTCCAAGACGGAAGCACTCGATCTTTTGACAAAGAGGCAACCAAATCCTGATGGGTTCTCCCCAAAAACCTTGAAAAAGGAGCAGATAAGGAAGTCAGGCCTAAAGAGAGAGAGGCCCAATGTGTCCATGTCCTTCGATCCTAATGCACAGGCATCGAGCAAGACGTGCCACCCATTCTCCTGTGCGATGCTCATCCATAGATAAGAGTATCGTCTTCCAGTCATCCTCGATTGCACTGGGAACACGAAAAGTCCCCGTTTCTCTTTCTTCCTCTTACTCACAACCATATTAGTCAGTTTTGCAGTATGAATCCTCAGGCTCGGCCATGAGAATTTGGCGGACATGACTTGGGCGCCTCGCTTCTGGGAGCTATCAATCATGGCTCGAACAGCCTCGCTGTCGTAGTCATAGACTGTAAGGAGCCTGCGATTGGATTGAAAAGGATAAGATTCTGCCAAAAGCTTAAAAGCAGATGCCCTGTTTGCTGTAAAAACCATGTGATAATCAGTGTCAGAGATGTTGAGAAAATCCATGATTCTCTTCCTGATCCTGGATTCTAATTCCGATTCTTCGCCACTGTTAAGTGTCTGAGATTGCAGAGTTGGGGGTTTGTAGGAGATGTCAAAGAAGGGGAATTCGAGACTGTTGGAAGGAGGAGGAGGAGGAGAAGAAGATGATGAAGGAATTGAATTGGAAGTTTGATTCTGGGAATAGGAGAAGAGGCCAAAACCGATGTAATCGAAGCAGACGCGGTTGGAGAGGGAGAGATGAAAGTAGTGTTGGGCTCTGATTTGATCGGCCTCATGGGTGTGGGAATAGTATGGGTAAGCTGTGGCGAAGCGAGAGAGAGCCTCTGCCAATGGAGGGAGGGACTCATGGTTGGTGAATTGGGTATTTGGCAAGAGAGAAGCGGCTGTGGCGGCATCAAAATTGTAATGAGACGCAGCGACTATGTTGATTGGTTTAGTGGTGGGCTTTGGAGCATCTGGTAAGCCGAGTAGAGGGACTGGGCAGCAGCCATGAAAGCAGGCCTCCGATGTTTCTTTAATGCGATGTGAATGCATTTCTCTGCTCATTCTATTTTTACTTTTGATAGTCTTTGTTTAGCTCCCTTGCAATCAATCCCCTTTCATGGTTTCTGGGTATGAACTGTAAACGAAGAGGTGTGAAACGAGTGAAGAACTAAAGATTACAAACACCTGTAAAGTGTCATAGAGTACCATATTCAATATTGTAGTAGAAGCAAAAGCCATGGCCCGCACTCAATTGGGTTTTTTTTCGAGAGTGTAAAAGAGCTATAGAGAAAGTTGAATTGATGTTGAGATGAAGACGAAGATACATGGACCGAGCAGCATCGTCGATGGAATTGTGACAGGACAGGAATGTGCGGGAGAGCAGATAGAAACAAACGGAAATCGACAGAACCGTGACTTTGTCAGGGTTCGTATGTGGTAGTGGAAGGCCACTGTCGATGCAGACCCAGACCGAAGCTTCTTTCTTTATGGGTTGCGATTTGGGAAATTGGAACGGTGAAAATTGTCATCTGCTCTCCTCCCTCCGGATTTGGGAATTTGGAACAGTGAAAATTGTCCTCTGCGCTCCTCCTCTTCCTCCCTTCTCCGGTCTCCTCTGTCTGCAGACCCAGCTGCTATTCCTGACTTGATGCCATGTTGTCTCTGAACTTTGAAGGGGAAGACGCATTTGTTAGTCAATGGTTCAGGTCTCCATGGTGAATAGATAGAAACTGGGGTAGTTGCATTTAGGGCTGTAAATGGTTAATCGAAAATCCGAATTCGATCCGCATCCGTATCCGTTTAGGGACTTTCGTATTCGATTAGAGATATCCGGAAAAAAACCTGAATACTCCGATAAAAATTCGAATTCGAATACTTAATTATAAAATATTAAGTAAATAACTATCTTAAGGGTTTTTGAAGATTCAACAAGTTCTAGAATATGAGGAGAAGAGAATCATGATCTAAAACTATGGATTGAGAGTGAATTGTATCCACTAGTGGGAGGAAGGTTCGAGTTACACAAGGCAGAGGTGTAAACAGATGGTCAAAAATCCAAATTTGATCCGCATCCAAATCTATCCGAATCTGTTTAGAGGTATCTTTATTTGACCAAAACATATTCAAAGCCGATTACATCCGATCCGTATCCGAACCAAATCCAATCCGTTTACAGGCCTAGTTGCATTGTTCACTTGTATTTAATAAAGACACATTTGGTTTTTAGTAGAAAATATGTGAGTTCTACCCTCTGACCAAGTTCAATATGACATTAATTAAGGTCAGAGGAAAAAGTGAGAAGAAGTTTCAAAAAGCGAATAGTGCTTAAGAAAAGCATCTACGTATTATTTCCCCTTGGATACTGTCACAGTAGTCAAGTCTTGTGGGTCTTTTTCATGTTAGGATGTTAAATGGTAAAGTTTCGGTGTAAACTGTTTGGTTCGGTTTAACTTAAGATTTTTAAATAAAATTAAAATCGAATCATTTAGTAAATCAATTTTGGTTGCATTAGATTTTAAATTTTTTTTATTCAATCAATTCTTTTCTTTTTTAATTTTTATTGAAAAACATGTAAATTTAACATTGAATTGAATTGATTATTGTTATATTTTTTTAAAAATAAAATTGTAAGATTATAATTGTTTATATGTTTTAATTTCTTTTTATTCAAAAAGTTTAATGTCTCATAGCTTTTAGTAGGATTTGTTATAATTGTTTATTTTAACCATGAATGACTTGACTTTACTATGTATATAGCAATCGGTTTATCGTTGGTTTAAACAGTTCAATTCAGTTTAAACCATTTAACCAAATGTCTCAATTTTGAAATCAAAGCCAAACCATTCAATAAACGATTTCACAGTTTTGATATAAACGACTCGGTTTAGTTGCAATGTATGTTTTCGATTTGAGTTTGACACCCTTACCCTACCTGTACAAAGGAGGGAAAATTCCATTTGATTACAATCTCAGTAACTAAATCTTGTTACAAAGAGTAAAACACTAAGGTTCAGGTCTCTCCTATTCCCTTTGATTACAATGTCATTGTAACTAACTCTTGTGACAAAGAGTAAACACTAAGGTTCAGGTCTCTACGAGAGAGAGAGAGAGAGAGAGAGAGAGAGGTGTATACAAGTAGGAGAAATTACATATCAATACAATCTAGGTATCAGTTTGAAGTCAGCGATGACTTGGAGACCAGGAATATGTTAGAACAGGAATTGGCTTGAACCTTCAAGGCGCGTTACAGAGTCACTTTCCTTAAGACGAAATTCGTCCCTACTTCCATATGTAAATAGGTTGCAGACGAATTGTCTCCCAGGATACAATGAAACCTCAAACTGTGTTGATTATCCTGGCTGCGTATTGCACAAACGAAGCCTAGAAACAGTTTTAGAAAGTCTTTTGAAAACAAGAAAGCCAGTAGCAGAGAAATCTGTTTCCTGCAGCAAAACAGACTCTTTGCAAGATCACTCTGAGAATGAGGAGAAGAAGAGAACGTTTTTGGGATCTTTTCAAATTTGAAAATCCTCTGAATATTAATAAGCCACTTGGCACCTGTTCCCAACTGATGGATTCTTCCATCTTTGAATTTGGGCCGTTAGATCGTAACTGTACGATCTAAACCATCCAAACACATAACAGTCATAATTGTTGATCAATTTTGAACCTGGTCCGTTAGATCGTAACTGTACGATCTAAACCGTCCAGAAGTTTAACCACCATAATTGTTGATCAACTGAATACATTGATCTCATCCAGATTCAAATCGGACCACTTGATCAAAAGGAAAGGTCCTGATCAGATTTTGCTCGAAGCGTGCAAAGTGCCAAGTGCGTGCGCCACTAACGCCTCTACAGCCCACTGCCCACACCGCGCGTACGCGTGCGCGTGCGCGCTCGGACGAAAGACCTCGCCCATACACGGTAGCTCGCACATACACCGTAGCAACCTTTTGTTTAATAACTTAAACTATAGATAAGGCTATATTAAATATACCAAAGTATATACTCCAACGTTTCCAATGTGGGATTATTCCCAACACCATTATGTTGAAAATCTCCAATAGAATATGCCAGAGCATTGCCCCTGCACCACAAATTTGTATAATGTATATAATTGAGGCATGGGGGTTTTGGGGGGAGACCATTGAACACTCCCAGTTTAGGCATTAAAAAAAGTTATAAAGTGGAAAAGATATCATAAACAAATAAATATGTCCACTAGAGTCTCTCAGGGGCCAAAATTACAAAAGTGAGAACCCAATATTAAGATTAGGATTTAGACCCACATATTTGGATCCACAGATTCATGTATGATGAACCATATGGTTGAGATAAACCACTAAAATTGAACTTATCAAGAGGAACCCAGATATATCCTACAATCATCCTACCACATTATAAAGTCATGTGATTGAGAGGTGGTTGGTGTGCAAGAAAGGGTCCCTTTGTATTGGAAAATTTTCTATTAATTATCATATAAACACCACTTTATCAAGTATCGGAATCCATAAATCTAACACCAATTAATCCCCAATTGGCGTGCAATTCTGTAGGTAGGGATGGGGCTCACAACTAGACAGTTCATATTGGAAGACCACTTGCTTGGTAGATTTAATTGGTATCATGTGGACGCTCAATCACGTCTAGCTGTCACTAAATCCAAAGGTGCTACCAAATCCATGACCAAAGGGTTTGAATCCCCCCCTCTCCCTCTCCAAAAGAAGCAGACCAATTTTTTCCCCCCAAAAATACTTTCTATTTTTATTGATCACACATACTAAAGTACTTTTTAATTTTTCAGGTCAAATGGGCAGTTCATGTACCCATGGATAACACACTATAGATTTAAAGGGGTAAGAGATCGCTGCTTGATCGCATGACCTTTGCACCAACACAAGGTCCAATGAGGATGGATTTTTTTATTTCATGGAGGGGTGGGGGCGGTAATTTTGCTCGTTCTTGTGTATAGGTGCAGGGTCCACGCGACCGAGCAACGTTCTTTTTCCTATATTTAAGATTGACAGTTATCACCCAGAGGCCGACCCCATTTAGTTGGGATAAAATTGAGTTGTTGTAGTTCTCACCTAGAGAAAATTAGGTAACAATACGCGGCTCCATATAAGGATAAACTTGTTAATAGCTTTTTATCATAATCCACATTTTATTTTTTCAAATTAAATCATAAAAATACATATTAAATGTGAAATTAAAATTTTTTTTATAAGAAGATAAGAAAATATCACTAACAAGAAAGAAAAGAAGCTACATTATCATAAGTTTCTCCATTCTAGTCCTAATGGCTAGATTGAACCAACCTAGTATGGGTTTAGTTAGCTGTTTGGAAAAGGCTACCTAGAGTGAGAGTGGGAGCGTGGTGGTCTTTTATGTGTCTAATAGGTTCGATCTAATGTATGTGTGTTAGATTGAGCCAGTCTAGTATGAGATAACTTTTTTTTTTTTTTTTTTTCTTGATAAGAAGTATAAGATAAGTTAAAGGGCTTGATTTAACGTGTTCCATTATCAACTCTAAAGCTTTTGGCGAAGTACCTAATAGACTGTTGCATCCAAAATTCTGAACTTGTTAGAACAAATCTTCAAAAGAGAATGGCAATAAGTAATCAGTTCTTAATCCCAATATCCTTATTGCTCAAATTCGTTTAGAAAATTGGCAAGAAAGAAACCACTCTGTCTCATTTAGGTACTGAGCTCTTAGTCCTCTAAAATTTATTTATTTTTGGGTGGAAAGAAGTGTAGTTTCTTAAACACCTAATATTTTCACATTCAATTCAATATATACAAAGTCAACAAATAAAAAACATGGGAAGATTTTTTTTTTTTATATTTTAAATTATTTTTATAATATCTATGATTTATGCATTGAATAATACCTGAACTATTCATCTAAGAATACTTGTAGAGAAGATACTTCATTTTGTGCTTCATGCATACTCAGGCTGTGAAAGTGTGCGAATCCTCCTCGAAAGGGGCCTCGAATAGAATCCTCCCTTTGTAGATCATAGTTTGTGCAACTTAGAGGTTGAAAAACTTTGACAACTACTTGTGAAATTATTGACTATAGAGAACCCTTAAGAGCTTTCCATGTGTGTATGACTCAAGTAGACTGACTTAAGATAGTCTTTTGTCTTTGGATATTGCCTTGTGTAGGTCTTCCATTATAACCACCTATTCTTGTAATGGTTTGGTCAAATTGCCTAATGAGGAGGAAAGGAAGGCCAAATTACTTGGGCATTTGCTAATGGACTTGTTTAGTAGACTAGGCCTATTATATTTTGTTATGTGTGTCTTGAATTCTTATATCTGTTTCGATGTTTACTCTATTCCAATATTTTTTGTGATGATCTGAATGGGATTTTTTGTGATGTTTGTGATGGTAGCAGAGGACTTGGGCCGATAGACTCCGGTTTGATCTGACCCTATGGATTGACCCGACTTGGAGGAGTATTTATATGTTTTATCGTCTTGTTGTGTAAGCAAAGGGAATCAAGTGAGATATGAGGATTTTTGAGTTAGGGTTTTCTGGGGAAAGAGTTTTTGTTGTGCCGTTTTGGGTGTTCTTGAGAGATCTCCATTGTATTTTTTCTTCCATTACGTAGTGAATGATTTTCAACTTCGCCCGTTGATGTAATACATCATATTGGTGTGTGAACCACGTTAAATCTCAATGTCATCTTTGTTCTTTTTTTTTTTTCTGTTTTTTTTGTGTTTCGTACTATTTGTGTTAATATATTTCTATGGCCACCACAAGATGCAGCAAGTCCGGCCCATTTATGATTGAGGGGTAATTTGGTTATTTTCTTAATCATTTTGACATGATGGATCTAAAAAGTCCAACTTCATTTAGATTTAAGTAGTGTATTGCTTGGTTCAACCAAAAAAAAAAAAAAAAGTAGTGTTTTGCTTGGAGATGTGGTCCCATTGGATGTCTAAGAGTAATTTAGGTATTTAATCAGAACTAAGATTTTTAATTTTGAAAAAAAAAATCCGGTCCTAGAGTATGGCCTATGCCAACACTCCCATTAGTTTATCTTTCTCCCTATATTAAAAGACATCTCTATCTCCTTCTTTTGAGGAAGAAAGAGACATACATATGGGACAGAAAACTAATTTTTTTTTGTTTTAAAATATCCACAACTCCCTATAATAAATAATAAAAATGGTTTCATTTCGTATCGTACAAACCTCTACTGACCCAAAACCGAAACAAAAAAAAAAAAGGCTATCTAATTATTCATCTGGAATGAGTTTCCACTCTGATTGCGTACTTGCATAGTACTCTAACACCTCTCCGTGTCCATCTCTCTTCTCCCATAATAGAGGGCAGGTATGTCATTTCATAGGAGTGAGGAGAGAGATAGACATAAGAAGCGCTAACATAATCTATGCAGCCCGACAACGTTCTTTTCCCCTATCCAAAATAGCCAAAATTTGATTTCTTGTTAACAAAACTATAACTCCATATTTTCGATCTTAACCCATTTGGTTGAAAGTGAAGTTAAGACAAGGGAATTACAAAATTAAAAATAAAAACAAATCCCGGGATTTGAACAGGACAATAAAGAATCCCCTTGAAAAATTTAATTATCATATTTGATAGATTTCAAATAAATAACACAGTCATGATTAAAAATTTTATTTTATTTTTTAAATAATTTTAGTTCCCTTAATTTCCCTTTAATTAAAAAAAAAAAAAGGATCCCAAGTGAGTGGGGAGGAAAAAATAATGATTTGAGATTAGTCTATATATATATTTTGATCAATCACTACATGCACACAAATGCCGTGATGTCTTAAAATGAAATAATTTCACCGTAGGTCGCAAATATTAGCAGCATAAAGTAGTACAGTAGAAACTTTTCCACTGGTATGTATACAACCCCAGGCGTAACAAAAAGGAAATAGCAATCAAACAAAAACAACGCAAGGATATATCCGTAGAGTCCGGATCCTCTACTTTTGCCTGCCCCTACTTTTGTGTGCGCTCTACATACAGCGAGGCGCCCAAAGACCGCCTTACCCCTACTCGGGCAAAGTGCTCGGGTAGGGGTAAGACGGTTTTTGCGCGCCTCGCTGCGTTTGGGGAGCACACAGAAGTAGGGGCAGGTGGAAGTAGAGGATGTCGATTGATATTCATACCACAGTGAGATGAGATTGACTTCTTTAGCAATGAAGAATAGGGTTACAAGCTGTCTTTCTGAGGTAACTTTTTCTCACATATTAATACAATTCTTTCTAATCCTTAGCAAAAACAAGTTGTCTTCTCATGTCTCTTTGTTTACTAAGAATTTCCCATATATATAACCCTAATATTCTCCATTGTTACCAATTTAAAGGGTTAAAAAAAATAATAATAAAAAAAATAAAAAAATAAAAAAAAAGAAGACAATTTTCAAAATTATCCCCATATAAACCCTAAAAATACACACAATTTAACTCACAAAAACACAAAATATCAATCCTCAATATCCTTCTATTAATGTCTTATGTACACATTTGCTTTTATGACTTCTAAATAATTTCAATTCCATTTTATATTTTGAAGTCTTAGATGAGTTTAATATCCCTGATGAGCCATCATTTCAAGATCAATATAGTTAGATAAAATATTATTTGTCTAATATTGTTTTAGGGGCAAAAAAAGTTCAAGCATGAAAAAGGAACTAATAAAACTAGGTCACATTAGACTGAAATTTTGTCTTTTTTTAAGTTTTTTCTTGGTCACCATTGCTTCCAGGTAAAAACCCATAAACATTTTCTACTAAAATCTTATCTATTTATACTTAACTGCTTTTGATAAGGAAGTATATTGTACATTATCACAACCAGAAGGTCTTTTATTCCTTTTTTAAGTGTAGCATAAACTTGCTTAGATGAACCATCTAAAGCCAAATTTAACCATATCTAGATAGAGAACATGGAAGAAATCCTGCAAGATCAACATGATCGAGGAAGAGATATTTCTTCAAGGAATGATAAAACCAGAAAACCAAAGCAGCTATATATCATGCTCCTCTAATGATATATTTCTTTGAAAACTAGCTTAAATAAGTGTTATATGCCATTATAGTATCTTGCTTCTTCCTTTGTAAAACTAGTGAACCTGAAAAAGATGGTGTAAGTGAAAAGGTTTTCAATAGAAACCCTTTCCTCACTCACACTAGGCAGGTCGATCTCCAACCAATTAACTCAGAAAAACTATTTCAAGCCTTTCAGTCTGTGTGAACCTTTGGGAATGCACCCAGACGGCTAGCTAGCCCACCAAACAGCATTGTTAGGAATTAACAACGCAGTAGAATAACGATTTGCAAAAGAAAATCGAAGAAGAAGATCACACACACATAAAACATATATTTATGTGGTTCACCCAATGTGGGCTACGTCCACGATCGAACGATAAGATGAGCTTCCTATTTCAATAAATAAAGATTCAATCCCTAACCCCCTATATATAACGTCTCACATATAACAATATAGAGAAACCCTAATCCCCAAATATACAAAATTGTCCTAACAAGTATAAATGGCTCTTTAAAAATTCAAGTTGGATGCCGCGAATATTACGGAAGAATCACCAGTACTTCTTGGATTAAGTTGAGATCAGACTTCACCAATAACATATATACTACACATCCCATAAGACAAATGGGTATTTGGTTATTCAAGGGAAAACATTAAAAACACTAATTAATTCTTCCTCACCATGGGCCATGAACTGCACATCTCATAAGACAAACAAATGGGTTTTTGTTTACTCAAAAGGAAAGTATCAAAAAACAGTAGTAAAGATACTTTGTGTTTCCACCATTGTTGATTCACATAGAAGTTGGAAGAGAAATTATTGTAGGAGAAGAATAACAATATATATAAATGATTCTTCTGAAGTAGTGCTATATATTAATTAATTTAAATATCAAACCTTTTGCATGAGAAGAGAAGAAAAGCATTTGGGTATTGGATGATGACAATAATTAAGCTGAAACAGTCAGAGGGCAACTCTCCTTTGGCGGGTCATTGAGACCAAAATGCAAATAAAAGCATTAATCCATTAGAACCTGCCAAGGGAGAGCTGCCTACAACTGATTAGCTTAGCAAAACATAACCAAACAAAGGGCGCCTCAGCTCGCCGCATCTCTGATTGCTTGAACTGGTCCTGGGTTTTGCCGGGGACTGCTTATGAGCTTTATAAGGCATTGGCATGGGGTGGTGCGTGGTGGACACAAAACGATGGGATAAGCCTATGTAGTAAATAGCATATGCTTGACAGCTTGAGGGTTATACCATTGGATATCCTCTTCCTCTCTCCCTTGGCCTGCTTTTGTTGGATTTTTATCCACTGTTGTATCTGTAGCGCTGCTATACTCATCGTGCGGTGTTGCAGATGCCATGTGTGCACAGCAGGCCTCACATGGCACACATGGAACCTACAGCGCCGCAAGATGAATACAGCAGAGGATAAAATTCCGAACTACCCTCTTTTTCTCTCTATGTTGTTACCTTGTCTTGAAAAGCTCCCTTCCAACATGAATGATTCAGATTCTCACATGGCATGATTTAGACCTGTGAGACCTCCTTCTCTCTCTCTCTCCCTCCCTCTGTGTGCGTGTGTGGCTCTTTGTTTTGAAGGGTAGATGCTATCTTTTACGACAGAAGGTGGCAGAAAAAAACTGGGCGGCCTTCAGCCTTTGAGACTCTGAAGGGCATATCCTGTGTCATATTCCTTCTTACTTTTTCTTTTGCCCCCAACTGATGGCTAAATTCTATGTCAGTCAATGACAATTTCATCCCTACTCTTCCTTAGAATGTAAATTCTAGGCATTTCCAATTTAACATCCAACATCAAATAAGGGATTATCTAAATGACACCACTATATATAGGTGTATGTGGCTGTGCGCCACCCTCCCCCGCCCCCCCCCCCCCCTCCAAGAAAAAAAGAAAGATGTAGCTTGGTTGCGTCTGTGACCGGTTCATGCTTACTTCCGGAGCAAACAAAAGCACGCTTTGAAGAGATGCCCTGTCTCTAAGGTCTTCCTATTCGGTTGAGGTAAATTAATAATTAAGCTTAAGGCTTAGTAGCTTTCGAATGAGGCCTTGTGGTTATTGCTTGCCAGAGGGGCTATAGGACAGAAAAAGGCTATGCTATCATCCTGAGCCAATTAAAACTTGTAACCTTCTTTTGATTTCTCTTTGATTCATTTCTAAAATTTCTTTAAGTTAGTGTTTAAAAAAAAATCAAACTAATTTGAAAGTGACTTATCATTATTTTATTTCATTATCTAAAGTTTATTAATCTTGCGTATTTTTGTTAGTATACATGTGAAATGATAGGGTTTATCTTCATTGAACAAAAAATATATTACACTAAATAGGCAAAAAAAATAATGTTACAAATTATATGACACCTCTTTACCAAAAAATAAATTATGTGACACTTTAAGCGGTGTCAATAAGAAAATCCCTTAAATAACTATTCAGAGAATTAACTCCATAATACATAGCTAGTAGCCTCTAGTATTTACTTAATTTGGTACTTTGTTTTAGAGGCTCTACACTTGGACTTTAATAATTTAGGAAAATTGGTAGTGATGCTTTCTGTCAAATCTTCATGAATATTTAATTTTAAGAATCTTGGATATTTTTTTTAAGAAATATTAATTGAAATTACTAAAGCATATTTTAAAAGCGAGTATCTTATTGAATATGACTTATAGTATCATTTAGAGAATTAAAATCTGGCCTTTATAGAATTAGAATATTGCCCCATTTGTTTCACAGTCAAATTTTCTGTGGCAATGATATTTTACATGAAAATTTTCTTCCATTCAAAAGTTTCCTACTTTTCAATGCACATTTTTTTCTTCTTTTCATTTTACATTAAAAAAACAATGAGGATTCCAGAGGGAGATTGATCAATCAGGTCAAAATTGTCAAACTAATCAAAACAACTCTCTCATTAATTATCTTTTTCTTTAGCACCCTTGAATGTGGCATGTAGGGCTATCCAGACATCATGTGTTTCAAAGTATATGATCACAAGGCTCAAAGTTCAATAATATGTGATAATTTCAGAAAGGGCTAATTTCTTATTGATTTTATTTTATAAAAATTAACCCAGCAATACAAATTATTGATTATTGAGATTTGAGAAGTGATGAACTCTATTATGGGTCTTAAACCTAGTTTTATAAATCTGTGATGAACAAATATTAAATATATGTATCATAATTTTTAGAAGTATATTTTTGAAAAAGGAAACTTTAAATGTTTTTTTTTTTTTTTTGTTAGAATGGAAACTTTAAATGTTATTTTTCTAAATTTTAGAAATAAATTAAAATTTTCATGAACTCCATGTGTTGATATCTGATTATGAAAGTATATATCGTTTTTTTTTATCGAATGGGGTTGGGGGGATCTAGACTAGATGAGGAACAGAAAATCGTGGACTTGAAACCTCATAATGGCTAGACTCTATTGCATTAGTCTCAAGCCAGCTACAACTGTCCTCATTTTCCTTAATTTTGTTTTTCAATGGGTCAAAAGTTGCATTTATAACAAAGGCCATTTAAAATAATAAAAAAGTCCAATTATGTTGTCTTGTTATCCTAAAAGACTAAAATTATGATTTCTCATTTTTATGTAAAGTCCCATGGCCTTAATTTTGTTATCTTGTGATCCTAAAAGGCTAAAATTATGGTTTCTCATTTGCATGAATAATCTCATGGCCTTATACTTATCTTTGAAGTTCACAAATATTAAGGGGTATACTTGTTATCAAATGGCTTACTCCTAGGATTTTCTTGCTTCGATGTAAAGAAATAAAAAAAATAAATAAATAAAATCATTGTTAGGATAGAACACACCAATGATATTTAATTTCTATAAATACCAATATAACTAAGCCACGTTAAAATTAAAGATCTACACATTAGACGTTTCTAGGTGATCAATTATAGAATAACTATTATGTTGAATGAAAACCTATACACATGAAGGAAACACAACAAAACCGAAAGAAGAAACAATCACAACGGCTCTGTTTGGTTGCAAGGGAAATCAAAGGGAAGGGAAGAGAAATTTTTTAAATCTGAAAAAAAATATTTTTGTAATCATTACCCCATGTGATTATATAAACTACTTAAATTCTTACCATACATACTTTTTTGGTAACGGATTTCTTACCATATTTAGTAATGATACATTTTACATATAATTTTTAGTTTACATTTTAAACCAAAGAAAAATGGATACAAAGTAAAGTAGAAATTAATAACTAAATATGGAATGATTTGGAGTTAGTGATATTGTTAAATGGGGTAATACTTACAAAATTTTCTTTTTTAAATATGAAAACTTCACTTCCCTTCCCTTTAATTCTCCTTGCAACCAAATGGAGCCAACGTGGTTCGTGATGGATTTCTCCTCATGTACGGAAAAAAGAGGCCCACTGAAACAAGATTTTTTTAACTTGGTTTCGAACGATTTTTCTCTCGAGTTCTATTTTGCATATGAATCGCTAGTAAAGGGTTTCACAGATCTCGTTTCCGATTTTACTTACTTGAGGTGTTGATTTTCGTACGTGAATTACGGTGTGACAATATTCTTTTTGTCAAGGGAAGTAGGGAGGTACTCTAATTTCTCATGTATTTGCCACAACGGGTTTGAGATGAGGGTTTCTATACTCTTGTGAATCCACCTATTTGGGTGAGTTATTTTGTGATCCAAAAGGAGGGGTTTCTCTTGATGTTTGGTAGCCTCTAGTATTCTCTAGAGAAAGAATATAATCCTATATTTTATTATTATTATGGAAGATTTATCTGGACAAGACCCTATGGTTTTTTCCCTTCTCACCTTGGAAGGGTTTTCCGCATTATAAATTGAAGTGTTCATTTTGTAGCTTGGTTTATTTGATCATTTGTGGTATTAGTTTTGCATATATTAGTCCATTGCGTTTGTCCATTAATTTGGACATAAATGGGAAAAAAGATTTGATTTTTCCAACTATTCAACAATGTGCTTACGTCTACAATAAAATGAGAGCAGTCATTACTAGGAATGGAGAAAAGGGTTATAGGCTTTCTTCCTCATGCCTATCTATGTTTACAAATTAATAACGCCACATAACCTTAATAACCCCCTATTGCTAATAATTTATAGAGAAAACAAGGAGATGCAATTCTAGAATTACCCTAATGTAAACCCTAAAAATACACTATAATTAAAAAAAAAAAAAAAAAAAAGAAAAGAGAAAGCTTTTCAACTCCCTTGTCTTTGTAGATGAACGGGTGCTATAAAAATTTGGAGAATCATTGAAAAATCAATATGGAGAAAAGTTTTCCTTGGAATAGTGTATTGCCCACACTTAGCACACAATGGTGGGGCGAGGGGAATGACCGTCCCCTACTCCCTATGAAAGAAGGAAATCTTGATCTCTAAGATGCTTCTATGCAAATTCTCACTTGCCCTCACGAATGCAAGGGCCACACTCCCCCACAGAGAAAACTCCTCCTCTAATCAATATTTATTTTTTTATTTTTTCTAAAATAAATATCTGAAAGATAGTGCGAACAATCCACCTTCCGTTTAATATATATATATTATGTTATACAAAATTACAAACATGTATGCACAATGGAATCTTACGTGACAATTTCCCAGTCACTGTGAGTCAACATAGAAATTCAGCAAATTCAAATTAATGTCAACGATACGTCCACAAAGAAAGCAAATGATATGATGGATGATGCCATTTTTATCCAGATCACTGGTAACCGTTGGTTCACCTCCACGTTCTCCCATTTTTTTTCTTACTTTTTCTGTAAAACGAAGAGACTGGGGAAAGATCAGTGGGTCCCAAAGAGGTCCCACCCTTTTGAGTTTCAATGGTCCAGATTTATCTCAACCCCATGGGATCAAGCGTAACTTTTACGGATATTTAAAGTAAAGGATAAAGAAACTACCGACCAGTGGAGGTTCCCGGTGAAACACCACACATGAGTGATGGGGCTGCCGACACGTGAGTTTGATTCCAGTGTTGAGAGTTGAGACCTGTTTCCCCCACCTTTACAGGTTATTACCGGTATACCGGTCAAGCTAGCCGCCTTCCAAAAATACTGTGGGGGAGGATGGAAAAAATTTTGCTGCTTGTTATAACGTTGGTAGCCAAAGAAATAGGATCTTAAAGGGTATTTTAGAAAATTTCGATTGGGGAGGGTAGGGGCCACGTGCACGTGACAGCTAATGAGAGTACGTTGGCATCTAGGGACAAGAATGCAAGATTTCCCCCTTACCTGGGGTGGGGTGGTTATTTCACCCCATTGTGTCTGGGCATGGCGTGCACAACTCCCCCAAATTTATCCTCTCAAGTGCGGTGCAGTGACAGTGCACCACACTTAAGAAGCCAACCGTCCATCAAACCTTTGAGCAGATAAAAAGATGTCACTGTCCATATTTTTTCGTTTGAATTCTTAAGTGTTGTGTCCATCAAACCTTTGAGCAGATAAAAAGATGTCACTGTCTATATTTTTTCGTTTGAATTCTTAAGTGTTGTGTTGTGCATTTCCCCCCCCCCCCCCCTTACAAGTCGCAACACAGAACATTTTCGCATACATAAATATCAGTTTAGGGTTTTTTGGCCTCAGCTTCATTGCCATAGAGCAGTGAGTATTGCCTAAGGCTCCGTTTGAGTGTTTTGAATTCCTGGTAGAGAGAAGAGAAGAGCATAGAAGCAGATGGGGAAGGCGACGGCGAAGGTGACAGAAACGGCGAAGACAAGGCATGGGACGATGATGGAGAAAGCACCACCGATGATGATAAGCATCAGAAAGTTTAACTCATTGGACAAAAAGCTTGATACCATATACGAAGATACTACCACCGCTCAGGTGAATGAGAAGATCGCTGGCTGGTTGAAGACCAAGCCTACCTTACTCGATGTCCACCATCACCATCACCACCACCACCACCATCAACACAGAGGAGCTCCCAACCCTGCTTAAACCTATAGAGATGAAAATAGGTTGTGTGGATTTCATAAGAGATCATGAGTTTCTTCTCTTCTTAAATCTGGCTTTTGGTTTTCTTTTCTTCCTTTTAATTAGCCACATTCAGATCCAGATAGGGGGCTTAAAACGCTTCCTTGAATTGGGAAATTCTTTTTCCCCTTATCTTTATACCTTCCATATTAGCTAGAATATATAGAGAATGGTTAACGATTCACGCGTAAATAAAATCTGCAACATGCCAATATCTGCCTGGCACAGTTGGTGAGTCATGGTTCGCTTCATGCCCATGCTCTGCAAGAGGTCTTGAGTTCGAATCTCCTGGCTGATACTTTCCCCCCTCCGCGATTCAATCCCCACCTCTATAGAAAAAAAAAAAAAAATATATATATATATATATATATATACAAAACTCCCAGTTCCAAAAAAAAAAAATCTGCGGTAACATCAGTTCAATAGTCAATCTACTTCAAAATTAGGATCCAGATCGAATAAATTTAACCAAACCGAATTTGGTGGATTTGTCGTCCAGATCAAAACTCAACTGCACTAACCTCGAGCCATCTAAGCTAGGTATCATACAAAGATATAGAAACTATAACTCAACAAAACCGTTTAAAATTTAAAAAGAAAAGTCCTTACTTGTGGGCCATATAGTTGAATTAGGCCAATTAAGGGGGGTTTCACTTATTTATAAACTGAGGCTTTAGTAGCAAGATTTTTTAATACCAAACTGAAAAAAGGGCAACAACTTTTTTGTGAGCCTTTAGTTACCTACGCTATTTATTCCGAGTGCAGGGAATGTATGTTAATGACTAGCACAGCCGTTTAGATGGAATCCACTCGAGTCATCCGGTTCAATCCACTCCTCTTATTCCCTTTCTTCTTTGGTTGTGAGTCATCCTCCTTGATATATTGCAACATGGTAATGAAAAAAATAAGTTGCCTAGCACAAATTAGATCTGTCATTTGCTGGCAACAAATCCAGCCGCAACCTCTACCCTAAGGAGAAAGAAGGACAAATCCAAAGAGGTGAACAAACACGAGTAAAGATGTCGGGGCCAACATAGTGATCATCCACTTCCTCAGTTTCCATCCGAAACACTCCCATGTCTTTACCAGCTCCATCTTTCATAAGACCATATATGTCGATATCAGTGAAGTAGATAGAGTTGGGTTCGCATCCTAAATGGTTTGTTAGAGGGGAAGATGGCGAAGGAGGCATTAAAACCCACAAACAGAGCACGGTTGTCCAGGCTGCTCTTCACCTGCGTCCACTTCCTGTTATCAAAATTGAACTTGTAAACATCAAAACCATCTGTTTCATGAATGTGATTGTCGCTTGTCGCAGGTTCACAGGCCTCATAAACATCCTGTGCAACCATAAAGAGTTCTCCTATTGACTCCACAAGATAAAATTTTGCACAAATGTTTAGACCCTCTGCAGGTTCAGCAAACTCAATTGTCTTTGGATGATCAGGATTGGAAATATCAACAATCAACAATTTCCCTCTGTAAGTGATGGCATAGAATTGACCATTGAAGTAAACGACATCGTAAATACCTTTATTATCACTGTCTAAAGGAGTCCAAACTTCATCTCCCAATCTCAACACGGCTACTTTATTGAATTACGAAAAGATCACCATTACCACGCATTTTTCATCATCTTCATCTTCATCTTTATCTTTACAAGAAAGGGTTGTTTTAGGAGAGGAACGAGTTGGTGTGGAGGGCAATATCACACCCAGCGGACAACTTCTGGACCTACAATAGAGGGGTATTGACCAGGGAGTGTTGGTTGAGGTGGAAGTTGAATTTGATCCCGAGAAAAGGCGTTTAATAAGTGAATTTCCAAATCAAGCCCCAAAGTAATCAACCAACCGCATGAGGACCAACACTTCCTGCCGCGGGCTCCTGGCAAGTTCAAGTGGTAAACCTTTTGGCTGGAGAGAGTGTAGAAGCCACGCTTGTCACTGTCTTCCTTCTCTGCAAGCATTAGCCAGGGATCAACAATAGTAGAGAAGTTGCGACTGAAACTGATCAACCGCCATGGCCGGCAAACCGCACCAAAATGAACAATGTCTTCGATTGCCGAAAACTGATCCACAATCAGTCCTAGAATGTCATTGCAAAGTTCGGACCAGTTCCCCATACCCTTTCCTTGTCTCGTGCAAATAGAGTAGCGAGTGACAATTAGACAATCCAAAGGATAGAACTATTTAAAGAAACAATAAGAGCAAAGTTAATTAATAACAGAAAATAAAAGAAATCTTGGCAAACACATTATTTGCTAAGCCACGAAACAGAAGCAATCACATACATATAGTCAATACCAAAAGGCCAAAATTGCTTATAAATTTCAATCCACAAGTACAGAAGTTTCAAAGCCTTGTCAATCTCAAAAGATTATTATCAATCTAAACTCAATCTTTGGAAGTCGACAAATTCAAACAAAATTGAACTCTTACCTTCTTAGGATTTTTTTAATATGAATAAAAAGAAGGGGAAAAAAAATCATAAAATAGACAGATAATCCTAATTAAACCAGCGTCTAATTGCATCAGAGAACCAGAAAAAAGAAAGGATTTTAAGATGGAAATCCGGATTTCCGACCAGTTCCGCTGTCTAAGTTGCAGAGTCCACCGTCGATGTATAGCTCACGATCCACTGTCCTGTGCCGCTGTCTCTCACGGACATAGGAATGTAGGAGTGAGTCGAGGGACCGACGGAGACGGTATGAGGGTTTTGATTAGCGAAGAGAGAATCAGGGTTTTGGGAAGGGGGTCGTTGAACGTAGCAAACCGGCCGGGAATTGGAAATTAAACGTCTATTAGAGAGAGAGAGAGAGAGAGAGCGAATATCAGAAAACGGAGAAGAAGATGTAGTCGCACAGCCACAGCACACAGTAGCGTAAGAATCTCAATATTAATAACTCCAAATTAACTCCTAAATTCCTAATCATACTTCAAAGTCTGATTTGGTATGATTTCTATTTCAATTTAATGGGGTGATTTTTATATTGGAAATTGTTTGGTTTGATTTTTGAACATTCTTTTAGTGAAATAGAAATCAATTGAAATAGTAATTCTGAAATAGTTGAGTTTCTATTTCATTGGGTCTCTTGCTCTTTAATGACCATATGGTTAATTTTATGGATCCGACTCCTATACTTTCGTCTGCTCGGTATTGTCGTGCACCCCCACACACAAGCGCAACAGAAAATACCGCGTTACCCCCGTTCGGGCAGGGGTAAGGTGGTACATTCCGCCATGCTTGTGTGTCGGGCACACACGACAGTAGGGGCAGGGGAAAGTAGAGGAGTCAAATTGTAATTTTATGGGCAAAATAGTAATTTCATCTTCAAAATAGAACACTACCCTTCTTCCTCTCCTAATGGTCTCATCACCATCACAACCTTCAATCAAAAAAAAAAAAAAAAAATTCACCACCACCACCACCACTATGTTGAAAACAAATCTTGATACAATGCAGAAAATAATGGAAATCGCAAACAACAATCACACAATGAACACAAGGATATACGTGTCCGGTAAGATTGCCTACGTCCACAGCGAGATGAGATTTGTTTTACTATCAATGGAGAATAAGGTTACACTCTTAGTCCTCACACCTAGGGGTGTCAACCGGTCGGGCTCGGTCAAGTTCAATTGGGCCTAGTCGGGCCTCACCAATTGTACAGGCTACACTGTGTCCGACCATTTAGGTATTTGGGCCGGACCGGGACGGGCTTAGTCGGTGTCGAGCATTAATCAAATACTAAAATTGGGTTTTAATAGGGCTTTAACTGGGCTGTGGGCCTGTTTAACTCTTAATCGGGTCTTAACCGGCCGTTACTAAAAATAAATTCCCACCTGAAGAAACAAAGAAAAAGAAAACGAGTTTCCACCAAAACACATTCAAGACCCAAATCCAAACCCAAATTTTCAACCCGTTATCTTTGTTAAGGGAAGAGAAAGGGATTGTACTTTTGTCTTAAGAGACCAAACTTATAGCTTCTAGAATGAGCTTCTCTCTAGGCGTTAGACTGTTTTATCTGTTTTTCTTTTTCCACTGCCATCATCTTCATTCAATCTGGTTATCGTACAGTAGGTCTCCATTTCTCTCCTACATTTTGTTTCTTTTTCATCTTTGATTCAATATGCTTTTCCTGAAATTCTGTTATTAGTTTTTATGTACTGTTTTGTTTCCTTTTGTAATTATAAATAACTCAAAGAACGCCCGCCCTTTTGTACATGTCTGGTTCTCTATGGAAGGAGAAGCTTAATGGAGAAGAATCTGAACATTTTTCTGAGTTAAAGAATTAATCCCATCAATTGAATTGCCCATTGGTTTGGGCTTAATGGGCTAATCATTTTAAGGGGTTAAATATGCAAAGGGAGAGACGGTTACCAGGTGGGCTAAATGGAGGGTAGTGTGCTTAAAAGGTCGGGCTAGGTCTGGCCTAGAATCGATCGGTCCGGTCGGGTGCTCGACAAGCTAGAACCTCACACTAGGACCGCCCGATTATTAAACGTGTCGGACTTAAGCCTGACACGTTAAGAATCGGGCCAGGCCGGACATGGCTTTAACCAGGCGGGCTCAGTCGGGCCTGCCGGGCCGGGCTTGGAATTTATACCCCTACACACACCTCTTTCAAATTTAAACCTCACTACATATTTATAGTGAAACTCTATACAAGAATTTTACCAAAAAACTCATATAGACCCAAAAAAAATTCCTTGGGGATTGCCGTCTCCGAACCCATTCATGGATCCGCTAGTTCGTCGAAAGTCCCACCAACATAGTAGATTAATGCGCAAGTGGGCCGATTCCTCCGGGCCTATGGCCTCTTAACTGACCTTCAGAATCAACCCACAAACCAAGCGATGGAATACAAGACATCATACCCCCAACACACTACCCCTCCACCACTTCCATGTTACCACCACCACCACAACCAACCAAGTACGGATATCCTTGCATTGAAGGGGTTTATGAAGAGTCATTTGATTCATGTTCATTGGTTGGCTAGTAGTTGTAGTTATTAGGGTAAATTACACATCACCTCCTAGTTTTCAAACAAAACTCAGATCACCCCTTGGTTTTTGAAAAAACTCAAATCACCCCCTAATTTAGACCCCAAGATAACAAATTAGTCCCTATTGTTAGTTTTATGCTGTTAAGTGTCAGATAACCGTATAGGAAAAAAATTCGACCTATACTGGTTTCGAGTGAGGGATCTCTCACTCAACTAAACCTTGTTCTTCCTGAAATTTCAAGCACCAGTTCTTAAGACCTAAGGCTCTTACAAACGGCCAATAGCATACCCGTGAACCAAGTAGGACGTTGATACTTGATACTTGATACTTGATACTTGATACTAACTGTTGAATCTGAGCAGTGACTCAGAAATCAGATTCAGAGTGTGGTTTCGATTTTCACAGTGGGAGAAGCATTAGAGGACAAGGTTCTAGGGTTTGAATCGCCTAAGGGTAGGCTGCCTTCGACACAAATTCCAGGGCCAATCGATTGGGAATAATGGTTCAGCAAATTTTTCTATTAAATTTGATACTACTGCCCAGAACATAACAGGGCATCAATGGCATACACACAAAGATGAATGGTAAGAGAAGAAAAAGAAGAACCATAAGAATTAGAATAGAGATCAAACCTTGAAGGAAGGAATAAGACTGGCTAAATCAAGAAGAGGAAAGAGAGAAAATTCATACCTAATCAACCAACTTCTTTATTAAATTTCTCCACAAAAATTCATATCCCAACCAATCGTAGAAAAAAATCATAAAATAAACAGATAATCCTAATTAAACCAGGGTCTAACTGCATCCGAAAACCAGAAAAAGAAACGATTTTGAGATGGAGAGAGGTTTTTTGACTCCTGACCTTTTCTTGGTTTTTCTGTTGTCTAAGTTCCAGAGTCCACCACTCACGATCCACTGCGTAGGACTGTAAGAGGGTATGAGGGACTGAAGGAGACGATGTGAGGGTTTGGAAAGGCCCGTTGGCGAAGAGGGAATTTATGGAAGGGGTCGTTGAACGTGGCAAACCTCTCGACTCTCGGATTCTATTCCTTTTCCTTTTCCTTTTTGAAAACGGAAAACAAAATCCTCCGCAAATCCAACTGTAGAATGGAAGAGTTTATGTCCAACTCTGTAAGTTAATATTTACTCAAAAAGCAAACTTTTCTGGATCTAGATCCTCTACGGCGCCCTGCCTATAGCGGCCTATGCGGCGCAGCCTGGGCTGCGCACGCAATGACCACCTTACTCCCGTTCAAGGCATTTGTTCAGCGGTAAGGCGGTCTTTGCATGAGTGGCCTAATCTGCGCCGCACAGGACACTACAGGCAGCTGCATCGTAGAGGATCTGAATTGAACTTTTTTACCTCTCGTCCTCCCAAAAGGGTGTCAATTTTGGCCCGAAACCAGAACCGACCTGCCAGGAATTGGAACTGACTCACACAATAGTTTATTGGTCTAGTTCCAGATCTACCGATAAGTTATTGGTTCAGTTTAGGATCTACCAATTAAGTCATTGGTCTCTCCACAGTTCTAGAACTAATAGACCAATTAGGAATTGTTGGAATCGAAACAAATTCACTCAAATCCTCTATTTTTTTAATCTTTCATTTTGACTGGTACCACTTGTTTCATATGCTATTTTACAAAAGATTTTCCTATTAATTTAAAGGTAATTTACATATACTACTCCTAAGGTTTAATGAAAGTATAATTTTAACCCCTAGTTTTGGATAATTCTGCGTATCCCATGAGGTTTACAAACGTTAACACATACACCCATTCCGTCAGTTTATGAGTAATAGTGTTAGAATCAAGGGATAAAGTTACAAAAATACCCTTACAAAAAAAAAAACCCATAACTCATCTTCTCCAAATGAGTTACAAGTATTTTTATAGACAACACCACGAAAGCCGAGATGTTGGAGAACCGAGTTTTTGCCCAAGCCCATAAACATTGAAGAAAGCGAAGAACTCCAAAATTCTATATATTATTCATGTCCCCCAAACCCTAAAGAAGGAGCATATTGACACACGACAAGAGTACAGCAAGAGAGATGGAAATTCACATGAAAGGAAAATGGCTACCCACCAAACCTGGACCAGAATCTCACTGTCCCCTAAGGTTTCCACCCTCTACTGAATCACACAGCACCATTGAAGCCAAAGCTGAATTCCTTTAATCACCAAAATCCACTGATCACCAAAATCCACTTCCACACGGGCTTCTTTAGGAGCTCCAACGATGGGTTTGATGGTGGTTGTGAGGATGGTTTTGTTGGACGATGTGGTGGTTTTGGTAGCGTTTAGTTGAAGTGATAGAATTCTTTATTCTTCTTCTCCTCCTTTTATCTCTGGTTTTATTTTCCCCAATCCCCTGCTCAGACACACAAACAGCCCTCACATTTGTGGGTTGTTGTCTCTCATATCCTCCTATTTCTTCGTCATATGTTGGGCGTGGATTGTCTATCCATAGCCGACCTTTAACCTCTGAATCTCAGATCCGAAATCTATCGTTGATGCTCTTCACTCTGCTAATTTCAACTGCTAATCTCAGATCCGAAATCTGTCGCTGATGCTCTTCACTCTGCTCATATGTTGAAACAGCTTAGAACTTGGAAGCTTCAACGATGTGTGCATCAACTTCAAATGGCGCCAAATTTCTCTTTCTGGTTCTCTCTCTGCTTCGAACTTGGAAGCTTCAACGATGTGTGCATCAACTTCAAATGGCGCCAAATATCTATCTATGGTTCTCTCTCTGCTTCATCCTTTCGTTGCTCGCCTTAAGGTTCTGGGCTTGGCCAAAAACTCGGTTCTCCGTTCTCCGACATCTCGGCTTCCATGGTGTTCTCTACAGTGATGCTTGCAACTCATTTGGAGAAGATGAATTGCAAGGGCATTTTTGTTTTCTTGCAAGGGCATTTTTGTCGGTTCACCCATTGATTTTTACACTGTTAGACCAAAACTAATGGAATGAGGACATGTGTTAACTTTTGTGAACCTCAAGGGGGGTACGCAGAATTTTTGAAAACTAAGGGGGTTTGTTAATACTTATGTGATACCTCAGCGTGGTGTGTGTAAATTACCCTTATTTTAAAGTTCCATTTGAAATGGTAACTTAAGAAAATAACTTAAAATAATTCTAACTTATGAGGGTGATAGTATTCCTACTTATTAATTGAATACAAAATAAGAGGTAATAATGTAATATGGATTAGCTCTGTGATTTGAGAAAAGAAAAATGATCGTAGGTATGAATGTAATTAATATCGTATTGTATATATATGTAGCAATAGCATGTGTTTAAGAATTTTTTATTTATTTATTTTGGATTGCTTGGAACTGTTTAGGAATCGGATCCGACGCACACATTAGTTAGTGATTTTGGATCTAAGGTTTGGAATTGATTCACTTATTGGTCTGGTTCTGGTCTAGATCCCTTAGGGCCGGGTCCGTTAGGACGCGGAATCGGATTCGACGGAATCCGAATTCTGTCATTTTTTGGGTGTTCGGTTTTTCGGAACCCAGATCCCTATTGGATTCCAAGAATCCATAAAAATCTACCTTTTAGGCTAAATTTTGGAATCCACCAGAATTCGTCCAAGGGGGTGAATTCCAAATAGAATCCAGGATTCCAAGCCCTCAAATAAATACGGTGGAATCTTGTGGACTCCAATTTTATCGAGATTGAAACGAAGGAAGTCAATACTAGGTTTCTCTCGACCTTCTCGTTTCTTCTCCAAACCAAACGAAGTCAATACTAGGTTTCTCTCCTTCGCTTCTCCAACGAAGATCGTCTCAATCTTGCCATCTCGTTTCTTCTGCAAACCGAAGACGAAGGAAGTCGATACTAGGGTTTTTCTCACCCTTCTCGTTTCTTCTTCAAATCAAAGACGAAGTCGTTTTTGCAACTCTGGTCTTGACATCTCGTTTTTTCTCCAAACCGATGACGAAGGAAGCCGATACTAGGGTATCTCTCTCATTCTCTCTCTTTGTTTCTCTATCTATCGCTCTCTATCTCTATCGTTGTCTCTGTCTCTCTCACATTATCTCTGTCTCTCTCTCTATGTCTATGTATCTCCCTGCCTCTCCCTTTATCATTCTCCGATTGTAGTTAGGGTTTATTTTTAAAAAAAAAATTTGGAATTATTTGATTGCTAACCGATTTTCCTCTCCATTTCAGGTTCGATTGTAGTTAGGGTTGTTTTGAAAATCTCCGGTTGAAGGAACATCTTGGATTAACACAGGTATGCCACATTTCTTCACTCTCTCCCTTCTCTGAGACAGCTGCATTATAGTTATAGTTTTTTTAAAAATACATAGGTTAAGTAGATGATTTGGGGGCGACTTGAGAGCCCTGAGTGTTAGCTCTGGTGGCACACTCCAGCACGCTTTGATCATTTGTACAATCTATTATTGGTGTAAAAGGGGACTGGTACTCCCTTAAACAAATCCAAAACCTGATTTTTTAATTATGGGTAAAAGCTCAATTTCTCATTTATCAGCATAGGTTTTTCATTCCTGAATACTATCTTTGGATTTTATACTTTTATTCAAGGTTTCTAACAGAATATGTGGTTTGTTAAGATTTATTTTTCAACTAGTAGTTACTTGTAACCAATTTTTGTTTTCTTTGCTGTTCCCAATTCTAAGCTATTCTTGTCAAGACATAACAACAGATCTGAGAAAGGGTGAACCTGTTTCTGATTGTATAGTCTTCTTAATTAGGGGTTGGCTATTATTAGGTCAGTGGTGGAGAACAGTACCAAATCAAAGTTATATCAAGTAGGGTAACAGATCTTTCTCCTTTCCATAGGGTAAAAGAAAATCTTGAGACACTGTGGCTTGAGGCATTTGGGGGAAGTGTAGGGCAGAGAGAGAGAGAGAGATTTAAAATGAAGATGATTAGCAATGAAATAGTTGGTGATTGGGAAAACAGAAGATTTCTAATCTTAATTCATAAAACAAAAATTTCTCTTTTCCTGAGAATGATTTTGTGAAAGGGTAGATATGATTAATAAGGGATCTTAGGAGATTGCCATGTAAAAGGGCAAATGGCTTTTCCCCAAGTTTCTTTTATAATTTGCTCTTTTAGATAGAAATCAAAATATGAGCTAGATGTCAGGAGAGTGGACCTATGCTTCAAATCAAAGTATAACTTTATCTACATGTATGAGGGAAGTAATGCTAGACACTACTGCTGTGTGCAAACATTCAATTCTTCCTAACTTCTTCCAGAAATCTGTTATTATTCTTGTCTGTCTTCATTCATTCTTAGAAAAAATACAAGGGCTTGTATTAGATGAATGTTTGATGTATGTAGGGAGTAAACCATGGTGGCTCATCATTTCATTTATGTGCTTTGAGGCTATGGCCATCCATGAGGCAGCCATAGGGATTTCTATGCATCTTTTACTTATGAAGTTCTGTAGAAGACTTGTATTGGAGCTATTTTCTTATGCACAAGGGCCTTGTACGGTTGTACCCATAAAGAACCAGCAATTGCTGGCTGATATTGGATCTTGAATCTTGAATACAAAATATGAGCTAGATGGTCCTGTGCAGGTATAAACTTGACAGCAATCAGAACTGATCTTGAAGTTGCTGATATTTAAAGGCTAAAGCTCATGAAGAATAAAAAAACCAGAGATGGGGTTGTGTTTAGTCTAAATAGAAATTTCTTATACTCTCCAACTGTTTGATTAGGTTGTAAAAAATATAAAGAATTCTTTGCTGTAAAAAAAATCTATGGAAGTCTTTGCTGCTTCTACCCGATTCCAATTTCTAGGGTCTTTGCTGCTTCTACCCGATTCCAGTTTCTAGGGTTTAACAATAATTTGGATTGCGATACACTTTCTCTTGGCATTTCTTCATCCTTCATATAAACGATTTGAGTTATATTCACCTATCTTGTGTTATTTTGTCTGGATTATTTAAGAGATGGGTTTAGCAGAGATTGTGAGAAAACAAAAACTGCTAGGGGATTGCTTAAAACAGAAACTGTTTGTAGTCTATTCTTTTCCCTAATTGCTTAATTGAATAAATACATTTCAGCATTTGAGTGACTAGGTTAGGATTTCTCTTTCTTCTCTGCTTCTCTGTATAGCTAATGTTTCCTTTGGTAGTCTTTGTTACTTTGCTTTGTACTTCTCTGTAGTTGCTTTGGTTGTCTCTGTTACATAAATATGTACGGTTTTCTTTTCTTTAATTTTGATGCCTTCCAAACATAGCCTAAGGTCTTGGAGTTGCATGTTGATATCCACTTCTATTACGTGCATGTATGGGCAGTTATTATGAGTTTTAAGGATAGTTATTAAGGGTTTTAATTAAGAGTTGTTTATTAGGAGTGGGGTGTGAGTTGGGTGTAGTTAGTATGACGTGTAGTAGGAAATTAGTAAAATCGTTTAGCTTTTCCTTATTATGTGTTATTGGAAGTGATGGGTTGGTTTAGTTTTCCTTATCATGTGGAAGGGATCAAGGGATGGGTTTGTTAGTTATGTTATCTCTTATTTAAATTACCGTAATAGAATGAAGAGGGAGAAGTTTAATTCCAATTAATCTCTTAAGAGATAGAGCTCGGCTCCCTCCAAATTAGCCAAAATCGATTCATATTTCCTCTCTTTCATATTCTTATCTTCTTTTCAAGATAGCAAAGCAAGGGAAGACCGTGCACGTACCAGCTTGGTACCAGAGCCGGAACATGGACGAACGGGTGGAGCGACTAGAGGAAGAAGTAAGTTCTCTCAAGGAGGGACAACAACAAATTCTTCAAGAGCAACGTTAGGTTTTGTCTCGACTCAATGAGCTCTTTGAAAAATTTAGCCCCTCTCAACCTCATTCACAATACGAGGTGGGGGAGAATTCAAAAACTACCGACCCGCCACCACAGACGCAACCATTCAGTCGTCCAACAGCAACACGCTTCTCCAACTCTCAACAAACGTTTACTCCAAAATTGGTCAAATTGGACTTCCCACGTTACAACGGGGACGAAGACACGACTAGTTGGACTTGTCGAGCTGAACAGTTTTTTGAGTTTCATCAGACACCACCAGAGGAGAGGGTGGCACTAGCCTCATTTCATTTGTAAGGGGACGCACAGTTATGGTTTCAAATATTCAAACAAGACCAGGAAGCGGTGAATTGGTGGGTATTTTGCGATGGGCTGCATTCTCGGTTCGGGCCAACTCTCTTTCAAGATTTCTTTGGGGAACTAGCAAAGCTGCAACAAATTGACACGGTACGTGACTACCAATCTCGATTTGAGAAGTTGCTCTCTAAGGTGGGTCCCTTGCCACCACCAAGACAGGTGAGTTTTTTCATTAGCGGGTTAAGAGATCAGATCAAGGCCGATGTACTTGCCGGCTGCCCCACCACCTTGTCTGCCGCCATTGGCTTAGCCAGATTATACGAAGCTCGAAATTCCAGCCAATCTCCGAACAACAACGGAATTGAAAAAGGGAGGTCCCCTCTTCCTATCAATCGACTAACTCCTTTTGAGATGCAAGAACGACGGGCGAAAGGACTATGCTATAATTGTAACAAAAAATTCGTCCCAGGCCATCGATGCAAGAAGTTATTCTTGATCGAGGGTTGTGATGAAGAGGGAGATGACGACGTAGAGGCCCTACCACCAAACCGTGGAAAGTTTTAGACCTTGAGGACAAGGTCAAAAATTAAGGGGAAGGGAGTTATTACGTGCATCTATGGGCAGTTATTAAGAGTTTTAAGGATAGTTATTAAGGGTTTTAATTAAGAGTTGTTTATTAAGAATGGGGTGTGAGTTGGGTGTAGTTAGTATGACGTGTAGTAGGAAGTTAGTAAAATCGTTTAGCTTTTCCTTATTATGTGTTAGTGGAAGTGATGGGTTGGTTTAGTTTTCCTTATCATGCGGAAGGGATCAAGGGATGGGTTTGTTAGTTATGTTATCTCTTATTTAAAGTACCATAATAGAATGAAGAGGGAGAAGTTTAATTCCAATTAATCTCTTAAGAGATAGAGGTCGGCTCCCTCCAAATTAGCCAAAACCGATTCATAGTTCCTCTCTTTCATAGTCTTATCTTCTTTTCAAGATAGCAAAGCAAGGGAAGACCGTGCACGTACCAGCTTCATTGTTCAATGCCCATAGGTACCACTGAAATTCATGATTGTCCTGTTCTTCCCTCCATTTTTCCTTCATTGTCATATTTGTACAATAGCTATTATCATTTTACTAAAGCATTCATATTTGATAATTCAGAAGAAAAAAAGGGAAGAAAATATTAAGTAGGATATGAAAGGAAAGACCTTCTATGATTCTCTTTGACCTTATAGCATTTCTGGTTAAACCCACCTATGAATTGCTCCCACTAAACTACTACTTTAACCAGAATATAGTATTTTCATCTGGTTTAGCTATAAATTTTGTACATCACTACATCATTTTGAGCATTAATATTTTTTTTTTTGTACTTTTTGTATCGATATGGTGAAGGTAGGAAATTTTGACAAGCAATCGCTTAGGTGGGACCTATCCAGTGGTGGATCCTAATTCCTACCACCCTGTGTCTATGTTGCATCAGATTTTCCGTTCTGACCCAGGCTGCTCTTAGTGGATGAACTATGGTAATTGATCATTGAAAACAAGTTCAGCTATAACTTTGTATAACTCCTTGAAGTAGTAGAGCTACCAATTAGATGAATATTTGACGTATGTAGGGAGTAAACTCAGAAATCAAAGTAAAAAAAAATTGGAAGTTTCCTTGCTCATTTGGAAACTCTTTATAGGCAACTCTACAGGACAATTCCACAGTAAATGGGAACTGGTGATTTATTATGGTGATTTTTTGAAAACCTCATAATAATTATTCCCAGATATGGATGTGCTCATGGGCTTCGTATTCTTTTCCTGTTCTGCTCATGGGCTTCTTATTTTTTTCTGATTGTATTGCTTCTTGATAGGTCTGGGTTTTGGAAATTTGTTTAAAGGCGCTAGTTAAACGTCATGGAACTTTTAAAAAAACAAGGAAATACTTGTTACCATACATGGTGATCATGCATTGTAACCATGGCATCATCTTGCATGAGTTGCAGAGTTTGGGCCTTAGAAAGTTAGAAGCAATTCAGTTCTGTTTTAGTATTTGGATTGGCAACATGTTGAATGACCACCTCACCAGGTTAGATATATCCACAGATGTGGGTTTGAGATTTACACAAGTCATGAAGGGCCTCACTAGCTATCAAGTATCATCTGATAATGGAGCATTCAAGTGTTCTGGAAAGTTCTTTCATAGCTTTGTGATGATATTTTGATTAGTTTTGCAAGACTGTCTTGATTATTTTAAGTTTAATTGGAAAATGATGTAGGTGATGATCATTGGATTCAAGAATCAGTTTTTCTTTTATTTTTTGCTACCAGCAATAGTTCTGAAAATGATTTTAGTTGTTTCTAGTGGGAGAGTCAAGTTGCACAACAATCCCAAAAAAAAAAATTTCACCCCATGGGATGTCTTCTCTCCAAATAATATCCAAAATTGGTGTTGGATGGAGAGCTCAGGTATGGTAGTTCTTTATCTCACATTCATTGTCATCTTGGTCCATTCCTATCAGTCTTGAGAGCTGATTAGACTAGAAAGCAATATACTATCAGTCTTGGAATGTCTTGTCCTCTTAGTTATGGTTCTATTTGTTGTTGATTAAATTCCAAGCTCCACTTGATGGGTCTTTAGCTCAAATTGGTAGAGCACTTAGAACATGAGCATGTTCCAGGGATGGTGGTTCAAATCCACCAAGGCCCTTTTTATTCAACTGTTCATAGCATAGTCAGTTATGACACTAATCCACACAAGAACCCAAATTTAATGGCATCTTTGAAATTTGACACAAAAATTTATATTTATGTATTTAAATTAAATGGATATGGATTTTTTTACCATATGTAGAGATCTCTTTTGTTTGAAAATGTCCGTACTATGAGTTTTGCTTTGTTGAAGTAACATAATACCACTTAGTGCTAATTTTGTAATTTTTATGGACACATGAAAAATTGGGAAAGATTTTCTTTTGAGAATTTTAATACAATTTTTTTATTATCTTTTTTATTTTGTATTTTTTATTTTTTATAAAGTCATATTAAATGTATGCATATGTTGTATAACAAAACAAGATTAAAATTTTTTTTTACACAAAATTCAAGTAGAATCCAACTGACAGACTCAGGGTAACCAAACAGTCTCACATATGGATTCAGAAGGATTCCACCTGACAGATCTAGGGCAACCAAACAAATTTTCAACTGGATTTTACCTGACAGACCAAGGGTAACCAAACAGGTTTTTTATCAGAATCCAAATCCACATGAACCAGATTCTTAAGAACCTGATCCAATGTAAGAATCCGACTCCTTTGACACCTTCAACCAAACACGTCCTTAAGGTACTGGACCGATATCCCATAACTGGACGAATTGATACCCTTACTTTAACCAATTCGCATAATTTATCTCCTCCTTCATGTATTTTTTTTTTATTATTTTCCATTATTCAATCTATTTTTATTTTATTTCCAACCACATTTTTCTTCTTCTTTTCAAACAAGAAAAGGCAACCCCGCCACCCCCTTTCCTCCTTCCCCAACCCCCTCGACCATCCCTCTGCTACCCCACAACTCTGCCCGACCCCACCCTTTGGTGAGGTTGGGTGAGAGCGGGATCGAGAGGGATGGGGAGGAAGGAAAGGGGGAAGGGTGTGGCGGGGTTGCCTTTTCCTATTTGTAGGAGAAGAAATAAGAAGAAGAGAAAGAAGCTGATTAGAATAAAAAAGGGTAATTTACACATACCACCCCTGAGGTTTGACGAAAGGATGATTTTACCCCCCAATTTTGGAAAATTCTGCGTACCCCCTTGAGGTTTACAAATGATAACAAATAAACCCATTCCATTAGTTTATGACTAACACTGTTAAAATCAAAAAGTAAAGTGACAAAAATGCCCCTTCAAGAAAGAAAAAAAAAAAACCCCTGCAACCATAGTTCAAAATCTCGCGAAATCTCGATCAAGATTTCAAGAATTTCGACCCCCTCGAAACGAAATGACCCCTTGAATAAAAAAAATACTAAATTTCGATCGAAATTCTCGAGATTTCGAGATATTTCGAGATTTTTTCAAAATCTCGTTAGATTTCAAAAATCTCGAGAAAATGCTTGATATAAAATACCATGTTTCAATAGTCTCGGTCGAAATTTCGACCGAGACTGAGAAACAGAGAGCATTTTTCCTCTTTTGCTTGATTTTTGAAGGTTTTTGCTTATTTTTTCTTCAATCTTCCACTTCCCACTTGAATCCTTGTCGCATCTACGCCGGAATCACTTGGAGAACAAACTTCTTAGCACATCTGTGAAGCCTTTCCACTATTTCAGGTAAAACCATATTCTCAAAATTTTTTTTTTTTAGGGAAATGCTTGATCAACATGTTTGTTTGTGATAAAATAAATATATGTTAGACACCGGAAGCCGATCTACGACTTCACGGTGTCGAATTTTTTTTTTGGTATACATATTATTTATTTATTTTTCTACTTCAAAATTTGGATTTATTTACAACAAAAATCAAAAAATAATAGGGGTTATGTATATTGTATGGTGATGAATTAAATATATGTTAGACACCATTGGCCGATCTATGGCCTCATGGTGTCAAAAATATTTTTCTGCCAATAATTAATTATTTTAATTTTTGAAAATTATAAAAAATATTTAAAAATTTTAAAAAAATAGCAAAAAATAAGAAAAAATATGAGGTTTTTGTTTTAAAATTACTGAAAAATATAAAAGTAAATTGTACATACTTCTTATTTGCTGCCCATTTACATATCTTTTCGATTTTGTTGTGCTAGGCCAATATTTATTTGAAAAATATTTTTAAAAATTATTTTTAAATATGAAAAAAATATGAGGGTTAGGGAAAAAATACTAAATAGTTATATACTTATATACTTGTGTTAGTGCTCTTAAATCTTAATTCTTAAACATTTAAACTAAAAGAATTGATGTGCTTCAGTGATTAATGAATTGTCTTTTATTCATGCAACAGTAAACTAGTCCGATTATGACGAACCGTGGTAAACGATAGAGCCAGAGGCAAGAGGGGCAGAGGCAGCCGGCCCAGACCCAGGGGGAGGGGAGCACACCCAGACGCACTAGGGGTAACATTACATGGTTGCATGGCACTCCAATTGATGGGGATAAAAGAAAATCCCAATGCAACTATTGTCACATGCAGTTTTTGGAAGGTGGTGCTACTAAACTCAAACAACATCTAGCTGGGAATTCTTCTGAAGTGGTCGCATGTCATATGATCCCTGTGGAGGTATCTAGGGCTGTCATTGATTACATGAAGGGAGGGAGTAAGAGGAAGGCTCAGAGGGAGAAGGTAAAAGTAGATCTTGAGGAAGCAGTGAGGTGTACAGCGGGAGGCCAATCAAGCCATCGTGATGATGATGATGATGACAGTGATGATGTCTATGTTCCTGATGATATAGAGACTGAGCAAGAGGCTAGGGATTGGAGACGAGCACAGATGATGAGCAGAGCCAGTTATCATGAGGATCAGGAGAAAGTCGAGAGACAGAGAGTATGTGGTAGTGGAGGAGCTAGTACCTCTAGAGCTGGTGCTAGTGGTAGTGGAGGAACAGGTACAAGTGGAGGAGGTGGGTTGCCTAATCCCTTTAGGAGATCACAGAGTACGAGGGCAGCTCCCCCTCCGCCTCCACCACCACAAGATGACCCAGCACTTCACCAAGCATCTGGTGTTTATAGAAAGAAAGGCAACAAACAACCAAAAATCAAGGGAGCATGAAAAAATCTGAAGGGGATGGTGAAGGAATCTATAGCTAAGTGGATGTTATACCATACCATCCTAGCAAACACAGCACAAGGTCCCTTTTATCAGACTATGATAGATTCCATTACTGAGGCTGGCCCAGGGTATAAGGGGCCCACCCCATATGAGATTATGAATGTGTATTTACCCCAACAGAAGAGAGAGCTTGAAGACTACATCAATGAAATAAGGGGGCTGTGGGAGAACTATGGGGTGACCATAATGTGTGATGGTTGGACTGGTCCTACAAGAAAGTCCATCATCAACTTTATGGTGTATTGTGTTGGGAGGACAGTCTTTCTGAAGTCTGTTGATGCATCCAAGGAGAAAAAGGATGCAAAGTATATCTACAAATTGCTGAAGGAAGTGGTAGAAGATGTAGGAGTAGGGAACGTTGTCCAAATTGTAACAAACAACGGAAGCAACTATAAGAGTGTCGGTGAGAGGTTGATGCAAAACAATAAGTACCGGTTGTTTTGGACTCCATGTGCTGCCCATTGTATAGACCTCATGTTAAAGGACATAGGAAAGATCAAATTGGTACAATATGTTGTGGAAACGGTAAGGCAAATGAGCAACTTTGTCTACAACCATGGGTTTGCACTAAACCTCTTGAGAGAGAAGTGTGGGGGTGACTTAGTGAGGCCAGGCATAACTAGATTCGCCACCAACTACATTGCACTCAAGAGTATAGAAACCAAGAAGTCTGGATTGAGATCAATGTTTGCTTCTGAAGACTGGTTCAACTAGAATGGGTCCAATACCCATGATGGTAGGGAAGCACAAGCTACAATTTTATCAGATGACTTTTGGTCTAAGTTGCATAAAGTGGTACAACTTCTGGACCCAGTGTTCAAGGTTTTGCATATAGTTGATTCTGCTATCAAGGGACCAACCATGCCACATCTATATGCTGCCATAGACTTGATGAATGAAGGTGTTTACAATGCAAATCCACGAGGTAGCAAACATTTTCTCAAAATTATCAAGGGGCGCTGGGAAAATCAACTTATGCATCCACTGCATAAGGCTGGTGAGTGTACACTTTTTATTTTTTATGCAATTACATCTGTTAAAGTTAATTTGAAGGATATATTACTAACTAGTCAATATGTAATGTCAATTTCAGCATGTTATTTGAACCCCAAGTACCAATACAGTCATAGGCTTGGGTTGAATAATAGTCTTATTGACGCAGTCAAAGAAGTAGTTGCCAAGTTGGAGCCGAATAGTAAATTACAGGCGATATGCAACAATGAGGTGAGTCTTATAAGTTATAATTCATTTGGAATTACTCAATTCAATTCTAAATAGTAACGAGTCATTACTAATTTTATATATTTTCCAAATGATTATAGTTGAAGACTTTTAGGGATGCATTGGGAAGTTTTGGAACCAAAGCTGCACAACAAGGCCGGACACGCGGTGATGCCGGTACTCATTAGTCATTACTTCATTAGTCATTACTCAATTCAATATCTTATTCTTTTGAAATGAAGGTGACATGTTTCTTTTGTTGTAATGCAGCTGAATGGTGGGTGTTGTATGGGGGTTCGACAAACAATTTAAGAAAAATAGCAATCAAGGTTCTCTCCCAGACATGTTCAGCATCTGGCTGTGAACGGAATTGGAGTACATTTTCTCTCATCCACTCCAAGAGGAGAAATAGATTGGGTTCTGAACGTCTCTCTGACTTAGTGTATGTGCATTATAATTTGAGGTTGAAGATGCAACACATACGCATGGGACAAGAGGGTATCAGGGAAAATATCGATCTTGCCGACATTTTCCAGGTGGAGTCAGATGATGAAGATCCTATTGTTGATTGGGTGAGGGATAGAGGTGAGCCAGTGTTAGATCAGCCTGGAGGTAGACCTGACCCCATGATAGCTGAACACATAGAAGCTGATGTGGATGACTTCATGGCTGCAGAGGGTGAGGTACATGTACGGGACGCGTCACCCATACCATTCCAGTCTACTGGTGGTGTTGATGAGGAGGATGAAGATTGGTCTATGTCATCTGGTGGAGATGGTGGTGGTGGTCCTGGTGGAGATGGTGATGATGGAGGTGATGATGAAGGTAATGATGGACGTGATGATGATGGTGATGGTGGTCAAGCATATGAGGGAACTCGAGTCTCGTTTGTGGTACAAGAGCAGCAAGAGGCAATCCGTGCCCCCACCAACCTCACACCAACCACACGGCCCACATCGTCCACCTCGACCTACTCGAGAAAGCAGCGTGGTCAATCCCGTCCTGGTGGTCGTGGTAGTGGTACTAGTAGGTAGGCTAAGCTTATGGACATTGATGCCCTATCTGGCTCTGTTGGTGGACTGAGTATTGGCGATAGAGACAGTAGATCGAGTGGGCATTTTCGTACCCCATCTTTTCATGTAGATAGCAGTCCATCTCGAGCACAATCAGAGCATGGTTCATCTCATTCACATCCATGTGGCGAAGGGCATTCTGGGCAGTACCCTTTGGGGCAGCAACCTATATCTTCTCCATCCATTCCCAGTTTTGAGTATGACTCCCACTCACAAGGATATAGTGGATCGTCTTTTATGGATGACTTCTTTTCCTACACTGGCTACCCAACCCACCTGCCGTAGCCGTACAACCCGTACATGCTCCCAGAGCCGTCATATGACTCATATCATAGTGGATCAGTGGATAGTACTTCTTCACAGTTTGGTGACCTATATCCTAGGATAGGTTACCTTCAGCATGTTGATGATGCAGCTTACATGGCCACTGTGGATGACTACACTCGCTTCTTCTCCCAGACTATGACGTGGCATGCATTTGTCCTACAGTCGGAGAGTAATACACGTCGGCTCCAGCGGACCATGAGTGGGGTTGATCCTGGACGGCGGAGTAGTTATTATTACCAAATTTATAAACATTTGAGATGAATGATGACTAGTTGACTACTTGACTTGTAGCCTTGTAGGGGACAATTGGGGATATTGACATATTGTGATTTGGAATGTTTGATATCATCTTCTTAAATCTTAACTCTTAAGTTGTTATTTGTTAACTTGTTATTGACTTGATGTCTTATGTATTTAATATTATGATTTATGACTTAACTTATGAGTCATTATGTTTCCAACTTAGTTCCAAGTCAATTTACTTGTTTAATGTACAATGTGTAATTAACTAAGTTATACATTAGGGTTCGACCGTACGTTGCCAATCAATGATGCACATCCAAAACACCATTTTGGGTGACTATTTTTGCAATTTGAACATTTAAATGTGTTTATATAGCCTAAAATAGGATTTTCATGAAGTTTTAGGCCTTAACTTGGCCTAAAACCCACCGAAATGACCTATCAAAACATACCAGAAAAAATACAATATTTCGACCGAAATATCCAAAATTTCGAATATTTCGGATATTTCGGTCAGTTCGAAATATAGAAACGAAACGAGTTCTCAAACTATGCCTGCAACTCATCTTCCCCAAATCGATTGGGGAAGATGAGTTACAGGTATCCCCATCGATTGCTCCATCCATGGCGTCTAATGGAACATCTCTGGTGAGCTTCTGGTGTAAGTATGGATTAACGAAACTAGTTTTCTTGATTTTTAAAAATTTTAGCATATTTGCAATGATTCAAGCCAGATTCCAATCCGGATCTGATTCCTGGGTTTTAAACCTGATGAGAAGATAAAATGCATTTTATTAGGAAAATGCTCAATCTAAGTTATGTCAATGTTTACATAGAATGTCAGAAAGTAGACAACAGAAAATAGGAATTAAGGATGATTATGACTATCTCTACTCAACTATGAATATGTTAGAAGAAAAGAAAAAAATAGAGAGAGAGAATGAACTACCAATAAGATGGACTTAGCTTTTGACAATCAGGTAGATATCTGGCTATTTTAGGGCTTCCACAACCAGGTAGGTAAATCGATGACAGCGGTTGCAGAGCACCAGAAATCAAAGGTGAAAACCACGTTTACCTGAACTAGGGAGACGGCCTGCAAGGTTGTTTGTTGGGAAGAAGATCTGTGGAGCGGATACAATTGAGGATAGGCCCGATGGATGCTATGGAGCTCCATAAATTAAAGGCAGAAACCACTGAGGGGCAGAACTAGGGCGCCGGCCTTTCAAAGTTTTTCGATGGGAAGAGGAACTGTGTAGCAGCTACACTTGAGAATTACCCCCAATAGAATCTATGGAGCTCAAGATTGGAGGAGGAGATGGTACCGAGAGTTGAGCGCAAGTCATCCTTCACTGTTGCGTGGTTGAATGAGGAAAGGGGTTGAAGACCACCGTGGCTGATTTTGTTATCAGGCTCCAACATGATATCCCTCCTCCCTCCACCTCGAACCTCATCACACACAACGCAGTGGAGCTCAAACCAATTCTCGACAAAAGCCTAGGAAGCTCACCGGAGATGTTCCATTAGAAGCCATGGATGGAGCAATCGATGGGGATACCTATAACTCATCTTCCCCAATCGATTTGGGGAAGATGAGTTGTAGGTCTTTTTTTTTTTTTTTGAAGGGGCATTTTTGTCACTTTACCTTCTGATTTTAACAGTGTTAGTCATAAACTGAAGGAATGGGTTTATTTGTTACCGTTTGTAAACCTCAGGGGGGTACGCAGAATTTTCCAAAACTAGGGGGGGTAAAATCATCCTTTCGTCAAACCTCAGGGGTGGTATGTGTAAATTACCCAATAAAAAATTAGATTGAATAATATAGAAATAATAAAAAATAGATGAAGAAGGAAGCGACAGATGACGAGAATCAAAAGTTTAAGTAAATGTGAGGGCCAATACCAATCCCCAACCTAGGATTGAACAGAAACCATTATCGGCCTTTGCCAATATTGTAATTGATACCATGGGGGGGGTTGTGAGAAATGATTTGTTATTTGGGCAATAGACTGTTGTCTAATCATGTAGCACTTGTACTAGCATGGGGGCAATGAGAACGTGTGCAAGGGGCATTAACATCACTTCGATGCATGGGATTTTGATTTCACAGGGGATAAGACAATAATTTCTTGTTCTCCTATGTCTGGGCACAGGATCCATGCGACTAGGTAGCCTTTTTTTTTTTTTTCTTGTTATTTCTATATAATTTACTTTTATTGATAACCCCATGGGTAACAAATAGAACGAGAATCATACAAAAGCCAAAGAGAAAGAAAGGAAGGGGAAGAGCTGAACCAGAAGGAGGACTCTTGTGTGATAGCACTCGTATCAGCTAGGGTGTTCGCTACAAATTCCTTTTTCTATAGGTATGTTGATACACAATGAATTCGATATGCCGAAGAAGGAAATTCTACAGGGATTTAAAAGAGCTTTACCATTAAGGATGTTCACCATCATTAGATTGTCACTTTCAATATATACTTTCTTAAAATTAAAAAACAAAAAAAAATTAGAAAGAACGTAAAGAAAAAATAAGTTAGGCACAAATTAAGTCGTCAGCCTCCACCCTACAAGGAGAAAGAAGGACAAATCCAAAGAGGTGCACAAACACGAGAAATGATGTCGGGGCCAACATAGTGATCATCCAATTCCTCGGTCTCCATCCGAAACACTCCCATGTCTTTACCAGCTCCATCTCTCGATTTATAATTAGGTAAGACATTATTGAGAAGACCACCTGTGTCGATATCAGTGTAGTAGATACAGTTGGGTTCGCATCCTAAATGGTTGTCAGAGGGGAAGATGGCGAAGGAGGCATTAAAACCCACAAACAGAGCACGGTTATCCAGGCTTCTCTTCACCTGCGTCCACTTCCTGTTATCAAAACCGAACTTATAAACATCAAAACCATCTGTTTCATGGGTCACAATTTTGCTTGTCTCAGATTCATAAGCCTCATAAACATCCTGTGCAACCATAAAAAGTTCTCCTACCGACTCCACAAGATAGAATTTCGCATACATGTCAAAATCCTCTGGTGGTTCAGCAAACTCAATCGTCTTTGGACGAGGATTGGAAATATCAACAATCAACAATTTCGCATTGACAGTGATGGCATAGAATTGACCATTGAGGTAGACGATGTCAGCAATGGCTGAAGGACTGTTTGACTCTACAGGAGTCCAAACTACATCTCCCAATCTCAAGAAGGCTAATTTCCTGTATCCAGAAATTGTCGCCATAACCACGCATTTTTCAGCTTCTTTTTCTTCTTCACAAGAAAGGGTTGTTTTAGCTGAGGAACGAGATGATGGTCTTGACGATAATACCACTTTCCCTATAAAAATAGTGCGGAGATATTCTGGCTTAACTTCAACGGGCACTTGAATAGGGAGTGTTGGTTGAGGTGGAAGCCGGATTTTTTGTTCCCGAGAAAAGGGGTTGAATAAGTGAATCTCCAAGTCAAGCCCCAAAGTTAACAACCAACCGCAGGAGGACCAACACTTCCTGCCGCGGGCCTCTGGCAAGTTCAAGTGGTAAACCTTTTTGGTAGAGAGACTATAGAACCCACGCTTGTCACTGTCTTCCTTCTCTGCAAGCATCAGCCAGGGATCAGCTATAATAGAAAAATGCAACTTCTCGACTGAAACTGATCGCCATGACCTACAAACTGCACCAAAATGAACAACATCTTCGATTGCCGAAAACTGATCCACAATCAGTCCTAGGATGTCATTACAAAGTTCGGACCTGTTCCCCATACCCTTTCCTTGTCTCGTGCAAATAGGGTAGTGACAAATAGACAGTTGAAAGTATAGAACTATAACAACAATAAGAGTAAAGTTAGTAATAAAATTTAAAAAAATCCTTGCATTATAGAAAATTAACAAAACAAAAATGGAGAAAAACAAACATAAACCTGTCAAACAAATACCATCCCAAAAGTTTCAACTTTATTATTTTTATTTGCTAAGCCACGAAACAGAAGCAAGCACATGCATATATTCAATACCACAAGGCCAAAATTGTTTATAAATTGCAACCCATAAATGGAGAAGTTTCAAAGCCTCGTCAATCTCAAAAGACTATCGAGGGAGTAGTGGAAAGTACTGAAGATTGAAGAACTAGCAGTGAATATAATTACCTAGTTTTGTTCTGAACTGATGAGTCAAATCTATTTGCATTTGCAGGTGGGATGATAGGATGTCAGCAGTTACACCAGATGAAGATATCTTCTACTTTGTTGAACTACTGAGATCAAGTAGTCCAAGTGGGACGACACATTATGACTGCAGGGAAGATCATGGTTTAGAGTTGGAGGACCAGAACAGGAAGAGAATGGAGTTTTTGTGAAGAGTTTGTCATTAAGCTGAAGCAATATCTTCCCAATTACAGAACCAGGGAAGAGTGTATGAATCATTTGGGGCCGAAATGGGAATTGATGAAAGAAAGGGAAAACAAGTTTGATCCATTTAAAGTATTTTTAATTCCTAATGCCAAGTATTTGTATCTTGAGCTTTGGATTAGTGTGTGACTATGAGTTCGTTCCTTAATGTTCATGGTTACTTGGTACTACCACCTAACACATTGAAGAATTGGAACAAGAGTGAACCCCACTATTGAAAGACATGAATAATTAGAAGTATCTCTACCAGGGATGAGATTTCAGTTATAATAGAGATTAGAGGAAGTAGGCAGAACAAAAAAGAGACAAAATAGGGAGTCTCTGTTCAGGGAAGGAAGGAAGTCCTTCCTTTCTCTTTCCTCCCTCCCAAGGTAAAAGCTCATATACGTTGGAATTATGAAGCAAATAACCCAACAACAGGCTTCCTAATCATTTCAGTATTGGAATGAATTCAAAACCTCTTGAAGAATCTATTCAAACATATGAAAGCAAATGATGTGGATCCGGGTTCCGAAATCCTTAAATTGGATCGCTATGTGAGTAATGGCAATTTTATAAATATTCAGAAGTTCAGAACTATTTAGCACCCTCTGGGAAGTGAGGAATAGGAAGAGGGACAAAATATCAGTAACAGAAACTAGGGGACAAGGAAAATTCTGGAAATTAATGTGGCAAGGGGTTAAAAAGAAAATAAAATCTCAAAATCAGGGATTTTTTCTACAATAACAAGGGAAAGGGGGCTTCTTAAGGGTAAATAGAAGAACATATCTTCTTCTTTCTCACGGTAGAACAAATGAACCAGCAGAGGAGACCTATATTGGTTTCGAGTGAAAAATCTTACTCAACTAAACCTTGTTCTTCCTGAAATTTCAGGCGCCAGTTCTTAAAATGCAATGCTCTTGCAAACAACCAATAGCATACCCGTGAACCAAGTAGGGTCTTGCTAATAACTGGCTGCTGCAATATATCTGGGCGGTGACTGGGAAACCAGATCTGAGTATGGTTTCGATTCTCACAGTGGGAGAAGCATTAGAGGCCAAAGCGCCCCAGAACAGAGCATCAATGGCATACACAGGAAGAGGAATAGTAAGAGAAGAAATATAAGAATTAGAATAGAGATCAAACCTGGAAGAAAGGAATAAGACTGACTCAATCAAGAAGAGGAAAGAGAAAGAGAGCGAGAGATCACCCGGTTACACACGCTGTTAAGCATAAACCAACTTCTTCATTCAATTCCCCAAAAAATCCATATCCCAATCGTAGGTTAGTTTTATAGAATAAAAGTCCCTAATCCAGGTTACCTTGAAACTGAAATCATAACTTGAATCCTAAAAGGGGGAAAAAAAAGCCATAAAATAGACAGATAATCCTAACTAAACCAGCGTCTAATTGCATCGGAAAACCAGAAAAAGAAAGGATTTTGAGATGGAAAGAGGTTTACCGACCAGTTCTCCGCTGCGCCGCCGTCTAAGTTGCAGAGTCCACCGTCGTTGTATAGCTCTCGATCCACTGTCCTGTGCCGCTGCTTGCCTGCTTCTCACGGACAGGACTGTAGTGAGTCGAGGGACTGAGAGAGACAGTCTGAGGGTTTGCAAGGGCCCGTTAGCGAAGAGGGAATCAGGGTCTTGGGAAGGGGGTCGTTGAACGTAGCAAACCTATCGGGAATTGGAAAACGTCTATTAGAGAGAGAGAGCACCAGAGACGACGAGAAAGACGAGAGAGAGAGACTACGAGAAAGGAAGAAGAAGATGTAGTCGTACAGCCACAACACACAGTAGCGTAAGAATCTCAAACCAAAAAATTTCATTCAATTATCAAAGCTGTATAATCAGGGATAGGGGATAAAGATCCTCTCCAATTCTTTAAATTGGTGTAGTAAATGGTATGTAATTCCAGAATATAATAGAGAATTAATGATGACAAAGGATTAAATACGTACGGAATTTCAAGACTAATTAACGAGTAATGATGAAATTATGGACAAAAATACAAGTCTGAAATCAGTTCAGAAAAAAGGGTATATAATAAGGAAAAGAGCGAGGACAAAGATTAGGGAGAGAGTACCTGCAGAGACGAGATAGACTCGAAGGAATATCAGAGAGGAAGAACGAAGAAGACAGTAGCGTATAAGAATCCCAAACAAAAAAACACAAAAAACTTCATTCAATTATCAATGCTGGTGTCGCTGTAATATAGAATCAACTCAAACTAATTCCTAATCATACTTCAACTCTGAAATAAACTTTGAATCTACTTTGGACTCTAAATTGGACTCTCCAGCTACCCCAGCGGACCTTTATCCGCTGCTGTGCGCATCGTGCGGTGCGGTGCGGTGCAGCAGCCATGTGCGCACAGTGGGGCCCACTGTGCACACATGGCCGCTGCTGCGCCGCATGATGCGCACAGCAAAGCTCCAGTTACAGCAACAGATAAAAATTCCGACCACCATCGCCCAAGCAGTAGAGCCGGGCCATAGGGGTGTCAAAATCTAGCCCGAACCAATGAAACCTAGCTGAATTGGACCAAAATGAAACCAATATGAATTTATTGGATCATGTTTAGGGATAGTATAGGAGGGTAAACCCATCCTTCCAATATTAATGAGTTTCCCTCCATCCACAGTGAATGGGAATTCCATTCACCAAGAGGGCTTCAAAAGTCGGGGGTATTTGAAAAGTATTGATCTGGAGAACATATTAAAACACTATAAGGATTTGTGAACCTTAAGATGGTGGCTTAATGCCTTAACATTTACTATACGCCAACTGGTGAACGTACATGTGAGAGCCAACCACCTGTCCTATTTTTGCCATTTACAAGGGGAGGAGGGGTGTTTATGGAAGCAAAATAAAAAATGTGATTGGCTCTCACATGTATGTTCACCTGTTGGTACGTGCAGAGGAACCAAACTCCACAGGTTCACCCTTTTGAAGTTTGGACGATCCAGATTTATTTAAACCCCATTAGAAACGATACATAATGGGACCAAGAGGCATTCACGGGCCCGGACATTTAAAGCAATGGATAACCCAATAAACATATTTAAAGATATGTATGCTGATGTGGTGACTACCATTAGAATGGTGAGAGGGCAAGGTCGTGAATTCTCAATCTCAATTAAAGATCCACCTTAAGTCCTTATCTATTTGTGTTTATCATGGATAACTTAACCAGAGGCATACAATATGAGGTACCAATGGGTATGATCTTTGCAGATGATATTTTTTTGGTAGATGAAACAAAACAAGGATTAAAATCAAAGTGGAACTATGGATAACTGCCTTGAAATCAAAAGGTTCAAAGATAAGTAGAACTAAGACCGAATATATGGTATATAATTTTAGCAGCTTTGGGACGAATAATGAGGTGGTAAATATTGATGGGAGCGAGATCCCGCAAAGTGATCACTTTAAATATCTTGGATCAATTGTAAACAAGGAGAGCGACATAGCTGATGATGTTGCCGAAATGATTAAAATAAGGTGGATGAAGTGGAGAGGTGCGACTGGAGTTTTGTATGATCGACGTATCTCTTTAAAGCTTAAAAGAAAATTTTATAAGACTGTCATTAAGCCAACTATGATGAACGGGGCAGAATGTTGGGCTGTGAAGAAGTGCCATAAATAAACTTGGTGTTGTAGAGATGAGGATGTTGAGATGGATGTCTGGGAAAACTAGAAAGGATAAAGTAAGGAATAATCTTATTAGAGTTGGGTTGGGAGTAGCTGCGATACATGATAAACTTAGAGAGAGTCATTTGAGGTGGTATGGCCATGTTCAACAAAGACCTCCAAATGCTCCAATTCAGAGGAGTGACATGATCCTTATTGAGGGAACCAAAAGAACCAGGGACAGGCCTAAGATAACCATAGGAGAAGTGGTGAAGAAAGACATGCTTAATTTACGCCTTGTTCCTAGTATGACCTCATATAGAGCTAATTGGAGAACAAAGATCCATGCGGTCGACCACATTTAGTTGGACTATGTTGATGTGATGTTTCCTATTTTCACTCCATTTCGAGGCCTAAATGCCGGGTTGTAAGAAGATGTACGTACCTATGATCGATGCCCTAGAGTTTTTTTGTTGTTTGTGTCGATGTTGTATACCCCACCCCCTAATCTGTTATTATTCTTCCTCGCCCTTTCTAGGATCCACGTAGCCGACCCCATTAAATTCGGATAAGGCGATGATGTTGTTGTTATATAAAATACATTGCCTTGACTCGCTTCACGAAGAAAGAAAGTGCCAAGACGTGAATTTGATACCAGATTCTAGAATCAAAAAATCTTATTTGATAGTGATAGTGGAGGGGTATTTATGGAAACAAAAAGTACATGTAGTTGCCTCTCAGATGTACGTTCACCTACACATACATGTAGATGACCCATACTCGTAGAGGAGTTAGTGCCTATTTGCCTAAGGTTCCATTTGGGTGTTTTGAATTCCTAGGAAAGAGAAGAGAAGAGATGAGACGAGAAGCAAATACCATATATGAAGAAGAAAAAATATCAATGGTTTGTTGATTATGTCTGCAACCCAGAGGTCGAACGTTCAAGGCTTGGATGAATTGTAAACAAGGGAAACACCGAGACAAATACGAAGGACAAACTTGATGAAGGCTTATAAAGACATATTCTCTTTAATGGCTAGTTTTTAAGAATTTACCTTGTCTCCAGGGAGGCGTGCGCCTAGGGTGCTGCCAGGGGGCATCCAGCGGTTGAGCTGTGCCGCACACATCTCGGCACACACCTAGGGATGTGTGCGGCACAGCCCAACGGCTAGCAGCATCCTGGATGTTCCCTGCTCCCTGAAGATGATCCTAATCCAGTTTTTAAGGGTTAGTTCTACTAGAGTTCCAATAATGCCAACAGCTCACTATAAACCATCATTTTTAGCCTCATATTACTTGCTACATAAGGCCCAAACAATCTCGATCAAGGTGTTTTAGTTTTATGAGTTCTGTTTGGTGTAACCACAGTTGATTACAAGAGAACCTGGACATCTTTATCTCCCTCCCCTTGCAATTTCTCCTTAATTGGTGTCGCATGCAACCTCATAAAAATTTTAAACAAATGTACAGTGGATTTTCATCTCTGGCAACCTCCAAGGGGTTTAAGGTCTGGTGTACATGAAATTCATAATCTTTTCTAGAAACTGAGAATAATAATTCCACTAGCAAAATTTTGAACTCCAAAGTATTGGTCCTTGTGAATAACTCACAAATAATTTGGAAATCAAGTAATTCAGCTTAAAATGTTCAAAATCTTTACAGAACTTCCATTACTAAAATTAAGCAAATGGACGAATTTTCAACCCTGAATTCCGATACTTGAGCGTTTAATATCCAAATTAACCCATCTTTCAAATTACAAATTTTTAGCCATTTCTTTCAAAATTGCAAATCCAAATAAACCCAAACTTTCCGTATATTCCGAATTATTCCCGAATCTGAATTTGCTAACAATGGTACAGCCTAACAGGCAAATATGGATCCTATGTCCTCAACAATGTATAGTAGCCATTAGGTTAACCTGTTCATACTTTGGAGGATCCAAGAAAAGTACAACTTATCTACTCTAATAATGAATCTTCACTAGCTAAAATAATTTAGAGATTGTTCTGCTTCCGGACCCAAAACAAAATTCTTCACCTTCCATGGCCAGCATTCACAACAGGGAGCAGAGAAAAATAATACCTTACCAGTGGTAGACAAACGCAGCTGAGAAAGCCACCATTTGTGCATCAGCAATATAAGAGAACTGGATCACTGGCAAATGGAAAGACAGATCAGACCTTTTGCTTTCCTTTTCTTAGTTTCTCCAGGTCTGACTCGGCTTCTTTTAACTGTTCCTTTAGCATGGATACTCTCTGCTCCAGTTCTTCAACAGTTCCTCTATTAAGGGAAGGCTGATAAGGTGTTACAAAGTAATTTGAAAAATTCTTCAGCGCTTCAACTCCGCACACCTGCAAAAATTGACAAGCCGTCAATAAAGGTAATGAAAAAAGAAGTAGAAAAGGTGCAGAATGGGTATCGACCTCTTCTGGAAGCAATGGCAATTTGGTTATGTTGAAGTCATCATACAACATGTAGAACTGATCGAGATACTTTTGTTGCATCCGCATTCGTGCTTTCAGCAACTTGGATTCAACAGCTACAGGAATAACAAATTCACTATCAAGTCTTTTTCTCTTTTTTTTTTTTTTTTTTTTTTTGGGGGGGTGAGGGGGGTGGTGGTGGTGTGACAAACACAGTAGCAGAGCAACTAAATATGGGTGCAAAGGAAACCATGAATACAAATGAATAGAAAACACACCTTCTTCATCGAAGATTACTTGGTTAATGATGATATTATGAGCATCAATCTCAAACTTTGTGAGTTCTTGCACCAACCTCTCTGTCTCATAAAGGGACAGGAATTCAGGAATGCAAACACAGACGAAAGTTGTCAAGTCCTGTTCAGGAAATAAAGAAAAAGAATATTGTAAAAGCCATAGGGATTTATGGAGGTATCCTACAAATTCGCATGCTCACATGAGTCAAGCTGGGTGATACAAGTCAAATGTTGTACACCACACCAAAAAATTATGGGCAGCAAACAAAACACCATCTAGCGAGCTTAAAACCTATAGAAATTTTATGTAAGATGAAAAACGCCGCAACCATTGTTTTCAAAAATTGATATTGATTACTCAAATATGCTAACATTTCCATTTTCAGAAAAACATAGGAAATCCCAATGGTGAACAATTATTACAACATTTGGAGGAAATTTTGACACATGCCATAAATTTTCAATGGGAAAAAGATTGCTACACTGCCCTTGTACAGATTCCTTTATACCCTCAACACATAATAACCAGTGGGACCCACACTGACATTTCTTTCCTTTTCTGACTATGTGGACCCATATGGTTGATACCATTTTCCAACCCCTCATTGATTGTAGTGTGCAAATTCCTTCTTGCACTGCCCCTGTAGAAACCCTCTCCCATTTTGAATTGCCTACTCTTTGGCATAAAGAAATAATTAAATAAACAAATAAATAGAAATAGGGAAGTAGTTTTCTATCCGGGAGTGTGGCCTACGCCAGCACTCCCATGAGTCTATCTCTCTCCTCCTTAAAACAAGGTAGCAGAGGTGTCTTTTCACATGGGGAGGAGAGAGATAGACTCATGGGAGTGTTGGCGTAGGCCACACTCCCGGATAGAGATCTTTTTCCCATCAAAATATCAACACATTACAAGAATTTGTAAGCTTTTTGCTGTCTGTTCAAAGCTTCAGGTTATCTTGGTTGTTCTTGATCAAGGAGTCCAAGATCATTCTTGTTGGGAAAAAGAACGCTAACCAGTCGTGTGGTTCCTGCGCCCAGACACAGGAGCATGCAAAAAGACCACTCAGCCCCCAGTGAAATCGAAAATCCCATCCAAACCAATGCTTATGTGTACACTCTCATTGGCCCCCACGCTGGTGCAGGGGCTACACGACCGGTTAGCATTTTCTTGCCCATATATATATTTCCTTCTCAACTTCTAAAATTCTTCATTCCTCATATTATAAGGGCAGGGAATAGCAATTAACCATTTTTCTTTTACCCAACAAGAATGATCTTAGACTCCTTGATCAAGAACAACCAAGATAACCTGAAGCTTAAAACAAACAGCAAAAAGCTTACATTCAACAGGAAAAAGTTGATAAGAGTAAGGAAATTAGAAAGAAGAAGATAACCCAAGACTCCCACATAGGATTTGATGCAATTGCATGTGTGTGGCTAGACTGGCTCTGTTTAGTAGTTTTTTTAGAGTTGCTTTATATTTCTGCTCTAGATTTGGATTAGGAGTCATTTTCTTTTCCATTATATATATGTACACCTAACATCTTTATTGAGAATATTAGAGTTTAATGAATGAAAATTTATTTGAGTTATGTGGTTGCTAGGTGACTGGGCGACCCAAGGCAGGAGGGGTTCTTAGGTGCTCGCCTAGGCATGTATTAATGACTATAAGTAATATAGCAATGATGATTTTATATAATTATGTTGATATGCAACATAGAAGCCATATCAATACAATATGAAATAATTATGCTAGTAATGGCCTAATATAAGAAAACTTACATATAATAGACAAAGCATAGGTGATGTAGATCACAGGTTCCAGCACAGGTGTAGCCGCCGGAACAAGGCCCAAAAACCAGTCCAAAATCGCTGTAAGAATTAAGCTGCTGTGGGAGACAGCCTGGTCTGATGCGGCCTGGTTCTTGGTTGGTTGGATAGAGTAGCATGTTCCAGCGGACCAGATTTCTGATTTTGAGGAGCATATCTTAAGGAATGAGCAAGAACCTTTCCAGGTTCATCCCCCTATTGTCCAGCATATTTTGGGGAAGATTATCTTCAGATTAAAATAGATTTTGAGTTATCATATTTCCAAATTTGATGAGGATATTGTCCAGCAGCATAAAAGGGGATTTATTTCCAGAAATAAAGTAGGAGTCGATCAGTTGTATTCGTGTGGGCCCATGGCCAGTGGTGAGAAGATAGTATTGAAGATAAATTCTATGTGGTAGAGATTAAAGAGAAGATTAATTCCAGGTTCAAGTGGGCCCATGACAGCTGGTGGAGATTAAATGCAAGTTGAAGACTCAATTGCCAATATGTGGACGACTCCAACAGCTGTTATAATTAGTTGGGTAAATGACATCAAGGGTACCTTTTTAAGAAATTGTAGTTTAGATACCTGACATTTCATAAATGGTGTTTGGGATACCTAAACCAGATTAAGGTTAAACAAGTTAATCAATTTTTTGTTCATTTCCATTTTTTCCTTTAAATTATCTTTTTATTTTTTAAAATAAAACATAGTAGGACCCACATCACCCGCCCCCACTTTTTTTCTTCTTCTTCTTCCTGCAACCCCACCCGCCCCAACCCCCTGTTCCTCCCCCTCCCCATCCCCTTGAACCCACCCTCGTCCGACCCCTGCTTACCTACTCATCCCCACCCCATTCTTTCTTGCTTAGCCTTGCAATCCGCTCCACCCTGCAACCTACCTCCCTACTTCTCTTCTTCTTCTTGGACTGATTCAGGGGATATTCCTGCAGCCACTGCCAAGGATGTGGAACTTGCCGTCGATGCTGCTTGCAGGGCCTTTTCCAGGAACAGGGGCAGAGATTGGGTAAGAGTCTAGAATTGATAGATGTTATGAGGAGAAGAAGGATTAACAAAAACTGTATTCAAGAGACTAGATGGAAGTATAAAACATCTAAGGCGTTGGACAGCCTTAAACTTTGGTATATGGGAGATAAACTAATAGAAGTGGAGTGGGCAAAGTAGTGGATAAAGATTTAAAGAATGATGTGGTGGATGTTAGAAGATTTGGAGAAAGGATTATATCAATCAAGCTTGTGTTGGAGAAAGAGGTTGTCAATATAATTAGTGCTTACTCACCCCAAGTAGGATTGGTGGAAGTACTAAGTTACAATTTTGGGAACACATTGATGAATTAGTGCACCCCGTAGTGGCAGGAGCCTCATTCACTGGGTACAGGGAGGACCTCGGCGCAACGGTAAGGTTGCTCCATTGCGACCTAATGGTCACAGGTTCGAGTCTGGAAACGGCCTCTCTGCGAAGTGGGGGGTAAGGCTACGTACATTATGACCCTCCCCAGACCCCGCAGTAGCAAGAGCCTCGTGCACTAGGTACGCCCTTTTTTATGGATGGAATAGTGCAAGGTTTTAGCCAAAGAGAAAAGATCATTATAGGGGGTGATCTGAATGGACATGTTGGGAGAAATCATAGAGGCTATGAAGGTGTACATGCACCCAAAAAACAAACAAAGTACTTTGAAAGAGAGAGAGGAACATTTAGTTACAATCAAAAGTGGGAATCATAGTAGCCAGATAGATTTCTTCCTAACTAGAAGGTTTGATAGATTGTTATATAAGGACTGTAAGGTTATAACACGGGAGAGCCTAAACACACAACATAGCTTAGTGGTCATGGATATGTACCTCATTACGCGAAATTGTAAGGAAGGTGAGCTTATTTGGCCCAAGATAAGGTGGTGGAGCTTAAAAGAATATACCTTGAAATCATTTACCAATACAATGGTCAAACAAGGAAACTGAAACTTTGAGGGAGACACTCATTCCTCTAGGGAGACTTGGTGGTGGGATGATGAGGTTCAAGCAGCCATTAAAACTAAGAAAGCTAGTTTTAAGACATGTCAAAGGACTAGATATGTAGAGGATCTAAAGAGACACAAGTTTGCCAAAAATGAAGCTAAAAAGATTGCGGGAAAATCAAGGACGAAGAAATAAGATGATCTTTATAACAATCTAAGCACAAAGGAAGGGGGGAAATCTATATATAAGATAGCTAAAATGAGGGGAAAGAAGAGTAAATATCTTGACCATGATAGATGTATTAAAAGTGAAGATGGTAAAGTATTAAAAAGGGATGAGGACATTAAGGATAGATGGAAAGATTATTTCTACAGCCTACCAAATGAAGATATTCAAGTAATAGTGTCCCGAAAGACTGCATTATGCCATTACCCATCAAGACACCACATGTAATAGATATATACAAAAAATTAGGGTGCTTGAAGTAAAAGAAGCTTTAAGGAGGATGACAGTATGCAAGGCATCAGGCCCAGATGAGGTCCCAACTCCCAATAGAAGTGTGGAAGAGCTTAGGAATCTATGGTTTATCTTGGCTAACCAAGCTGTCTAATAAGATTATGAGCAAAACAAAAAATGCCAGATGAATGCAAGAGAAGCATTGTGGTTCCGATTTACAAAAATAAAGGTGATATTCACAGTTGAAATAACTATAGAGGCGTAAAATAATGAGTCATACTATGAAATTGTGGGAGAGAGATATCGAAACCCACTGGAGATAAGAAACTACTATTACGGAGAACCAACTAGTTTTTATGCTAAAAAGATCCATGACATAAGCTATTTACTTACTTAGGAGACTCATAGAAAGATTTAGAGAGTTAATGTGGCAAGTACTAGAGAAGAGAAGTGTTTCAAGTAAATATGGGTACATAATTAAAGATATGTATGATGGTGTGGTGACTAGTGTAAGAATTGTGAGGGTCAAGGTAGAGACTTCCCAATTACAATAGGATTATATCAAGGATTAGCTTTAAGCCCTTATTTGTTTGCGCTGATCATGGATGATTTAACCAGAGATATTCAAGATGAGGTTCCTTGGCACATGCTTTTTGCTCATGATATTGTTTTGGTGGTAGAGACAAAAGCAAGGATTAACATCAAGTTGGAATTATAGAATCAACCTTAATCAAAAGGTTTTAAGATAAGTAGAACGAAGGCGAAGTATATGGTGTGTGTAACTTTAGTTACACTAGGATGAATAATGAGGTGATGAAAATTGATGACAGAGATTCCGTATAGTGATTACTTTAGGTATTTAGGCTCAATCATGAATAAAGAAGGGGATATAGAGGGTGATGTTTCATAGAGAATTAAATAGGATGGATTAAGTGGAGAATTTCATCCGGAGTGTTGTGTGATCGACGTATTCCTCTAAGGAAAATTTTATAGGACGGTCATATGACCAGTTATGATGTATGGTGTGGGACATTGGCCAGTTAATAAGCATCATGTAGATAAACTTAGTATAGCAAAGATGAGGATGTTGAGATGGATGTGTAGAAAAACTAGGAATGTTACAGTAAGGAATGATCATATTAGAGTTGGTTTGGGAGTGCTTCGATACATGATAGCTATGTGAAAGTCGTTTGAGGTGGCATGCTAAACGGAGGCCTTTGGATGCTCCAGTACAAAGGAGTAATTTGATTCAGATTGAAGTTACTAAAAGAGCCAGGGGCAAATCTAAAATGACCCTAGGAGAAGTGGTGAGGAAAGACATGCATAGTTTAGGCCTCATATTAAGTATGACCTCGAATAGAGCTAATTGGAGGCCAAGGGTCCATATAGCCGACCCCGTTTAGTTGGGATAAGACTGAGTTGTTGTTGTTGTAATCTTTTAAGATAAGACTCATTCACAGGTCCTGATCCCTATGATATGTGATTTACTTTCCAGAAATAAGTATCATAATAATGATGCTGACAAAACCTGTAATTTTTGCACATCTATTGAACGGTCAAAACAATTTTTGGTAGAGTTTCAAAAATCTTCAAAATTAATGCTTAGATCAGATAGTTTGAAATCACTTGGAAAACTACTTTTATCATGTACAATCTTTAAGCTAGGACTCATTCACAGGTCCTGATCATTCTAAAATGTGACATATGGCCAGTTATTGCCCCAAACCTGTGTGCACATCCTGTAGCCCCAGACAGGAGACCATTTGATGCAGATAACCTTTGGGTTAGGTTATGTCTGTGTTGGGCTTTTGAAACAATGGGTTTTCTTTGTAATGAGCCACTTTAATGGGCCTATGATATGGGTACGGACTAGGCATACGAGATTAGTTAAGTTGTGTCTTTATTTCTTTATTTTAATTGTTATTAAGTGTTTTAGTTTGGCTGGACTAGGATTCTATAAGTCCAGCCCTGTTGTGATTCAGTTTCCTAGTCAGTTCATGTCACCTTATTAGTTACAGATTGGGTTAGGTTTTTCCTTTTTAGTGTTTGAGTCTGTTTTTGAGTCTTCTATGGAAGTTTGTAAGGGGGTCCAGCCTTGTACACGAATTTGAGATATAAATTTGGCTTGTTACCTTTGGTTCTGTGATGAGTCAGAATGCTCTCTACTGTGGTGATTCAGTAGGCTCTCTGGAAGTGATTCCAAGGTGGAAATGGTGGTGAATCCAATCAATACCTTGCAGTGAGTAGCCCAGGTATTGTTCCTCTATTCTTTGATCTTCGTTATAGGTTATTAATTCAGTTATCTATTCTTCTAAAATCTGCAATCGAGTTTCAATGTGATATAGCTGTCCTACCCTCACTAGGACTGCTGGGTTTAAGGTTGATCTGAGTTCCCGATTGGCTGTAATTAGAGTTATCTCATATTCTGATTTAGTTTTCAGATTTCACTATTTTTCCAATTGGGTTAAATCTGGCCTTTGAATCATTGCAGTCTTTTAGGATTTTGTTAATCTAATGTCATTCTACCTTGAACAGAATTTGAACTCCATCCAACAAGGTTGATTATAACAGAAATCAAGCAATTGCCTATATACTGATTTGGGCACCAAGGTGTACAGTCCCAGGCTCTGCTATGTTCAGCAGTTGCCCAGCCAACAGATTTTAACTACACCAGTTAAACTTGCTTCTATGTGATTTTATACTGTCTCGCAAGTAGTCCGCGCACTCGCAACAACAAAAATAATAAACAAAGATGTATCACAGAATAGGGAATCAACTTAATTGAGGAAAAATTAGAATAAATGAGAGATCTTACTGGATCCTTGAATTGCTTATTCACTTGTTCAATCACATCTTTCATGCCTTCCAGCTTTCCAAGAATTGCATCTTCACCGAATTCATCATCAATGCCAAACATGCGTGTCATCTATCATGAACATCATAACATTGTCATTTACTATTAGAGGTAATAAAGGGTGTACCCAGTGCATGAGGCTCCTTCTACTGTTGAGGTAATATTGATTATAAATAAATGATCACTACTCCTAATTACAGGTTCATATGTGACTCGAAATATGAATCAAGCTTTTCTGATTAATCGATAAACTATTGCAAAATCAACTGAAGAAACAACTAAGGCCAGATAAACTATGAATTAACGAAATTCACACGTTTTCATCTGAATTATGTGAATAACCAGAGGGATTTCCCTTGGCTAACAGAGGGAAAACAGTAACTTGTAGGGACATTGAAGTTGGTATTACATCCCACTGATGCAGGAATCTACTTTGAATTCCACCAAAAAGAAATATCAAAAATCTAAATGTCGCCAGATGTGTCATGCAAGGTTTCCAAGATAGATATTTCTATATTCAACGAAATATTTCCCTGGCAACAAATAGAAAACGAGAAAGAACAAAACAGAACTCAATATGACCATATGATGGGCACTTGGTTCACCTGGCAATCTTGACAGGTTCAGAACCACAGATATTAGGATATAAAGGAAATCAATAATGTTCGTTGTCGACAGCATAGTAAGAAATGCAAGGTTCTCTATTCCCCACAAAAAAAGACGGACCATATCAAAGGAATCTTACTTGCAGCACTTTCAGTAGTAAGATCCCAGCTTCAAATGACATCACTTAAGTTACAAGTAATAAAATGCTGACAGGATCGAAAACAAATACCTGACTTAAAAGGCCACCAAATTTATTTTTTAAGGTCATCATTTTTGCCAGTCCCTTCTCTAATGTTGATGGGAACTGCAATAGCCGGAGTGTATGACCTGTTGGAGCAGTATCAAACACTATAACAGAGTAATCCATTGTTTGTACCAATCTGCAGGAAAAGAAACAATACCAGTGTAGGAAGAGTATTAGATCAAGGAATAACAACATACTGACGCAAGACGGATAAGTGTAATAGGCAGAGTCAACAAAGGCAACCAAGCAACCAACAATACTTTGGAATTGAATCGACAAAGCAGCAACCAAGCTTTCAAGACCCAAAACGTATGGGGAGAATAATTTTTGCAATGCCATTAAAAAAAATAACAAGAACTATCCACGCTTTCGGCCTTTACAATTATACCCTACCAACAAGTAATCATGACCTTTTACTCTAATATAATCATACCATGAATAAAAGACTAAAATGACCTTGCTTAAATTCTTAAACAAACTAAACATCCAAATATAGAAATCCTGTCACAGACCAGCACCCCTTTGATATATCAGTCAGAACTTTCCTGGTACAATTCAGAATCGCAAGAGCACTTGGAATTTATTAGATAGATAATAACCAACCAAACGGCACCAAAATCACAGAAAAGGGACAAGTTTTAACTACCCAAAATTAACCACAAAGAAAAGTGATGGGCTGCTGCTGCTGCTGCTAGTTCTAAAACTTCTATTCTTTGTCATCGAATTATATTTCTTTTGGTCTCAATCTTTCACCAATATCAAAGAAATATTTTGCTTTTTCTCCTCTTGATCTGGCCCATTGATTTCTGCGATCTTGCTGATTTCTGTCCTACTTCAGATTTCAATTTTCTTCTCTTTCTTTGCACGAATCTACCGAACAGATACAGGTATTTTATAGAAACCTGGTTTGCATCAATACGATCCAAGGCACCAGTGATCATATCATGCATCTAGGGATTTCTGTATCAGCAAAATGCTATTGTTGGAACCGCTTCCTCTAAAAGGCCGACCTTGTAGGGGAAAAAATATGTATACCAAACAGAATCTCTAACACAGCGGACTATCCAAAGGGGGACACGGGTGGATAAATAATTTTAACACCTGCCCGCTCCCAAGGGGATTCGGTACCGTGACCCCTGCCTGCTCTGACACCATGTTGGAACCGCTTCCTCTAAAAGGCCGACCTTGTAGGAAAGGGAGGAAACAATATATATATCAAACAGGAGCTCTAACATGGTGGACTATCCAAAGGAGGACATAGGTGGATAAATAACTTCAACAGCTATAAAGAAGCAGACATTGCCATAGGTATCTGAACCAAAAAGATATGGAGCCCAATTTTTTCTTTTATACAGACACAGAATCTGACTCAAATGATTCAAATATGAAGGCCACGAAGTGAAATTGGCCCCCTAATATTGTTGATACCGATTAACATTCATTCCTTCCCCTCTTAACGGATTCTATTCCGTCACGGACTTTGAGTTGGAATCATTTTCTTTATTCATCAAAAGCAAAGCCCTTGAAAAGGACTGTTTGATTATTTTAATCCATCAGTATATTAAGCAGTCGCCAATCAATAGTGCAAAAGATTTGAACATTTTCAGATTGATGGCTATTGTCCATGTGATTATGAGTACAGAATTTACAAGCATCTGTATTACTAGGGAGCCTTCAGTTGATAGAATCTAAAACAGAAGTTATCTGCACTGAAATAGGAATCTACAGTGTAATTGATCAACCTGTATTGCAGTAGAAAAACTAACTAAATAACTGCCCTGAAACTCTGAAAGAAAGAAGAGCAACAAAAAATAAGGCAGCAAAGCAATAAATAGCATAATTTGAAATTAAACACCACAAACACAATTCTGTAATAGAAGCCATCAAATTGGTCACAGGCCTTACATCAATAGAATCATGAGCAAACAACTAAAATTTTGGAAGCAAGAACAACAATGTTATTGCAGTCGCAGTGAGGATAGAACCCCAGTACAACACTTAAGAAGTGAAATGTCAGACATGGGTGCCATTTCCATTTCAAAAATTTACATGTACCAAGAGAAAAGGCTCACAACATGAGGAATTGCCACACCCAATGCTGGTATGGTACTTCATTAGTTGTCAACGCATCGCCTAGGCAGGGTGCCTTAACAACTAGGGTCACCTTGGTCGCCTAGGCAGGTGCCTTGGTCGCCTTGTTGGTGTGCGTCCAGACCCCCTCCAACGCCTTGGGTCGCCTAGACGCCTCGCCAACTATGATTGTCAAACTCAAAGTGCATCAAGATCTTACTCAAGGCATTGATAGAATGATATACGGACTGGTGTAGTCAACTTAAAGGCTTACACCACATGTTTCACATCTACAAGAGATCAAGGACACTTTAAAGACCGCCGCTTAGATATTTAGCCTATGAAAACTAAAGAGCATGCAAACCCAATACCCCCTCATCCTAGAGTAGATTTGGTATTGACAAAGAAAAGGGGACACCTCCTAAACCCCCTAAGCTTACATTGACTATCCATTCAATCTTACTACTACAAACCCGAAACATCTGAAATTCAGAGTTGAACTTCTAGAGTCTCACGATTGGAAAGCTATGGTGAAGAAAATATTGAATGAAGTAGTTAATGGTGGGGTTAGCATTATTCTTTGTGAAGTGATGAATCTTGCATGTGTTCCTAAAAATAAGAAAAGGAATTTGTCCATTTTTCGAGGTCTCAAAGGGACATATGTATAAATAAATAGCACATGATTTAAATTTATATTTGTCAATACAAAAGGCTCAAATTTTTTTTATGTTGATGGATATTTTGTCCTCAAAATTGTAGAAATAACGAGAACTCACAAATTATTCAAATAAATGAAAAGAAAGCGAGGAAATTATCATCACTGCTAAATTTCTGAAGACTCAGAATTTCATAAATTGTCTAAAGGATAGTAGAAAAGTAGATTAGAGCATAAATTATTGCAAGAATTTCGTAAATAAGCTTTAAAGAATAATTACCAAGTGCATTGGTTCACTTGGTTCAACCACAGGGTGAAAATTTCTAATTCAAACTCAATCAGATTCTCACTAAGGTAGTTTTCTCTTTGGCTTACTTGGATTACTACAGAAAATATCACATGAATATATTTGTTGTGGATGTTCTACATCAACATTTAATTTTCATGGAGAAAGTTTTTTATATATATAGGAAAGCTGCATGAATCTTTTGCATTCAATAAATGAAGATGAGCACCTTCAATGTTAAAGAAAGCGAATAAACCTCCAAGGAGCACGCATATACCATGCTTATAAATGACCCCAGAAACCGAAACCAAAATCATCTATGACGATTATTTGCTACTTGCCTCTATTCATAGCATTGCCCAAAAAAACCATAAGTGAAAATTTTCTGTCATGGAACACAATTAGTACTCTTTGTCTGTACGCTCAGGTCCTGAAAGGAAAGTCAGGTGTAAAGTGTATAAACATAATAAGTGGTGGTTCTTAACACTCCAAAGAGTAATCTGTAAATATTGTTTGTATGTGCATTTATGGTCCTCTCTACAAGTATCAGCCAGCCCATTTATGCCAGAGTAATTCAAGCAAAAACATACAGTGCAATAGTTAATTTTAACAAGAAGATGTTGGCCAACAATATTACTAAACATAAGCCTAACACATCAAAAGAATTCCACTTTGACCAAACATAAACTATGTAACTGAAGGAGATTTATCTCAGAGGTCAGTATGATTGTTGTTCTGCTCCGTAAATGACAATGAAAGATAACCTACTTGAGCATCTCGGCAAAACTCATGGCCTCATCAATTCCAGGAATTGCATTCGCCAACTCAGAAACAAAGCTGTCCATTCCTTCCGTATTGTGCAATTCCTCATTCTCTACATTAGGATCCACCTCCTGCAAAACAATGCATTCAGATTATGATCAGAAGTCAAGGAAATGTATTATTGCCTCTTCCTTTGGGGAGAAAGAGAGCATTCACGTTTTAGTAACAACAAAAATTCATCAGGTATTGATCTAGAAACACGATTTCAGGATCAATTATATTCCACGAAAGATTAAATGGCAGGTTACCTCCCATTGAGGAGATATCCAAATTTCAACAAAATTAAAAGAATATCTCCTCAGAAATATTACGGAAAAGAAAAAGCTGGTTAAAAACGAATTAAAGCCCCACCCTAAACCAAAAAAAGAAAGTAGAAAAGATGGTCCAAATCTAGTGGGTAGGAGGTATTTTGGGAGAATTGAAGCGATACCATGGCGTAGAGATTCGTGAATCCATTGACCAAAGTGGGAGACTTGGTAAAGCGCTGTTGAAACGCATCGCTGAGATTATGAGCCGGGTCGGTGGAGATGATCAAAACAGATGATCGAACTTTAGCAAGAAGAATGGAGAGAATCGAACTGGAAGTCGTTTTACCAACACCACCTTTCCCTCCAACAAAAACCCATTTGAGTGTGTCTTGGTCCAGGATATTCTGCACCGTTCCTTCTGATAAATCCAGTTCTGTCGCCATGAACAGGGAATCCTCTGTGCCTTGCTATGCCTGCACCTTCCCTCTCACCGGCAAGATAAAATATATCCGAATCTTCGATTCTCCTGATCTCCTTCTCAAATTAAATTGACATTAAATTGCATTCAACAAAGAAACCAGCAACTATCAATCAAAGAATCATAAAAAAGTGGAAGTTACGAAACAGGTACTAGTTTTATCAAAAAAAAAAACACGAAGCAGGTACTAGTAACAGTAACCTGAGTTAGCAGCATATGCTTCACTTAGTTTTCTCTCTCTTGTCTCTAAACGGCGTAGGGGTGCAAGTTTGGCCTTGTCAGCCTGGACCCGTCCTAGCTCATCCTAAATCCGAACAGGGTCTGGGCTGAGATATTTGGCCTAATGGCAAGTCAGGGTTGGAAATTTCTGGCCATGGGTCAGGGTCGGGTCATATCAGGGTTGAAGTCTTAGGCTAAGTCAAAAACTCACAGAATGGTAAAATCGAAAATTGAATGAAACGAATTTTAAACATTTATATTAAAAAAAAATGATACTATTCTCATATAAATTGAAGAGTTTTTATTTGAAATACATGTTTTTAATGCTCAAAACAAGTATAACATCCAAAATTAATCCATATATATTCCACAACCCATTGTAAGTTTCAAGACATGTCATCTAATATCATCCAACATCAATTCCCAATTCATACACCATAATGTCATGAGTAATGTGGCTTGGCTATGGTGTTGCTCATTGTTATCAACACAACCAACACTCTCATAGAGTGATGCATGTTTAGTTACAGTTGAGAGTCATTGTTTTAGAAACCCTTTTTAATAGATGCATCAATTTATAATTCATTTTTATCAATCAGAGTTTGAGAGAGAGATATGGTCAATTAAGTAAGTCATTGTTCAACAAGTCCAAAGTTATAAAAATGCCAAAAAAAAAAAAAAAAAAAAAAAACAGGAACACGTTTAAAATGTGTTAAAACATAAATGTTTGTCGTTTTTCTTTCTATGTTTAAACATATGGCAAAACATGTTTAAAACGGTAAATTTTTTTACCAAGAACACATTTAAATGGAGTTTTAAAGCCGTTTTTGCTAACCAAGAGATGGATCAGACTATTGGTTTGGACCTTAAGGTGGTGGGGAGGGGGGTTCAACATGGCCTAGCTTGGCTGGGCTGGGCTGGTTTGGTGTTGACCCTAGCCGCATGCGATATTTTCTCAAGTCCCAACTCCCAACGCTGAGCAAGCCCAAGCCCCAGACCGGCCTTGGGCAGAGAAGTCTAGATCCTATCCAAGGACTGGCCCTGCAAAAGGAGGCTAGCTTTTAAAAATTGGGCCGGGTTGGGAGGTCGCCCAAATATTAAATGAATAATCCTAATCAAGGTATCCATCCATATAGATCAGTTGGGTTTGAGCCAGGATCCCTGGACTGTGGTGCTAGAGCTAAGTCTGAGGCCTTAACGCCTAGCTTGACTATAGGAAAAATGATATTAGAGCTTCAGTAGAATTGAAGGTTTATTTTGCTTTGAGTTAATCTTGGTGGTAACCATGCATGATGATGATAATAAGTTGTCAATATCTTGGCACATAAAAGATAAAACCTCTTACATATTAGGGAAAACGCCTATTATAAGATTAATTTTGGGTAAAGGCTGGGGCAGGCCAGCATGGAGCCCACTACCAGCACTTGGTCTGCATCTCTCCTTCCCTTGGAAAAGTTCCCCCTGCCCGGCTGCCCCACTCATGTCAGCCCCCACCATTGGTAGAGCCGCTAACTCTAAAAAAGCTAGCAGTGTGCTCAATCTCAGACCATATTTTAACTAGAGGTCGTCTAGTCGGGGATCACGGTGCTTAAAGCCTGCACCGTGATCATCCATTTAAGTATTTGGGTCGGGCTGGGCTTGATTGGATTCGATCGGGCTTCGGATTATAATCGGGTCTTAATCGAGCCTTAAACGATGCAGAACCAGGCTTTGGGCTTGTTTAAATATAAACATACTTTAAACGGTGCAGTCCATTACAATTGGATATTTACAAAGAGGTGTACCATCTTGCCACCTCTTCTATGTCTTTTTCTATTAAAATTGAATATTCCAACCATTCAAACAAAGCTGAAATAGTGCACTCGCGCTGGCCCATGTCCCATGATAAAAATTTAAGCTAAAAATTAAATGCATAAAAATATACCTAATACATCAGGTCTAGCCCAATATAAAGTTAATGTCATAAAAATATATCCAATACATCAGGCCCAACCCAACACAAAGTTAATGCCAAAAACAAATTTGGGCCAAATCAAACAAGGCCCAAGCCCATAGCAAAGTTGACAAATTAAAGGGTCGGGCTGTAACCGGTCAAGCTAGGTCGGGCCTGGAATTAGTCGGTCTGATCGGGCGCCCGAAAGGCTAGGATCCTACACCGGGACCGCCCAGTTAGTAAATGTGCCGAGTTGGGCTTTAGTTGGGCGGGCTCAATCAGGTCTACCGGACTTATTGACACCCTTAATTTTAACTATCCAAAATACCTTTTATTAAAAGGTTTTACCAATTATGGTGGTAGGTTAGTGTAACCAATCATAATTACACAAAGCAATCCTTCCCCCCCCCCCCCCCCCCTTACTATGAAACTGCTTGGGGTTGGGGTTGAAGGGAGTGCAAATTGCAAAAGGAGAAAAGGAAGAAAGCACATACCTCGCAAAGGTGGGTTCGTGCATACAAAGTTTGACCTGGGATGCGATCCTTGCCAACTAAAATAGCCCGCAACATTTGTCTTGGTGTCAGCTTTATTTCTTATCAATGAAACTGGCAAATAGAATGCTACCTGGTCATGTAGCCTCTACACCAGCATGGGGTCAATGAGAGTACACACAAAAGCATTTATTTGGATGGTGTTTTCGATTTCATTAGGGGCCAAGCAGTCTTTTTGCGAGCTCTTATATCTAGGTACAAGAACCACACAACCGATTAGTGTTCTTTTTAATTTCCTTAAGTAACTGATACGGCAAGGTAAGTACGCAATAGACATCCAAAGGGTATGGAAATTATTTTGTAAGAAGTAGCCCATTAACAATCAGGCTGGCCTCATTAGGTTTTCTTTCGAAATATGCTAAGGAATGGTTTGAGTGACGAAAAGATTCAATCCATACAAAGAGAGTGGTGTCATCTATGGTGACAATTGTATCATTGATCCGGATCTTTCAATGTTTTCAAAATTCTTGCAGGGAGAGGGATATACACTAGCACCTTGTAATGGAGTCTTATATGCTAGCTAGCATTCTAATTGATCACAGGATCCCTCGTTTTGCTTCTCAACCATTCATCGATCGTAAGTGGGATTGCTCATGTGGTTTCAAGCCTGGACCCCTGACACGTGTTGTTAATTCATTAGAGAACTAATCTTGTATGTATCACTAACGATATCAGATTTGTAGAGCTCGACACCGGTTGGAGGAGATGTCGGTCATGGGTAGAAGGGGACGCCGTGATGAGAGAGCCACCACCTGAGGGCACTCGACTAGGTGGATACCATTTCAAGGACAAAGTAGTTTGGGATGGTGATGAGCAGAGAAAATTTTGATTAGGTTGGGGGGTGGGGGGGGGGAGGGAAGAGAGAGGGATTCCAATTCACCTTTCATTACACCCTGTAGTGTGTAGATCATTTTTCCATAATTTAGTCTAAGACAAGATCTATACAACATTTTCTGTTGAAATCAACTAGAGCTTAAAACAAGTGTTTTGTTTTTGGTAAAAGCTTAAAACAAGTGTTACGGAAGTAATGCTTTCATCCCAAGAAAGAAAATAAATAGGGATGTAAATGGATATCCGAAAATTCGAATTCAATCTGTATCTGTATTTGTTTAGAGAAATTCAAATAAAAATTTGAATACTTACTAATAAAAAATTAAATAAGTAATGATCTTGAGGGTTTTTGAAGATTCAACGGGTTCTAGAATATGAGGAAAAGAGAATCATAATCTAAGAGATATGGATTGAGAGTGAATTGTGTCCGCTAGAGGGAGGAAGATCTGCTGGGTTACAAGGTAGAGATGTAAACGGATGGTTGAAAATCCAAATTCAATCCGTATCTGAATCCGTTTAGAGGTATCCGTATTCGATCAGGAAATATCCGAATCCGATCATATTAGATCCGTATCTGAGCCGAATCCGATCCGTTTATATACCTACCCTCACCCACAGTGCCCATTGGTGGAAAACTGCATGTTGGCATCGTGACGAACTTCCCTCCCTTCCGAAAAAAACAAAAGAAAAAAAAAAGAAAAGACACATGGCGATACGCAGCACACGTCGGTACTAGTGATTGGGTATTACCAAAAAAAAAAAGAAGATACTACTGATTGGGGTCTGCCTACCCTATAAGAGGACCTTTATCCCTGCTGTAACTAGAACGCTGCTGTGCGTATCGTGCTGCATAGCAATGGCCATGTGTGCACAATGGGGCCTGCTGTGCACACATGGCTGTTGTTGCACCGCATGATGCGCACAACAGCGCTCCAGCTACAGCAACGGATAAAAATTCATAAACCTTAGCCAAATATACGAAAAAGGTAAGGCCTTTTATTACCATTATATACCATAAAACAATGATTCCCTAGTTAATAGTAGATCGTAGCCCTTAAAAGAGGTGGGGTCACACACTAGTTGCCACTATTAAAGTTCCAATTGATAATGTTTCTATTCCATATAAGTATTTTTTTACTTACAAAATTTGTTTTTTGGATTATTAAAAAATATTCTTGTAAGTTAATAATGTGTTTGGTAAAAAAAAATATTTGAAAAAAAATCCTCTCCAATTCCCTAAAAATGCAGTGCAGTGGAGTTCATGGTGGAGATGTCGACACTTGGCAAACGTGACATCCAACGGTGCCGAGCTCACGAAGAAAAAAAAACTGAGGCAGTGCAACTTGGACTGTTGGAAATCACATCTGCCAGGTGTTGACCTCTCCATCCCAAACATTGATCTCTACGTCCTACTTCAATTCTACAACCCCCCACCCCCAACTTTACAACTTCCCCACTCCAACCTTAAACTTGATTAGTGACCAAAACATTTAATGAGATCATGCAAATCTATCTTCCATTTTAGGTCGCAATCAAAGTGTCTTTTCCATTAAACTTCTCAACTTCCTTTTTTCTCAATGTTGAAGCCCGTCTTTTTCTGAAGGCGGATGAGATGACATAATCCATGGCCAAGGAAGAAGCCATGGTAGATGTAAAAGGATAGGATTCATGTTTAACAATTTTAGGGAAACTGAGAAAAATAAAGAAAAATAAATCCCATTTTCCCAATTTTCTATGTCATCTATTTAGATAGAAAGGTGAGGAGGCGATGTGTTTTTCATGACTTGAATTCATGACGTGGTGTCCAACTCTGATACCAAATGTTAGGTACTTGATTGATACGCCAAAACTTCAGAGTTGATGGAATGCATTAAATTAAGCCCTTTAACCTATCCCATATTGTTGGGATATCCACACATAAGGCAAAAAAAGAATGGTCCTACCGGATATGAAAGGGGATGTGGGTGGGTTAAAAGGTACTTGGGCACCCTCTCCTTAACGGCTAGCTTTTGAGGGTGAGACCCAAGTTCCTAATAAGTGATATCAAAGTCGGGCCCTAGAAATTTTAGTTTGGTCGAGGATTCTCAGGGTTTGATCTCAGGCTCTACGTCATCTCTCGCGTGGAGGGGGAGATCGGGATCTTAGGTTCCATGTGTTTGCCATCTGTATGGAGGGAGAGATTGTTGGGATATCGATGCATAAGGCAAAAAAAAAAAAAAAAAAAAAAAAATGGTCTCACATCGAATATGAAAGGGGATGTGGGTGGGTTAATAGGTACTTAGACACTCTCTCCTTAACCGCTAGCTTTTGAGGATAAGACCCAAGTTCCTAACACATATTAGGTTGGCCCAAACATATACTAAAGTGGGCCCCTTTAAGCACATAACAAAACATTCGCGTAGAGGGGAAGATTGTTGGGATATCCACACACAAGACAAAAAAAAAAAAAAAAAAAAAATCGGATAGTCCCACATCGGATTTGAAAGGGGATGTGAGTGGGTTAATAGATACTAGGCACCCTCTCCTTAATGGCTAGTTTTTGAGAATGAGACCTAAGTTCTTAACATATACTAGACTGGCCCAATCTAGCACTCATACTTAAGCACATAACAAAACAATACAAACAAGCAAATCAAATATGTGTTTGGAGCAAATCTACCATGCATTGTTAGCTATCCTTTTAACGTTGTCTTCATCATCTCCCTCCTATTGTTCCTCTTCTCTCTCTCATCCTCAATCAAGAAAGATCAAATGGGAAGAGGAGAAGGTGGAGAGTTGGGGTTGGGGGAGGGGGTGGTGGTGTTTTAGAAGTCAAAGGTGCGTTGGGGTGGGGCAGGGTTGAGATAGATTAGAGAAACGAAAGAGATGGTGAGAGGGGGAAATGAGAGAGATGACAAAGATGTGAGACTGTGCCTTCGTGAGAGGGGAGGTGGCCGGTCAGGTTCAGAGAGTGGAAGGTGGGAGAGGAGGGAGAGATAGGAAAAAAGTGGGGGAGGGGTTGATCGAGTATTGAATGTGGGGCGAGCCCTTCATTTTTGTTCTTTTCCCAATTTAAGTTTGTTCTTCTTTTATCATTTTTTTGGTCTGGTTCTCTACAAATTAACAGAAGAATGAATCAGTGTAATCAAACACATTTATGTTCTTTTTTAATTCTAAAAGAACAGAACAACAATAGAAATACTTATAACGAATGTTGCCAAATAGAAGCTAATTGGTCTAACAATAACATAAAAGAATGGGTTTGACATCCACTGTGTTCCGCATCGTTAGCCACATCATCACCAGTCAAGGTACAATGAACTTTACTAAAAATGAAAAAAAATAGTCAATGTACGGTGAAGATAAACTGTGATGTGAGTCTCCCTTTCGATTCACAAAAGGGCAGTATGGGTTTTATTGTTGATATTATCATGGTAATCCTCTTCTTGTCATGCCAATCCCAACAAGATTTGCTAATGTTGCAACTGGTGAGGCCTTAGCTATCCGATCATCACTACTGGAGGTTGTTTCATAAGGATTTGGAAGAGTGGTTCTGGAATCAGTTGACAAAGATGTGATTTCCTAACTACAGAAAGAAATCACATCATCCCGACTGACGTTGAGAAGCATTTTGGAGGACATTATTCATCTCTCTTTCTTTGAAGCATGTAACTTTTGTTTTATTTTAAGAGAGATTAACAGCTTGGCCGACTCTCTGGCAAGGAGGGCTTTATCAGTGACGTGTCCGATGGTCTATCCCATTTTCGATCCATGGCTTGTAGAGATGTGTATTCTTCAATCAGGAGTTTTCACGTTTTCTCAATAAAATCATCTCACCAAAAAAAAAAAAAAAAAAACATCCATTACGTTCTAGTAATTAAACGGATTGGCCGCCAGAGAATTTGATTTTGATTTTATCAGAATTGGTTATAATCAAGTAAGAAACCAGTCTGAATTAATTTGAAATCTATCCAAATTGGAATTAAAATCCGATTCGACCAGAACCGATAATCCAATTCCAATTCCTCTATAAATGGATGGGATGGATAATGGGTAATTAATTTTTTTTTGGTAAAAGGGAGATTCATTGATTAAAAGAGTCATTACAAGCAGTGTCATCTGCGTTTATAACTGCAGAAGCCACAGAGAGATAAGAGGCCAATCAATTGATAACTCGTCCCAAATGGCCGACCTGACCAAAGAATCTGCTACACAATTAGCAACCTAGGAACAAAAGAGAAACAGCAGGAAATGGTAATGGGTAATGGGTGTTCTTGTTTTTGTCAATTATATGCTTGGTGTACCTAAAATGACGATTGTTAATTCCAGTGGCTAATATCATACTAGCCCACTTAATAGCTAATTGTGTTAATTCTCCTGACAATTTATCAAACACTTTAAATGCCAATAACTGAAGCCGTTTAGATTTTAGTGAGAGAGAGAGAGATGGAAATTGGGCTTTCATGTCAACCAGGCTTACATCCTCTCTGCACAAAAGTGATTTCCATTTTATTTAGTTTGGAACACAGAAAGCAGTCCTCTTCCTCACTAATACACAACAACACACGCACAGACACTTATTACTAATTCCTTAATAATTAATTAAATGCAGGACCCTCTGATCATATCTTAATTCGAGCTTTTCCTTTCAAATCTCTCTTTTAGAATCCTGATTCCCATATACCTGCATCATCCAAATAAAAAATTAACAACGTGAACTCCAAATTAATCAACTATTAATCTGACAAAAGAGACAGAATAAGAAGAAGAAGATGATGATGATGAAGAAGATGCCATGACTATGTTTACCTTCCAAGCATCATCACAGTGGCTTGAGGATTTGTACCAGGGGAGTCATGGAAGGTGGAGCCATCAACAACCCTTAATCCATCTATTCCAAGAACCTTATAATCCCGATCAACAACCCTGCCCACTTGACACCCTCCATGATAATGCCATATGGTCATGACTGTGTCCTTGCAGAACTGCTCCAACGACGTCGAATCGTTGTCATGCCTTGGTCTCAAGTTCACTGGGTAATTTGAGGTCATGTTGATGAGGGCTTGTGTGGAGAGATATGGGTACCTGAAATTGGAGAAGGCCTTGGATTCAATCACCTTCTCTATGGTTCTAAGCCCATCAACACATCTCTTTAAATCCTCTGGTTCTTTGAAGTAATTGAAGGTGACTGACGGGTTGTCCTTTGGGTTTCTGTTCCGGAGCTCAAGATGCCCTCTTGAAATAGGACCCATGACCTTCTCTAAGATGAACCCCCCTCTGAAAGCCTCATTACTAAGAGCTTTCATGGCTTCTGTTGCTTTTGCTATAGCTTCTGGTGTCCTCTGCTTTGGGGGTACAATCGACAACTGCCCAGTCTGCAACAAAAGATTGGCTTAATTTTGAAGATTGCACAGATGAATCACAGAGAGGAGATTCAATGAGAATTAAATCAGAACCTGAGGTGAGAACATCCCAAAGTCTCTCTTAGGAGAGGTTGAGGTCTGAGCAAAATTGCTTCCACTAGAAGCTTCAATGTAGCTTCCGAGTTTAGTAATGCCCACCACTTGAATGAGAGAAACCTCAACAGGGTTGGGGGAAGGGATGAAGATGGCATTCATGGGGTTGTCCGCCATTCCTTGACCCACCAAGGGCTGGTCCAATGTCACCTTGATGTTGTGGGACTTAAGGTGCTTGGCTGGACCCACCCCACTCAGCATCAACAGCTGTGGACTTCCAAGGGCTCCTGCTGATATGATTATCTCATTCATCGACCCCTTCTTCAAGTAGGCTCTGTGTTTCACTCCTGCTGCATCTCTGAACACCACTCCATGTGCTCTCGGTCTTATCTTCCCTGTATTAAGAAGAATTAATTTCGTTTATGAAGGCATTCAGGGAATTGAGTTCTTAATTTTTACCTTTGGTCCTAAACAAGATTCTGTGAACGGTGGCATGTAGAAGACCTGTGAGCCCTTTGGGGTTGGCATACCGAAGCAAATCAGCAGCAGTGTGTCGATGGCCATTAGAATCGAAGATAGTTCCACCAACCTTAGTCCCATAAATGTGATCATAAGTGAAGCCATTATAAGGTAACACACCAGCTTCAATTAGTCCATCTCTAACGGCGGATTGCCACTGAAGCATAGGGGGCTTGAAGGCCACCATCTTCTCAACCCATTGGTAGGACTGGTTCACTAGTCCACCATCCCACCCAGCGTCCCTGACGTAGTCAGTGCTGGCCCGGGTGTAGAACCCAGCGTTCAAGCAACTTCCGCCTCCTAAAACGCGTGCACGGGTGTTGAAGACGCCGTCCTCAGAGACGAAGCGTTGGGAGGCAGAGGTTGGGGAGGTGTCGGCTAGGGTGTCACCAAAGGATCCTAAATTGGTTATGTTTTGGTTGCCGTAGGGAGACCCTCCTCTCTCGATCAATAAGACACTGGCGTTGTGAGAAAGTGTTGCGGCCAATGGGCAGCCGGAAGTTCCTCCGCCGACTATGATATAGTCGTAATATGACACCGCCGGCTCTGAATCTGCTTGTTTAAGAAATGTATAGTTTGGAACTGCAAAATTGGAAAATGAGTAAGTTTAGTCAATCATGCAGAGAATGTGACTAGAAAGATCTAAAAGAGTTGACGATAGTTTCAAAATAGTTCTATCAAAGTTCCTAACAAATGGTTAATTTCCACGTATGCTTAAACCAGAAAAGAAACATAACGTAGCATAATTTGAATGTCTAGAATCTAGACGAGTGAGTGGATTTCATCTGTGCACCTAAGAGTATACAAGAATGGTTCACAGCTAGCCTTTGAATGTCTATACCTTTTTGGGCGTGACAGAGTCCATGAAAACAGAGAATTCCAGTAATGGCTGTGCTAATCAGTCTCCACCACCATCCACAACCCATGATGGTGATCTAAGTAGGTTTTGAGCTTCAAACACAATCCTCCTCAATACCAACTAGTTGGATTCCTTGAACAAAAATTAAAAAACCAAACTGAGAGTACTATAAATAAACCACTCCCAAACCCAACAACATTAACGGCGAAAGCTAAGGGACGATACAAGAATTTCATGTCTCACATTTTACGCGATAGAAGATAATAAATAGCTCAACTACCAAATCGTACTCATTAAAAGAGATTCAATTAGATCACTTGAATCTTCTCTGAAACTGAGAAATGCAGAGATGTGTGACATCTCCATGCATGAAAACTGCAAAGCAAGCAATCCTTCAACTTTGAAAAGACACAGGTGGTTCTGTGCTTGAAATTTAGGCCCTTAGATGCATCTTTATTGTTTACTCTTTGTCTCAGATTTGGCCATGGATGGAAGAAAACCAATAATCCATGTTGGATAAGTAGCTGATATGTGAGCTGTAAATGTGTCCCGCATGGATGGATAGATAGATGCAATTGTCGACATAATAAATGAGAGAAAAACGGTTGGGAATTAAATTTTTTTTTTTTTTTTTTTTTTTTTTTTGGTGAGCAGCTGGGAATTAATTACCTGCAACTAATATCTACTACTCTGCTGCTCCTACTTAAAAACTTGGGTTTATTGCTCCTTTACATGGAGCAGTGGATCTCAATTCTCTAATTCCTAAAGTGAGACGTTTCACAGTTTTACGTATCTCTCACTCATTTTGCCTAGTGCGTGCAGGCTGTAGAATCAGCAATTCGACTCCTCTACTTTCGCCTGTCCCTACTGTCGTGTGCGCCCCACACACAAGTAAGGCAGATTGTACCGCCTTACCCCTGCCCGAGTGGGGGTAGGGTGGTACTTTCCACCCCATTTGTGTGTGGGGCACACGACAGTACCGGGCAGGCGAAAGTAGAGGAGTTGAATCCGGATAACAATGTACTTTAAATTTGGCGAAGCTAAAGTGTTAACACGGTTTGAGGTATCGGTACCATGGCGATGCATACCGGTTTTGCATGGGAAAATTGTCTCCTCTAGTTCCTTGCCCAGGATAGTTCCTCAATGCCTCTATTAGGGGGTGGGGGGTGGACCCCATCTGGGCAGAGTGTTCGGGCAGGGGTAGGGTGGTCATTGCGCCCCCTTGTTGGAGGCACTGGGGAATTGGGCTAGGCAGGCGTAGGGTGGTCATTGCACCCCCTTGGTAGAGGCACTGGGGAACTGGGTCGGGCAGGGAACTGGAGGGGATAAAGATCCTTTTGCATGTAATTGATCCCAACATTGTGTCAATACCATATCGGCGACACAGTACGACCAAGGGGTAAAATGGTGAAAAAATCATTATTATAGGAGATTCAGGGGTAAATTTGTTCGATATGGCTGATCGTTCCAATACCGTATTGGTTTTGCAAGTGACCGATACCCGATCCGATCGCGCACTAAAACCATGAGTGTTAGATTCGATCTTTTAGCAACAGTCTTGGTGGGGTTCTCCCCCGGCTTGGGTTGGTTTAGTCCCAAACCAAGGGTGTGAATTTCAATCCAAAATCAAATCGATTGAACCAAAATTGATAAATCATTTATTAATCTATTCAGTTTGGTTTTAATAAACAAAGTTGTTTATTAAATGGTTCGGTTTTGATTTTAAGAAGGAAAATCATTTGAACTGTTGGTTTTGAACCAATTAAAACCAATTTGAATCGATACGTTATTGCACTGGTTGTACATACTAAATCGATTTTTTTTTTTAAAAATCTATGTAGTCCGGCATTCTATACACACTCTCTAAGTCTCATGTAAATTATGTTTTGTAGATGATTTATACCATGTAAATTATGTTTTTATTTCTTAAGTCACAATTTGGGCCCAGATGCCGTGGTTCAAGCCCAGCAGCATCAAGATTTCTATATTGAACTTAAAAAATTGGCTGGCTAAAACTAGCTACTAACTCGAACCCAAAACAATAACCGAAACCTAATTCTATAAAACAAAAATTTAATTAAAACCACTTAATTGGATTGGAGCCATTTATTATTTGATTTCGATTTGAGATATTGGAAGCGTTAAATAAACAATTCGATATTGGTTTCTACCCTTCATACTTTGAACCGAAATGATTAATTGAAATCGAACCAATTAATACCTTTACTAGAAACTCTTTCTGATTGGGGTTTGTATTACCTTTACATAGTTAAGAATAGGGATATCAATTGGTTGGGCCCGGTTGGTTTCGATCGGGCCTTAGCGGTCCCTACCAATTTAAAGCCTTGCACTGTTACCCATTGTTGGTTGGTCAGTTACCAGTCCATAATTGGATTATAAATGGGCTAGTTGGGTTAATCGGTCTACAAAATGGGCTAATCAGACCATAACCAGGTTAATAAGCTATAACCGCTATATAAATGGTTGGTACAAGTCCCGATCAGACACCCATAGGGCTACTCCCAAATGCCGATTCTGACCAAATGTTAATCAGGCTAGGTCCGACACCGGACCATTTACTAATCGGTCAATCTGATTTTGGGTTAATTGGTCAGTTCCAGTTGAATTTTTGACACCCATAATTAGGGGTGTCAAAACCTAGTATAAACTGATAAAACAGACCGAAAACTTGGATCAAACCAAACCGATCCTTATCGAATTTGTATTGGGTTGAGGTATGATAAGATCGGCTGAAAATTGGACCGCATCGAACCAATCGATATCTAAACCAAAGTCGAACCGAACAAAAACCGATAAAAAAATTTCATTGTGCAGAGGTTATGAATATTTGAATTGATTATCCATTGATTTCAATATTAGTGAGAATATTTTTGGTCAACGAGTATGAGGTTATGAATATGGAAATTGATTTATAACAATGCTTCCATTGATTTCCTTGTTCATTATACAAATTAATTAGATATTTAAATAAATGATTTGATAGTAAGATTCATTTTATGATTTCAATATTAGTTACCTTTTCACTGATTAGTTATCAATTGATTTCAGTATTAGTTATTTTTCTCTTACAATGATAAACAATTATTGGATTTGTAATATTAATTTTCCTACAATCTGTATTTATCCATTGATTTCAATATTAGTTATCTTCCCTTTACAACGTATCCCTTTTGCTCCGATTATAACATGAACACATCAAATCAATTTTCCCGTTCCTTTTTGTTTATATGTTTGATTTGGGTAAGATGATTTAAATTATTTTTATCGTATCTTTCATCACTACAGATTATGGATGTAAACTTTCATTGTGGTTCAAGTCCGAAAATAAACCAATCAAAATCTATAATAATCCGATATTGAAAAAACGAATTAAATCGAAACCGTATCGAACCAAAACCAACCGACAATCAAAATTATTTAATGGTTAGATTTCGGTCTCTCATTCCTACATCGAAACCAGACCAAATCGATCGTTTACTACCTCTAATGGTAATTAAGATAGGGTTTTGTATTTAGAAAAGCCCATACACGCATTGGGTCTACTAGAAAAATTAATGAACTCCCTTGCATGTTTGAGCAATGTGTATTGGTAAAATCCCAAGGGTGACAACATAAAAGTCTCAGCAGCATGGCATGAGGTATCGGTATCGGTATCGGATTACCTGAATTGGATCAGTATCGATCGAGGTCGATACCAATACTTGGCTGATCTTGAATCAAGAATCAATACCGAATCAAAGGTAAAATCATAAAATAAATAAAAAAAATTCATTTTTTTAATAAAAAAATAAATAAAATTAACCCATCCGTGCCAATATGGGTCGATCCGAATCGGTATTAAATCTGTGTTGACCAAGACCGATACCGATACCTCAATCCCTTCTTGGGAGTGACCACTTTTTGTGCAATTACTGAAAATTAGGTTTGTTTCTAATCGGCACCGCCCGGGACCCTACAAAAGGGAAAATTATCACCTCCAGTTTGCTGACCGGCCCAGTTCCCCAGTTCCTCTAATAGGGGGATGGTGGACCCCACCCGGGTAGGGTGTTTGGGCATGGGTAGAGAGGTCATTTCAGCCCCTCTTTGTTAGAGGAACTGGGGAACTGGGCCGGTCAGCAAACTAGAGGTGATAAAGATCCCTACAAAAGTTGAACTAGTACACCAGAATTGGGGCCAACACCTTTGAATGATTGGATCATTGGGGTCCATTAATTTCTTTTAGGTCTTATACTCTTATTTCATCCATGACAAAATAGGGTCACCTGAGAATTTATTTTGTCAGAATATGTCATCAATTAGGATCGATCATGAGAATTTAACCATTTATTTTGAAGGTTTTCAATTCTCTTCAAAATTTTGTTTTTTGATCAAATTAAAAACCAATGTAAGTAAAAAAATAAAAATTCATGATTAATTGAATTGAAAAATAGAAAAATAGAAAAATAGAAAAATGAAATACACACCTTGTTAGTGTGTACTTCCCTTTCACAATCTCTCTCCTGTCTCTCTTGTCTCTTCTCGTTAAATATGTGGGGTCACTTCTCTGTCATTAAATATACTGTTTTGTTATCTGTCATTGATTCTAAGTATAAGATATTAATATAAACAGGCAACATATAGATCTATCTCCCTCAAAAAAATTACATGGTGTTGCCGCAAAATCCGACCTAATATCCAACCTGATCGAGTGGTACTGCAGAGGATTGAAACAGAAGACAAAGGAGCGCCGACCTGAATCGATTAGTAGGTTTCGATGCCTAAGTCAGATATCTGCAAGAGATAAAGTACTCAAGTCTAAAAAGTTGGAAAATGAGAGACCCCCATACCTGGAATAGTTGCTTCTATTTATAGGTTCGAGTTGCTGGACTGGTACTAGAACGATGTGCTTGTAGATGATAACTTGGGTGTCATGTAATCCTAGGTGTCTTCCCTAGGGCTTGACTCCTGTCGGGTTTGGGATCATGCTGAAAGTGTGACTTTAATCGGTCCTGGGTTGGGGTTAAGTTAGTTAACCCCAGGTGCTCTTGCATTCCGAATCCTAAGTCCGGTCTAAATTATCCTGTCCGACTTCCACCTGGTCTAGCGACCGACTTGGTTTAGTCGTGGTGGGATCTGTTTTGTCGCTAGCTTGGTCATTGGGACTTTGGGTCAATTATATACATCGCTCGTCCACATCGGCTCGGTTTGTCTTTTTGCTCGTAGATTGGATTGGCCTGAGCCAACCTGCGACGTGTCCTTCGAGGATTGGGTTGAGCCAAACTTGGTTCATCACATGGATTCATTATCATATTGGAAAGCTCGGATCCTTGGCCATTCACATTCACACCATAATACTTGTTGTGTGCCTGGTAGGATCTAATCTAGAATATGAACATTATATTGGACTAGTCTACTATGAGATAAACTAGAATATTTGACGTTGCACGTTTCATTAGTTTTGGAACTTTTGATACCTAACAATATACCAATCCCTATAACACACATTTAAAAGATCGATCCTTCCTTTGGACATAATAGAGTAAACGCTAGACATGGCAAAAAATGATTAATTAACATTGTAATATTGAGGAAAAGATTCTCTGAGCCAACTAGTAGTGTGTACATTAGCACCTTCTCTCTCTATCTCTCTCTTTTTTTTTTGATAAACTCTATCTCTCTCCTTTTCTCACATGAAATGATCTATCTACTCCATATATATGAAATCAACTTTTTTGTCACTCCTCATTGCTGCGTTCTCTACAGTCACTTGGTCACTCAAAGAACCCTCACCCTTAGGCCCTGAATGTTTAGAGGGGACTTAGGTGGGGTGGGAGAATTGGAGTGGAAAAATGCTGATATGACACTTCAAAATTCCACCCTTATCTTGTTTGGTTAATTTGGGGTGGTGAACGTACAAAAGCCCAGGAGACATTAATAATTGTTTTGTCTGCTGATGTGGAACCTCAAAATCCCACCCCTTTATTATCCAAAGTCCTTAAGGTGGGACTTTGGTTACTATTCATTAAAAAAGTAACTTTATCTCAAATTTACCTTTAACAGTTCCATCCCCAACAAAACTCCACCAACATGTGGATCCCACTTTCCCTACAATCCCACCCCACCTTCCCCTCTAAACAAACGGGGCCTTAATATTATGTCTCTTGCATTCTTAATCCTACCACTCAGGTGCTCTCTTTCTCTCCACGTTTGTGTCTTTTTATTTTGAATTAATTTGTTGTCTTAGGTGCTGTTTAATTAGGTTTAGACTTCTTCAGGTGTGTTAGTTTGTAGTTCTCACTTCAATTCCCAAATACTGTAAAGAAATGTCGTAGAAGAATGAGAATCTTTTGGTGTTTGGAAATTATAATACAATGGGTTTCAATCAATAAATGAGATCCAACATCCAACAATTTCCTTTTCCCCTATTATTTCATTCTCTTTCCAATTTCCATTTTGTTCAATACTTGGGTGATGGATTTGTTTAACAACCTTCATATGATAGTTAAAACTGAGAAAGGAAGTTCGTATAGGCTGGCTGAGGCCATTAATGGACCTTGTCTATCTTGTTGCCCTTTTGGGACTGAACCCTTAATCTGAAGACTGATCTGTCAAGTCAATTGGCCCTCATGTAGGATTCATCTTCAGCCAATAATTCATTAGAAAATACTAACTGGACTACCCTTTTATATCATTAAAATGATATAAAGTTGGGCCTGCAGAGAATTGAATGTTGTATCTGCATCAGAATAATTTATAATGGAGCATTTTAAGTTCTTTTTCTCATGGGTTCATGGATATCTCGGTGGGGGAAAGAATGGTATAGCCTAAGGGTGCAAGTTTGGACCCTATAAATCCGAATCCATTCAGAAAAATTCAGAGCATGAATTGGGCTTTTAGTCTGTGAGCTGGGTTAGGTTTGGGATTGCTAGGTCGGGCTTGGCCTGGGCTGAGCCCTAAGTATTAAGGAAAACAAGGAGAATTCAAATTCAAATCCAATCAACGGTTTGCATGTTGATCGAGTCAAGCCTTATCCCACATAGAGTGCTAATGACTTATCCTCTCCTTATCTCTTCTCTTCATCTCCTTGTGTATAGGAATTTGTTTAGCATTCAAACTCATCTTTTATTTGTTATTTGAATTTCAAATTCAAATGTAACGGTGTACATCACATACAATATAAATACACCAACACCGTGAACTCCAAAGTGCGGTGAACTCTTATCCAAAGCTATTGCTTGTTATCTTATCTTCTTCCTTAACTCTTATCCTTTCACTAAGAACATCGGGCTGGACATGGGTTTTCAAGAACCTAGCCCAGTTGGGCCAGTTTGTAACCTCATTAGGACTTGGGAGTAAACTGATTCTCCATTTGGTTGCAAGGAATTAGAAGAAAGCAAAGTAAAACTTTTTGTAATCATTATACAATATGATTCTATAATCACTTAAAAGGCTCATGTTCTCTGTGTTGCAGCGCAGGCTGCACCCAGACACATGGGCCTGCCACAAAAGGGGAGGGGGCAGGATGGTCATTGCGCCCGCCCCCATGTGTCTAGGCGCAGCCTGCGCCCCCAGCACAGAGAACATTCTCCCTTACTTAAATCTATTACTCATCGTTTGTCTCTACTGGGGTTTTTTTTTTGGGACTGTTTTGCCTATAGCGTGCGAAAGAGAGAGAGAGAGAGAGAGAGAGAGGTATTGATTTGCCTAATATTTTAGTTCAGTTGTTGCTCTCCACAAAATATTTCCAGTTTGATATTTGAATTTGTCTTGTCAGCTATATTTGCTTTCTTGAATTCCTGGTTGATATCTACTATGCGTGTATTTTTGGGTTATATAGTCACACACTCTTACCATATGAGTTTTCATATTGATCTTCTGACTAGGATAATTAATCTCATTACACAATCATAGGATAATTGATAGGATAATTGATTTCATTACTCAATCATAGGAGTTAAATAGGGACTAATTTTGGGTGATTGACCCTTGTAATCTTGTATAAATTAGCACACTTACATCAATGGAAATACACTAATTCAAATCCCATCGTCTTTGGGTTATACATTTAATAGAAACATTTCAAGGTCACGCGAAACATGTTAAGGTCAATTTTCATTTCATTGAGAGAAATACATTGATGGCTTCATTTCTCTTCCCTACATTGCTTCATCACATTAGTATCTTGTTGACAATTTCTCTTCCGTACATTGCTTCATCACATTAGTATCTTGTTGACAATATTTATGCTGTCAACCCAATATCAGTTTGAGGGAAAGTGTTAAGATGAAGAGGGATTCTACTGGACTTCTTGTATATATTATTATCTTCTGTTATATTACATACCCATCTGGGTATTTCTGTACTTTTGCATATTCCATATATAAAAGAGCTTCTTTGAGGGTAAGTGGCGATAAAGTAATAACCCTCTAAATCAGTCCTAGTGTTTTGGAAATTCCAAATAAATTTAAGGTTTTTTTTTTTGGGTAGAAAAAGGATATACGAGATTCCTGAATCCACGGAGTAGATAAACGCCAGACCAACCGACTCGACACAGAAAGGGCCCTCCTAGCCAGAGTGTCAGCCATACTGTTACAATCTCTGGGAATATGCATGAAGCAACAGGACAGAAAGAAAGTAGCAAGGTGGAGAATGTCCTCCACAAGTGGCGAAAGGTGTCTAGGAATTGTGCCTTTGCTGTGATCTTCGATTTATATCGACCACATACAATAGGGGGTGAAAGTTTAATGATGAAACTGACCGTTCAGGAGATTCTAATCTCTTCATCTTTGGTGGTGAAAAACTTTCTCCATGACAAAAGCAACTAATAACTGAAAAAGGATTTCATAAAACTGATTGAGAAATTATACCTTCTAAATCTAACAATTGACTGCAAGTCAACTATACAGCATGACATGAAAAATTAACAAAAAAACAACCCCTTCTAAGAAAGAATAGATTGCCACATTTGACTAAGAGAACAAGAGAATTTTATTAGAAGAGAGAGTTGTAGGTGTAGCATGTGGCAACAATGGAGGATATCCAAATGAAGAGTGAAGGAAGTAGGGTTATGTTCAAGAGTCTATTCGTCCCCAAGTACCCTGCCAGCGTTATCGTGCTATCTGCAACTACCCGAGCTAACGTCCCAGCTTCCGTTGAAAGTAGTCCTCCATTGTAGGTCCCACAAGCAAGCCTGGATGACATGACCCGAGATAGGAGTGATAGGTTGACACCTGCATTGATCCAATGAATGATAGTGAAAAGTCAAATACTCAAGTGAGGAAATCATGTAAACATAACTGATACAATTAAGATTAATAGAAAAACCTAGACTGCAAATCAAAAGATATTTATAACAGTCATTAAGGACACTTTTTGAAAGCAATAACAAGTTGCAATTTTGAGGATTGTAGCTAATTAGGTCTTTCCCTCATCAAATGGTACTGTGACTAATTTAGCAATAACTCAGTCTCAGTTGTGTTGTTTGCCACTTTTAGAGAACTAACATCAAAGGAATGCCCATTCTCCATCTTTTCATTCAACTGCATTAGATTTAAACCTGTAACTAGTTTTCTTTCTTTTTATTGTTTTAAGCTCCTTACTCCTTGCACTGAACGGTAAAACTAACTGTAATATAAATTGACCATAATCATTAACATCACCATCAAATCACTACAAACACCACAAGCTTAGCCTGATAAAACTATAAAATTCGCATGCAATAATATTTCATCAAGTAAAGTGGCAACAGTGTCTACCTTCAAGAACTTCAGCAGATACAAATGTGATGAGCGCTGAGCAGACATACTGTGGTGCAGTATATGTCCCTATCAGATGGAAACTTAGGAGTATGCCAATCCCTACCATAATTTCTGTTGCCAGTAAAAGTTGCCTGCAGTTGAATCAACCAGAAAACTCTTCAATTAGTCATGCCAGAATAGGAGGCCGTGTAGAAATAAACATTTCAAGCAATTAGATGTATCGTAAATGGATATCATGCTATGAGCAGAATCTCATAACTGATTGAACTCAAAGCACTGTATCTTCAACGGTTCAATTGCCAAACCAAGTAATTGGAAGAATAAAATGGATATCATGCATAGTAACAGAACTCCATAACTGATCAAACTCAAAGCACTGTATCTTCATTATTTCAACTACCATGCCCAGAGAATTGCACAAAATAATAATAATCTTGATGCTGAATTAATACTATCCCCACGTAGGTTGTTATCAATACAAAAATAACAAATACAACTGTTGTTTGACTCTGCATAATAACTGGAGAATATAAGCACTTTCCCATATCAACAGTCCAACAAGACCACTCTTGTCATTTGGGATATACAAATAAACATGGAACGAAATTAATAAATAAAATCCTGAAACAGCACTTATAGAGGTGCTCAGATTGGGAGGTTCTAGTTGAGTCGCCTCCGTTTCCTTTAGCTACAATGGTTTAGATTTTTTTTCAGAGCACTAGCTAATTACCCGATTTCAGCTTTGAGATCTGAGATTTCATTTTATTTCTGGCCAAGTTCATTTACCATGAGTCACTGTTATGCTGGCCATAAAACTAGCCTAGATCTTCTGAGTAACATAACGGAACCTGTTCTTAGACATTGGTATGAGTTAACAATAAAATTTTAAGACAAAAAGCAGAAACCTAAATAATAAGCATATAAAAAGAAATCTCATTTAGAAAACCTACCTGTCTTCAAACATGTTGGTGATGTAGCTTCCGACGACAATGTTTACTGGAAGTACTGTAAGCCCAAGACAGGCAAGAAATATTGCAACCGTGCTAGTTGACCAACTAAAGTAATAAGTAGTAATGACGCTAGACTCAGCAAGTACTATCTCCATGGCATATTTGAGCATGAAGTAAATCAATAACTGCACCTGAAATTATATAATTAAAAAAAAAGGAATTAGATTAAGGTGAATGATAATATGGGAGGTCAATACTTAATAGTGCCTTAGTTCCAATAATAAACAGAAATATACATGAAAGTTTTGGTTTAATAAGCTCCTTGACTAATGAGATTATGTTATTCATGCATGAAACAAAAGGAGGATGAGGAACACACAACTGAGATTCCCAGATAAAATGCTGTGACTGTGTCCTACTTAAAATTTCATTGTTAATATCAAAGAATCAACAAATTTCCAGCAGCATATCTGAGGGCATTTGGGAGACGGGGAACAGTGGCTAGAGGATTTCTGATATACATTAGATGTATATTTTTACTGAGGTTATGACTGTAAATATAGATACAGACTTGGAAACTGAAAAGAGAAGGGATTCTTTTTTTCCATTTGCAGAATTTAGTGGGTTGTTTTTCCTCCTCCATTAGTGGGTTGTTCATAGGTCCAGAAATCCAAAAGAGGAAGAATCCGCCGAGGGGGAGGGGGACAGTTACCAAAAGCTACAATTTCAAGTTAGTTATAGTTATATATTAGTGGTCAAGTAAGATATAAGCACAAATGTTGGCATTACACTTTTCTTAACAAATGAAAATCTTACCCATTGTTGATGAAAAAGGGGGACGAAGTTCATTATGGTCACTGACCTGACAACAGACTAGTCCATCTAGGCCACCAGTCTAGTTTACTCTAATTAAGTTCCTAATGATTTTCCATTAAAATATTCTTATTCCTGTTTCTCAAAATGCCTCATCGACAAATCCAACTTTTAGAACTGACAAATCTAAGTTTAATTCTAATACAAAGCACACTAATTTGTAGGATATATGTGGGTATGCATAATACACTAACAAGGGCATGGATGTAAATTTAAGAATGATGGGATATGATTTTTTTTTATTAATTTTTTTTTTATGGGTGTTCAGAGAGTTGACTAATCACATAGCAGCAACAAGGTTTAGACTTCAGAGATGGATAATGAGTCTGCCACGACACTACACCGGATGTGGGTGTTAATTATGCTTACCAACTAGCATTAAAGGCTGAAGACAAGCTATGTCCATAACACCAGAAGCCTATTTCAGAAAAGGAACGAATGTCGACAGGCATTGATAAATCGAGAGATCTCTAATCGCACTACCAATCAGTTGCAACAAACTTCAGGTAGTCAAGATCATGAAAAGGAGCTAAAGGAAATCCCACTGGTTATTTTAGTTGTGGAAACCAAGGGCATCCAGTTTATGAATGTCCTAAACATCGACCAGAAGCTCAAGTCCACCTAGCTGAAGCAGGTGAAGGGAATGGTGTGGAAGAAGAAGATCCTAAAACTGTGCAAACAGAGAATAAGTCGGTTCTTACCATGACCCAAAAAACTCCTATTCTGAATCATGTTTGAGAACATTGGACCTTAACAATCTTGGTACTAGGACTTTGATTGAAATTGAGTTGATCTGAGATAAATATTGAAGCCATAGCCAATCAATACTTAATTCAAACTGGAATAATGAGATTTTACTGGAGGGGGTGGCATTATTTGTACGTAATCAGGATGGCTCCTTTGTTAAGGCATTTGCCAATTATTATGGAGTTTGCACTAACTCAGAAGTAGAGGGAGCTTCTAGATGGCCTTCGTATGTGTGCCGAACTGGGTTATACAGGTTGTCATATCAGTTCTGATTCCCAGACCATAGTGCGTTTTGTCACCCAGAGATTTTGCCCTCTATGGACTTTTTGGTATTGGTTCCAGGAGGTTCTTTATTTGATTGACTTCCTTGGAGCAAACCTTTTCTTTTCATTTCGAGCAAGCAATCGGGCTGCTGATTACTTGACTAATTTTGCTTGTATCTCTTTGACTTCCCCTACCTTCTTTGCAAATAAGGACATTCCTCAGGATCTTGGTCGTATTATTTGGGAGGACAAAGCGGGACTTCCAGTTTTTCGTATGTAGTTTTGTTTTTTAGTTTTATAATGGGAAAGGGTGAGGTGATTTGGTTTCAAATTGAGAATATTTTTTCTTCATGGGTTGGGGTAAGGCGGGTTATGTCCCCCCCTTTGTTCTTATTGGCTTTTTATCTTAATAAAATTTAGGGGCTTCCCCGGGTCCCAGATAATATTCGGGCTAAAAAAAAAGTAGTAGTTCATGTTGTGGATTAGGCGTTTAATGTCACTTGAAGTTGGGAGTATGATTTATCATTTCATCAGACAATAAAGATAAGATTTATTATTGAGGTTTCATCATCACTGTATCCATCATCTCTTTGACCATGGTTACCATAAGAAGATGTCCAGTGATATGTGGCCCCAAACATTTGATGTCACTGCTCATAACTTTCCACGGATATGTCCTCGGACTACTATAGTAAAACTTTTGAATTTTTCCAATGATTTTTTTTTTCTTTTCCAGCCATATGGCCAGAGATGTTTCATGGGTTTGATCAATATTGAAATAATGACAGGTACTTTGTCAGGCCAAGACGATGAACGGAAACTAAACTTTAGAAACCTATAAATTGATTTTTTTCTTAAGTCTATTATATTAATGAATAAAATGCTCTTAATGAAACCTAGAGAACTGTTTCATGACGAAAAGAAACTTGAAATTAATTACAAACCTTTACTGATGGAGTAAGCAAACGATATGCTGATGCAATTGAAGCAGCTGGTCTGTGTGATTCCTCAGAAGCTTCTTCACTACCATCACATTCTTGGTCACCATCGTTATCTTCATCTTCTTGCTTCTCTTCTGAACTTAAAAGCAAAGGTTGTGCAAGGCCTTTTTCCAGTGCATCATTTTCTGCTGGTCCTGATAAGTATTCATTTTTTCTAAGTAAATACTCCATGGGACATTAGATTTCATACTAATCATACTAATCAACATTGATGGAAAAATTTGAATTGCTAACTTTTTGAAATAATATTTCAAAAATGAGGTTAAGGGAGAGTAATAGGGTGTTTCTCATGGCAAACAACAGCTAGCATAGTTATTCAAGAGAATAAAGAGACTAAAACATTAAGTTCACAAAAATAGTTAGTAACAATCATAAGATTGGGCTATATACATGGTCAAAATAGTATGTGCTCTATTCATCACCAAAAAGGAGGGAAAAATGTGGGCTCTAAGACAACATACCAGTACTAGCTTCCGGCTGTACATTGTTCACTTCTGTCTTATGAGCAGGTTCTTTAAACGAAATCCACACCCACACTAAATAGATGAACCATGCCAGTGCCATAACCCAACCAGGTAAGGTGTCTTCGTTAAATGTTAACTTGTAAATCTTAAAATTCGTTTGAAGTAAGCCAGCAAGAGCAGGACCACATGCAATCCCAAGAGCACTAGCGCTCACAAAAGCTGCAGAAGCCTGCATTCGTATTTTAAGAGGCACACAATCACTGATGTAACGCCGGTTAACAGCTCTTGCAGAACCCAACCTGAAATATTAGAAAAAATTATGTAAAGATCAATTTTGTAAAGAAACACAAATATACAGAATTCAAGAATATGAACATGCTCAAAAGAGTTGTGTGTTTATACCACTAACTTTTTTTATTTATTATCTATTCATTCCCTTATTTGGTCATCCTCAGTTTTACCTACTTTGTTTGTTTGGATCCATGTAGCCGACCCCATTAAGTTGGGATAAGGCTGAGTTTGTTGTTGTTGTTGTTTATACCACTAGCTACTCATGGTAACATATTGGCATAATAAAATCAATTGAATGAAAGTATGAAACATCACCATTGTATTTTAAAAACTGCGCAACTAGTAGGGTCAAAACAAGAATTTGACAAAAAGTTTTGAAAACCTGTAATGTTGCCAGTTTCTCCATTACTTCTCTGTTATGGAGTTCTGGGGCTTATTCGTACTTCCCCAATGACTAATTCACAAAGTGCATGAGCAAGAGGCTGCAATCTAATATCATAGACAATGTAAAAAATGTTTCACTTGGCGTACTCTCTATGGACTTTCAAATTTGTGACTCCAGAACAGACAACTACTTTGACCACGATTTAATATACAGTACATTCCATTACTGCAGCTAAACAAAACAGCACCCATGCTGGTCAGTAAGCTTACAGAAGTCAAACTCGGACATAACCCTACTAGTGTTTTATTAATTATAAAATTGAACAAAGGACTCATACTTACCACATACTCCCCCCCCGCGCCCACCAACTACAATTTGAAGAAATCGAATAAATATAAATCAAATGTCCAGACCCTGATTTTATTCAGCCTCCCATTCCATAGTGACCCAAATTTTCACTCTCAAGTCTCAACTACCCCACAACAACTGCAATTACTTCATTCACTTATCTTCCATTTAACCTTCTCTTGGATTCTCATCAGGCTAAGTCAGGCAATGTCTTGGATGCTGAAATGCTACCTCTTCAAAATGGAATCAATATTCATTCTAAACTCTCTCTCTTTTTTTTAATCCTTCGTACACTCTTACCTCCTACTCTATGTATCAGAAGAGAATCTCTCGTAACAACTACTTGGGTTTTGTAGAGAAATGACTCATCCAGTACTTGTGAATATTTTTTTTCCTTGAAACCTACTAAAAGTAATTTGTTACAGTATAGACTTCAAATATACATAGAAAAGAAAGCTTGGCAGCGTGGAGTTTCCAACAACTTCAGTGTTATTAGCTTTCATTCCCCTCCTCCAATGTCAGCTCCCGAGAGGAACACTTCAATTCCTCTATTATTTTTTTCCCTACTCAATAAGGTCTGCACCTTTCCACCCAGGGGGAGACCAAGGGGCACGCTGATGATTACTTTTTTTCTTTTGGCAAATTTTCTTTTCCAACCGGGGAGTATTAGTAAATACAATAACAAGGCAGGAAATTTTCAAAAAATAAAGAAGACCATATAATATAAAATAGCAAACAACTTATAACTTCACAGTTGACAAGTTTGTAATGCGACTACAGAAGCTTATAAGCCAGTAACTACATGTTCCCATAAATGTTTGCCAAGCAGTTATTGAAAGTAGAACTTTCTAGTGTCAAGTGTGAGATACAAATAAAATTGGATAAACTCCACCAAATTCAAAAAGTCCAATCCATCAAGTCATTGGAGAATAAGGAATCACTTACCCACAAAATAGACGACCAATAATAAGAACTGCTATTGAATCAAGATCGTAAGCCAGCGCATATAACAGATTTCCCAAAAGAAGAACAATACTGCTAAATATAAGAGGCCTGAAGTATGATTTATTCGACCATGCACTGAAATACAATGAAGAAACCACCTGTGCAACAGCCATGGACCCAATAACAACACCACAAACTGTTGCTGCAGCTCCTAGGCTTAGTGAGTAGTTGTCCGCTGTTGGAACAACAATATATGTATTGACCATATAAAGAAAGGTGTTTGCTAAGTTCAAAAGAAGTGACATGAAATGATATCTCTCATCATCAACGTGATCCTCTACTGGAGTTGATAACTCGTCTTGCATAATAAGTGCATGCTGTCCGAGAAAGCGAAGGAAGCTTGTGGAATGTGTTAACCTGTCTACTGCCGCTTTAATTGATTCAATAACAGGATCCTGCAGAAAATACCATTAATTAGAGTTAATGATTTCAAATTACTATGAACTAATCCTCACAAATGAAATGAAACAAAAATCAGTGAAGTGCTCTGTGAAAACTGACAAAACTTATAACAACTCAAAATTTGATACATATGCAGATATAACCTGAGGAGGAAGTGCTGGCTGATCATAAATTGATAAGTAGCTCCCATGCCGGTCTTGAAACTCAGCGAGATTGCGGGAAAGGGCTCCCACAACAGCCCCAATACCCTGCATATTCTTTCCATTGTTAATCAATAGTGCTTTAATTCAGGTGAAGAAAAAAAACCCTCTAACAAATGATTTGACAAGACTCTTATTGTTCTATACTACAAGAAAAAAAAATTGAAGGAAGAAAAAGTATTACTAAGTTATATTGAACACATTACCACTTGTTTGAACACTTGCTGCAGCTGAGAATAAGGATGATTTGCACGAGTTGTAACATAATAATCAGTGAATCTATACCCAAAGCGTTTATCAAACTTCTTCAGTATCTTACGCAGGCCAATAGCATTCATCTCAACAAAAAAGAGAAGCCTTAAAAGATCCTGTCCCACTGCTCTAAATGCTTCTCGCAGTTGAGCTATTTGGGATATTTCTGGCTGCTGTAGAAGAGCCTCATGTTGTTCATTAAGCTTGGCTATCCTGCTTGCAAGTTTCCCTTGTTGTTCCAAGAGAAACAGAACAATCTTTTCAATCTGAAAGCATAACAAAGAGGTAAATAGAAGGAACTTACTTCGAACTCAACCTCAAGAAAAAAATAAGCACCATAGTTTCTATCAGAATGCATTACTGTAAACTAGGAAGAAGCCCATGTCAACGGAAACAGGACAGTTATTTCCAATGACAAGGAATAAATAAGTAATCAACAAAAACAATCAAATGCATCCTCAAAAAGCACAGAGGAGATAACTAACTTCATCATCAATTGTAATTAAATCAACAAATAGTATTCTTTCCATGAAGTACAACTCCAATATAAGGGGACCTGGGTTACCAAGAAAGCAACCATAAACACATAAACATTCAGTTTTTAAGAGGGTACATGTTGAGTACTCAAGGCCTCTAATAACAGAAACGACAGATATTCTTCCTGAAGACTCACCTGCAAAAAATATTTACCATAATCATTATGATAGAGTTAATGACCTTGTGGGAAGATCAATTAATATCCTTAACCTGTTTGACTTATTGTGCTCTTGTCACATACCCAATGTGCCTCAAAATAATACATCTCCACAGAATCTAGGTTCCAAAGGCTCACAGTGGGTTGTCCTCTGCACTATTACATTCACATTCCTAGAGGTATGCCATAAGATAATGACCCAACATCCAATCACCACCCTAATAGGCCCTAATAGGGTCAATAAAATTGTCCAACCTTGAGGGACCATCAATAATGCAGAATATAAGTTCCCGCAACAGTGCCAGAGAAGAAAGAAGCTGTCACAACTATCACAGCCAGCATGACAGACAGCGTGCAAGCATGACAGCCTGCAGCTGGAGGTTTCCAGATTCTTTGAGATTAGATTCTGGATTACAACAGAAATCTTATCCTTGTGAAGCAGTCCCATCGTGGAAGCTCAAAAACTTTTTTTCCTCTTTTATTGTAAAGCCCATCTTGGTTGTTAAGTCTCTAGGTCAGATTGGAACTTTCCTATTGGTTGGATGATAGCAGCTCTTATTTCCTATTTGGATTATGTAAGCCCTTTTCTTAAGATAGACATTATCTTTCCTAAGCCATAAATATATGTACTAGCCATAAGCCTTCCCCACAATTTTGAAGATTAAACAGTTCAGTTTTCTGATTTGGTTCTGTGGATTCAAACCTTACTCTGTGGATTCAGTGGTGTGTAGTCAGTGGATTCTGGATGAGGCTTAGGTGGGATTCCTACCCTAATTATTTACCTTTCTTTCTATCCATGTTCTATCTTCCAATCACGCTACAGCCTACAGGTCAGATTTATCCTATTAAATCCCTCCGATCAAACTGTTCTGTTGGTTTCTTAGTTTCACATCTTGCTACTTTCACTAAGTTCTGTTACTGATCACTTATCCTGCTAATAATTATCTGGTTGTTCTTGTTGAAATAGGCTAAAATACCCGATAGGGGTAATTTAGTCTTTTAGCTTTATTATTTTTTGTCCTTCATTTTATTTCCTATTTTTCTGTATTGTTTCCCCCTAACCGATCTCTATTTGGGATTCCTAGTTATGATGGGAATTCCTTATAGGAATAGGTAAGGGGGTTAGTCCTACTTTGATTAGGAATAAGTTTCATTCCTAATTAGACTAGGAATAAGTTGTAATTCTGTTTACTATAAATAAAGGCTATGGGTGATCGATTAAGACATCCAAGCATTCTCTAAATTCTCTCTTCTCACATGGTATCAGAGCTAGATCTGATCTAGGAACAGATTTTTCTCGATTTCTGGTTCTCTCCCCTCTCTTCTTTCTCAGTTTTCTCTGTTTATTCAGGAACCTCTCTCTCGGTTTCTGTTTTTCCTTTTTTTCTTTTCTCTCCACCACTCTCGGCCTCTTTCTCTCCATCAGGGCAGCAACTATGAGGTGATCTAATGCAAATTTAGTTGCTGCCCTCAATGTCACCTCATTGAAGAATCGAAGATCTGTGGTATGACCTAAATCTGCAGGCAGGATATTTCTATCCTTGGAGATCGAGCTCTTCTACAACTGAAGTTTGATTTCTACGTTTATGGAGACTGGTTCCTGCCCCTAGTGGTCTACAACAGTACTTAGTTGAAGATTGCAGAAGTAATTTCAATCCAGATCTGCACTTTTTCTGCAATTTTTTTTCTGCATCGATCCAGATCTGCACCTTTTCTGCAATATTTTTCTGCACTTTTCTGCAATCAGTTTTCTGCAATCAAGTTTTCTGCAACCAGTGTTATTGGCTCATCAGCAAGAGCTAATATTTGGTGGATACCTTCCCTGCTATTAGAGGGAAATTCGATCAAGGTTTCAGTAGGCTGAAAATTCTGCAAATCCCAGACTAGGTACAGATCAAGGTTACAGATCTGATTTTTCTGTCTGGCTGAATCATGGGTGACTCAGAGATGACTACTGCTACTTCTGGAGGATATCAAACTAGGTCTGATTTCCTTCCCTATGCTGCTGCCATCAAGCTTGATGGTTCAAACTACTTAATTTGGGCCAGATCATTGTCCCTAACAGTGGCTGGTAGGGGACTCACTGGCCATCTTATTGGCACCACCAAACAGCCTACCGAAGAAGGTGCTGCTCGTACTAAATGGGCTGCCAATGATGCAATGGTAATGTCCTTTGTTCTGAACTCTATGACCACTGACCTCTCTAGTCAGTATCTTCTCCTTGACACTGCTACACAAATATGGACAGCTGTCAAGGGCACTTATGGTCGTTCAGGTAGTGGTGTTCAGGTTTATGAAATCAAGAAGACACTCCAAACCACTACTCAGAAGGAGATGTCTGTCACCAAATACTATGCTGCCCTCAAGTGTTTATGGCAGCAATTGGATCACTATGCTCGATTCCAGCCTACTAGTACTACTGATATTACTGCCTACCACACCTATGTAGACCAATTCCGTGTCTATGATTTCCTGGCTGGCCTCAATGATGACTATGACCCTATTCGGGTACAAGTCCTTGGACGGGTTCCTTTCCCCACTTTAGAGGAGACTTTTTCTTATGTTCACAGTGAAGAGACACGAAGGGCTGCCATGATGATTACTCCTAAAGTTGAGAGATCAGCATTACAGACTGCTGGTCCCACTCCTGTTGCTTCTTCTGACAGTATTGCTGCTTCCACCAAAGAGCCTGTTAAGTGTGAGCATTGTCACAAACCATATCACACTAAGGCTCAGTGTTGGAAATTACATAGGAAGCCAGCTGATTTTGAGGCCAAACGTGGTCGGGCTAAGTTTAAAAACAAAGCCAATCATACTGAAAGTGTAGCTCCAACTCCCACTGCTGACATTTGTTTCTCCCAGGAAGAACTCCAGGCTTTGCGTTGAATGTTGAACACATCAACTACCTCTACTACGTCTGCTGCCAATTCAGGTTCCATCTTTGCCCGTACAGGTATTTCTTTTGCTGGTCATTGTGCATCAGTAGTATCCACTCCATGGATCATAGACTCCGGTGCTACTGATCACATGATAGGTTCTTCTAGCCTTTTTAATACAAATGCTCCTACCTCTGGTAAGGATAAAGTCAAAATCACTGATGGGTCCCTCTCCTCCATCTCAGGGAAAGGATCCATTGGTTGTTCTCCTTCCCTCACACTGTCATCTGTGTTGCATATTCCCAAATTTACAACTAACCTTCTTTCCATTAGCAGTATCACTAAATCCCTAAATTGTAAAGTGACCTTTTTTCCTACTCACTGTGTTTTTCAGGAACTGGAATCTGGGAGGATGATTGGATCGAGTAAAGTGCATGGCGGATTGTACCTTCTTAATGGCGATCCTACACCTACTCAGGCTTTACCTTCGGCATCTTTCTCTTCTGATTTACATAAATGGCACTCTAGACTAGGCCATCCCCCCTTAGGTACTTTATCAAATTTATTTCCAGCATTAGTTAAAGACTGTAATAAGGAAGAATTTTTTTGTGAGCTTTGTGTCTTGGCTAAACAGAAGCGTTCAACTTATCCTATTTCTAATAAAAGATCCTCTTCCTTATTTCATATTGTTCATACTGATGTGTGGGGGCCTAGTAGGAAAGCTTCCCTGACTGGCCATCGGTGGTATGTCACTTTCATTGACTGTTATTCTAGGTTCACTTGGGTATACCCTATGCACACAAAAAGTGAAGTTTTTTTATGTTTTCAAAACTTTCATCAAATGATTAAGACCTAGTTTAATGCCACTCTTCAAATTTTGAGGAGTGACAATAGGAAAGAGTATATGGAAGGTCAGTTCCAAAAATACCTTGCTGCACATGGAATCCTCCATCAGACCAGCTGTGTCGACACTCTAGCCCAAAATGGTGTGGCTGAGAGGAAAAACTGCCACCTCTTGGAGGTGGCTAGGGCCCTTATGTTTGCTCGCAATGTCCTTTCCCTTTATTGGGGGTATGCTGTCCTTACTGCAGCCCATTTAATTAATAGGCTGCCTAGTCAGGTTCTTCTTTCAAAACCCCCTATTGAGCTATTACTTGGCTCTTTTTCCTTTATAGTCCCACCTAAGGTGTTTGGTTGTGTTTGTTATGCCAGGGATACAAGGTCCCCTGGGAAACTTGACCCACGTAGCCTCCGCTGCACTCCATCCCGCAGGACTTTTGTCAGCATGGATGTTGTCTTTCATGAAAATGTTCCATATTATGTGTCCCCACCTCTTCAGGGGGAGAGTGTTAGTGAAGATGTGCTGACTATTGACTCTCCACCTCCACTTCAGTCTGTTTACCATGAGTCTGAACCAATTCGGCTTGCCCCTAGTACTCCCCCTGAGTCAGGGGGAGAGGTTCCTATACAGGGGGAGACCATTTCTAGTCAGGGGGAGCAATCTACCCCAGTCCAGACTCCTATCCAGAGGACTATTAGTGAATTTCAGAGGAGGATTGATGCCAGTAATGTGAAAACCTATGCCTATGCAAGGAAACATAAGCAGGTTCAATCAACTGTTGCTCTAGTACCCATCCAATTGCCGAACTCGGATCCAGAACCTGCCTCTCCACCTGGTAATGATCCTGACTTACCTATTGCTCTTCGCAAAGGTGTCAGAACTTGCACTCAGCATCCCATATCTCATGTTGTCTCTTATGATTCCCTTTCCCCAGCCTTTCGTGCCTTTGTTTCCTCTCTTTCTTTTGTTCGTATTCCTAACAATTGGAAGGAAGCTTTATCAGACGGAAAGTGGAAGGCAGCTATAATGGAAGAAATGAACGCCGTGAAGAAAAATAACACATGGGAGCTTGTGGTTCTTCCACCTGGGAAGAAAATCGTTGGATGCAAATAGGTGTTTGTGGTGAAACAGAAGGTGGATGGCACTGTGGATAGGTATAAGGCACGACTCGTGTCCAAGGGGTTCACTCAGACATACGGCATTGATTACCAGGAAACTTTTGCACCTGTTGCAAAGTTAAATACTGTTCGTGTGTTATTATCTTGTGCAGTCAACCTTGGATGGGATTTGCAGCAGCTAGATGTAAAAAATGCTTTCCTAAATGGAACACTGGATGAGGAAGTGTATATGGACATTCCACCAGGGTTCTCTTGTGACAGAAACCAAGGAAAAGTATGTAGACTGAAGCGTGCACTTTATGGGCTGAAGCAGTCACTTCGAGCATGGTTTGGCCAGTTCCACAAGGCCATGATTTTTGTGGGCTATAAACAGAGTAATGCTGATCACACACTCTTTATAAAGAGGGTTGGTGAAAAACTCACTGTTCTTATAGTCTACGTTGATGATATAGTGGTTACTAGCAATGATGGTGATGAGATCAGACGGTTGAAGACCTTCCTTGGACAAGAATTTGAGATTAAAGATCTAGGGAAACTACGATACTTTCTTGGGATTGAAGTAGCCAGATCTTCTAAAGGCATTTTTCTCTCCCAGAGGAAGTATGTCCTAGACTTATTGGCTGAGACCGGGTTGCTAGGCTGTCATCCTTCAGATATTCCTATGGACCCTACTGTTCGACTCAAGGAGAAAGAGGGTGAGCCTGTTGATAAAGGCCGGTACCAAAGACTTGTAGGAAAGCTGATTTATCTTTCACATACTCGTCCTGACATTGCTGTCGCCGTGAGTACTGTGAACCAGTTTATGCATGATCCCTACTCTTCTCATATGGAGGTTGTTCTTCATATCTTGCACTATTTGAAGTAAGCTCCTAGAAAAGGAATTCTTTTGTCTACGCATGGTCATCTACGGATAAAAGCATACACTGATTCTGATTGGGCTGGTTCTGCAAATCGGAAGTCTATTTCTGGGTATTGCTCCTTTGTAGGTGGAAATCTTGTCACATGGCGTAGCAAGAAGCAAAATGTGGTTGCTTGTTCTAGTACCGAAGCTGAGTTTCGAGCTATGGCACAAGGTATTTGTGAGTTACTATGACTTAAAGGTTTGCTACAAGATCTTGGTGTTCCTATTCGTCTTCTTATGATGCTGTACTACGACAACAAGGCTGCAATCAGCATAGCACACAACCCAGTACAGCATGATCGTACCAAGCATGTTGAGGTGGATAGGCATTTCATCAAAGAGAACTTAGAAGATGGGCTGATTCGTATTCCCTTTGTGACATCTGCTGATCAACTTGCTGATATCTTCACTAAGGGATTGTCTGGGAAATTGTTTCATCCAAATCTAGTCAAGTTGGGCATGATCGACATCATTGCTCCAACTTGAGGGGGAGTGTTGAAATAGGCTAAAATACCCGATAGGGGTAACTTAATCTTTTAGCTTTATTATTTTTTGTCCTTTATTTTATTTCCTATTTTTCTGTATTGTTTCCCCCTAACCGATCTCTATTTGGGATTCCTAGTTATGATGGGAATTCCTAATAGGAATAGGTAAGGGGGTTAGTCCTACTTTGATTAGGAGTCATTCCTACTTGATTAAGAGTAAGTTTCATTCCTAATTAGACTAGGAATAAGTTGTAATTCTGTTTACTATAAATAAAGGCTATGGGTGATCGATTAAGACATCCAAGCATTCTCTAAATTCTCTCTTCTCACAGTTCTCTAAATCGATCTCAGATTTATTTCAGGTTCTGCTGCATAGTTGTCACGACATCTAGGTGACCAAGGCACCTGCCTAGGCCACCAGGCCATCCAAGGCATGTTCTGCTGCTACCTGTTAAGATCTGTTCTGATCTGCTGCCCTGCATTCCAATAGCTTCTGAGATTTCTGATTTGGCTCTGCTAATCGATTTATTGCTATTATGTTCTTGTTTCAAGTTTTCCTACATACAGAAAGATTATTCCAGATCTCATGATCCAGCCATAATATTTTGATACAATTTTTCAGGTCTGATCAGTCATCAGGGCAGACCCATCGACTGAAGTTTGAGCTTGATCTGATATGTTTAACCATAGTTGTCAAGGCGTCCAGGTGCCTTGGTCTCCTAGGCGGGTGCCTTGTTGGTGTCACCTTGCGTTTGGGGCCCCTCTAATGCCTTGGGCCCTTGGGTTTCCTAGACGCCATGACAACTATGTGTTTAATCCTAACTGCTGATAATTTTCTGTTTCTGGTTTTATTTCATATATCCTGCAATCCTACTTGTTTGATCTTCTATTAAAGCTATTCTGTTAGGAGATCAAAACCCTATTTATCAGTCTCTCCCCTTCCCCCCCCCCCCCCCACACACACACACACACACACACTCACACATCCAATAGAATTTGATAGAAACCTTCAACAAGAGACTCTTAAGTTTTAACATGAACTCAAAATGTCAAGGCCATGAAGAAGAGCCTAAAAACATCTTGACTTCATAACCGATTACCAAATAAACCAAAGAGAATCATTTCCAGATATTTGTTTCAGGTAACCATTGCCTCCCACTAGGATGGGATTCGACCAAAATTACCAATGTCAGTTGTTCCTTATCTGAATTGCAAATTGACTACTTTCATACCATTTGCAAGTAAATTTCTGACAGTACAGATATGAAAGTTAAAGGAATAGATGTCTCAAATTAAGTAAATTGACAAAAGTAATAACTAAGAAATGTCTGGTCATTGTGGGACAATGATACAGTCAGCACGTTTTAGATTATTACGAACTTATATCATTGAATTCATATCCTTGGACTTTTCTTTCAATCTGAATTTTGAAACACAGCAGTACAAGCCTTCAACAAATATAAGAAGCAAAATATGAGATGTAGAAGCCTATCCTTGACAGTATTTATTAGAGGGCCATGAATTATAAAATTTGAATTCTAACTAACTGAACCAGTGAATCAAATAACTATGATTTCATTTCTATTTCAAACGAGTACAAATATGTCAGGCAGAATGATGCAAGAGATAGTTACAACACTCAAGAAGGAATGTAGTTATAAAATATCTATCACACATACTCATATTCTAGTTTTAACATTCGAGAAGGAATGGAGTTGTAAAATATGTATCACATACTCATATGCTACATACAATAGAGTTGCCTTTCCAATCTATAATTCTAATACCTGATTATCCAGCATTCTGGAGAATTCCATGAGAACATGACGGCGGTCTTGAGCTCCAACCTCAATTTGTTGAGCATACTGCTTCACCTTCTTCTTCATTAATTTGTAGTTGATGTAGTATCTGAACGCAATCAACATATTAACATGCAATAGAGTTTTAATTAGCCTAACTATGAGCTACAAAAGAAAATGCTGAATGATGCCATAACCAATGACTGACATGGACATTCAATTCCATTAATAAGAATGGCATATTAAATTGCAACAGCCTAGAAAGGACTGACTATGTAGCTAAAGAAGTTTGTGTATTGAAATTTGGCATCCTGCTTCATGTAACAAGTTTCAACACGATAACCCAACATGACACCTCCTTGAGCAATGTTCTTGAACTGCAGAAGATGGAAAATATTTTTTTGAAAAAAAGAGAAAAGGATCTGCACGCCGTCTGTGTGCAGATTCCTTTGCACGCCGACATATAAATGGGCCCCCACTCCCTCTCTCTCCTCATTGATCACCCCTATTTTAAGATTCATAATAGGGACCCTCCAATCCCCAGAATTAGTACTCTGGCGTCAGAGGGAACCCACTCCCGAAAAAAATCTGAAATAAAGGTGCTCATTATGCCTGGATTATTGAGGCAAAACTTTTTAACAGAAATATTAAGTAAAACTTTTGACAGTATTATCTTGTCAAAACTTTCAACATGGAGATGATAATTCGCACAAGAAACAGCCCTTTCCAGACCACAGACTCTGATGCAGTGTACAACAAACCTACTGAATGTTCTGCCATATTACAAGTGTTGAAAAAAAAAATTATTCCCTATCAACATTTTAGTGCTCAATAATTGAAATGAATGACAATGCCATGAAACTAAATTGCACATCATGATTGTAGTCACAAAATAATAGCAGAGTGGAACGCATAGTGATTTGGATGCCACGTACAATTATAAAAGTAAAACATTCAAAAATTTTTTATTTTTTTATTGTTTTTGGTTGAAAAACTTTCAAATTTTCACAACCTAAGAGCATTCAAAGTTTCATGAAACAGTATGGAACTAAGGCTGAGTGTGATGAGCCAAGAATAAAAGAAGAAGCAAGGAAATCAGAAGGCAAAATGATTTCACAACATAGCCTGTCCTTTGGTGCATACTTTTGATCAAAGAAACTGAAAGTTTATAATTAGTTTGGGCAGTAAAACTCCAGATCAGAGATTTACAATGCTAGTATTCTTTCCAAATATGAATCATGCTAGAGCAGTCAAGCATTGTGATGCTAAATAGACACAACCACAGTATGGTGATAGAAGATACGAATGAATCACTCCTCATCGGAGAAAGAGAAATTAATGATGCAGGCCCATAGCCTCCAAAACCATTTCCTTTGACAAAATGGTTTTACCTTCATAGGACTCTGGATTTTGATCAAATGGAGCAGTTTAATACTTTGAAGAGAAAATATGATGCAGAATGTGTCCTCTTGAGAATAAATATATTCTTAGAATCTTCCCTTTCCTTAAAGCTAGTACAAAGCAAAAGTTTTCCAAAAGAAAACTTTCTTCCACAGCATACCACTTCACAGTGTTTCTAAACTCAACTCAATTAAAGTGGGTTGGCTACATTACCATCCAACTGCGTCTGTAGACAAAAAGGATATTCACTTCTGGGAAGAAAGGGGGGGGGGGGGGGGGGGAGTCCGAACATTTCAACTAACAGTTTCAAACAAAAAGAATTAAATTAAAAAAATTATGGACATTTCAAGTAACAGTTTCAAACAAAAAGAATTAAATTAAAAAAATTATGGATTAACCAAGCATACCTTTGCCATTCTTGAATTTGCCTTTCTTTCAACTTCTTCCCAAATTCAACCATCTTAGAGCGTAACTGTAGCACCTGTAGACAAAAGGTTAGGTGGAGGAAGGAATACAAGGTTATTGTAATATTGTAATCTTGAATTAAAATTTTAAAAATAATGCAACCTCAATGGATCTCCAGAATAATCAGCAAATACTCTGTAATACAAATGATACTTCTTGACCATTATTATAAAATAGCATAAGTTCTAGAGATCAAATAACCTACAAAATTAACATTGAGAAATCATAAAATAAATTCTATAGCTTCATTCCAAAGTGATTATTATTCCCGACATCATATTAGAAAAGTTTCTAATCCCACAAGAATGTCACTTTGAGTTGCAAGTACTCTCCTAAAGAATTAAGAATACAGAACAAATTGCAGTGGAGCAACAATATCATGTAGTCCAGTAGAAATTATCACCAGTTCCCAAAATTCAAGTTCCTCCATTTCCTTGGCCTAAATGAGCCAGAATGTTCCATGAAATTCTTAATGCAAGGAATTTTACTTATCTTCTAGTGGAACTTGACCCAAAATTCAACCGCTGCTAAATGAAGATAGTAAAACAAGACGGCATCGACTCATTAATGGAAGCAAGGTTTATATGGTTGTGACAGCATTGGCTGGTCATTATCATAAACACCGTCATTAACTCCTTACATGGTATTTATTAGTATCTACTTGAGTTTCCATATTCAAATAGATGAATCGAGAGTTAAACTCTTGCAAATTGTTTCTTCTTCAAATCTGCTATTCTTAAAAACACACAAACTTCAAAAAAAAAATAAAAAAATTAAGCTAAAATAACCAGCCGAAGAAATCAAAGAACTCGAGAAATTCAAACAAAGTGAAATGACAGTATCCAGTATTATCAAATCTTTAAGTGGGTTGCATGCATTATGAATCTTGAAGGAAGCATCAGATCAGAAAGAACGTAAAGGTTATGAGAACAAATTCTTTACCAAGCTTGAATTGGGCTTCGACGAGGATTTTTAACAAACTTGTAAGAAACTTAGATCACCATTAAAAAATCAGAGAAACCCGAGAGAGGTTCTTCTACTGAAATAGAGACAGAGTATCTGAAACACAACAGAGAAATGAATACCTCCTACATAAAACTACTGAAATTTGGAGATTGGATAAACCCACCCACCCAGCTTTACATGAAATTAAAACGTTTCAGAATCATAACTCAGCCATGAAAATTCGAAACGGCGGTCCCTTTATAAGGAACGAAACCCAACAAGAAAAATAACAAAGAAGAACAACTCTGTTACAACCGAAAAACCGGGTATTCCAACAGAATGATAATGTAGAGCTGAACTAGCTTGGATAGGATCATAGGAATATAGATAGTGAGGCACAAAAGCGTATAAGGGTATGGTATCATGTGACACACTGTGTCTGTGTCACCCACAGGCGGTGTTTGATCCATGTGGAGATGATTTGTCACTAGTCTCCTCTCTATCTTCTTCCTTCTGGTATCTTCTTTAGACAATACAATCATATGAGCAGGGTTTTTATGGATGGCCCACCTAATTGTACCACATTCGAGGTTTGAGGGGACTCTAATTTTGTATAGAGGCGGAACTTTATTCCTTCCAATTCCCTGTCTACCCCTGCTTGAATACGAATTTCTATCCTGTACAGTTACTGCACGGTGCAGTACTACATCGTGCGGTGGCTGCAGAAGCCATGTGTACCATGTGAGGCCTGCTGTGCCACATGGCCTCTGCTGCACTGCACGAAGCAGTACTGCACCGTGCAGTTACAGGAGAGGATAACGATTTGCTTGAACATTGCTCGGGTGGAGTCCACCCCCTTATTACAAGGACTAGGAAACTGGGCGGGGGTAGGGACCTAGAGGAAATAATTTTCCTGTAAAGACAAACCCAAAGATTCTTTGAATACGTGTTAAAGTTTCAGCTCAATTAGAATTGGCAAGTGGCAAAATAAAATTTTGGAACATTTTAGGATTACCTAGAAAATGCATGACAATGCTTCAACTACCAAAGAATTACATGATAATAAAAGACGATATATAGGTCCAATCTAGAGAATGGGTGTCAAATTTCAGCCCAAACCAATTAAACCAATCAAAACAAAAAATGAACTCAATCAATTTCGATTTTTATGAAATCAAAACAAACCAGACCGACCAAAATTAGAAACTAAAAAATTTGAATATATTTTTTTTTATCGGCAAGAGATCTCTACTTGATCCCGTGGTCCATGCCCTAGCACAAGGGCCAATGAGAATGCGTGTAGAGATATCAACATGGATGAGATTTTTTATTTTATAGGGGTGTGGTGATAATTTCATATGATATTGTGTCTAGATAAAAATCCCCTACAGTGCCTTAATCTTGCAGTTCGAGTCTGAGAGTTCGACACATGAAAGAGGCTTCATCCAATGGTGCAAGCTCGATTGACCCAGTTTTTTTTTCCTTTCTTCTCGAGCTGCTTGCACCGTTGGATGAAACATCTTCCACGTGTCAAGTTCACAGACCTGAACTGCAAGGCACTACAAAGGATTTTTATCCATTATGTTTGGACACAGGGGCCATGTGACTTAACAATGTTTTTTTTTTGCATTTTTTATATATAAAAGTTTGAAACCGAATCAGTAATAATATAATAATGGATTGTAAAGCCGAACTCAACTTAACGATTCGACTTTAAACCAAAACTCGATTACAATCCACCAAAAGCATTACGAATAAACCGTTTGACCCCTAATCTAAATCATTCTGTATATATTTAATGATCAATATTACCACATCATCAATCCACATAACACAATCAATTGAGTCATCGATAGACACTCTGGGGATAATAGGACTGTCCATGAAATCTTTTGCCAACAAACAAAACAAAACGCGGCTTTTACTACGAATTGAAGTTAGTGAATACTGAATAGTGTACCTGCCGCCGTAAACCAGAAGAACAGAAATTGAAAGTCTGAAAAAAATAACTTTTTCGCTCCTGTTCTCACGGCTGTGGAAAAGTTTGGTAGTTGTGTAAATTAAATTAAAAGCACGGACGGTTCTTACCAGAAGAAGCTATCATTAATTGAATTCGCTTGTAATTTTTAATCAATTTAAAAAGAATAAAGTATAAAGATCTTTTATTATAGAAAAATATTTACCAACATAATATTCCAATCAAACCCAAACTATATATTTACTGTGGCTGATCTGCCTTTAATTTTGTTAACTTTTGTGTTTAAGAGACTAACACACAAGCTTTTACACTTGGCAAAACTCAGTTTTTAAAGGCTATAATAGACATGATTGATTTTTTTTCAGTTTTTTCAATATAAAAATCTCTTTGTGAAAAAGATTTAAGGATGTGAACCCGTGAACCTCACTGTGCCAATTCATCAATTCATGTGGCTGAAAAGTGGTCTTTACCAAAAAAATAATGTGGGTGAAAAGTGGTAGGATAATAAAAATGGTCACTATTAGGGGTGCAAGTTTGGCCCAGTCGGCCCGAACCCACCCTAGTCTGCCCTGAGCCCAAATAGGACCTGGGCTGAGATACTTGACCCTGAGGGCAGGTCAGGGTTGAAAAATGCTGATCCTGAGTCATGGTCAGGTCGGGTTAGGGTTGAGGCGTCGGGTTGAGCCTGGTCCTGCCCAACCCGACCTTGTTTTAAGTTTTTACTATAATATATATATATATATATATATAAACTTTAAATGTCACACATATTTTATTATATAATATATTATATATGAAGATAATAAGTGATAATATATTTTATTATTGTATTATTTTATGTAAAATTGATAATTTTCTCCTAGACCCTGCCTAACTCGGTCTAGTCCCTGCATCTCTACCTTCTCCCACTCCATGATTAGGGCCAATCAGGGTTAGCCCGGCCCGACCCTGAGGGCTGGTCAGGGTTGGATTTTTTAGGCCCTGAGTCAGGGTCGGGTTGGGCCTGGGCCCAACTAAAGGGAGTTAGGGTTGGGCTAGGGTTTTGAAAAGCCCGGCCCAACCCGACCCTGTTGTAGCCCTACTGCATATGTTCTCATTGGCCCTCACACTAGTGCAAGACTACACAACCAAGTAGCAATCTCTTGCCCATTGAAAAAAAAACTCTTCAAGCGACTACTTAGAGTACGCTAGCATTTCTATGTCTATTTCTCTCCTCACATGAAATGATCTCATTGGCTTACTGATGTCTAAAGTCGCCCCATACCGATAGGCCTGATGTGAATTGACCGGTTGAAGACTGAGACCGACCAGATTGACTACTAAATGTGTTAGGTTCAAGCACCGATTGAAATTGTTAATCGGGCGGCCCCAATACAAGGTAGTGGTCTGATGGTCACTCGATCAAGACCGATCGAATATTTGTCGACTGATAACCGACCGTTAATAGTCTGATTAGTTTGCTTAATCCTATTTAGCCTGATAATATTGTTTATAGCCCATTTAAGGACCGTTTATAGCCCAAATAGTCAATTAGCCTATTTAAACCCCAATTAGCCCAATTACCTTGAGCTCGAATATGGACTGGAAACTAACCGATTGAATAAAAAAATGTTCATGCCCTAACCTACGAGGGCCGATTACCTAAATGGGCAGAAACGATACAAGGCCTTAAATTGGTGGGGACCGATTAGGGCCGACTGAAACCAATCGAGGCCAACCGATTACACCCCTACTTGTTGCCCTTTAACGTACAATACTATTTGTCACAGCTCTTGGTGCTCTCCTCTATGCCACTTGCTTAGAGAACCCTTTCCCATTAAAAGAAAAGGGAAATCTTAACTATCACGGACCCAACACTCCCTTATAAAGATTTTTATATTCATTTAAAAAAATAAATATAAAAATCATTATGAGGGGACGCTGGGTATCGTGGTAGAGAACCCTTACCTATTAAATAGTTAAGGAAAGATTTTATGCACGGTCGTATATGAATACGATCAACACTTATAGTTTGATAAGAATACTCAATTCTCATGCCTATCCAATGACTGAGGTGTTGCTCGTGTATAAAACTAACTTCTAAAAAATTTAAAGATTATTTGAAAAGAATGTGAACAATAGGAGGCTTCATAATGTCAATTAGAAATTGACAAACATCTCACTTGTGTGAATATTTTTAGGAAAAGGTTTCTCGCAGCATAAGAGAGCACATCAATGACCATAGTTGGGCTGTGAGGTCACTTCATGTGAGACGGAGAGAGATAGATATAGAGGTACTAGCATACCGTTCCCCAGGGGCTCAAAGAACCTTTTCTTATATTCTTACATAAAGCAAAATCATTTTAAATCAAATTCTTATATTAATGTTTGCAATTGGAACATTGTTAATTCATATGGCAAAATCGGTTGAGGGACAAATTTGTTTTTTAGACAAATAGATCCCTGTTCACATATCAAATTTTAATATTATTGAAAAAATGATAAATAGAGTATCAAAATAATTCAGTACTACAAAAATTAGCATGTCTTGACTTATCAGTGTGGTTTTGATCTAACACAGTATATACCAAAAAAAAAAAAAAAAAAAAAAACCGATAAAAGGAATGAGTGTTGCAAAGTTGGACTCTTAAAGTAACATGGTTTTAAGAATTGGGATAGAATTGATCGTATCGAACATCTGTAGACATCAATCCTGATACATGGTTGATTCCATATTGATGGAATGGTACGAATCAGGATAAAACAGGCAAAAAAATCCTCCTCTTATGAAAAACTAAAGGCAAATCATCCGACTTGGACCTATCCATGCCGATCCATATGGGTTTCCAATATAGATAATACCTGATCCGATTCAGTGCACTAAATTCATAGGAAGACAAGACTCCATGAATAGAAAAAAAAGGAGAAGCCACAACCGTTGCTACAACAACTAGACGACAAAGCAAAATTGTGAATTTGTGTTGAAATGATGGGTGCGCTTTTTCTTTACTATCGCTCTATCATAATTTCATGGATATACTATTACTGTCACAATTTAATTAATTTTTTTCCACGTGCGTAATAGATATGGTTGATAAATTAATCTATGTTATGATCACCTTATATATAAGTGGGCCCTTTACTTTCCACCATCTTTTGACCTATGCCAACATCTTTCTTAGTCTTTTAAAGATTTTTCCTTAAGTCATGATGAATTGGAATCCATTTACCGCAGGCTTGAAATATGTATGTGGCAATAAATAGATCGGATTCGGCTCGGATAGTGCTATATCCCTTCCACATCCGATTAACAATCGGATGGATTCGGATAATGCTAAACGGATACAGACATGGATACGGATCAGATATTTTATCTATTTATATGTAAATATAGTTTTTCGGATAGTAATAGCCTATCCGTATCCGCATCCATTTAGCTTTCGGACGGATTCGGATAGTACTAAACGGATACGAACACAGATATGGAAACAGATTTTGGCTATTCATTTACACCCCTATGTACGTGGGAAGGTATCAAAAGGGTATTTTAGGAAACATAATAAAATCCTATAGGGGTTTGTCAACTCTAGAATGATGGGGTGAACCTTCACCTACATGGTGAAAGAAAACTCTCTCTCTCTCTCTAACTTAATTTGTAAGAGTCAACTAAAATTGCATCTATATTTCTATCAAAAACCTAGATTACATGTATTTTATTATAATTAATTTTATGAAATAAAATTGCTAAGTGGCAAATAAAGCTTTAAATCCAATCAACAAATGAAATCTTTCTAAGAAAGAAAGTACAGTTCAAAATATAATGGAATATGAACATGTTTGGATGGGCATCTGTGCTGAGGTGGCAATCTGAGAATTACACGCAACATGATGATCGCACAACCCCAGGCCGCAGAGGATCCAAATCCCCTCTCCTTATCATTTCTCTTATCTTTTGAAGTTACTAATTGAAAATATGTTGGAACAACTAGCCCACAAATTCCTACTGTCTATAATCGTAAGTGTCAAAATTGTATAATTCTCGTCTCTTATGAGTTTGCAAATATCCCATTAGGTTTTAGTGTTTTTTCAAAATACCCCTTTTAACCAGAGTGGGATTCCATTTTAACACCTGTGAAGGAAAATTTTGTCCCTCCAATAGTATATATGATATCCACCATTAAATGGTCCATATATATATATATATAAACCCATGCCATAGCCGGCAACTCATGGGCGACTAGGCCAATTACTAAATATATAACTTGGTAATGCTTTTAACATGGTAACATGCATAGTCTAATGCAACTGTGGGGCACTATATATGTTAAAAATATCAAACCGAAAGCAAGGCATTATGCGTGCAGTGTACCATTTTGAGATCAAGATGAGCTGCTGAGGTACACATATAGATATGAAGATTATGTTCATTACTTGTCTCCATTTTATAAGAAAACATAGAAAAACTTCAAAAGGCACTAACTTTTTTAGTTTATCATGTTTTAGAATTATCATGTTGCACCAAAAAAAGTTTTAGTATTGTTATGTTTGTGATGATGGCCATGTTGTTTTAAAGAGATTGTTTGGGAGGTTTTCCCCAACCTTCAATCATGGATTTTTATCTTTTTGCATTGTCGAATGCATTTTATTTGAGAATGTAACTGTAAAAACATGGGCAGTGACATCTTTTTATTTTCTCAAGTGTTGGGCGTACAGTTGAATTCTCAAGGAGTCTACGGCACTTGAGAGGATAAAAATCCCTTCAATCACATTATCACGTCACCAATAGAGAATAAATTATTGCTTTTCCATCAGTGAAGGAAAATTTAAGAATTTTTATCCTCTCAAGGGCAATGCATCGTCCAGTGCACCTTTAAAGTGCTCTAGACAGTACACCTCAGAAATTTATCCTCTCAAGTGCGGCACTGTCCAGTGCACCACACTTAAGAATCCAACCGTCCACCCAACACTTGAAAGGATAAAAAGACGTCACCATCCATGTTTTTACGGTTGGATTCTTAAGTGTGATGCAGTGCACCGCACTTGAGAGGATGGAATATGTACACTTTTAAAAATTCAATGCACAAGTGAGATGCACCATCCGATGCACTGGACGACGCACCACACTTGAGAGGATGAAAATCCAAGATTTAATCCTTGAAAAAACACACCCCAATTAAGTTCACAAGCTTTTCTTCCTCTATAGACCTAGTTAATGATCTACCTATCTAAGATAAAGAGGTAGACACTGATGAGGCATAAAACACCCCACCTATCAGAGGCTGCCACGTGGCCGACCCGACCTCAGTCCGAGAACCGAGTTGGGCCGAGCAGGAAATTGGGCCGACCCCATATCCGATAAGTCACCTGACAAAGCCTGGTTTGAACGAGCTGGCCGGTGGCTGAGGCCGAGATTATACGGGTCAGCCATAGACTCCTAGCCGACCTCATGGCCGAGACCAACCTCCTCCCGGGCCGACCTCCATTGCCGACCCCACGGGCCGACCTCGTAGGCCGAGCCCTCCTCCATTGAGGCTCTCATAGCACCCCACCGGGGATCTCCGGGCCACGTCAGCACATCCCGAGAATCACGGGATAAGGACCGAGCCACGATCCCAGCGCAACACGGAATCACACTCTACATGGACTCTTACCTTAATAAGAGTCCGACCCCGAAAATAACTCTCCACTCCGCTCTACGCGAGAGAACCTTCCGAAAGAAGGACTCCTACCATACTAGGACTCTCCCAACCGTCTCATCTCCTCCTTACTCTATAAATACCCAGGTATGGAGCACTATTCCACATCTTGCTTTTTACTACGCAGTTACGCTGTCGCGTTGAAGACCTGACTTGAGCATCGGAGAGTCCTAGGCCGGAGCCACACCGGCCCTCTTGCGCTCATTGCTTGGTTTTTGCAGGTTCATCCACGGGCGAACCAAGTACCGGAGGTTTTCACACGCAACAGACACCATGACTTACCTCCACTTGAGATAATTAAAGAGCCTTAGAGCTGAGGATAGGTACACGTTAAACTTTCACAGCAAATCAGAATACCTCAGAAAAGCCAGCTTGAACCCAAGAAGCTTGAGAGATCTAGAGAAAGAGATAAGAATGGTAGTTGATGGGATATGAGAGGAGGAGAATCAACAATGCTGGGTTGGAACATGGAATGTAGAGAAGACAGGCCAGGCATTAATGGGTTCAAATAGGCACGAAGGGTCCCTATAACTTCCTTCCAAACAAAAAGAAGAAAGAAAATTCCAAAAAGAGAATGAATGATTATTGGTAGTGGTTGGTTTAAGGACGACACGCGAACCCACAAATTTCAAGATCAGACATTGTTGATAACATTTCTTGTTGTCTGTAAAGCAATAATGCTGAGGTGAAAGGGCCAAAAAGAGAGTTCCATCTTGCTTGTTTGCTTGCCTATAAATTTGATTATCTTTTGACAATATTGAGAATCATCAATCACTTCATCATCAAAAAGAGTTACAGGGTTTTGAGGTTACCTTAATTGGATAAAGACAACCATTTTGGTTTTTATTCACCTTCACCACCATAACTTTGGTTCTATTTTGATTTTGTGTATGTATTATTGCAATCTTATGGAAATGGACAATGATACAAGAAGAATGTGAGCTCCTCTACTTTCCATTCTCTCATCATTCTCTTTAACTCTTTTTAGATATTGAATCCAATCTCTCTCTCTCTCTCTCTCATCAATATTTTAGAGAAAAAAATCGAGATTTTTGGTGCATCTTAAAAGGTAAAGGGAACTTAATTGAATAGAGGAGTAGAGCTCTACTTTATATCCACATCCTCTACTTTTCCTCCGAAATCTGTCAAGTTTGTTTTTCTTTACATGATTTCATTTTCTAACTTTTACTTATGGGATGCAATCCAACTTTGTTCTTTACGAAAAGGATTTGTTTAAATGACACTTCTATAGGTGTATTTAGAATTTGTATGACGCCTTCATTTGATTATCTATTGTCTTACGCTTAACAGATATTTAATTTAGGGGTATACAAGTTTTTTTTTTTAAATAATTTGAAATTTTGTCTTGCACATTTTTCGAGTACATTTGTAAAATGACCGGTATTACTCTTATTGATAAAAAAATATTTTACTAAAAGAAAATTTCTTATGAAAATACCGAAAACAAGCAATCTATCTAATCCCCCCCCCTCAAATACTCTCATCTTAGGTGTATTTCCCTTTGGAATATTATTGTTCAGGTATGAGTGTATGACCAAAAAACTCCTGAAATCTAAAAATATCTTCTATTAAAATGTTGTTAAATTGTTAGATATTTTGTGTGCAAACCCCCTGACAGTGAATGGGGGGAAATTTTTTGTTTTTCTATTAAGTCTCATTGCGCAAAAAGGGAAATACATTCTTAAGGAGGTCATTAGGAAAAGAGGACTCCCAAAGGCCCTGATAAGCACAATAGACTACCCATTTTGAAATTGAGTGAGCAGAGACATTTTGACATGACGTTCAAAGCAAGTCCTCTCAAATACATCTACAATTTCTAAACCATTAAAAACTCCTCCTCTTGCTTAAAAATTAAAACGCAAAGAAACAAGATATAATAATTGTTTCTTGCATTTTCATGTTAGTGAGAGTCCTACACAACAAATGGTTTTCATCATAATTTCCATTTTCAACCCTCAAGGACAAAAACAAACCTGTACATTTTTGTAATTCTAAACTAGGATAACAAATAATTTTCATACTTATGCTTTTTGAATTTTCTCTTAATATTTATGAAGGGAATGCATTTTCTCTTAAGTTTTTATTAAGAGACTATTAATTTCCTACATTTTATGTTGAGAGAAGTTCTATGAAGGGAGACTTTTCTAAATAGCCCTAGAATCTTTTATGTTGTGATAGGTTAGTTGGAATTCAAAAGTTATAGTCATGTTGTCCACATCACCTTTGACTCAAAGGAAAGTTTGAGCCCAAAATGCATTATACAACATTTCATAATCATGAGTCAATCTTGTTCAAAATCTAGATGATAATTAAGGAAATGATCCAATAGATGATGGATTATACAATTTGATCTTGGACTTGAATAATAAACTTGACAGATGACCAATTTGATCTTGGATTAAATTGCGACATCAACTCTCTACTAACTTGATGGCTTAAAGAACACAAAAGAAAATTGATATATGGTGAATCATATGGTTGACATAGGCTAAAAAAATTGACATTTAGATTACCCTAGGATGATATATATATATATATTTAAAATCTATTTAACATCTGAATCATTAAGATCGGCCAAGTATGTGACTAAAAAGTGGTGGATCGTTTAGAGGAACCTCCTCTATAGCATAGTTCAAGTAATCGGTATCGGATTGGCTGTATCAGAAGATTCGTTTCGATATTGATAGAGAATAATACCAATTCCTAACCGATACAGTACCGATCCAGGGTACTAGCTAAGGGTAAAAATGTAAAAGAAACTAATATATATGTCATGCATTTGTCCCTCAAATGAATTACACCAACTGTTGTCATGTGGAAATAAACATTTATTTATTAATTTATGTTCCATTAAAGTAGTTATCATATGAATATTCTAACCACTAATAAACAAACAATTGGTGTATACCAAATAGCTCATAGTTAGAATGAATCTTGACGTAGACAACCCAAAAAAAAAATAAATTCAGTTGAATTCCTATTAGAGGCCAAACAAACAAAGCTTAACGCAAAAGGTCCAACGGCCAAGCTCTTCCTTTCAAGTTGGCCCTTAAGATTATTTTTGGTTTTTTTGTCTATATGTGTTAAATGGTCATAACTAATTAAGGACATTTCATATGGTTTATGGATCTATGGTCCTTATCCCAAGTGTGGCCCAAACGCTTTTGGGCTTTAATCTTATGGGGTTGCACTGGCAGAGAATCTTGGTAGGTTGGACCACTTCTAGTCGCCACATCGCATGGAATCATGGACAGGTTAGACTAGAGAAAAAGGTCATATGGCAGGCCGATCAGGTGGAACTTGGAAGGTAAAAAAATACTATTTTTTTTTGACAAAATTAGTACTTTATCTTTCATGGTAGGTCCCATACTCCGAAAATGAAATGATCCATACCTTGACGGGACTGGGGTATTGCTTTATGCCTGCGAACCATAAGATTAGAATGTGGTGTCCCTCAGTTCCACTGTGGTTCCCGAATCTCTTGGCAAAAGATTAGAATGGGGACTAGGGTCCACAACACTATGGATCCCGCTAAAATTAGTCCTAACTTTTAAGATTCTAATTTGGAAGTGGTAACTGATTTTATTTTTTTGCAGATAACAGGGCTATTTATTCACGCGCGTCCAACGTCAACAGACAAACAAAATACATAACAAGGTACTAAAATAAGATAGGTAACATGACCAACAGAAGGTTTGGGTATACAGAACCCAGGCCGACAGAGCAAAAAACGACCCGATCTCTCATGCTAAAGACTGAGTCATCCAAAGAAGGGGATGGGTGAAAACCATTGCCCCTGATAAAGCGCTGTCAACATAGCAACTGATAAGCTCATGCATTTTCGTGCCAAAAGAAAGGACCCCAAAAGTGCCGAAAAGATCTGCGCCATCATGCCCACGCGAGCCGGCATGCAGCCACATCGAGAAAAGCTTTGGTGAACGGTGATCGGGCCACAAGATCTGTACGGCGAGAGGGGTAACGGAGCCGGCCATTTCCATGGCTACACCAACGCTAGAACCGGCGTAACCTGCAAAACCAGAACCTAAAAAAGAAAAAGAAAAACCTTCTACACCAAACACCTCGGCGTTGCTCACAACTAGCATTGTCGATACATCTAACAACTACAGGGACTGAAACTCCATCAGCATCAACCATGTCCCCCTGCCGATGAAGCTTCCACCACCATCCATAAATGAAACCCTTCCGAGTACGAACAGCGCAAACCGATTGTTCACCAGATCTGAGAATAAAATGGGGGGCCAAGCGTTGGGTTGGGCGAAGTCTTTCATGCTACAAGCAGGGGAATCGACATCATAGTCCCTGCCGCCAACGATCGGTGCCGAAAAATCATCGACGGTTGGAACACAGTCTGGACAGTCCCATTGAGAAGCAGAGGCAAGTGATTCAAAGCGAACGGGCAGACAACTAAGCTGCCAAGGAGTTGCGCAAATGTTGCAGATGAGCGTATCACTATTTGCAGGCTGCATCTCGCACAGCAGGTACCTGCCATCTTCATTGCAAGGGAGTTTTCGTCGACGCTGCGCTTCCACCGTTGACAGAAAGGAGATGGCCACAGAGGGCTTGCCATCGTCGTCATCGACGTCAGCATCGCCGTCTTCATCAATGGCAAGGCCGATGCTTATGGCAGGAAGGGGGGAGGAAATAGAGAATAAAACACGCACAAGGGCGGAGATAAAACACGCACGATGGCGGACGGCAATCACGCCTGCGGCGGAAAGAAGAGAAAAGGGAAAAAAGACGAAATGGTACCTGATTGCATATACTATAATTAGCACCAAAGAATGATCACTATATTTTATGTGCTAAGTGCTAGCGTAGCCTGTGCAATCAAACATTACCTCCCTTACTAATTTAAAGATATCTGGTGGAGGTAAAGTGCCCTACAACCAGGGTTTTAAAACCCGGAATCGGTCCCTACCAATTGTCGATTCAGATTGGGTCAAAATTGATCGAAATCGGTTCAATTAACCCTAGAATCGGCCAAAAATGATCGAGATTGGTGAATATTTCGATTCAGAACAACAACATTCGGAATCAGTCAGATACGAATTAGCCGATCTAATTCACTGATTGTTGAAACCCTACCTACAAGGCTACAATTGACTGCCATATTGAATTTTTTTTTAGATGGAATTGACGCTAATAAGATTCTATTGTATTTTTGTATACACACCTCTAGATCACATCATCATCATATATCTACATTGCATCTTCTCATGTAATCATGATTCATGACACGTTTTCAAAATTTTTTAATAGAAAATAATATATAGAGCTAAATTTTTCTTTCTTCCCCAGTAGTAGAGTTAAAAATGAGTAAACAATATCCACTCCTTGTGCCAATAACACACACACACACTCACTCTCTCTCTCTCTCTCTCTCTCTCTCATGTGGTTGTATTTAAAGTCATATTGATCAAGTGTCACGTACTCGGCCCCACAGATGACACAATATATGAATATAATCTTTGGACCGAGACCCGCATAGTTTTAAAACACGTCATACCAAATAAGGAGATCACAATATATATGCACATTCTATAGCACAACCCATGCAATGTGAGACTATTCTGTGGTTCTACAAATATTGGATGGTTAAATAGGATAATCCCTCCCCCACCCATCAAAAAAAAAAAAAATGTATCGCAAAGATATTTACATCTCATAGAATCTCTATATACAACTTAGGCAATTTCAACAGGAAGATCTTCAAAGCGTAGGAGAAGGGAATAAATGAGCAAACAAGAACCTTCACATAACTATCTATGGGCAGACAATTGTTTGCTCAGTTGGTTGGGGGTTGGTGCCTTGCCATTAGAGTGCAGCCATGGCTTCTCTCTTGTCTTCTCATTGTGCCAATAAGACTTCATCTCTCTATTTAAAGTCTTATTGGAAGAAAATTATCTCCTCCAGGGTGGTCAGTCCAGCCCCCCTGTTATAGTGATGATCCTTCTTTCCCTTTTGAACATGGCACACATGCGTTACCAAATAGTCAAAGTATTAGTGGCGCTTTAAATTTTTTAATTGATGTCTTTAGATAACCAAAAAAAAATCACAAAAAAATTAGATACTACAGTCACTCTACTTGCTGATCTGGTTGACAACCAACTGATCATTCCCCCTGTACTCCCTCTCCGGGATACTTTTCTTGTTATTAGCACTCTTACTAAGGATAACTCAGACGAACAACCTGTTTCGGATGATTTTCTTTACCTAAAAGAAATCATGAACCATTGGAAAGATCGTTATAAAACGACTACAGACCCAACGGACCAAGACCGACTCTTCAGGATGATGCAACAATTCTATGTTGACAACCAACAGAGTTTTGTCGCACATAACTTTGTTCTCTTTTCCGATGAGGAAGATATGATTCACCAAGAATCATCTTCATCTTCTTCTGACTCAGACTCAGAAGCCCTTCCTCACAGTATCCCCACTGTTGGTGAAAGTTTCAAGCGTAAGATGGACGCACAAAACGACCATCTAGACACCGATGAGGATTTCCAACCTCAAACCGGTCAACGCGAAACCTTTGGTCACGACACTGTTTTTGCCACAGAAACAGAGGGTATCTATACCCGCAAAGATGACCTTCATAAGTATGGTTTAGCCTCAGGCGGAACCTACCTTGACTTAACCAATATAGCCATTAAAGATTATGATAAAGCAATCAATGAATGGGCACAAACTTTTTGCCATTCTCATTGCCAATTATAAGGCAACTTGGAATGCAGACAAATTCCTGGAATACCTTAGTGGTTCACTCCAAGGCGATGTCCTACAGTTTATTAAAAAGTTCGATCAAACTGAAGAAGGCAAACTGGCTAAAACCAACCTTCTAACTCTCCAGAAAAATTTCGACCTACTCTCACCCCCCACCCCCCACAAAAAAAAAAGAAAAAGAAAAAAAATCTCTATCGTGAGGATATTTACATCCCATAGAATCTCTATATACGCCTTGTGCAATTTCAGTAGGAAGATCTTCATAGGTTATAACTCTCCTAACAAAGTTGAGGAGCATTTTGATATAGTTTGGATTTGGTCAATTTGCCAAACATGTAGTGCTTCCCTATAAAATTTTCCCCTGTTGTCCATTTTTCAATCGTCTTTTGAAAATATTTTCAAAATTTTATTTTGTCACAGCAAATTCCATCTAGATTGAAACTTGACATATGAATAAGCATAATGAAGCCCTAATCCCCTCTCTCCCCAAATTTGATCACCACTTGAATTACCACGTGGTAAATATTACTATTTACTACCACCATGAAATCATAACCCTTATTTAGTCATCCAAGGCTGTTCTTTTTTTTAAGGCTTCATTTCAACAACCATATATACGATCGAGTTCCTGATGAGTCAAGACCATTGATTAATACTGCAAGTCAATAGAAGATATGATTTGGATTCAACTTGGAGGTATTCATCACAACCCAGCCCGGCCTGAAAAGCCCAACTTCAAGCTGGGCTGGGTTGGGCCAGCTTTTCTCATTATGCACATATTTACATTAAATAAAAAGCCATATATATGTCTTCGGCAAAGCTTAATTACCTGGTCGGGAACTCGGGATACCTAATTCTACTATGCGCAAGGATTTAATGGTAAATCTAACCATTGGATACTTAAGAGACGGTTTGGATAAACCACATATCAATTTTGAGTTTATGAAATAAAGGACCCTTCTAAGCCTTTGAAATGATTTTTTTATGACCCTCCACAGACCTCGTAGTGGCGGGAGCCTTGTGCACTGGCTACGCCTTTCAGGGTGGGCCTGGGTGCAATGGTAAATGTTCCTTCATTGTGACGGATTCGAGTCTAGAAAACAACCTCTTTGCGAAAGCAGGGATAAGGCTGCATACATATGACCCTCCCCAGACACCGCAGTGGCGGGAGCCTCGTGCACTGGGTATGCCCTTTTAGGCCTTAATATTTGGGCTATGTAATGTATTTGGAGTAACCAGGGAATCATGGAGAACTGTAACCTTCATATTTAGGCCTCCATTCCCAAGTCCAAAAAGAACTAAGAGAACTCCAACTAAAGTTGTGGAAACTGATTTCTTTTCAGATGTGGGATTTAATTGTCTTGGTGGGAATTTAATCAACTAATCCTTATAAATTCATAGTCCGAGCTGTTTGGCATCTCAAGATCCAAACAGAGCCAAGGATGGAATATTGTGGAACCCTCAATAGGACTACTAGGATGGGTGTATTGCTTTTTGATTGATGGTCAAAGTATTTTAACAGCTGCAGGATTCACTTGTTCGACTGACAAAACGCAGGCTGAGCTTTTTGGAATCTTGCAGGGGTCGAAGCACGCTTTGAGTGATAAAATACACCTCAAAGAAATTTGGATAAACAACTATGATCTTCAGGTTTTGTTGAATCACCGAGGAGATATGTGTATCCCCTGGAACCTCCTCCCCTCCTATCTTGAACTTGCCAAACTAACCTCAAACTTTTCAAATGTAATTATCAAGCATAAAAACAATCTCTGGTTTAGAACCCTACGCTCTTTGGCTCTCTTTACAATCACTAATAGAACCCCCATCCCCCCTTTTTTGTATGATGTACAAACTTTCTGTTCTCTTTAAGAAATATATTTTTCTTCTGTTCCATCAAAAAAAAAAAAAAAGAATGGAATATTGTATTGGAGATTCCACTGGCTGCTCAATCTAAGTCTATTCCCAGTTCATTGTATTGTATATATCAGTGCTCAATTACAAACCAAAACTAGTCCATGGCCTAGTAATTTGGCTGAACATTAGCCACAGGCAATCTTTTTAGTCCAATCTCAGTACCCTTACATCAGGGGCTTTTAAGTCCAATTAAGGCCCAACTTCACTGGCCTTAAGAAATAAGTACACCACTGTGCCACCTTCACTTCGATTCACAAATTGGGATTGGTTTCCGGCCATCGACCCAGTTAAGGGGAGTAGTATCCCATCAAAAAGGGCATGCGCTCTAGTCATTTTTGTCTTTTGGTTGTAAGGTTACAAAAGACCCACGAAGGAGTCAATAGAGGGCATGGGATCAATAGGGCTCATGGGAGCCACTCTTCTGGGATGGAAAGTGAATAAACAACGAAACTTAACCATTAAAGATGTAAATGAATAGTCAAAAATTTGAATTGGGTCACACTCAATCCATTTACGTCTCTAATACGAGTGTGGCCCAAGGCTGGTGACTATATTTAATTCGTCAAATCATATGATCACCCCTTGTAATACGTCCAAAGACCTTAGACCATTGGAAGAGGACTACTAAGATTTTCTGAACCAGTCGTTTGCTTCGTGTGCAAGGTGGTCATCGATGGTCCAGCAACGAAATGCAATTTTCCAAAGTCATGGATGGACTAGTTTTTCTTTTTATGGTAATCATGGGTGGACAAATGCATTCAATTGCTAATATATAAAGGTTGAGATTTCTTAGATGTATTAATACCAAAAAAAAAGAAAAAAAAAAAAGAGGTTAGTATCGATACCTTAAAGATATGACACATTAGTTAGTATCAACGGATACAGAACTATCCTTCAAACCTTGTTTTTTGCCTATATCTTAAATAATTTTAAAAAACATAAACAAGAGTCAATCAAAAGAAAATCACAATTTATCCTTCACTACTTTGATGATAATAAAAAGCCCTTAATTGAATCTTACCAAATTATAGAACCTATCATCCTTGAAAAACCCATCTCCATGAAACAGAATTATCGTGACCATTCATTTTCAATTCTTTTGATTCCTAAGAAAAAAAAGGATCGAGTTTCCCTCCACCCACGGTAAATGGGATCCCATTCACCGAGGGGCGGGAGAGAGCAGGAATGGGTATCGGGAGGGTATTTTAGAATATACAAAAACCTTAGGAGGGGTTTGTGAACCCTAGGACTGGGTGAACCGTCCCCTCTGGATGGAGGAAAACTTTGACAAAAAAATAAGATTTTTTTCTTAGAAACTGGAACTTGAAAACCCACTACACAGTTGATCGATTTGACTGGGCCAATAAAAACCAGCTTCCTAATTAATGAGTTAGGAAGAACCGTCCAGTTTTTTGACAGAGAAATCCAATGTGGGCTACTAAACTTGAAGTTTGGAGACGTCTTGCAGTTTTGAAATGTTTGCACATAAATTTTACCAATTTTTTTCACTTATGGTGAAGAAAGAATCTGTTCTCTTATCCCATGGGTTATAGTGGTTGGATCGGATTCCTAGAATATTATCAAGACATTTCGGATACCATACAATAAAAGATAGAGGGAATATTGACACCTCAGTGGCTAGATTTTCATCACCCACTATGAAAAGAAACTTTGGCCTTTACTTAACTTAACATGAACAACAGTCTGTGCCAAATTGCATTGGGTCTGTGGGTTTAGTTCCACATTGGGCGTGTGAATGTGATGTATGTTGTGTTTATCCTCCATTTCGCAGTCCTTAAAATCGGTTAATCTTTTGGATCTGATGTATTATTTGTGTGTTTATCAAATATTAAAAAAAAAGAGGTCTGTATCAAATCAGAACTCATCCAGTCCTCTTGAAGAGGTATAGAAGGGGGAAAGTATACACAATGTTTATCTATAATTACGCATGGTCAGATGCTTCTAGACTGACCATAGATCATGCCTTAATTAACATGCTAAATGAGTGATAATGATCTAAATAAATGCGATAAAATTATAAAAGGAAAATTTACACATACCATCCTTGAGGTTCGATGAAAGGATATTTTCACCCCTTAGTTTTGAAAAATTCTGCGTACCCCCTGAGGTTTGCAAACGGTAATAAATAAGTCCATTCCGTCAGTTCATGATTAACACTGTTAAAAATTAGACTTGAACTGACGGAATTGCCCTTCTAAGAAGAAATTACAAAAAAAAAAAAAAAAAACAAAACAAAAACAAAACAAAACCTGCAACTCATCTTCCCCAAAATCGATTGGGGGAAGATGAGTTGCAACCATCCAGCGCCCCATTGATGGATTACCTGATGGATTGCTTTCTTTCTAGTTTCAAATTTTGTTTCATTTCTCTTGTATTTGTAGTAGATGCAGGTCAAGAATCAATCAAACCGTTGAACATCCTTGATCCATCTCCCATGATTCTTCAAAGCTTGTCTCACACTGATGTCCCTGTTGCTATCTCCGTGAGTGAACGCCATCTTTATGAGGTTTCTTTAAGCATTTTAATGTCATTATTTAAAATGTTAAATAAACTATTGTGATCCAAATAAAAGATTAACAAATTAATTACTAAAATACAATGGTTGAACTCTATCCTTCCAATTGACATTTTTTCAAACACTTATGAAAGATATGATCTTAGATCAAATTGTATGATCATATTTAAATGCCTACGTTAAATCAAACGTTTAAATGGTTGAATAATATCATTCCATTTAAAATTTTTTAGAAGGTTTTAACGGTCTAATATTAAAATAGGTTATATACTTTCAAGTCCAAGTCCAAGTCCAAGTCAAAAGTTTTTTTTTTTTAATGTAAAATATGATGATTGAATTGTTTTTCACTGGTGGATAGTTTGAATTATTTCGTCAACAACAATGTTCAGTTTAGATTAATTACACCATTTATAGTCTTTTGCACTCAAACATCAAGTTCCACACTAGGAAATCATTGTTTTAGTTATCTCATTTGATATTTCAGGGTGATCAATGGGCGTCATCATTTTTGGTTAATGGGTGAGTCGGCTCTGGTTTCTAACGGGTCAGTTCCGGTCCGATTCCCAACTAAGAACCCTCTAAGAACCCTTAAAGGAACCGTTTCAAAGTTAGAAGGCACATCCAGCCCAACCCCTAATCAATAATTCAAGTTTTGTGTTTTTTGTTTTGTTGAATTCAAGTTTTGTTTTATAAAGAAAAAGTTGAAAGGAGGGGGGAGGGGATTGGGAACAGAAGGCATGCACTTGAGAGTTGAGACCAGGGTTTTATTAATTGGTATCCGTCTCTGCTAATACCGATTTAAATCGGTCATGTTTATCCCAATTTTTTAAAAAATATATTATGTTTTTTACATTGTCACCTTTGTCTGTCCCAATCCACTAATACGGAATCGATCAAGAATTGATATCGGTCTCCCTGCTTGAGAAAACATCTCTCTCTCTCTCTGTGGCTCAGATCCTTCATGGAACTTCAGCGACGTTTGTAAATAAGATTTTTTTAATTTTAGAATTAAAATTAAGGGTGTTTGAAACCGGTTCACCCATTCGTTGACAATCCCAAGTTTGGAACCAATTGGTTTATTGGTCTAATTCTACACCTGATCCTTTGGAATCAGAACCGTCAAGGAACCAGACCAATTTATTTATTTTGATAAATGGGGAATTGAATTTAGTGTACAACCAGTCGGTTCATTTACACAAAAATCATGAAACCACCAAATGGAATACGGCCAATTTGTCATACAGACATGGTTAAGGTGTCAAATAAATTTTTTTTTTTTTTTTTTTCATCTTTTAATATAACATTATAACACACTTCTTCACTTAAAATAAAAAAAAAAAATTTTATGCAGAACACACTTATTCTCTTTACAAGGACAAAATCACAGCATTTGTACATGTGTGGAGACAAAGTAGTAACTAGTATCAAATCATAAACATATCAAACCAAGGATCCGAAACTCTAACACGAACCCATCATGGTCATGAAGACATGAACTCATGATCATCTTCTCTGCTTCATGTAAACTGATAAAGCAAATCGAAACAAAGAAAGGGGAAAACCCCAAAAGAGAAATTAATGTAAAGAGTTTTGTAATCTTTCCATCACATATATATCCATTACTATTCTTCTATATGATACAAGAGTGCTGGTTTTCTCAAAAACCCAAAACACAAAAAACCACTTGTTGACACAGAAACAAAACCTCAGCTTTTCTTGGCTCTCATGAGCTACCTGCATAACTTGTTTATGGTGTTGGTGGTTGGATTAGAAGGAAGGAATGATCTTGATAACAAGTCCAGGGAAAACATCATCAGGGTCATGGATGTGTGGATTCCTCTCCACTATATAAGGATCGCTGCACTTGTCGCTGATGGTGTGTAGAGTCTCACCTTCTCCAACCACATATATTTCATCGCAAGGCTGGCTTAGGAATTGTTTCCCTCTCATGGGTTCCTCTCTCAAAGAGCTGATCTCCATTAGAGTACCCAACAAGATTAGAACTACAAGGAAAATCGAACAGTACCAATAAGAAGCTGAATCAGATTTGGTTATTGATTTCTTTGTAACTTTGGCATCCATGGTGAGTGAGAGCTAGAGACTTAGAAATTACAAGAGATTAATTAACCTTCCATCTCCTCTTCCATTCAATACTTATAGAAGTTTGAAAATTTTGGGATTTTGGTATCTAAAAAACCATCGAAAGCCCACCTCACCTCATACATCAGAGCAGGTAAATTAGGTAACCTTTTCTTGTTGCTAATAATTGACTCGTTCTTCGTTCTTTGTCCACTTTATTGGAATTATCAAACACTTCAAAGACTATTGCTTTCAAACATTGTTTTGAAGAAGACCTTGAGCTTTGAATCCTTCCTTTACTACGCGGCTGTAAGCCTACACCTGCCCTCGATCTCTTAAGGGGTAATGACTAATGGCTAACCACTGATATTAATGGATTGGTTCGATGACTAAAGATGTGGTTAGGGATTTTGGGCTATTCTTGATCTTTCTCAGGTTCAGACATAGGTCCAGTTTGTGTTCAATTGGATAGGTTGGCCAATCAAATCAAGTACCCAAAAATCTTGAGACTCGGTCCAAAATCAATTCACTCAAGTAATGAGTAATGGTAGTTTGAGATTTATTGTCAAATTATGTCACCCATTAGAGGGTTCATCAACTCAAAATTGGAGCCGAATCCAAGTACACTCTCCCCTCAGAGAATATTTCTTTTTTTTTTTTTGTAAGTATAAAGTTTTCCTCCACTCATAGAGGACAGACGGTTCACCAACCATCCTAGAGTTCACAAACCCCAATAAGGTTTTAGTATTTTCCCAAAAGACCTTCGTGATGCTTTCTCCCGCACCCTCTTCTGCCCCACTGGGTGGAGGGAAACTCGATCATTTTTTAAAATTCTTTTGTTTTACTAGAAAAAAATCCTATCATCTCTCTCTCCGCCCTGCCTTTCTTAATTGTGGTGTGTGCTGCACTTGAAGTTAAGTAATGGGCTGGATCCGCAGGTGATAGTTTTTAATTATTTCTTTTCCATCAGGTTCACCTGGTCTTATTTGGCTTTGGTATTTTATAGCAAAATCACTGTACTTTGACAGATTTTGTAGTTCTCCTACTAAAGTATAATAAGGCTCAATTGCTAAACTAATTGCCTTAATTCCGGAGTCCGGTGACCCATTATGCTTTTGACTCTCTGTTCTCGGTTCAATGCCTTGATTCTAGAAGTGAGTCTCCCTCTTTGCCCTTCTTCCATCAGTTTAATGGTGGAAGATTTAAAATACCAACCCAAATGTTTCACCTTCAAAATTAGTAGAATAGAGGGCAAAAAACCTAAAAACAATTAAACTTGACTGCCCTCTATACTTATGTATCCCTAACATGATTATTTCCATTATATTTCAGTTATCAACAAAGAGAGACATCCAATGTGAATTTTTAAGGTGTTTAGAGGAACAATAATGCTTTAAGCAGCATTTATCGTATTTGAAAGATGAATGCCACTAAAATGAGGACAAATGCCTAGCGCAGTTGAGAGAGAATGATACGGTAAAGTCCACCCTATCAGGAGGTCTCGAGTTCAAGTCTCTGGTCCTCATCTCCCAACACCCTCCCCTTTTCCCCAATAGAATAGGTACCAATAAAATAAATAAAAAAACCCGCTAAAAAGACGATTGAAAAGAATGCATGGCGAGCCCCCCCCCTCCGAATTGTTATAAAGGAAAGACAACTGAAATGGTTTTTCATGTGTTAAAAGATGGAGAACACACAGGGAAAAGGAGCAACTTGATAGATGCATCTGATCTTAAAAGTTTAAAAAAGTTGCAAATGAGAAATAGAAAATTAAGTTGAAAAATAGAGATGAGTGGTGAAACTTGATTTATGACTCCAAAGTATAGTTGTGTATAAGGATTTAGTTGAGTTTCACTGTTTCATTTGAATTAGGGCAAGTGATATGTAAGATATTATTAATAGGAATAGAAATAATATGGGGTGGTTTGAACTTTTACCTGTTTTGTAAACAACTAAACCACATGTACATTCTGCCATACCCAACCTGATAAATATAAGTAGATTAAGTTATCCAAACTCAAGTCTTAAGAGTCTAACGTCTCCCAAACCCAACCCACTTAACCTGCTTTTCTGTTTCTTCTCACTATCAGCACTTAGTTTGTTCCAAAGATCTATGATGTACTCCTGGAAAGGAGTGAATTACACTTTAAAGTAGAGCTGGGTGAGTTAATCATGGAAATTTGAATTACAGTACTTCACTGATCCATGTTGGGCTTACGCATTGCAGACCGACTACGGAGTCTCTGCTGTGCCGCCGGATGTGCACCGCCGCCCCACCAGTACTACAAAGGATTTTAATACGACCGACCACCAGCTTTATTTCAGCAAAATTGGGTCCTGCTGGGTCCAGATATCAGACCTGCAGCCAACCCATTCGACAGGGTGGGTTGGGTTGAGTTTCCTAACTGACCAAAATTTTGGGGTTGGGCTTACCTTACACATAAATGGATCCACCTCCAAAATGACCATTTTATGCAAAATACATCATGGATTTAGTCCACCATTATGATATCAATTCGTATTGGCTAATACCGATTCCAAATCAAAATGGCATTTTTCATCAAAGAATGCCACTTGTTGCTCTGTTTGATTCGGCGTAAAATTTTACCTGGAACATTTTACTTGAAAATTTTGACTTATAATATAGTACATGTATAAAAGTTTTCCAATGCTTGTTTTTTGATAAAACAAACATTGAAAAACTTTTCAACATGTAAAATTTTACATTTACAAAATAAATTACCGTGAAAATTTTTTCAGGTAAAATTTGTTTTCAAAGACAAGATTTTAATTGAAAATTATTCTTTTCGATCCACGTTTGTGCATATCAATGCTATAAAATAAAAAAGGGGGAAGGGAATCTATTCGTTGCCCACTTATATTGGCATCTTACACATCAAAGCAATAGTGGGGAGAAAAATGGTATATTTAATGAGGAGACTGAAGCGGAACAATGATAGGAAAAAGAAGAAAGACTGTCAGAGGTAAGTACACACTGAAACATATACTTCCTCCGTATTCCCCCTCTCTCTTCCCCCCCCAAAAAAAAGAAAAGAAAGACATTGTGCCTAAATATTTTTCACTATGCCTAGTGAAGTATAACACTTCACTATTTGTCACTTGGAAGTCCATGTGATTGAGAAACCCCTCGTCAACTCAATGCCTAAATTTTAGTCCAAAGTAAGCAAGGCAAATTGCTCAAACTTTGAATCAAAGTATTAGTAAAATTACCGACATGTCATCCAATGGAGTTGAATATAAAATACAAAATGACATCTTTTGTAATTTTAGTAACTTTCTCTACTCATTTTAAACTGAAATTGTATCAATGAGATGTCTGACTGGTCTTTTACCACATGAACTAATTCATGTACTATCATGCGGCAAATAGTGAAGCGTTATACTTCACCAGGCATAGCAACAAGGAAGAAAACCCTTTTCATATGTGGTTTTCATTGGAAACAAACGAAGCCAAGCTAGAGCATGACATGAAACCATTTAACTAGCGCGCCGGCTGGTTCATTTCCTAAGCTGAGTGTGAGCCTATCTGTTAGAGTCAGTCTCAGCAAATTTAAAAGCGAAAATGCTAACAGAAAAAATCAACACTTGAATCAGAAAAGGGAAAAAAAGTATAGGCATGATGCAAACCATTGTATTACCGTATTTTGTTGGCATTCGAAATTTGCTGAGATCAACCAATTGGAACATCCACAGCACAAACAATGTCGTGCGGGGGGATGCGATTCACCAAGCTGGGCTTTAACTTCAAAAAATCCTTGTTGAGGAGAGACACATTACCCTTTTGACGACCTTCTTGATCCTTGCTCCGGGGCCCAATCTTGTATTTGATGGTTGGCGTGGCCATAGATTTGCTTCTACAACTGACTTAAGACATTAGGGTTGTGGTCAACATCTTACAACATTTATTTAACCAGTTCAATATGTCCTTCTCAATAAACTTATAGCTTATTTGACATGTTTCAGTGCAGAGTCTTATGTTCAGAATTCTCAGCCAGCTTCACTGGAAATGTGAATGAAAGTGATGCTCAAAGAACTGAAATGAAAACAGGAAAGCACTAGGCCGGGGTGAAGGGGACTTGTAATGTTTCCTGTTATGGAGGATAGAGAATGTAACGCAACCATTTGGAGTGACTATTTGGTGGAGATCTTAGATGAGAAACATCATTTAAGTGGAAAACTCACACTGACAAGGTAGTACACTAGTTTCATTTAATAGACACTTTATTCTATAAAAATGATAGAGAAATGGGAATAACTCCATATTCTCCAAGACTCCTCAAGTACCTAGAAAGAGACTTTATCCAATTTCTGAACAAGTGGGTCTACCATCCTCCCACATGTGCATATAGTGCTTCTGCAGTAGGCTGGACATATGAGTTGATGATCCAACAGTTGGTGTATGCAAAAACTCAATACAAAAACAAACTTTTCTGTGTTCTCCTAGCACAGTTGTTGATTATTATAAAAGTTCTCTTACCCACTGCAAACATTATGGCCAATTACACAAACTGTGGTATGATGAATCAATGGTAGTAGTTCTCCAAAAAAAAAATAAAAAAAATCACATCAAAAAACTTGTAGCTACTTGTACAACCTTTTGATCAATCTTCCTCAATGGGCTAAGAATATGAACTATATCCTGAAAATTTAACCAAACAGGAAAAATTGTCAATGGGTAGAACAGCAACTCCAATGGAATAATGTTCTACTATAATCAAATATTGTTTACTGTAATAAGTTCAAAGATCCAGGGATAAAGTGAATTTTTTGCATTACTTGTTTTCACTCTAGCCAGAGCCTCTACAGAGGCAAGAAATGCTGTGATACTAATAATGAGAAGTTGTCCATCCAAATACGATAAAATGGATCATAAACTGTGTGCAGAAGCCAAAGAAGTATAATAAAACTATATTAATTACAAACTGTTTTATTTCTCTATATTTAAAAAAGTAGCTCCACCTGAAAGTGGTTACAAACTAATGGAATAAGATTTCATTATTTTATGTGAATGTACATTATATTTGAAAGGCAATAATAGGTGTATATATAGGTGAAGGAATCCACATGTTGGAAACTCAATCACCTATAATACACATTCCAAGAAAAAAGGATTACAAAGGATTACATTATGATATTATCCTATCCATGGAAGATTGAGGGAGATATAATTGAAGATTGCATGGGATTGCATGAGATTATGAAGTTGATTCTCAAGCAATGACAGGTAAGAAAAGAAAATCGGTGGTTATGGTTTGTTACACCCCCTCAAGATGAAGATATGAGCGGGCGAATCTTAAGCTTGTCTCTAAGGAAAGTGAATCTTGCCATACCAAGACCCTTGGTTAAGATATCCGCAATCTTTAGTGGAAAGAAATCGGACCTGAAGATCACGTTTGGCAACCTTGTCTCGGACGAAGTGAAAATCGATTTCCACGTGCTTGGTCCGGGCGTGGAAAATCGAATTTGTCGAGAGATACATGGCGCTGATATTATCACACCACAAGACAGGGGCTGAAGAGGTAGTCAGCCCAAGTTCGCCAAAGAGGAACTGGAGCCAGGTGAGCTCAGCATAGGCGCCAGCAAGGGCCTTGTACTCTGACTCAGTCGAGGACGGGGCCATGGTTTTCTGCTTTTTGGAGCCCCAAGAGATCAAATTTGTCCCCATGTAAATGGCATAACCATCAGTAGACTTCCGATCATCACCATCACCGGCCTAGTCAGCATCAGAGAAGGCCTGTAGATCTAGTGAAAATGACCTGGATATATGCAACCCGTAATCTTTAGTATGTTTGAGGTAGCGTAGGATACGCTTGACCATGGTCCAATGTTCCTCAGTTGGACTGTGCATGTATTGGTAAGCACGATTCACAGAGAAGGCCACGTACGGGCGTGTAAGTGTGATGTACTATAGTGCCCTCACGATTGACCTGTACTTTGTAGGATCAGAGAATGGAACACCCCCTATAGTAGATGCTTTGAAAGTTATGGCCATCAGGGTACAGACCGGCTTGCAATCGGTCATGCCAGCCCGTTGCATAAGGTCACTAATGTAGTGAGACTGACATAATGTGAGCCCATCAGGCTGATAAGAGGCCTCAATCCCTAAAAAGAAACTCAACCGGCCAAGATCTTTGATGGAGAACTCCGAAGCAAGCTGCTGTAGTAAAGTGTCAATATGGACGGGCTGATTTCCATTGACCAAAATATCATCGACGTACACCAATACATAGGAGGTCGTGGGACCTTGTGTATATATGAATAATGATGGGTCCGTATGAGAGGACCTGAAACCAGATTGGATCAAGAACTGGGACAACCGACTGAACTAGGCCCGAGGGGCCTATTTGAGGCCATACAATGACTTGTGTAGTCAGCATACATGGGCTGGCCGATTGGCATCCTCAAATCCCTGAGGCTGAGTCATGTAAACTTCCTCATTTAGAACACCGTGCAGGAAGGCGTTTTGAACATCAAGTTGTCGAACATCCCATCCATTACAGATAGCCAAGGTGAGCACTGTTCTTTTGGTTGTAGGTTTGACAATAGGGCTGAATGTCTCATCATAGTCCAAGCCTGGCTGTTGGTGAAACCCCTTTGCCACTAGTCTCACCTTATACCGTTCAATTGACCCATCGGCCTTTCTTTTGATCCTGCACACCCACTTACAACCAACCAAATTTGCATTAGTAGGGAGGGGCACTAATGACCATGTTCCATTTTTAAGCAATGTTGCAGACTCATCAACCATGGCCTGGTGCCAATTGGGATCTTTCACAGCCTGAGTGTAACGTGTTGGTTCAACGAGTGGGGAAGGGTCTGACGAAAGTGGTGTAAAGTGGGCATGAGGGGCTGTGGTTGGGTCGGCATATAGGTCACTTAGAAGGCATGTACGACGTGGGGGAGATGATGGTGGGGTAGGGGATAGGGAGGGTAGCGGGCTAGGGTAGGCTATTGGGCTAGGGGACATAGGATCGGTTTCAGGTATGGGGTGGTGGAGTATAGGTGTGGGCTGGTTTAATGGAGTGGGCGGATGAGTTGTTGGAGTAGGTGGGTCGGGTAGGATAGTGAGGAGTAGAGAGGCCCACGTGGGTGTGGGTGATATAGGAGGAGGGTTGAGATGGGATTCCTGAAATGGGAATCTCTGCTCATCAAACCGTACATGTCGTGCTATATAAATGCGATGTGAGGTAAGATGCATGCAACAGTAGCTGTGGTGATGAAAACTATACCCAAGAAAGACACAAGGAGAGGACCGTGGATCCATTTTATGATTATTATAAGGACAAAGAAAAGGGAAACAGAGACACTCGAATACTTTGAGAAAACTGTAATCGGGTGGATGAGATGAGACGAGCTGATAGGGAGAAAGGTTCCCAAGAGTGGGAGTGGGCATTCGATTGATTAAGTAGACTATCGTTTCAAAGGCATAATCCCAAAAAAGTTGAGGAACTGAGGTGTGATGCAAAAGAGCTAGCCCAATCTCAACAATATGGCGATGACGCCTTTCAACGGTGCCTTGTTGTTCATGGGTATGAGGGCAAGAGACCCTGTGGTGAATACCAAGGTTCGCAAAATAAAAGCGAAGAGAACGGAAATCTCCCCCCCCCAAATCAGTTTGCACATTTTTAATTTTACTGGAAAATTGACGTTCAACCAACGCCTGAAATTCTTTAAACACATGAAAAACATCAGATTTTGCCTTAAGGGGATAAAACCAAATATAACGGGAAAAATCGTCCACAAAAATTATGAAATACTTATGTCCAGTAGAGGAAATAGTGAGAGAAGGTCCCCAAATTTTACTAAAAATTAAATTCAAAACAGAACTACTACGACGACTTGATTCACGAAGCGTCAAATGACTTGATTTGCCTATTTGACATGCAGGACACAAATGCGTAGAGGAAGGGATCTTGACATCAGGAATCATAAGATGAAGTGAACAATCATGAGGATGACCCAAACGTTGGTGCCAACGATCATTGGGGGAGAGCTGAGCAACATTAGTGGATGGTGGATGCGAAGAGGGCAGGTGGTAGAGACCGTCTTTGCTAGGCCCCGTAAGCAGTATGCGACTGGAAGTCGGATCCTTCACATGAAAATGAGTGGCATGAAATTCAATGAAAACATTATTGTCAATGGCAAATTTATTAACAGAAAGTAAAGAATTAGAAAGCGACGGTACATGTAGAACATCAGAAAGAGATAATGAACCAGAAGGAGAGGGGATAGAATAGTGGCCAATATGAGAGATGGGAATAGATTTACCATCACCAACCAACAAACCATGCTTACCATTGTAAGGAGCATATGATGAGAGAGACTACAGGTCAGGTGTCGCATGATGTGTGGCCCCGGTGTCAGGAATCCAAGAGGCTATATTGGAATTGGTGGAGGGTGGAGGGTGGAGGGTAATGGCCATGGTGGGGTGGATGGGACGGTTGGGCTGGTGGCTGATATGGGTAAGGCCGTGGGGTGGGGAGCAGTGGGGCATTATTGGTGGTAGCAACGTATGCAGATGGTGTGGGATTTTGCTCAGGCTGTTGTCCAATAGGCTTATTCTTGTAATAACATGTGGCGGCCTGATGGTTTGTATGGCCACAAATGGTATAGGGGCTGTGTGCAAATGCATTTGAATGCCCAAAACCACTTGGGCCATGACCCCTGCCACGTCCACGACCACCAGGAGTGCCACAACCTTGGGGCTGATTAGGTGTATTTGTCTTGTGTTGAGTGACATTTACAGTGGCATTAGCAGCAAGATCTACAATTGCTTGGCGCGATTGGAGTAAGTACTCATGGCTAACAAGAAGGCCATGCAAATCTGTATAATTGATGGGGTCCTTATGATCCATTATGGTGGGAACAAGGGGCTGAAATTCTGCACGTAGAGCACGAAAGATGTGCAAATTGAGGTCCTCCGTGGGGAGGGGCTTGCCTACAGCCCCGAGTTCATCAGACAGGGCCTTGGCCCTACTTAGAAATTGCGTGAATGATTCTTCAGGCTTTTGAACCAGCTGTTGAAGCGCAACATTAATGGCCGAGATTCGTGGGGTGGAGGCATTGCTATAGGCTGCATGAAGAACGTCCCAAAGCTCCTTGCTTGTCTCATGTCCAACTGCCAATGACATGGCTTCCTCAAAGAGAGAGGAAATGAGTATGCTCATAATCAGTGAATCCTTTTCTTCCCATTGTTCAACCTGCGATGCATCCTTGGGGTAGGGATTGGAACCAGTGACATAGCCATAGAATCGTTGGCCCTTTAGATAGGGAACAATTTGGGTCTTCCAATAAACAAAATTTTTGGATGAAAGTTTAATAGAGAGTATTTGAGAGAGGCTAGGGGTAGGTGGAATAGGGGAAGAGAGAAGAAGACGTGGGGTGGTGGGAGGGGAACCCATTTCGGCCAAGGTAGAGAGGACGTTGGAGAGAAGAAAATGGAGAAAAAAAATAGAGAATGGATGCCTTGCTCGGTGGAGCTAGAGGCTCATGATACCATAATGGAATAAGATTTCATTATTTTATGTGAATATACATTATATTTGAAAGGCAATAATAGGTGTATATATAGGTGAAGGAATCCACATGTTGGAAACTCAATCACCTCTAATACACATTCCAAGAATAAATGATTATAAAGGATTACATTATGATATTATACTATCCATGGAAGATTGAGGGAGATATAATTGAAGATTGCATGAGATTATGAACTTGATTCTCAAGCAATGACAGGTAAGGAAAGAAAATCGGTGGTTATATGGTCTATTACAAACAGATCCAACCAACCACTATGTTTTTATTTCTTATTATTGACGAAAGTAACTCCAACAAAAGTGGTTACAAACAGATCCAACCCAATACAGGAGTCATGAAGGTGGTGCTTTTACATCTACAGATTAAACATCACCTTGATGGCATTACCTCCACGAGCACTGGTTTCAAAGGCTTCTTCTACCTCCTTCTGTGAAAACCCAAACCTGTGGGTTATAAGGGGCTTCACATCAATCTTTCCACTCCTCAGAAATTCAAGGCAAAGAGGCCAAGTGTTCTTATAGCGGAAGATGCCAATGATGTCGATCTCTCTAACACCAAAAATACCAAAATTAACTGTGAGCCATTGAAAAGCTGAATAGCAAACAAGTAGACAAATGTGAAAGTAAAATATTCAAGGACTTTGGACCTGCAGAAATTATATTTTTCCTTCTGAGATTCAAGAATGAAAGTTAGCGACAAAGTAAAGAGTTAAATACCTTGCAGTTACTGGTGTAATAGGAATAGTCATCTCATTATGGCCCATTCCCACAAGGCACACCTTACCACCTGCACTGGTAGCACTCAGAGCTGTAGACATAGTTTTGTTAAAACCTACACAGTCAAAAGTCACATCTACTCTAGCTCCCATAGCCTTGTTTATTTGAACCACTTCTTCAGCAGTATCCTGCAGAGAAATTCAGTTAAAAACTGTTGATTGAAGGTACAAGAGCGACTGAAATAAGAATCAGGTTCTATTTATGTGAACTTAGTACACAAAAAAAAAAAGAAGTAATTTTCAAGATATCAGAATCATTGAAGAAGAAAGAAAAATACCCATACCCAGGTCACTAGTAATATTTTCAGAGCAAGATTCCTTGTGAAAAACCATCACTTACTTATACAGTTACCAACACCTTGGATGTTTCAGTGAATCAGATAATTGTTACAACTTACAATGAGGAAAGGTAGGTCAGCAGTAAATACCTGAATGTTAGTTGAAACTTTAACAATTTCATCTGCACAAAGTTTTTTTGCAACAGATAAACGATTATCGTCAACATCCACAATGACGATTTTGGGGGCTCCAAAAGCTCGAGCAACTAACATTGTAACAAGCCCAATGGGACCTGATCCCATGATCAACACATTCGTCTCAGGGCCAATGTTAGCACGGCGACAAGCATGGACAGCAACACTAAGGGGCTCACACATTGCCCCTTCTTCTAAGCTTACATTGTCAGGCAGCTTAAAACATAGATCTGCAGGATGCACAATCTGTTCAAGAGAAGGAAAAAAAAAAAAAATAAAATCTGTAAAATGACCTATATATTAACAGTAAAGAAACAATGAAAACAATGTCATGGAGATTAGATTGTATGGCACGGATTTAACAGAATAATAATTTGGGGACTGAAAATCTGAATGGTAAAGCTAAACAACACTGGCTTATATAAGATAGGATCTGATGATTCAGTTGAAAATTTCATAAATATTTTGAGTGAAATTTCTGAAACCTGATTGGCTAGGGAACCATGAAATGGAGCACTAGCGAAAAACTTCATGTCAGGGCATAGATTGTAGCGGCCCTCTTTGCAGAAATTGCAGTGCCAGCAGCTGACCCCTGGCTCCAGAGCAACCTTGTCACCGACAACAAGATGATTCACTTCTGACCCAACTTCTTCTATGATCCCAGCAGACTCATGCCCAATTACCAATGGCTCTTTAGCAACGTAACCCGCACATCCCATGGTCTGCATCAATCAATCAAACCAACCGTTCAAAAACAACAGGTCATCATCAACCAAGGAATATTAGAAGAGATCGATCATTGTCAAAATAGTAATTTTTGGAATTTAGTAGCTAGAAATCTATTTAGTATGATTTCAATAAAGAACTCCGTAAGGTTTAGTAAGAAGAGAGGCCGGAGGATATGACCCTGAGGTAGTGAACATCACTCCCGCAGATACCCACAGCTTTCACCCGAACTCTAACGTCATGAGGACCTGCAAAAATCAGAGAAAACAAAAATTGATGTTGAGCAACAGAATCAACTAAAACAAGGAAGTCCAAAAGATTTCATTACTATAAGTAATTTAAAATAGATCATGGAGTGCAAGTTCTCTGATTAAAGTAGCAAATTCGATAAAAAAAAAAAAAAAAAACATTTTTCCTTCCTTTTTTTATTTTTTTATTTTTTTAATTTTTAAGAAGGGGAAAAAAGTGTTGAGGAACTAACCTATAGGAGGAAGCTTGAATGGTTGAATTTTGAGATTATTGATACCGAGAAGCCAAGCAGCCATGTTAACTTCCCCATCCTCAACACCGTGAGACATGCCTCCTTTATGTTGCAACTTAGAGCTTAATAAAAGAGACACAAGAACTAACTCAGTTTTTACTTGATTAAAAAACTCAACTACACGACAAAATATATAGAGAAGAAATAGTAGAGGATTCCTAAAAACTCTCAACAACCCATAACAGATTGAATTTGATTTGCTGAAACAGATTCCATAACAGATTGCTAAAGAACAGCTCCTGTTGACCGAGTCTTCATGCTGAACGTTGGGGGTGACAGAGAATGGGTCAAGCAATGTTTTGACCCCTAGTCATCATCACTCCCACAACCACCAATATTGTTTCTCATTCCTTCTTACCCTTGGGTGTTGGGCCCATTCCCTGGAATATCTTTCCAAACTCAATTATATTAGTAAGTTCCAATAAAAAAAAATCCCCTAAGTAGCAAATTAAAATTTGGGGATTCACGAAGATATTGGATTAGCCTGAGATCTTAACCATGGATGAAGACATGTCCACCATATTTTGATCCCCTAGATTAATTGCCACATGGCAGTTAATAAAGGCATGATGAAATCAATGGTTCTGGGTACAGGGGTGTTGAACTCCCCCAAAGAAATTGGTAAAATCAGATTATTTTTGTGAGTCTAATTTTAGTACAATTGAAACCATATGAGAATATTTTATAATAATCGTCATTCATGCAGAAATTTTGAACCATCTGTTCATGAAGATAAGAATTGATAAAATCAGATCTTCTAGGGCGTGTTTGGTTGAAGGTGTCAGACGAGTTAGATTCTTAAACTGGACCAGCTTCTTAAGAATCTAGTTCATGTGGATTTGGATTCGGATAAAAAAACTGTTTGGTTACCCTAGGTTTGTCAAGTGGAATCCAGCTGAAAAACTGTTTGGTTGCCCTGGGTCTGTCAGGTAGAATTCTTCTGAATCCATATGTAAGACTATTTGGTTACCCTGAGTCTGTCAGTTGGATTCTACTTAAATTTTGTCTGAAAATTTTTTTTAACCTTATTTTGTTATACAACATATGAATACATTTAATATGACATTAAAAAAATAAGATAATCAAAAAATTGGGTTAAAATTCTCACAAGAAAGTCTTTCCCAATTTTTCATGTTTCCATAAAAATTACAAAATTAACACTAAGTGGTGTTATGTTACTCCAACAAAGCAAAACTCATAGTACAGGCATTTTCAAACAACAGAGATCTCTACATATGGTAAAAAAAAATCCATATCCATTTAATTTAAGTGCATAAATATAAAATTTTTGTCAAATTTCAAAGATGCCATTAATTTTGGGTTCTTGTGTGGATTACTGTCATAAATGACTATGCTATGAACAGTTGAACAAAAGGGCCTTGGTGGATTTGAACCACCATCCCTGGAACATGCTCATGTTCCAAGTGCTCTACCAATTTGAGCTAAAGACCCATCAAGTGGAGCTTGAAATTTACAAATAACTAAAATAAAGAAAAGACTAACAGAAAACAAATCCTATGCTACCACCATACTCATTCAAAGCCTTTCCAAGTTAATTCTCCAATTTTGAATTGAAGCCCACAGATCACAAAAACCTTTGGTCCAGTAAGTCCAGAAATAATGAGAGAGCAGCCACTTGCATTGCACTTTTTTATTGCTTTTATCGAATTTTGGGTTCTTAGTTAAGCAGCTACCAGGTGAATAAGATTAAATGTTCATAGCTACTAGTGAAATGGCATATTGCACACTAAAAAGAATATCACCCCTTCAGAATTACATTAAAAGAGAAAAAAGAAAAGACGGAAAACTGCTATTATTAGGTACCTAGAATAAACCATGGATCTGTTTAAGTATTGAAAAGGAAATGTAAACATAGAGAGTAAAATCAGCATTCTACCATTGGCCTCAAATCAACCAGAACAAGATGGTTATCACTCCCACTAGAACCGCAGGTGTTGGATGAGACCACCTTCAATTAGTAACATATAACAGAAACTCAGTAGGTTATCTTCAGTTGGAATATAGAACTCCAGCAGTGGTTTAGAGTGTCGGTTGCTCTCAGATTTGCAGAGAAATAAAAACCAGAATAGGGGAGAATGGGGAAGGGTATCTCAGCCAAGGGTATCTCACCCAGAGGTCTCTCACCTGACTGCTTCTCACAGATTCTCATTGCGCAAATAATTTCTTTCTTCATAAAATCGTGGGGAAGACTCGAAGGTCCCCTTGTACATATACCAAGAAATTTTCCTAAAACTGAAAATGGAAAGTACAGAAAGGAAAAGAAACAAGAAGCCTCTTACAAAGAAGATTGAGACTTATTCACTAAGCAATTACATGGTCTTGACTAAGTAATAAATGACTAACAAAAAAAGGAATAACAAGTTGAACTAGAAGAACAAGTTTCAGGTATGTTAATTACTTGGAATCATGTCCCCTGTCTATGCATGATTAATCTCTACTCCCACACATAAGGCAAAAAGGGCAGGTCAAGGGCAGTGTTAATTACTTGCTCATTCAACAGAATTGATTGTTGACACCCACCAATTTTGGATATTATTTGGAGAGAAGACATCCCATGGGTGAAATTTTTTTTTGGGATTGTTGTGCAACTTGACTCTCCCACTAGAAACAACTAAAATCATTTTCAGAACTATTGCTGGTAGCAAAAAACAAAAAAAAAAACTGATTCTTGAATCCATTGGTCATCACCCACATCATTTTCCAATTAAACTTAAAATAATCAGGCCAGCCTTGCAAAACTAATCAAAATTTCATCACAAAGCTATGAAAGAACTTTCTAGAACACTTGAATGCTCCATTATCAGATGATACTTGATAGCTAGTGAGGCCCTTCATGACTTGTGTAAATCTCAAACCTACATCTGTGGATATATCTAAGCTGTTGAGGTGATCATTCAACATTTTTGACTGGTGACACACTATAAGTCGAAGTGGTATGGGCAGGAAGTTTTGCCCACTGTTACTGTTCTTCAACTAGGTTGATCATCCTTAACTTTGTCGGAGGGATGGATCATCCTTGACTTTGTCGGAACTACAGATAACTAGAGTGAATTACAAAAGAATCCTTGATGCAGATCGGAGGGATGGATCCGCTGGTTGTGGGAATAGAAAGCAGGTTGTGGGAAGAGAAAGAAAAATAAGGAGAGAAGAGAGAGATCGCAGGATGAGGGAAAAGGGGGAAAACCCAATTCGTTGGGGGAGGGGGGGGTGTTGTGGGGGAAGAGAGGAGAGAGAAAGGAGAGACACCAACCTACACTTCAAGATGCTTTTAAATCTGGTCTGATTTGGTTTCCTAAAAGCCTCAAAAGAAAAAAGAACTCTCAAAAACCTGTTCCCCTTTTCCTCTCTCTCTGCCCTTTTTTAACAAGAAAATAAGTGGTGGGAAAAAAAAAAAAAACTGTGGGCCAAATTCTGGGCTAGATCCCCACAACAACATCCAGCAATTTAAGAGTAATCAAAGTGAAAGGATGATATAAGGTACTAAAACTGAGCATAATTAAGCACAATCAATCTTTTTTCACAAGCAAAGAGGACAGAAGAGCCTTTGAAGCCAAAATAAACCCAAGTGAAGCCTTGCCCTGTTTCACTATCCTATGATTTTCAATCAAATTTACACCGTTCAAGCCATGATTCAAACATTCAATAAAACAAAAGGCTTTTCACCCAAACAATTCCCCTTAAGCTCTAGCTTTCTAATCCCTCTTTTGTCCCCTTCTTTTTATAAACCCCTCTCTGTCAACTTCAGTCCTTCTCCCTCAGATATCTCTTTGATCTCCTCTCTTTAATTTACCTCTCTCCTTATACACCACTCACTTCGTCCTATAAGTTATAGCCCCTCTTCTGTTCTCCATTTCATGCACACCTACTTTACTACCTCTTCTCTCTTCTCCTCTCTCTCTCTTTTGTTTTCTTCCTATTGTTTTTTCTCAATCTGCAATGGAACTTCAACAACACCCACAACAACAAATGCAGCGACAGCCACAGCCAAACGAAGATAGCAGCAGTAGCAGTAATAGCAAAGGGAACAACTTCCTTTGCAGGCAAAGGGAACCCCTGCTTCTGGTTCAGACAAAGATTTGGCCATTACAGGAAAGGAGAGCTCTTATATATCCTCCTCTTCTTATATAATATACATATGATCGAGGTATATGAGATTAAACACAAGTTAAGTGGGGTTAAAATTAAAATTAGTAGGGTAAATAAAGGAAATGATGGGAGAGATTATAGGGATTGAACTTCACCTACTTAAATTAGTAGGGCAAATAAAGGAAATGATGGTCCTAATGCCTGTTGTGTGGCAGATCAATCCAAAATTTAGGGGCAGATAGGGCTAGAGAAAGATGGTTTTGGTGCAAATTTACCCAGGTCACCTGATCATATTTCAACTTTCAGGCTTAATGGAGGTTGTGTAGCAGATCAGTCCAAAGGAATTTTTTTTTTTGGTAAATAATTGCAGATAGAGCAGCAACAACCCTGCTATGGAATACCACCAAAATCTTCACCTTAGCAGACAATACAGAAACTAAAGCTAAGCCTAAAATAAGTTCAATAAATTTTTATACAAAATGACTTGAAAATAGTAAAAATTAAACCTTATTGGGAGATCAAAAAGGCTTCAAGTTGGTAATTGAACATAAAACATACCATACAACGAAACAAAGACAAGGAATATGGGCTCTAAGCATATTCAAGGAAGCCACACAAGTGCCAAACAAATTACACTATAAAGTAGTAAATCAGTGAGCAAACTGATATAAATTAAGCCAGCAATTCTCAGTTTCACCATCACACTGCAACTTGTTACTATGTATGCTATAAAGTGGTAAACCAGTGACCAAGTCAATATAAAACTGATTTAAACTGATTTGGTCCAGTAAGTCCAGAAATGAAGAGAGAGAAGCCACTTGGAAGAATTCCCATTGAAACACTTCAAGAAATAGATATTCCATAAGGACCCATTGATCCAAGGTGCTTTATAAAAATAAAAATGATCACTAAATAACAACCCTTTCAGCCAAAATCTCTATTATAAAATTTCTTTGACAGTTACAAAGCAAAAAAATGTCAAAAGAAAATTGGAGAATTTTCAACAAAAGATTTATATTATGGAAGGCAGAAGGACCCCTGCTTCTGGTTCCTTTCCCCTACGGATAACCATCCCACCCCATCTCATCTCAAACTATCCATGGGCTGAAGTGTAAGGTTATTTCTAGGATTCTAGGGGGTTAATATTTGTGATTCATGCCAACTGACATGTGTTGCAATAATAGGTCACACTTGTTGATGATCTTAGAACCCCCATTATTGGGTGGATTAACCCCACATCTCACCCAAAACTAAGAAAAATCAAATGTGGTTATTAACAAGTACTATCTTTTGGGTCACCTTGTTCTTAATTAACTTTAGTCTGTGTGTATTTTTCTATGGTGAATAGAAGGTCAATAAGAACTCTTTTGATTAGGTCAAAGCAAACAAACCTTATCCCCTAATCCAAGCCTATGGATCTCCACCCCATAAACTCATGTCTGATGTTGCAGAATAAACAATTTTCCCCCTCCTTTCAAGGTCTAAACCATGACTAGAGGGTTCTGGTCTTCATTGACTGCATTGTGGCTTCTTGCGTTCTAGTTTCATCATAGCTTAAGTATGACATGCAAATCAATTATTTTACTTTGTATTAAAAAAAATTGTGGGGCTGAAAATCAAACAAAACCAAGAAAAAAAAATTGAGAAAAAAAAAAAAAAACTCCATGTGCAGACAAGGAGTATTATTCTATCATCAATACTATACATTTAATATCAAATATAGTATTTCCTTCTTTATTCAAGATTATATAGTTGCTTTTGAATGCTATTTGGTCATGTAGAACTTGGTATAACATAAACTAAATTTTATACAATAATAATCAGACAAGGGGAAGAGACTGATTCTCTATTTAAAACCTAGTTGACGATGCTGCTGGTACAAACCATGAAATTTTTTTAAAAAACCTTAACTATAATGCAGCTGTCTCAGATAAGGGAGAGAGCGAAGAAATATCCCATACCTGCGTTAATCCAAGATGTTGCTTCCACTGGAGATTTTCAAAACTACCCTATTGAACTTCTTAGAACCTGAAATGGAGAGAAAAATTGGTTAGCAATCAATAATTCCAATTTTTTTTAAAAAACCCTAACTACAATCGAACGAGAATGATAAAGGGAGAGACAGAGAGATACATAGACACAGAGAGAGAGAGAGAGACAGAGATAATGAGAGAGAGACAGAGGCAAAGAAAACGAGAACGATAGAGAGAGAGCGAGAGACAGAGAAACAAAGAGAGAGAGAGAGAGAGAGAGAGAGAGAGAGAGAGAGAGAGAGTTGTGAAGAACCTTGGAGAAGAAAACGAGATGGCTGAAGACCAGAGAGAAAGAGAGTTGTGAAGAACCTTTCAGAGCTTTGCTCAAGCGGAATTTACATTTTCGATCAAGTTAATCTCAGAAGCATAAACCTTCTTCCAATTGGGAAGGGGTGATGCAGTACCAAAAACTTACAATTCCATTGAAGTTTCCTTGTTTAATCATACATAAAATATGGCCAAAAGAAACGTGCCAAAAAAAAAGGGAAAACGTTCTTTGTGGTGGAGTGCAAGGGCCATGCACATGCTAGCATCTCAAGGGTGGAATTTCCACCTTTCATGGGGGGTTTCATTTCCCCCCTTCCCCACAAGATTTTCCTAAAAATAAAATAAAGTACATGACAGTTTCACAATGCTACCATTGATTCCAATTAGATGGTTACTATGGTTGGTTTGGTGGCTCGCTGGTCCATTTCCATACTCTGAGTTCACCGGTTCCATCGCCGGTAAAGAAAAGGCCACCAGGATCTATTTGTATTGCCTGAACCTCCTCTCTTGAGAATATCCTCCCTTTCCCACTGAATCTAAAATACATGAAACAAAAGAGTATAAGTAGTTTACAGGCAAAAATGACTATTATAATTTAGCAATGGAAAAAGTGGGGAGGGGAGGAGAACATAAAGCAGATGCATCTTCAAACGAGGATTGTAACACTCACGATGGGAGGTCATAAAAGTGAATGGTATTATCATTACATGAACACATAAGGACGGGTTTCGCTTGTGCATCATGCACTCCACAGAGGGTGAGCACACCCTGTAATGAAAGAAAAACATGTCAATAAACATTCTCATTGAACAGCAAAATGCAAAAAATTGATTACCCATACCCATTATTCAGATATCAAACGGTTATATCAATAGATTCACAGATTGAACCCATATCAAACCATTCACAGCCCCTACGCTTAGGAACCAAACTTCAACGGAGTACAAAACTAGCGATGTTCTAAAACTATGAAAGAAAAGATATTGTGGAACCTAGTTACAATGTAACCCTTTTCAACAAAATTCAGCATGAGGAATATCTTTACATGTTTTTTTATCTAGGTACAAAAAGATGTCAAGAAGAAACCATTTACACCCAACTCCAAAATCTTGGCAATTGACAATGAGGCCAAGAAGTTCCAAAGAACCCCCCCTCCCCCCAACCATAGTTCGAGAACTCGCGAGATCTTGTCGAGATTTCGCCAAATTTCTCGGTATTTTGAAAATCCGAGACGAGATGGGGGTCGAGTCACGAAAGTACAATATCTCGCTGAGATCTTGGATCTCGATAGAGATATAGGTTTGACACAGGAAAATACCCATCTAGGTCCTTTATATGAGTGCCAAATCTCGAGATCTTGCTGGAAATTCTTGGTATACAGACACCTATCTATGCTAGGAACCAAGACAGACAAGACAGACGCTTATTTATGCCTAATATCATTTAGTTACTTAAGATATTATTCATAAATAAGCAAATACCCCCTATTTGAATCCAATAAAAATAGTTAAAAAATGAAATTCCAAAAGAAAAAAAAGTAAACCCCAATTCAAAAACAAAAACTGGATTTTCGGCGGTAGGTGCAATTTTCAACTTTCTAATGATTCTCAAATCTAAAAATTTCATAAATCTAATTATGGTAAAACATTGCTAAAAACCAAAAAACTATTTTCATTCAGAGCGATTTTGACAGCATTCGCGCACACCGATTTAAGTTTGACCGGTACATAACTCTTTCTATATAAATCAGATTTTAGCAATCTTGGACTTGTTGGAAAGCTTTGTTTTGACCAAAACTAGGTCTAAAACCCACCGAGATGAGGCTTCGAGTCGAGAATAAAAAAAATGCACCAACTCGGCGAGATCTCGACTCGACTCGATTTTTCAAGAGTCCGAGTTGGCACCAAGACCCGAGTTTTCAAACCTTGCCCCCAACAAATGTGTGTGATCCTATCAAACTATATGGTGATCCAGTGTCTAGGCTTACAGGATAACTTCTTACAAACACCGAAACATGTTTTTCCTGATGAGACCTACTGTTCAGAAAAATAAAAATAGAACCAAATCCAAGCAGATCTCAACATAAAAAAGTAGAGAAACAAAAGCAAAGATGTAAGACTAAGCTAAAAAAAAGTTCCACAAATGGCATACATGTTCTTCATTGTGTGTATACGTTACTTCCAAGTTGCCACTTTCTGCAGCAGTCCACACCTGCACAAATATAGAAGAGACCATTAATAACTCTGATGCATGCACAACCGTAAATAGCTATTCATTGAAAGGAAAGACCTGTCAATAGCTAATTAAAAAAATTATCCAGAACATAACAAACCTTTATTGTTTTGTCAAGTGAACATGATAACAGAAATTGGTCCCAACAAAGAACAGACATCACAACCGATGTGTGGTCTATCAGAGTCTGAATACAGTGTAAAGTCTCTAGGTCCCACACCTGAAAGTACAACAGTTTACACCAAAGATTAGTTTTTAACATGGCTACCCAGATATATTAAAAACAAGCGAAGCAAGATATGTAAATGGGGGAAAAAAGGCTTCGTGGCTGGTGCAATTTCCATTCAACCATTTATAAAGCCGTTGGATTGGGATATTTTGATATCTACCATTAGATTTAATGTAGGTATTAATTTAAATACTGGTGACCAATTCCCACTTCTTTGCAGTACACCACCCTCTACAACTTCGCCCCACCCCTTGTTCAGTTCAATGTCTCGTATAATCACTTGAACGGTTCAATTCTATCGAGTCTCAGTGGAAAGAGTGCCAATGCATTCCTCGGGAATTCACTCTGCAGTGGTCTACTCCTTGCTTGTCCTGGTGAGGCATCACTGCCCCCGAGTAGAGATTGTGGTGGTGGTAGTGGAAAGAAGAAGTTGTCAGGAGGAGCAATTGCAGGGATTGTGATTAGATCTGTGATTGGGTTTCTGTTGATTCTTCTACTTTTGTTTATTTTGTGCCGGAAGAATAGTAGTGGAAAGATAACATCAATAGATAGTGCTCCAGTGAGGCAAGGGCCTAAAGTAGAGATGCCGGGTGAGAAGAGAAAATGGTAGTTTGAACAGCAGTGTTGTTCCTTCTGCAGCTGCTGAGGCAACAGCTACAACGACGCCAATGGCAACAGCTTCGAAGGGGGACATGAACTGTAGTGGGAATGAGACACTTATTTTTTCTGGAAATGCTACTAGGATTTTCGATCTGGAGGATCTTTTGAGGGCATCAGCGGAAGTATTGGGGAAGGGAACATTTGGTATGACATACAAGGCCGTTTTGGAGATGCGTATGGTTGTGATTGTGAAGAGGCTCTAAGATGTTCTGCATGAAGCTCAGAGATCCCGGCCCGTGTTTTGCGATTACTTATATGGTCTGAATTTACCATACCTTATTTCTAGGGATTTATCCTCCATCCATGCCAGAAGTTTTTACGGTTTTTCCTGGCTAATGGATCTTTTCCTTTTTCTAATTATACTTTCTTTAGGACAAAGTTGTCATGGCGTGTAGGTGACCAAAGGCTTTGGAGGAGGCCTAGACGCAAGGCGACACCAACAAGGCAACCAAGGCGTTTGCTAGGCGATGCCTTGACAACTATGCTTTTGGATGAAATTAACAACGGAAACTGTAGTTGTTTCTGCTATAGCATCATTGTTATTTCCGGTATTACTATGCTCTTGATGTATGCAGTGTAATTCCATGTTATTCTTCATTCATGTGCAACCTTCACTAGATTGAGTTTGAAATAAATGATTCAAGTAAAGACCTTTAGAACTTGTCTCATCTATGTTAAATTGAAGAAACCACAAAAACTGATAGAAGAAAGGCAAGTAAGCTTATGAGAGCAGAATCAGTGTGTGGCTAACTACAATTTTCTCTGTTTTTGTATCTCTTCACTCTCACAACTACAGGAAATGGAGGAGAGTCAATCTACCAAGGTGGGTAAAGTCAGTAGTGCGAGAGGATTGGACATCAGAGGTGTTTGACCTTGAGCTCCTGAGGTACCAGAATGTCAAGGAAGAGATAGTTCAGCTCCCACCCCCAACCGTGTTGCAGGATACCATGCACCTAAGGTGACGGATGCCAATAAGGTATCACAAAAGGCAGATGTCTATAGCTTTGGCGTACTCCAATTGGAGCTGTTGACAGGGAAGCCTCCAACCCATGCCCTTGTGAACGAAGATAGAGTCAATCTAACAAGGTGGGTACAACCGGTAGTGTGAGAAGAGGACATCAGAGGTGTTTGACCTTGAGCTCCTAAGGTACCAGAATGCCGAGGAAGAGATAGTTCTGCACATACAGCTTGCTATATAGATTGTTGAGCTCAGTATCCCGACAGGTGCCCCTCCATGGTTGAGGTGACCCGGTGGATTGAAGATCTTCTATGTTTCCAGCATAGGCCAAGAAGAGGATCTGCAGCCTGATCTGGTTGAATAATTAGATGATGGATCATCCGGCGAACCAACTCAGTTGGATTGGGCAAACCACCTACCTCATTTCTGGACTGAATAAGAGGATCAATTGTTATGCCCATTTTAAGTATGTTTAATCTAGGTTTTTGGTGGTTGGTTTCATTAAATCAGGGTTTTAGAGGTGACTTTGGCGAAGGTGGAGAGAGAGTTTTGGGAGGAAGAACATGGGGTGGACAAGGTTGCAGAGGATGGTGTTTTAAACCCGTATTTAATTATTAAATTAATACCTACATTAGATCCCATGATAGTTATCAAAATATCCCAATCGAATGCTTTTAAAAATGGTTGTGTGGAAACTGCACCAGCCACACAGCCATACAGCCCTCCCAATATTTATATAAGAAAAACAAGAATAACCCACCATCAAAATAAAAATTCTCATTGATTTAGAGTCTTTTTGGCATCATTTTTAATTTTGTTTTATTAATACAATTTTACACGTGTTTGGTATAATTTATGGATCTTATTTTTTATTTACAAAATATCAAAATAATAGAAAAATCATAATAGAGTCGGAACTTTAATATCGATTTTGACCAAAAAATCCTTTTCAATCATTTTTTTGGTACTTTAATGAGTACGTGCCCACAAAATCGATGAAAAAACAAGTCCCGAGTCGCCCTTCCTGAAACTCTAGCCGCCCCTTTCCCTTCTTCTTCTATCAAGACATGTAGTCAATGACGAAGAGGAGTTCGAAACCTGAATCAGTTTTGGTTTCATCTTATCTCCCGTTGAAACCTGATCAACTACATCGATGCTTCTCGCATATGAGCTCCAAGGGAACCAGCCGCGACGAGCGGGCAAAGTAAGTGGTTCAAGCCTAACTCAACTTCGACCTGAAATTCCACCCCTTCGCTTATCCAACGAATCACCAAAGACTCGATTTGCCGAGAAAGAATTGGCTAAGACACGACTGATAGAAGGGGAGACGCCGGGGCTTGAATCTCCATTACTCTTAGGCATTGTACCGAAGAGAAAGGAAATAGAGCTTGAATGTTGATCTGCTGTTGAATCTTTACCTCGGAATATGCGTCTGGTTTGAAAACTAAGAAGAAGAAACCATGAGAGAGTCATTCCAAGAAAAGACTCTGATATTAGGGTTCAGAGCTCATCTTTAGAGCAGAAATTGAAGTTGAATTCAGTTTCTGTAGTTATTCGTTACGGGACCTTTGAGCAGTGAAGATAACTGTAAATGAAAAGATGTGAAGGGAGATTCTCAGACAAATATGGTTTGGATTGTTTAAGACTTTGAGTGGGAGATGCAAACTCAAGATAAAGGAGGGCTTTCGGATCTGGATCTTGGGGGATTATATCGCATATGGATGGGTGATCTAAACCCAAAATCCCAAATGAAATAAGGAAAATCCAAGGACATTGATACCCAAAAAGCTCGGTTCTAAGTTTATGATTTGGAAAGGAAGATGGGTAAAGGTAGCACCTCTCCACCCACCCACATCAAAAAACTATTATGCACATAGGCATGCCGAACATATATTTTATTTTACAATCTAATCTGTCTAGTAGTTACCAAACAGTTTTTATTTTATATTTTTATCAAAATGGTTTGCAGTAATGATTTTTTTTAAATAGGCCAAAAACAAAATAAACAATGATACCAAAAAGACCCTCAGTGTCCAAGATTTCAGGTTGGCCAACATGATAAGCAAGATGTCTAATGCAAATGCTAAAACATGTAATTCAGGCAAAAGAAACTATAATTTGGAATATCACTGTATAGTAGGACATTAAATAAAAACTGTAGTTTCCCTGATACTACCAGGGTGAGTTGCCATTACCTATGAGATCTAGGCATAAATTTGAAAGTTAGAGATCAGACTCCATAGTACATTAATTCCTCACAATAAAAATTCCGTAGAGACTCGGGTAAAATTCACAAAACATTTGCAATATCTGCATCATTTCGGGGTAGAAAGGTGATTGTTTCCACACTTACTCTTATTGTATGGTCCATTGAGCCAGAGTACAGCCTATCAGCTCCAACAACTAATGAAACAACAGCACGACTGTGACCCTGAAGTGATGCAGCTAGTTGAAAGCAGTTGCTAGCATGATCAAATTTCCATGCCAGTATATTACCATCCTGAAGCAAATAAATGAAAGAATTCATTTCTGTCAGAGTCGTAATATATGGATCGAGGGAAATTGTGTAATGATTTTCAGTTTCCATAGTTAGACAGCAAAGAGGGTGGGTGGGGTTGCAGGTCATTAGCACAACTGAAAAGAATTCATCTATTACCAACAACTTGAAGCTCATCAACAGAGAGGATAAAAACATAAGTTTGTTGTGCCCAAAGAATTACCTGGTTTCCAGCAAAAAGCATCTCATTTCCCACAACAAGGGAATGCACTTGTCCAAATGGTCCACTAAGACTAAGTTCAGAGGCAGTTTGGGTGTTATACGCCTGCAATATCGCCATTACAAGCCATAAATAAAGCAAGACGCAAGGTATCTTTCAACTCAAGCTACTTTAAGCTAACAGTAGTAGTTAAAAGAATATTTATCCAAATTTCTCTCCAAACTTAAAATGATAAAAAAAATAAGAGGGGGGGGGGGGAAAAATCCCTCCATGAAAACCAGTTCACCTTAACAAGGTTTGGAATTCCAAGAAAAAGCCACGGCCCTTCACTCATCATACATCCAATTTCACCACCCAAATTGATCACACCATCACACTGAACAAAACAATGACGTGCAATGTCACTTATAAGAAAGAGATAGATAGACACAGATAGATATAGATAGATTAATATAGATAGATTAGGATGGATTAGATTACGATAGGATATGATTGGATAGGATAAAATAGAGAATAGAGGGACTAATCAATAAACAAAATAAATAAATAAATAAATGATTATAATCACCTGCCCACTCTGACAGTCCCAAACTCGCATAGATTGATCTTTGCATCCAGAGTAAAGCTTATCAGAACCGGACGGAAGAGCAACACCGCTAATCCCCTGTTCAACAAGCTTCACTGGATTAGTGCAACAACCGAACAAAAAATACAATAGGAAAGAGATTCTTATACATAAATTCTTCCTTCTCTATAGACTACGATTGACAGGAGTACCTTCTGGTGTCCCTCTAGCTGTGTCAATAATGTAAAACAATCGCTAAGATGCAATTGTCTCCATAGGTATAGTTTCCCGTTAACCAATAGTGGCAGACTTTGTCTTGAGTTTTGTGAACACTAGCCGATCTGGCACCCTGATTCCGTCCCCAGGTATTGGAAGCTAGCCAACTGGAGGTTAGGATCAGGTCTCCGTGACATGGAAGGACGACTGAAGCTCCGGTCATCGGCTGGCCAGTGGGGCCGCTTTGAAGCGATTCCATTGATAGTGGGCGGTGGTGATAATTCTCTGTGAAGGAAGTTCCAGGGATTCCTGTTACTACTCCTAGCCCGCCAGAAGAAACAAACTTTCTGGGGTTTATCAGTTGCAGCCCCCAAGCGATTAAACACACGTTTATTTCCATTCTTTGCAACAGAGTTGAAATCCATAGCTATCACGACTAGAAAACAGATAAACAAAAACCCTAACTTCAAGATCAAAACAGAGAGCAACGAGGTCGAAGAAGACCCTTGTCCAGGCTAGAAAAGCAAAAACCCCTATAAAATAAATCCCTTTTCAATCAAAACTTGATATCTGCACCTTCAGTCCAATAGTAGAAAACAACAGAAGATCTCCTTTGCCTACAGTCCAAAATTAGGTAAACGAAGGGCAAGCCCTAAATCCCCTTAGAAGACGCAGAACAGAGACCGAGACCAACATTGACAAGCGGTTCCGAAACTCTAAAGAAGGACGATAAAAAAAATGCATCCTCCATGAACCATGAAGCAAGGAAGCAGAGTTTATAGATTTGATCATCACGCGAGGCAATGAGAGCTTTCTTCGATTAGATTATCCCTTAGATTGTCGAATGTTACCTCTAGAGAAAGTAAAAAATACAAAGACACGGCTTGAGAAAAAAGGTAGCAAACCTGTGTCAATCGAAAACTTCCAAAGTAATCCCCTCCGCTTAGGAACGATGAATCTCTCGTTATTTACATAACAAATCCCTCTGATAAGTCTCTTCTCTTCTCCAACATGAGCAAACAAAAGGCGATGAGAATCAATGCGTTTCAAACACGCAAAAAACCTAATGAGTTGCAGAGCCCTCTCTCTCTGCTTTCACTTGTTTTGGACTCTTCCAGTCTCCACTCTAAAAAGGTATTGAAAGTGGAAACCAAAGCCAAAAAATGTATATGTGTGTGTATTTCTTTACGATTTTACACATTATTAGTATTTTTTTTTTTGTGAAAACTCGTTATTAGTATTTAGTAGTGCCTAAATACTAATACAATGCCGTTAAACGAAATCCCATACTCAAAATTCAGGCCGTGGGATTCTTCCGATCATAACGGCCTAAGCGGATATCTTCAAAAGAGACGGCCCTGATCCTCTCCCATAGTTGGTGTAGCATACCATATTTTGATTTTATTGCATGACATATATGGTACACCATAAGTTCGGACTGTATAGTTTTATCCGAACTTAACTACTATCGTTTTACACCTGATAAGTCGTTATGGGAGGTGCTGAACTTTTTTTTTGTTTTTTTGGTAAGAATGGTGTTGCGGACTCACATGTGTCAATTTTCAACAATATGCCATGTAATAAATTGTTCAATTGAAAGGATATGCCTCGAGTTCTTATGATTGAAGGATGGATTAAAATCCTTCTTAATGAACGGCAGTGCAGTCCTAAAAGCTCGTCATATAGAAGAAGTTTCATCCAACGGTGTGAACGGGGGATGTAAAGTAGTTTTTTTTTCTTTTCTTTTCCTTTTTTTGGAGCTTGGCACCATTGGATGTCACATCTTCCACGTGTCAAGCTCTTAGGCCCACACTGCAGTGCACCGCCAGATTAGGTAGGGGTGAAAAAGAGCCTGGTTGGATAGGGTGTTTAAAACCCTAGCCCAACCCTGAGTCCTCTTACCTCAACCCAAGCCCAACCTGCCCTTAGACCGGGCTGAGATATCCAGCCCGGCTCTGATTAAACCTGATCGGGCCGGGTTGGTCCTGATTGACCCTGGTTTTTGCTAGGGCATGGTTGGCCTTGATTGACCAGTCTCGTGTGATTGGATATTGGTTTGTTGCATACTCATTAGATTTTTCTTTGGGTTAAAAAACTTAGCCCAATTTTAAATACTTTTGTTCAATAGTTAATTAGCCTTTTTTTAAGGTAAAAAATAGATATTTAGATACTAAACAAAATTGCAAAATGTAATAAATAAATTGTAAAGCATAACCTAACACAGGGCCAGGTCGGGCTGGGCTTAGCCTGAGGCCTAAACCTTGGCCCAGCCTGACCCTGACCCCGGGCCTGAAAATTTATACCCTAATCCGCCATCAGGGTTGAAAAATCCATCCCTAGACCTTGTTCAGGCTTAGGGCGGGCTCGGGCTAACAGGGCCAAACTTACACCCCTAAGATTAGGGTACTGCAGAGGATTTTTTTCCCATGATTTAACTTTCTACCAGGAAAAAAAAAACTCATGATGTGAGCTAATAAGGTTTGGGTTTCATTCCCGCACATCTTGTTATATATTCCTTTGGGAGAGAGTTCACTACATTGTTTCAGGCAGGCAAATGAGGGAACCTCCTTTGGAATCGGACAATAAGGAGAGGGGCATTTATGATATCTCACCCATTTACATGAACAGTGATATGTGAGGGGATGTGCAATTTTATTTCTAAACTAGTTTTGTGTGTAATCTTTTCCCTATTCGTTTTTTTTTTGTTTTTGGTAATATCTTTTCCCTATTCCTAATACATACTTTTATTGTACAATGCATCGACTTTAGGCCCGGTTTGGGGGGGGGGGACCCAAGACCCAACCCCAACATGCTAGAGAAGAGATACCTCTCTCTGAGGAGCCCCACACCCCTATTTACCCACTCACATATATGACCAAGTCATTATACTCATCCCTAAGCAAAGTGGGACTAAACAAAATTCCTTTCCTTATGAATTATTGAATTTTCCTAGATCTTTTAGCTCAAACCTCAACCACGAAAGAAAGGACAACATTTATAAAAGGAAATCAAAATTTTGAAACTTAAAATAATATTTTATATATATATATATATATATATATATATATATATATATATATATATAAGGAAAAAGACTGGGCATACTAGCGGTATACCATAAGCTAGCACCCTATGTGTTTATCTCTCTCTTCCTCCCTTGGGAGGGATAAGAGAGTCATTTCAAACGGGGGAGGAAGAGAGAGATAGACACATAGGGTGATAGCGTACTGGATACCACTAGCATGCCCATCCCTCACCCATATATAAAATACAATAGTGAAGGCCTTTTATAATATGGACCTACCCAAATACATGAAGGTAGGGGAGTAATTTCAAATGGGGGAAGAGAGAGATAGACACAATGGATGTTAGCTTACGGTACACAAGTGGTGTACCCAACACTACCAATGTGTGGTAAACTAGCAAGTGACACCAATAGGGGCACAAGATAGGACATTATGCATGAGGGAAGGGGAGTCATTTCAAGAGTCAAATGGGGAAGAGAAGATAGATACAATGGGTGTTAGCTTACAGTATACGAGCGGTGTGCTCAACCTCCTCCCCATAAATAAACTCCTTCCCCCTCCTCCCCCGCCCTAATTCCTTTTTTTCCCCTTCCTTTAAGATATCTATGTTATAAGATGCCCCTAATACTGCTTTTATAGAAAATAAAATGTAGTATTAGGATATGCATGATGGAGTGCTTTACTGGTTGAACACTCTAGTCATGCAAACATCATTGATAGCATGAACAACTCTTCATGCCATACTTTCCCAAATTCGGATAGACGTTATAAGGATTTCAAGGCTACCCCAGAAGAACAGAAGAAAAGAAAGAAATTAGAAGTGGTAGTAAACCTGGGAAATTTGAAGCAATGGGGATGGACCAGAGCCTACTCCAGGGTCGCACTAATTATTGGCTCTCAAAAATGGATCATTATTTGCTCCATTTCTCTACCCAGTCCATTTCCCCAAGTTCCTCTAATAGGGGGTGGAAATGATCACCCTACCCCCTGTCCAAACACACTGCCCAAGTGAGATCCACTCCCCCTATTAGACGAAGTTGGGGAAATGGACTGGGCAGGAAATGGAGCAGATAATTTTCCCTCAAGTCCTTTACCATTCAAGATTCCTCATTCTACCATTCAAGGTCACTCCCAAAAAGCTACTAATGTTTAAGATCATCAATGCTCAAGTTCTGGTGTACTTTTTTATGAAACCCTTGTTATATAGCTCTTTGTAGTTTATACTTCACAAGTTCTGCACCATTTTTTTTCTCTTGTGTTTTCCTTCAATCCCCCCCCTTCTCCATGAATATGTACTCCCCAACAAGAGTACCGTACCTTACCTCCAATCTAAACACTATTAAGAAAAGAATATCTGATGATATTATTAATAAATTTCAGTGAAATTGCAGTGTTGGCGAATTTAATGTACTATAAATTTTGTGTTCTTCTGTAGAAGATGACCTAAGATTTCATTTTTAATCAGATTTTTTTTTCTCTGATTCAGTTGCAATATACGTTTACTTTTTCTCCCCCTCTACTCTCCCCAAGGGTGGCTGTTTGACTATGTTTAGCGGATCACCGCACATAATGTAGGTTCTTGTTCTATGGTTAAGTTGTTGCAGATACATGCTCTTTGTCCATGGGGGTTGCCCAGGCAGACCAAAGGCCTTCTCTAATCTGTAAGTTTGGGGCCATTAGGTGAATATCTTTCCACATGCTTATTGGGTAAGCAGGCTGACATGATATTTTTTATGGAGAAAAAAAGAAAATATATTGTACCTCTGCTCTTAGCATATCTATTCACTATACATGTAATTGCTTGAAATGTTTATTCTACTCAGTCGTCTCCTTTTCTGCCACAACTAATTGAAGAGTTTTCTGGTTGCATCAACTGCAGACAAATTTTACTGGCATCAGAAATTATGGTAGAGATAGGCATACTCCTATGTTTCCATGTATTAGGCCCATATACTGTTCCTCAGCAGTCTTCACATTTATATATGCTGAAGTTCTTGAACTTAAACACGTACTGTTTACTTTACTGGATGAAATAACACATGGATTCTATAGTTATCAGGCTAATTAAGCTTTTGGTGTTTATAGTGATTTAATGGTGAGGTTAATGGTTATGGTTTTAGTTACTGAGATTACAGCTAGTTTTACCATCCAGTGCAAGGAGCTTAATAAAGGAAAAAGAATGATGAAAACTAAGTCACAAGACTAAATCTAATGCAATTCAGTAAAAACATGGAGATCGAACGGACATTCCTTTGGTGTTAGTTCTCTAAAAGTGGCCGGCAAATAACATAACTGATGCTGCGTCATTGCTAAATTAGCTAGTCACAATACTATTTGATTAGGAAAGACCTTAATTATTAGCTACAATCCTCAAAATCATAACTTGTTATTGTTTGCAAAAAGTGTCCTCAATGACTGCTATAAGTATCTAAGATTTGCAGTCTAGGTTGTTCTATTAGTCTTATTAATTGTATCAGTATGTTTACATGATTTCCTCACTTGAGTATTAATATTTGACCTTCCACTATCATTTTTTGGATCAATGCAGGTGTCAACTTATCGATCCTATCTCGAGTCATATCATCTAGGCTTGCTCGTGCTGGGACCTACAATGGTGGTCCATTTTGAAATGCCTGCAACTACTCGAGCTAAAGTAGAAGCTGGGATGACCTTAGCTCGAGTAGTTGCAGACAACATGATAATGCTCCATTTGAAATGGAGAGAATCGGTCAGATAGCCTATCATCCAGGTTGATCTGGATGGATTGCACCGATCTAAACAGGCTATGGAGAATTACTAGGAATCATGATCGGGTGATGCCAATTCCAATTCAAGTCGGGAGATTCATTAGATCTGATTTTGATTCCTCAATTAATCCATTGTTCCCAATCTTCATATCTTTAATGTGGCCTAGAGTTAATAAGTCAAGTTAGATCTGTTGGACAAGTGTGTGTCCATCAAACCCAGTTCGGTCCTGTTCAACCCGGTTCACTTTTGTATTGGACATTTATACATTTTAGTTTGATATTATCACATGCGATATAAACTTTTTGAGCATTATGTATCCCTAAGTTTTACTTAAAATGGTAGTCAAGACTAGGGTTTGGGCTGGACACCCTTATCATATGGTCATCGCATTGGGTATGCCTAGACATGTGATGTCAGGGTACGAATGCGAGTGCTCACATGTTTGATGTGTGCATATTGGCAAAGAATCTACTTTGTCGATTTCCTCATGTATTACTGCCAGGTGTAGGAAGGGATAGACATGTGTCACCGATACCCTGTGCCTGAGGGAACCCTGTCACTGCAAAGTGTGATCGCATTCCTTGGTTCATCAATAACTGAGACTCAATCGAGTCAAAGCAGGTGTTTTGGGAATGCGTGAACACTTTGTGAGTGAAGGAGTAATCCAACATGATCACCACCGCCCGATTGGAGAACACCAAGATTGAGACTGTCTGTGTATGGTTTGATCAGAATCTGGATCCAGTGCTGTTTTGGAAATGATTTTGCAAAAATCTATTTTACATAAAATAATAGCTTATTTATAATTATTTGAACAAAGTGTTTTATCTAGTTTTGTGGGATCTGATCAGATGCACAAACGCTCGTATATGGACATGTATTATGGATTGGGGTTTGACAGTATATGTGTACATGCCCTAGATTCCATAATGATGGTGTTGATTAGTGGGGGGGGGTTGTATATGATAAATTGTTATCATATAGGGAATTATTTGGAATTTGATATTTTAGTTAGTTCTTATTTAATTAATGGATATGGTGCTAATTGTAATTATCCATAAATATTAAATAAAGTAACTAATTAATACTTTTCCTATTAGATTCTGCTTATTCCCCTTTTAGAAGCACTTTGAGTTTAAACAGAACTGCCAAATTGAGAGAGAGAGAGAGAGACAGACTCTCACTGGGATTAAAGTAATCCATGCAGGGATTAATTAAAACCCTAGCTCTATATAAAGACCAGAAAACACAGGAGGGGGGCAGTGCTCCACGTTTTAGCCTTGCCCCCTCTCTCCTGCGTTTTGGTCACTCTCTCTCCCTCTTGTGATCTCTCTTCTTCTTCTTCTATTTTCTCTCTACTGCAATTGAGAGTTAGGGTTTTAGAAACCCAGATCTGTGCTGAAGAATTTGAGAGCATCTAGGATTGACTTGAAGAACCTTGGTAGCACCATTGGAGGTTCAGATCTGTTTACTTGGAGTGATCACTGGAGTAAGAACCATTATCTATTGGAGGAGAAACACTTGAGGCTCACCAGGTTAGCAATTCTTGTTTAATTCCTTCAGTTATTAATTATTAATATTTATGGGATGCGAAAGAAACTCGAATCGATTTATTTCCGCTGCGCATTCGAGTATGGGATGGATCCCTCTTAGCATGTGATGACTAGAGATGTGTTTTCTTTATCCCTAATGAGTTCTATAATTTGCGTAGGACAATGAGGGAAGGAGATACCCTAACAGGGATGCACCAGGGTTCCCATGGGCAACCATGAAAAACCCTAAAAATTAAATGGGACACCATGGGATAACCCAGGACGTGCAATACCCTAATTGGTTTTCCTAGGGAACCATGGTTTGATCCCTGGACCGTAGTTATGCCTACAGTGTGGTATCAGAGCCACCTTTTCCACCCATGAATATTGAATAATTAATGGTTAATATGATTATCATAAGTGGGATGCAAGTCGACACATGGGAGGTTAAAATTATGGTTGTTGTAACAAGCTTCCCATGTGCACATGGGTAGTTACAAGGTTGTTAGTGTAACAACTTACCCATGTGATGATGGATTTAGTTGTTATTTATTTATTCCAATTATTGAAGCATGTGTCCAAATAGGGTGTGATTATTAATTTTTATTTAAAATTTTAATCATGATTTATATGTGGGGGGGGGGGGGGAGCGCACGCTGCCAAGCCCTCTATGCACGCCCTCCCCCTTTTGCCTGCCTATGTGCGCAGCCCACACATGGGTTGCTGCCTGTGGGCAGCAAGCTTGCGGGCTGCGGCCTGCAGGCTGCTGTCCGTGGGCTGCTGCCTGCGGGCTGCAGCTATGGGCCGCTGCCCGTGGGCCTTGGGCTTGCGGGCTGCGCAGGGAGTGCCTGCAGCCTGCGCATGTGGGCTGCATGCACCCCCCATTGAATCCCCTCTTGTTTTAATTTAAAAAAAAGGAATTTTTTTCAAAACAGAATTTTTTTAATTTTATTTTGTTTTGCTTTTGGAGGATGATGATGGGTGAAGGGATTCCTCCCTTTACCCACTTGTAATTAAAATGCAATTTTAATTTTATGGGCTTGGATACATGTTATCACATGTGATGTGGTAGTTCAATAATTGAAGGAATCCATGTTATTTTATTGGTTTACTTGCTTTAATGCCCATGCATGAAATTATATTATGATGTGATTATGGGAATGACATTCTAATAAATGGATGGATTGTTTATGTATGTGATACATGGGGTTATGGGTGAATGTGATGCTTCTCTCTCTTTCTCTCTCTCCCCCTATCTTTTTTATAAACAAATGTACTCCATCCCATGGGCAGCCCAAATGGTGGGTTGGTTTCTCCATGCGGGGTTTATTTATTATTATGGAAAGAAAAGTGTATAGATTTTTCCTAGGTTTCCATTGTAATTTTAGAGGAGTTAGAACTCCCATGGCATGTTGATGGTGATCTACATGTAGCGCTCAAAGCTTATGGAGATGCAAGTCACCTACTTTGAAGACGTGATCAAGAAGAGGAGATGATCGAGGCGTGGCATCCATGACATGATAAATGCACCCAAAGTTATTAGTTTTATTTTTATTGGGAGGTTTCTTTAATTGCTTCTGATAAAAATGCTGCCATCCCATAATCACTTTTAATTAATGTTGATTAATTATGTTGTTTAAATCTATCCATGATATGTGAGAGTTAATTAATCCCTCTTTGATCATAATACATGTATGATATGGACTAGTCGTAATCGGTAGACATGTCCATGGCCTCCTATTGAAGATAAATGTAGAAAGTGTGTGACATGACCCCGCATAAGCTGACAGGACATTGCTGGGCCCTCTGTCACACATTTATCTATATTTGCCTCTATCTAGATACGTTAGGGTATGGATAGTGAGAGGGCACTATGACAGTGGGCCATCTTTCATGATTCCATGATTCTAACTAATGTAATAGGTGAGTACATAACTTGGGTGTATGTCAGCCGACAGGATCTGAACATGACACCCAGGTGACCAAAAATATTAGAAGCCCATGAGGCGGACAGTTTAGTCCACACTACTATGGTGTGTATAATGACTCCCGACAGGGTAAGTTATGCATGCAAGGGTTGTAGGGATCCAATTCATCTTTTGGGTTATGAGGGAAACCCAAATCATGAAAGACCATTGATGTATGTGTGCTCAAATTTAATTTCAATGGTTGTTAATTAGATTGTGGTTTTTACTTGTACATGTGTAGATAATTATACGATGGTTGCCGTTAATTCCAACCTTTTGACACTCATTAGTGCATACAAATTTAATGGTACAAACTATGTCGATTGGTACTGGAGCATTAAATTGCTCCTGATTGCTGAAGGACTATATACAGTTCTTGATGAACAAGTTCCTCCTCAACCCGACCCAAATGATTTTGAGACAAATGAAGAGATGCAGGAGTTCCTCATGAGGGATTCCAAGGCGTCACTTTATATCCTAGGATCGTTGGAAAAGTTAGTTCTGGACTCGGTCAAGGATATACGCACTGCAGGGGGTAAGATGGATAAGCTTGCTGAATTGTTCAACAGGTAGTTGACACACGCCCATTCTGATGTGGTGAGTCAAATCCACAACACCAAGATGTCCCAGGGGACTCCAGTGATGGATCATGTAATGAAAATGATCAATCTGTTTGAAAAACTGGAATCCATGGGGACTGATTTCAGCCTGCAATACAAGACCGATGTGATCTTAACGTCACCCACCCCTGCCTATGCAACCTTTAAGATGTCCTACAAGATGTCTGTCAAAGAGATGGAGCTCACCGAGCTTGCTAACGTACTGGTAGAGGCTGAAGCATCCTTGAAAAAGGATAAGGCTGAGGTCAATGCAACTGAGGCAAAGCCTTCTTCAAATGGGAAGAAGAAGAAAAAGGGAAGTAAGGGTAAGACCCTGAAACCCAAGGGTGGGAAGTCTGGCAATAAAGTCAAAGGCAAGTGCTTCTATTGCAAGAAGGAGGGTCACTGGAAAAGGAACTGTCGTGCTTACCTGGCTACTGTGAAGACAAGTAACCGGATGAAACAGAGGCTGCTAAAGAAGGTACATGTGATGTTCACGTTCTTTATGAGTCTAATTTGACTTTTGAACCGACCAATTGTTGGTTGGTGGATAGTGGTTCTACTATTCACATTTGTAATGATTTGCAGGGGTTCAAGGAGACAAGGAACCTGGAAAGAAATGAGGTGCGTCTTTGGATGGGCACTGGAGCTGAGACCATGGAGATAACCGTGGGAACTTTTATTTTGAATTTTAATTCTTCTTGTTTAGTTTTAAAGGATTGCTATTATATACCCTCTTTCAAGAGGAAGATTATTTCAGTTTCAAAACTTGTTTTGGACGGGTATAGTTTTTCCTTTAATACTAAGTTAATTATTCATTTTAATAATTCCTCTGTGGCATCCGGATATATGCAAAGTGGTTTGTATTTTCTAAATTGCCCTATTAGAATGAATGTTGTTTCAAATGTTGATTTGAAACGAAAAACAGCTCCAGTGAACTCAACATACCTGTGGCATCTAAGATTAGGTCACATTAATGTGGATCGAATCAGTAGATTGGTGAGGGATGGGCCTTTAGAGAGTCTGAGGGTGGAACCATTTCCCACATGTGAGTCATGCCTTCAGGGTGTAGACACTGATTTTTGTCACTCCCTAATTGGCGATGATGACAACAGGACATGGACGATGGTCGATGCACTCTCCCTCTTTCTAGACCCAAGATACCTGATCCATAAGACCAAGAACCATGCTGAGCACAAAATGACCCATTTTAGGCCCAAAAATAAGAAAAAGTGGCACTGCGCCCCCACGGCGCCGTAGACTCCTTCCCATGGCACCTTAGACTCCTTCCCACGGCGCTGTAGACCCCTTCCCACGGCACCATGGGGATGTGTACCGGATTGCCATGGCGCCATGAGAGGGTGTGACATCAGCGTGCTGACGTCATACACGGTGCTGTGGAAATGTCCCCCACGGCACCGTGGACCCACGGCATCGTGGAGGACTTATCTGGCCAGGAGAGAGAGGGGATCCCTCCCTATAAATAAGAGGGTCCCCCTCCCTCATTTTCTAAGGAATTTTGGGCAGAGAGACCCTTCCTAAGTGATTTCCACCCTCTTTGTCTCATTTTTTTACCCTCTTTTCTCTCCTTTCTCTTATGAGAGTGTGAGTGAGTGAAATTTTCTTGGTCGTGGATAGATCCTTCGATTATCCCTTCGAGCATAGAGCACTCTTGTTCCTAGGCATTGTTATCCCGTCAGTGCACGGATAACCATCAAAACCCCTTTATTTCAGACATTATTTTATCTATTTTCTCCCCTCCAAATCATTCGAAAGAGCCGTTACTCTGCCCAGAATGAATCGACGTCAGTCCATTCGTCTATCTCCCCTGAGCCAGGGGAATACAACCATACAGGTATAATTACTGCATTCTTGTTGATTCAATGTAGTCCTTTCGTATTTCATCGTTTTAGTCCATATTTCTCATATATGTAATGTAGTTTATTATGTTTTAGTTCAATTTATAGCATCTGAATGTAGTCCATAATATCTCCCATCCCCGTAATAAAAGAGAGAGAATATTCGTCTTTATGTAGCATCTAATCCAAAGAGACCGGCTTCGGTCGGGCGAGGTGGGTGCCTAACACCTTCCCACACTCGTAACCTGACCCCTTAATTACCCAAACCTTTGGTCAGGCCATATGGAGTCATGTAGCCCGATTCCGTTCACAACGGATAGGGCTACACTTAATGGGTCCTAGGCCCTAACCCTAGGTGGCGACTTCACATTATATTAGCATATTTTAATGCATGATCCTAATCCCGCATTTATCAATATTATATATTGACAATATTATCTATTATCCATCCATATATATATATATATCAAACCCATGCCGCCCATAAGGCTGAGGAACCCTCGTCCCAAGGACCATGGTACTTACAGTGGCGACTCCACTGGGGATGTGAGTAGACAAACGTCCACTCGAGGTCAAACTTTCTAAATAAGTGCTATCAATAAATGACAGAATGTTCTCTCCAAACTTTTATGTAAAAAAAAATATATATATACAAAATAAAAAAAAAGAAAAAATGTACAAAAAAAAAATACAAAAAAAATATAAAAAACCATAATATGTTTGTCTTGGCTAACCCTTGTGTGTACTAACCGCATCGTGCATAGTGCTCGAAGTGAAATCAAACGGCGAGGGTACTCCCTATCATGCCTTTAGCCCCGGGGAGGTGAGGCACGTCATACTAAGTACTCTGAGATCGGATGATAGCCACTTCCTGTACCATTTTCTTGCACACACACACTACATGGGAACCCCTCTTACCTCCGTAGTTAGTCGTTGGACCCCATGAGTAGTCATGGGTAATTTACGACGAAGCTACAACCCTCGATATTTACTGTACGAGTTTAGAATCACCAGCGAGGGCATTCACTAGTGTGCTGTGGGGTGCTTTAGCCACCCAAAAAAGGCACTAGCTTGATTGCTCTAAGACTGTGTGACCTACTCTCTAGGTATATTAAAAGAACCACGTGCCTGTAATTCGCGACCACAAGCGATAAGTATATCGGTTCTGTCAAGGGTGACCTTGTTCTGTCCTATTAAGCCTACCCATTACATGCATCATGTAGGAAAATAGACCATATATGATTAGGGTTCGACACAAACTAACCCTTGTTAGTTATGAGAAAGACCGAGCTTAGGGTCACTTAACGATTAACCTGGCTTTACTACGAGATGCCACCGAAGGTAAGGAATTCCATAGTCCCGCGATGGTCCCTCGAAGAAAAATGGAACTCCACTCCCATGGAACCTTACATGTCCCTCAAAATGAGAGCATCTCATGTTGAGCCCAGGTACAATCATCAGTAACCCGATAACTAGGGTCTTTCTTTTGTCTGTTTTTATATGGTGTGAAGAAAAAATAAAAAAATAATACGCTTTGGTGATGATGACATTTGAAGTAGGGTCTGAGAGAACTTCTAAAATGTTAGGAACTCCAATGACAACTTCAATTACTTGAGCCAAATACAACAAAAAAAATGATAAAAAAAAAAAAAATTGTTTAAAATAATATTTTTTTTTTATTCAAGTAAATTCCTTGTGACAAAAAATAATTCTCTTTGACTTTCCCATCCAAAAAGAAAACTTTTTTTTTCTCTGACTTATGTAAAGCACAATTCACATCAAAGGACTTCCAGTTACCCGCATGAACCCGTTATGACAATAGGCTAACCCGAATTGGTCCGGTCCAATCCAAAAGTGTTCAGGACTTCCCCTTTTCCACTCAACATCGTGAGGCAGAGTTCGATCAAGCTTTTCCCGGATAGAATCATCATGGATTCATTAGGCAATGATCCACCCTAAGTACAGTTGGGTCGATAAATGGACCAATTACAGGCTGAGATGGTAGAGATGAAGCAAATTATGGTACAAGTCTTACAAACAGTACAAGACATGTCCCAAGGAGGCACAATACCCACTCTTGGGGAGCCGGAGTGTGCTCAACCGAGACTGAAAGGGAGCGTATGATGAGGGAGAAAGTTGAAAAGCTTGAAATTGCTGTCAGAGATATGGTTCGCGAGGAGCCTGAAGATGACTTGGTGTTCTTCCCTGAAGGAAAGATACCCAAAGACTTCAAATGGAAATTGGATAAATTTGATGGTTCAGGTGATCCTAAAGCTCACCTCAAAATCTTTGCTATAGTGGCTAAATCTTGGGGCTTCACGAAAAATCAAATGGGGCAGACTTTTCTGTACTCGCTTGCTGGACCTATTTTACGATGGTTGACACAGTTGGATCAGGCACAAACTCAGACTTGGTCAACGATGGTAAAAGCTTTCACAAAGTAGTACTCATACAACACTGAAGTGGATGTCACACGGAGAGAGTTGGAGACACTAAAGCAAGGCCCTACTGAAGGGTTCAACAATTTCATTATGAGGTTTAGCGAGAAGGCCGTAAAGATATAGAATCGCCCGACAAAAGCAGAACAAGTGGAGATGATCCTGGAGAATCTGTATGGAGAATATCACGACTGCCTTTACTACCAACACCTCAAGACTTTTGAAGAGCTAATGGCCGTAGGGAAGCATATTAAAGACAAGTTGTTCAGAAAGGCACATGGCCAATATAGCCACACAATGCAATATCAGAACCAAAATTTGGAGGCGAATATGGCAAATTCAAGACAGCGTGAGTTCGTCGATTTGGGTGTGGCTAGGTCTCTTGCATATACTGAATTGAAGAAATCGGGACTTTTGGGCATGGTTCCTCCGCGACCGGTCAGGGATCCTCCACCAGCTTGGTGTGACTCAGATCAATACTGTGATTATCACACCCAAGAGGGGCACCCCACTGATGAATGCATGGCGCTTGGGCATGCTATCCAAGACCTACTGGAAGTAGGAAAGTTCAAGCTAGGGGGAAAACAACAGTCTGTTAATCAGACAATCAATGCCCTCAAAGAAGATTTAGAAGGGTTTGATCCCACCTCTTTGATCCAAGCTTTGCCGGTTCCTTCAAAAGAGGTATTGACAGGTCTAAAGTTTCCATCAACGATGTTCGCCTAGGATGTCCATGAATCCTCTCTTCCTTCAACAACCTATAGGACCAAGCTGAATAGATCTGAAGGCCATGAAGAGATCAAGAAAGAAGAGGTTTTGACAGGATTGTAATCTCGGATTGACCTTTTACCTCTCCATCTCCAAGAACAGATCATGCAACAGGTCTTACAATCAAGGAGTGAAGATTACCTGGACTTGTTTCATGAAGTTACTCTCCTCAATCGTGGGAATGACGACCTCCGAGGACTTCCTGTCCATCCAGATTATCCTTTCTTCAATATTTTCGGGATAAGAGATCTCTACCGGTTGTCTACTGAAGTCCTTCGTTTCCTTTTATACCTTTGCGAAAGGTACATGGTAGCATTCAGTTTTCGTGTTCCAGAATTGTTGACTTATATGAGCCAGGACAAATTGCATATAGAATTTGTCCCTCCTCGGTCAAACACAATGAAATTCCTTCTTCGGTTTCAGACACAGACTCAATGGCTCAAGCAATTATTCAGTTGTGCAAAATGGAATGTCCTCTATACCCTCCATAACCCTTATTGGATACAGGAGTCGCGAGAAGAACCAAATGCGAATCTGATCATGCGTCAACCTCACTGCACCTTTCATTTTGGTACAGCATTCAATTTGATAGATTTATTTAATAGAGGATACAGAAAGGATGATTGCGAGAAGATAAGGAATCATTTGTGTGAGGTTAATTGAGTCCCTAAGGAGCAGATTCCTCCAAGTTTATGGGAAAATCCTTTTGATGCTACCACCAGTTTTAAAAGGGAATACTTCTTTTACATTGCCAGCCTGCAAAGTGGTAGAATCGCCGAAGAAAGTTCTCCGTATTCCTCCGATGGAATAGAGGCAAACACTGATTGAGGACATCACTGTCGCCCGAAGGCGTTAAACTACGATCATTAACTTGATGAGTATCAGTTTTGCTGGCCGACTTAAAATGGATCCAACACTTAGCTCTAGTTAGAAGGGCATTTTTCATGGTACAAACTGCATAGTCCCGTGACAAAGCAGTAACAGTACTTCACTCTTGTGTAGATAGGATCGCACTGAAGACATCATCGGGTCTGCATCCCTTAGTTGTTTAGGTCTTTTCATTCAGTCAAATTTCCTTTTGTAAACTCATCCACCGTGTACTTTCCATTAGCCATCAATGAATATGTTCTCTCGTCCATCTACTCGTTCTCTTTCTTTTCTCTTTCATCCAAATAATAGTTTATAATGATCTCATGACTGCTAGTTTAAAAAAAAATAAAAAAAATACTACCCTTCTTTCCAATGTCAAAGTCTTGATGGAGAAAGATCTGGAGCTTTCCATACATTTGATCCCCTTCCAACGAGTCGGAAGCCTGAATGAAGATTTTATCTCATAAAGCCCGTTAAGGGAGGCCCCCTTTGGTCGCTAATCATCTCAAATAAACCTTGAGATAATAAAATCAGCTAGTTCCCCAGTTGTGCCTTAGCCGTTCCCTTTTAAAAAAAAAAAAACTCACTTTGGCCCACCCACACCTCATTATCCATATATCCTCTTGCTCATCAAAATGTCCCATTAGCTTCTAGGGTTTAATCGGAAGAGGTCTCTCGGTGAAGTAAGATGTCACAAGGGCAATACGCCTCCGAAGGATTCAAAAAAAAAAAAAAAAGGTAGCTCTGTCTCCACAACCAAAATTGGGCCAATCTCAAAAAGAACAAAAAATGAGAGTTCAAAATAAAAAAGAGCAAAAAATATAAAAAAAAATATGAGAGTTCAAAAAAAAAAGAGAAAAAGGTTCCAAAAAAAAAATAAATTTGACAGCCAAAAGAAAAAGAGTGAAAAAAAAAATGAGAGTTTGAAAAAAAAAAAAAAAAAAAAAAAAAAGAGAAGAGAAGATGCATTGGCTCAAGGCATTGCAAATAATTGGGAGCACTTAGACCATGGGGCAAAAATAGCCACTTTTCCTTCGGAGACAATATTGTCAAAATTATCAGGGTTAAAATTACCAAAGTCTTCAATTGAGACACGAGAGGGATTGCCAAACTTCTTGATTACATTATTAAAAAAGAAAAAATTTCCCAACAAGTTCAGTTACTAGAATCTTGGTAAAGTTTTGGGAGCAGAAGTGTCGAGTCATGGTTAGACCCTAGGAGCACATTTGAGGCTTTACCATCCTTTGGAACCCAGTCCTAAGCCCCTTTACAACCTAGTAAAGCCCTCCCGGGCCAAATGGTGATGAGACTCTCGTCCACAGCTTTGAGCTCACCCGGCTATGATGGAACTTAATCATCAAGGCTTTGACATTAAGGCATCTTTGTCCTGAACTAAGTTCGACTTGATCCCTATTTGGGGTACGTAGGCAACTTGATGAAGTGATAATCAAGTTCGGTCCTCCCACATGTACAGTTTTCCATTCATCCATGTAACTTTTCACTTTTGCTCACTTGCATCATATCCATCGTATTTTTATTTTTCCCCTTTCCCACTGGTATCCCTATCTCTTTGATGTGATCCGATGGTGTAAAGAAAAAGAAGCACGTCTGCCAAGATCATGAAGATTTATGGTTTATGAAGAGATGATTAGGGGATTAAATACCAGCAGCATTGTACTCACTCTCTCAACCAGTAAGACGACCAGAAGAATTAACTTGTCACTGAGGCAATTTCTATCCAAGATAAGAAGGACAAAGGAGCATAAGAAAAAAGGATTTGTTTCCTTGGGGCAATCCACCAAGCAAGAGCATGTGAAATTAAAGGGGCATGTTGTCCATGAGGATAGACTCCCAATCATGAAGAGTCTCAGCCTAAAAGGCAAACTGATCGTACAAACAGAGAAGGATGATACTGTCTGGGATAAACTGCCTATCCACCGATCTTATTCATACACATTCTCTCAATTTACCCCTTTGACTCGCTTTGTCAAAAATTCACCCCACACCCGTTCGATGTTGGACAAGTGATGTTTGACTAGTCTACGTGTGTAACGGGATGAGAATAATATGTCTATGTGGAATTGTGCATTACTAGGTCAGAATGTGAATAACTATAAGTTTTAAAATAAAAATAAAAAAATTTCTCACAAATAAAATTGATTCTTAAAAAAATAATAAAAAAAAAAAGAGGTTTGAGTGAATCTCAGATTTCTCTGCCAAAGTTTTTTTTTGTTGGTAACGTATAATTGTGCACTAAGCTTTTGTGAAGGACAAGTATTGTGCAACACAAAAATGGAGAATATCTGGTAAGTATCTATGGTTATATGTGATTACTTTTCACTTGCTTGTATTTGTGTTATAAACATTTGCATAGAATTGAATACTTGCATAGGGCTATGTTTTCCTTTTTACATGACATAATTTGCATTAGGACTGTGATTCCCTTTGCATACTAAAAATAAAAAGATATATATAAAAATATGAAAAATTACTTGCATAAGATTTTTTTTTTTTTTTGTTGCATTTTGGATCATAATGAAACTACCTGAGTTTTAATGGTAGACTTCCTTTCCATTGTCATCATGGATACTGCACAAGCATAGGATTGCATTTTCCTGACCAATGCCTTGATCATATACCATCTGAATTCTTATTTCTATTGCACTCACGTGCAACCTACTCAACCAATAATGACAGAATTCTTATACAATCTGGGCTCTGATCATTTAGTTCCATCGGACCCTCGTACTTCCTGCACTCACGTGCAGTTGGACTATCTGATCACTGTTGAATTCATGTACAACTCGATCTCTAATGATTTGGCCCCATGTACAGTTTGACCAAGTCCTTAACCACTTCTGCACTCTTGTGCATTTGGTTTTTTGGATCACTGTTAGTTTGATCTTTCGGTTATACTAGATTCACGTATGGTTCCGCACTCTCGTGCAATTTGATCCTTTTGATCCCTACTATACTCGTGTATAGTTCGATTACCATTTGAATCTTCTGGTCCCAGCTGTACTCGCGTACAGATTGATTGAACCTTTAACCCTATTGAACCCTGCTATGCTTATGTATAGCTTGATCATTCATTGATTTTTTCCAATCCCACTATACTCACGTATAGTTTGATCACTCTGTGACATTTCTGATCCTTGCTATATTCGTGTATAGTTTGATCATCTCATTAACCTTTCGATCTCTTTGTACTCGTGTACGGATTGATCCATCATTTGATCCTTCACGTACTCGCATACAAGTTAATTGTTGAACTTTCTGACCTTCACTCTACTTACATGTATAATTCAATCATACCATGAATCTTCAGTCTCTATTGTACTCGTGTGCAAATTGACCCATCATTTGATCTTCATTGTACTTGTGCACAAGATTGATCCAGTATCTGATCCCCCTTGCATTCGTGTGCAAGTTAATCATTGGCATTTCTAATCCTCGCTATACTCATGTATAGTTCAATCATCCCATAAATCTTCGAACTCATTGTACTCGCATACAAGATTGATCCATTATATGATCCTCCTTGTACTCGTTTACAAATTAATCATTCAACTTTTTGATCCTCACTATACTCGCGTGTAGTTCGATCATCTCATAAATCTTCAGTCTCTATTGTACTTGTGTGCAAATTGACCCATCATTTGATCCTCATTGTAATCATTTACAAGATTGATCCATTATCTAATCCTCTTTGTACTCAAGTATAAATTAATCATTGAACTTTCTGATCCTCCCTATACTCGCGTGTAGTTCAATTATTCTATAAATCTTTCGGTCTCCATTGTACTCGAGCACAGATTGACCCATCATCCTGATCCTCTTTGTACTCGTGTACAAGTTTGATCCATTATTTGATTTTCCTTGTACTCGTGTACAAGTTAATCATTAACATTTTTTATCTTCACTATACTTGTGTGTAGTTTGATCATCTAGTGAATCTTTGGTCTCCATTGTACTCATGTATAGATTGACCCATCATCCTAATCCTCTTTGTACTCGTGTACAAGATTGATCCATTATCTGATTTTCCTTGTACTCGTGTATAAGTTAATCATTAACATTTTTTGATCTTCACTATACTCATGTGTAGATCGATCATCCCGTGAATCTTCAGTCTCCATTGTACTCATGTACAGATTGATCCATCATTTGATCCTCATTGTACTCGTGTACAAGATTGATCCATTATCTGATCCTCCTTGTACTCATGTACAGATCAATCGTTGAACTTTCTGATCCTCTCTATACTCGCGTGTAGTTCGATCATCCCATGAATCTTTCGATCTCCATTGTACTCAAGTACAAATTGATCCTTTTTTGTCTAAACCCATGAACAATTTATCATCTAAATCATTATTTTATCCGGCCACTACCGGACTCATGTATGGTCTGATCATCGTGATCTCTTGACCACTTCTGCACTTGCGAGTAATTTTGTCATCCAACCATTGTCAAAACTCGTGAATAGCCTTTCAGATGAGACCTGTCCCTCACTGAAACCATACCTTTCCCTCAGAATGACTGGAGTGTGTTGTTCCATAGGTCAGCCAGATTGGCTATAAGTACGTCATGCCATTGTCTTAGATTGATCGAAGAGTGGCTTTCGACATGCTATCATCGACAGAATGATGTCTATACCATGCGAGCACCTTCTCTGTGCCATAATACTTCTTCGGCATAAGGAGGGTCTTACCCTATAGAGAAAAAAAAAAAAAACCTAAAAAAAATATTTTCAAAAAAGGCCCTGCAAAGGGGAAAAATCCTCATGCATCATGAATTATACTAACTCTTGTTCAAGATGTTAGCGCCAGGCTCAGTCGAGTCCTCTTGCTCCTAACCAAGCTCAGTCAAGTCCTCTTGCTCATAATCAAGATCAGTCAAGCCCTCTTGCTCCTAACTAAGATCAATCGAGTCCTCTTGCTTCCAACCAAGATCAATCAAGTCCTCTTGCTTTCAAGATCAAATGAATTCTTTCAAGATCAATCAATCAAGTTCTCTTGCTTTCAAGATCAAATGAATTCTTTCAAGATCAATCAATCAAGTTCTTTTGCTTTCAAGATCAAATGAATTCTTCTAAGATCAATCAAGTCCTCTTGCTTTCAAGATCAAATGAATTCTTTCACGATCAATCGAGTCCTCTTGCTCCCAATCAAGATCAATCGAGTCCTCTTGCTCCCAATCAAGATCAATCGAGTCCTTTTGCTCCCAACCAAGATTAATCGAGTCCTCTTGCTCCCAATCAAGATCAATCGAGTACTCTCGCTCCCAACTAAGATCAATCGAGTCCTCTTGCTCCCAATCAAGATCAATCGAGTCCTCTTGCTCCCAACCAAGATCAATCGAGTCCTCTTGCTCCCAATCAAGATCAATCGGTTTATCAAAAGATTTCATCGCGGTTAACCACCTGTTTGGCAACTCTGGTCGAGTGGTGCCTTATCTAGATCTTCGGTCGAGCGGTGCCTTATCACCCTCAAATTTGATCTTTGGATCGAGTGGTGCCTTATCTAGATCTTCGATCGAGCAGTGCCTTATCACCCTCAAATTTGATCTTTGGGCCGAGTGGTGCCTTATCTAGATCTTTGGTCCAGCGGTGCCTTATCACCCTCATATTTTTGGTTGAGCAGTGCCTTATCACCCTCAAACTTGATCTTTTGGCCGAGTAGTGCCTTATCTTGAAATTTGGGCCGAGTGGTGCCTTATCTTGATCTTTGGGCCGAGTGGTGCCTTATTTAGATCTTTGGTCGAGCGGTGCCTTATCACCCTCAAATTTGATCTTTGGGCCGAGTGGTGCCTTATCTAGATCTTCGATCTAGCGGTGCCTTATCACCCTCAAAATTTGATTGAGCAATGCTCACAAGATAAAGATCTAGTTTTTTCGAGTTTTTCTTTTGAGGATTTTCGAAAGATTTCATCGTGATTAACCGTCTATTTTTAGCAACTCTGTCATCTTTGAGCAAAGCGTCAGCAGTACATGCTCTTGGTGAAAAAATTAGTCGGTCTTTTATCTTTACCCTTCGGCTGTTGGTACAGGCCTCGGCCAAAAAGGGGAAAACTGTAGAAACTTATTTTTGTCACCCCCCAATTGGTGATGATGACAACGGGACATGGACGATGGACGATGCACTCTCCCTATTTCTAGACCCAAGATACCTGACCCATAAGACCAAGAATGTTATACCCGTACCCCGGGATATAATTAACTATCATTTCTTCTCGTGACGTGTAGATACCGCTGCCATGTATGCTGGTGACCTGTTCTCCATGATGGTCAAACCTAGCTACAAAATTGTTGACCACAAGACGGGTTTGCTCTGGAGGAAAGACTCCTCAACCGCCGCTGGGGGAAAGTTCGTTGACGGCGACTTCGGCCGACTACCCTCCAAGTACCAGCCCGGAAGCGAGGAGTTCGAGGAGAGAGCATCCCGACCGTCACCTCACCGGATATTTCGTTCGGTGATGAGCTTAGCGTTGCCGTGGCGAAGGTTCGGGTCATGGGTAATAAACCATGACAGGGGAAAAGTAAGTTCTAGCCTCAAGTCTTATTAATTATTCTTCCCTTGGTAACCTCGAAGTGCGGGTCCGGGCTTGAACCGCTCGAGCTATTTCATGAGAGAAGGGAATAATTTAAGTTCGGGTCCCGCGTACCTTTAGGAAGTACATTGGGGACTTAAGCCCATCTCATATGAACCCATCTAAGAATGGGCTTTTCCCTAATTGAGGTGGTGGGCAGGCCCATATAACCTATTGACCCAATGATGGGTTATTCCATCCACTTACCCACATAGGACTAATGGGTTGACCCATTAGGCCTCATGACCCATTTGACTAAGGGTACCCATAGACCCATTTATTATAAATGAGTCCATGAGGGAGAGAGAGAACATCACTTCTTCTTCAACATCCTCTTCTACCCTAAATCGTGGAGGAGAGAAAGAGGAGAGAAAGAGGAAGGAGAGAGAGGCTTGGAGGAAGGTGGAGACCCCATCTCTTGGGCCAGAAATCGTGGAGCTCTCATCTTGGGGGTAGGTAAGCTTCTTCCTTCTTCTATTTTGGATTTCAAAAAGGGGTTGGGTAATGGGAGAGATTGACCTAGATCTCTCTTGGAACCTAGGGAGTAGATGGAGCTTTAAAGCCAAGCTATGGTGGAGTTAGTTCACTCCATTATGAGCTCTAATGTGAGGGTTCTCATTGCCTTTTTGAGAGATTTAAGGTTGGACCCTAATGAGCTTAGGATGGAGTTTTCTTGAAGTCCTTGTGCTTTAAAAACCACTTGAAATGGGGTCCTTGGAGGGGAATCCTTCGGATTTTGGACCTGAAGGTGTGAGGGTTTACATGTGGGTTCAGACCTGCAAGAAACCACCCTGAAATTACCTTCCCGAGATGGATTCTGTGAAGGTCGGATTTACACTCGGATTCAGTTTTTCTGAAACCACATCTGCATCCGACCTTGACTAAAACTGTCCCGAACCCCCGGTTTCCTAGGATTTACATGTGGTTGCAGAATTTGGGCATGAAACCACTCCTGCAACCACTTCGTCTCTGAAACCTTATACTTAAGTGTTTATGGGAGACCTTTTGGGGATCCGTTCCCTTCGCTCGTTTAACCTTATTCCACTCCTTGTATAGGTTAAAATATTCACTTTTGTGGCTTATTGCTTGATCGAGGCGACAACTGATAATCGTGGTGCTTGGCGTATACGAGTGAGTGGGTTTGATTGTTTGGGCTTGTTATTATTATTGCACTATATATTATGTACTCATTATAATTAATAAGCATGTTTGCGCATATTGCATAATTTTATATCTATTTGTTATAATGTTGATTGGTAATGTTGTATCTTGATGGGTCTCGGTGCGGTGGGTACCGTGCGGGAACCCCGAACTCTATAAACATTTATGAAGAAATTATGTTGAATGTCATGTTGAATCAGTATGCGCCGTGCCGTCTGTAACCGGGCACTAAACCGGATGAAAAGTTGATGCGCCCGGATTACCTCTCGGGACGATAGGACTTGCATGTAGTATATTTGTGGCTAGGATTTCACACCCTTATGCTACGACCCTTACCAACAGGGTTTAGGTGTTGGGTAATCGTTACACCGGATTCTGTGGAGGTGGGAGAGGCCACCATGGTAGTATTGGTTATCGGGTCCGCCACCGAGTGGTCTTGGAGGCTTCGATCGGCGTAGGTCCCACGTGACAATTGAGGTTTCATTGTGGCGATAAGTTAAGTGACCCACGTGTCTCCCGAGTTGTCACAAGTAGCATATGCCATTGACTTAGTTGTTTGTTAGGTGGAAAAATGGACTTAACATGTGCATGCATCATTGGACTATGTGAATTGCGTGTTTGTACATTCGCATCCCCTCACTGGCTCAGTGGAGCTAACCCCCTCGTGCGCACATTTTTTAGATTATGGTGCAGGTGACGGATATCTCGCGGGACTTGGAGTTCAGCCCTCGGGATACGATGAGATCGGTGAGGAGGAACCGGAGGCCGTGTTTGAGGAACATGGCGACGGGTGTCCTTGCGATGATTGTGCCTACGGGCCGTGAGGATATTCGGGACTCGATCCCCTTTTGATTACTTTTGAGGCTAAGGCCTATGGTGAAATACTTACTGTAATACCATTTTTGATAGTTATTAGATGATCATTGGAAATGTAACTAATTACTGTATTTATCATCTAGCTTTGAACATCTTGTAACTATTCGATTTATACGCTCACAATACTACTGATCATTGGAATGTAATATTCCTCTTTCTCGCATTCTAATATTATATTGTGTTAATATTGGATATGATCGTGGCGTTGGGACACTGTGTCAGTGATCCGGGCGGTTTAGTAGGATGACACGCGTCGTCCTAGTCACCCTTTATATGATATTATATCCCTTGTTGGGATGGGGGCGTGACAAAGAACCATACTAAGCACAAAATGACCCATTTTAGGCCCAAAAATAAGAAAAAATGGCACTGCGCCCCCACGGCGCCGTGGACTCCTTCCTACGGCGTCGTAGACCCCTTCCCACGGTACCGTGGGGATGTGTACCGGATTGCCACGACGCCATGAGAGGGTGTGACATCAGCTTGCTGACTTCACACACGGCGTCGTGGAAAAGTCCCCCACGGCATCGTGGACATCTCCACGGTGCCGTGGAGGACTTATCTGGCCAGGAGAGAGAGGGGATCCCTCCCTATAAATAGTAGGGTCCCCCTCCCTCTATTTCTAAGGAATTTTGGGTAGAGAGACCCTCCCCAAGTGATTTCCATCCTCTTTGTCTCATTTTTTTACCCTGTTTTCTCTCCTTTCTCTTATAAGAGTGTGAGTGAGTGAAATTTTCTTGGTCGTGGATAGATCCTTCGATTATCCCTTCGAGCATAGAGCACTCCTACTCCTAGGCATTATTATCCCGTCAGTGCGCGGATAACCATCAAAACCTCTTTATTTTAGACATTATTTTGTCTGTTTTATCCCCTCCAAATCATTTGAAAGAGCCGTTACTCTGCCCAGAAAGAATCGACGTCAGTCTATTCGTCTATCTCCCTTAAGCCAAGGGAATACAATCATACAGGTATAATTACTGCATTCTTGTTGATTCATTGTAGTCCTTTCGTATTTCATCATTTTAGTCCGTATTTCTCATATATGTAATGTAGTTTATTATGTTTTAGTTCAATTTATAGCTTCTGAATGTAGTTCATAATATCCCCCATCCCCGTAATAAAAGAGAGAGAACATTCATCTTTATGTAGTATCTAATACAGAGAGACCGGCTTCGATCGGGCGAGGTGGGTGCCTAACACCTTCCCAGACTCGTAACCTGACCCCTTACCCGAACCTTCGGTCAGACCATATGGAGTCATCTAGCCCGATTCCGTTCACAACGGATAGGGCTACACTTAATCGGTCCTAGACCCTAACCCTAGGTGGCGACTTCACATTATATTCACATATTTTAATGTATGATCCTAATCCCCCATTTATCAATATTATACATTGACAATATTATCTATTATCCATCCATATATATATATCAAACAAATGTCGCCCATAAGGCTGAGGAACCCTCGTCCTAAGGACCACGGTACTTACACAGGGCAAAATGACCAAAAAACCCTTTAGCAAAAAAGGTACTAGAACCACAGATCTGTTAGAGCTAATACACATTGACGTGTGTGAACCCATAAGCATACAAGCGAGGTATGGGTATGAGTACTTTATCACATTCACTGATGATTACTCTAGATATGGTTACATATACTTGATGAGTAGGAAATCGAAAGCCTTTGATAAATTCAAAAAATTCCAAGCCGAGGTTGAAAGACAGCTCGATAAACGCATCAAGTCCTTACGATCAGATCGTGGAGGGGAGTATCTATCGGATGAATTTAAAGAATATCTAATATCACAGGGGATAGTTAGTCAACTAACTAATCCAGGCACACCACAACAAAATGGTGTATCCGAATGACGCAATCGGACTCTATTAGACATGGTCCGGACGATGCTCACTTATAGTGAGCTGCCTCTCTCTTTCTGGGGGTACGCTTTAGAGACGGCGATTTATTTATTGAATAGGGTTCCATCTAAGTCTGTAGCCAAGACACCCTTTGAGTTGTGGAAAGGACGAAAGCACGGTATTCAACACCCTAGGGTAGGGGGTTGCATAGCACATGTGCGAAAGCAACAGACAGACAAGTTGGAATCCAAGACTTCAAGATGCTATTTCTTAGGCTACCCCAAAGGCACGATAGGCTATTATTTCTATGACCCGGTTGACCAAAAGGTCATTGTAAGTAAACACATCACATTTCTGGAGGAAGAAATGACCCAGAGGTCTAAACCAGTAGTCATAAAAGAGCTATCAGATGGCTCAGAAACGTCACTTCCAGAAGTGAGACCAATTAACTTACCCACTGAAATTACCAACACCTAAAGAACCTCAACGCAGTGGGAGGACTATTAGACCACCCACCAGGCTTACTCTTTTAACCGAAGAGGAAACAGTGGAAGAGTTCCACATGGTATCGGTTGAATCGGATGATAATCCGATGACATACTCTGAGGCTTGAAAGGATGTTGATGCCACTAGGTGGCTGAAGGCAATGCGCTCTGAAATTGATTCGATGCATTCCAACAAGGTCTGGACTCTAGTCAATCCACCACTTGGCGTTAAGCTGATTGGATGCAAATGGATCTTTAAGAGGAAGAAGGGCGCAGATGGAAAGGTCGAAAGATTCAAAGCAAAACTGATGGCAAAGGGCTATACCTAGAAAGAGGGTATAGACTATGAGGAAACCTTTTCACCAGTGGTGATGATGAAATCCATCAGGATTTTATTGGCTATCGCTGCATACTTTGATTATGAGATCTGGTAGATGGATGTGCAGACTGCATTTCTGAATGGGTTCCTGTAAGAGGAAATCTACATGGAACAGCCAGAGGGGTTCTCTTCCTTGGAGGAAGTAAGAAAGTTGGGCAAATTACAGAGGTCCATTTATGGACTGAAGTAGGCTTCCAGAAGCTGGAACATCAGGTTTGATCAATCAATCAAATCATTTGGTTTTGATCAAAACATGGATGAACCATGCGTTTACAAGAAGATCAGTGGGAGGGTAGTATATTTTCTTATTTTATACGTAGATGACATATTGCTGATTGGTAACGATGTAGGTTTTCTTTCATCAGTAAAATAGTGAATATCCACAACATTTTCGATGAAAGACCTTGGTGAAGCTAGCTATATCCTTGGGATTAAACTCGTAAGAGATCGGCAGAAAAGGATGCTAGGCTTGTCATATGCTACCTATATAGACACAGTTCTGGCCAGATTTAGCATGGAGAACTCCAAGAAGGGAAGTGTTCCCTTCCGATATGGAGTCAATCTTTCCAGATCTCAATGTCCTCAGTCTCAGACGGACATTGAAGAGATGAAGAGGATTCCCTATGCATTAGCAGTAGGGAGTCTTATGTATGCTATGTTGTGTACGAGGTCAGACATTTGCTATGTAGTAGGTATGGTAAGTCATCATCAATCTAACCCTAGACGCGAGCATTGGAGTGCTGTCAAGAATATCCTTGAGTACCTAAGAAGGACTAAGGAATATTTCTTGGTTTTTGGATCTAATCAGTTGTCAGTATTGGGATCCACAGATTTGGATTTCCAAACTAAAAAGGATGACAGAAAATCCATGTTCGGGATGGCATATCTAATGGGTGGAGGTGCCATTGTGTGGCGGAGTGCGAAACAGAAGTCTACAACTGATTCTACTACTGAAGCAGAATACCTTGCAGCTTGCAATACAACAAAAGAAGGTGTTTGGCTGAGGAAATTCCTATCAGATTTGGAGGTAGTCCCTGACCTTGTCAAGGGCCCCATTCCCCTATTATGTGACAACAGAGGAGCCATTGCACAAGCTAAGGAGCCTAGGGCTCATCAGAGGAACAAGCATGTGCAGCGGAAGTATCACCTCATCAGAGAGATTATCCAGTAGGGCGACGTGAGTATCTCCAAAGTAGACACAACTAAAAATGTGTCTGATGCCATAACAAATGATTTTTCACCAGGAGTGTTTGAGAAACACATGGAGGGCATGGGTTTAAAATGTATGGGGAATTGGCTTTAATGTATAAGTGGGAGATTGTTGGACAAGTGTGTATCCATCAAATCGGGTTTGGTCCGGTTCAACGCGGTTCACCTTTATATTGGACATTTATACATTTTAGTTTGATATTATCACATGCGATATAAAACTTTTTAAGCATTAAGTGTCCCTAAGTTTTACTTAAAATGGTAGTCACGACTAGGGTTTGGGCTGAACACCCTTATCATATGGTCATCGCATTGGGTATGCCTAGACATGTGATGTCAGGCTAGGAATATGAGTACTCACATGTTTGATGTGTGCATTGGCGAAGAATCTACTTTGTCGATTCCCTCATGTATTACTGCCAGGTGTAGGAAGGGATAGACATGTGTCACTGACACCCTGTGCCTGAGGGAACTCTGTCACTACAAAGTGTGATCGCATTCTTTGGTTCATCAATGACTGAGACTCAATCAAGTCAAAGTCGGTGTTCTGAGAATGCGTGAACACTTTGTGAGTGAAGGAGTTATCCTGGTCACCACTACCCGATTGGGGAACACCAAGATTGAGACTGTCTGTGTATGGTCGGATCAGAATCTGGATCTAGTGCCATTTTGGAAATTATTTTGCAAAAATCTATTTTACAAAAAATGATAGATTATTTTTGTAGTCACTGATTTTTGTCACCCCCTAATTAGCGATGATGACAACGGGACATGGACGATGGATGATGTACTCTCCCGCTTTCTAGACCCAAAATACCTGACCCATAAGACCAAGAACCATGCTAAGCACAAAATGACCCATTTTAGGCCCAAAAACAAAAAAAAATGGCACTACGCCCCCACGGCACCGTGGACTCCTTCCCACGGCGTCGTAGACCCCTTCCCACGGCACCGTGGGGATGTGTACCAGATTTTCACAGTGCCATGAGGGGGTGTGACATCAGCTTGCTGACGTCACCCATGGCACCGTGGACATCTCCACGGCGTCGTGGAGGACTTATCTGGCTAGGAGAGAGAGGGGATCCCTCCCTATAAATAGGAGGGTCCCCCTCCCTCATTTTCTAAGGAATTTTCGGTAGAGAGACCCTCCCCAAGTGATTTCCACCCTCTTTGTCTCATTTTGTTTACCCTCTTTTCTCTCCTTTCTCTTATGAGAGTGTGAGTGAGTGAAATTTTCTTGGTCGTGGATAGATCCTTCGATTATCCCTTCGAGCATAGAGCACTCCTACTCCTAGGCGTTGTTATCCCGTCAGTGCACGGACAACCATCAAAACCCCTTTATTTCAGACGTTATTTTGTCTATCTTCTCCTCTCCAAATCATTTGAAAGAGCCGTTACTCTGCCCAGAAAGAATCGGCGTCAGTCCATTCGTCTATCTCCTCTGAGCCAGGGGAATACAATCATACATGTATAATTACTGCATTCTTGTTGATTCAATGTAGTCCTTTCGTATTTCATCGTTTTAGTCCGTATTTCTCATATATGTAATATAGTTTATTATGTTTTAGTTCAATTTATAGCATCTGAATATAGTTCATAATATCCCCCATCCCGTAATAAAAGAGAGAGAACATTCGTCTTTATGTAGCATCTAATATAGAGAGACCGGCTTCGACCGGGCGAGGTGGGTGCCTAACACCTTCCTACACTCATAACTTGACCCCTTACCCGAACCTTTGGTCAGACCATATGGAGTCATGTAGCCCAATTCCGTTCACAATGGATAGGGCTACACTTAATGGGTCCTAGGCCCTAACCCTAGGTGTCGACTTCACATTATATTAGCATATTTTAATGCATGATCCTAATCCCCCATTTATCAATATTATACATTGACAATATTATCTATTATCCATCCATATATATATATATATATCAAACCCATGTCACCCAGAAGGCTGAGGAACCCTCGTCCCGAGGACCACGATACTTACAGTGGCGACTCCACTAGGGAGGTATGTAGACAAATGTCCACCCGAGGTCAAATTCTTTAAATAGGTGCTATCAATAAATGACAGAATGTTCTCTCTAAACTTTTATGTAAAAAATAAAAATTAAAAAAAAAATGAAAAAAATAATATATATATATATATATATATATATATATATATATACAAAATAAATAAATAAAAAAGCAAAAATGTACAAAATAAAATACGAAAAGAAATAAATACCATAATATGTTTGTTTGGTTAACCCCTGTGTGTACTAACCGCATCATGCATAGTGCTCGAAGTGAAATCAAACGGCGAGGGTACTCCTTGTCGTGCCTTTACCCTCGGGGAGGTGAGGCACGTCATACTAAGTACTCTGAGATCGGATGATAGCCGCTTCCTGTACCACTTTCTTGCATACATACACTGCATGGGAACCCCTCTTACCCCCGTAGTTAGTCGTTGGACCCCATGAGTAGTCATGGGTAATTCGCGCGAAGCTTCTGCCCTTGATATTTACTATACAAGTTTAGAATCACCAGCGAGGGTATTCACTAGTGTGCTGTGGAGTGCTTTGCCACTCAAAAAAGGCACTAGCTCGATTACTCTGAGTTTGTGTGACCTATTCTCCAAGTATATCAAAAGAACCACGTGCCTACAATTCGCGACCACGAGCGATAGGTATATCGGTTCTGTCAAGGGTGACCTTGTTCTGTCCTATGAAAGCCTACCCATTACATGCATCATGTAGAAAAATAGACCATATATGACTAGGGTACGACACAAACTAACCTTTGTTAGCTGTAAGAGAGAGACCGAGTTTTAGGGTCATTTGACAATTAACCTGGCTTTGACATGAGATGCCACCGAAGGTAAGGAATTCCATAGTCCCGCGATGGTCCCTCGAAGAAGAATGGAAGCTCACTTCCATATGATGGAACCTTACATGACCCTCAAAATAAGGGCATCTCATTTTGACTCCAGACATAATCGTCAATTACCCGGTAACTAGATCTTTCTTTTGTTTGTTTTTTTTTTTTTTTTTTGTTGTGTTCAAACATGCATGGGCGATGATTGCATTTGAAGTATGGTCTGAGAGAACTTCTACAATATCGAAAGTTTCGATGACAACTTCAATTACTTGAGCCAAATAAAATACCAAAAAAAAATGATAAAATACAAAAAAATGATAAAAATAAAATAAAATACAAAAAAAATATTTTACATACTCAAGTAAATTCCTTGTGACCAGAAATAATTCTCTCTGACTTTCCCATCAAAAAAGAAAATTTTTTTTTCTCTGACTTATGTAAAGCACAATTCACATCCAAGGACTTCCAGTTACGCGCGTGAACCCGTTATAACAATAGGCTAACCCGAATTGGTCCGGTCCAATCCAAAGGTGTTCAGGACTTCCCCTTTTCCACTCAACATCGTGAGGCAGAGTTCGATCAAGCTTTTCCCGGATAGAATCATCATGGATTCGTTAGGCAATGATCCACCCTAAGTACAGTTGGGTCGATAAATGGACCAATTACAGGCTGAGATGGCAGAGGTGAAGCAACTTATGGTGCGAGTCTTGCAAACAGTACAAGACATGTCCCAAGGAGGCACACTACCCACTCTTGGGGAGCCGGAGTGTGCTCAACCAATGACCCCTAGGGTAGTCCCGACAGTGTCTAGGTTACCTTCCAGGATTGTGATGGAAGAAGAAGATGCCGTGATCAAAGCAGTACTCATACAACACTGAAGTGGATGTCACACGGAAAGAGTTGGATACACTAAACCAAGGCCCTATTGAAGGGTTCTACAATTTTATTATGAGGTTTAGAGAGAAGGTCGTAAAGATGTGGAATCACCCGATAGAAGCAGAACAGGTGGAAATGATCCTGGAGAATCTGTACAAAGAATATCACGATTGCCTGTACTACCAACACCTCAAGACTTTTGAAGAGCTAATGGTCGTAGGGAAGCGTATTGAAGACAAATTGTTCAGAAAGGCATATGGCCAGTATAGCCACACAATGCAATATCAGAGCCAAAATTCGGAGGCGAATATGGCAAATTCAAGACAACGTGAGTTCACCAATTTGGGTGTGGCTAGGTCTCTTGCATATGCTGAATTGAAGAAACTGGGACTTCTGGGCACGGTTCCTCCACGACCAGTCAGGGATCCTCCACCATTTTGGTATGACCCAGATCAATACTGTGACTATCACACCCAAGAGGGGCACCCCACTGATGAATGCATTGCACTCGGGCATGCTATCCAAGACCTGCTGGGAGTAGGAAAATTCAAGCCAGGGGCAAAACAACAGTCTGTTAATCAGACAGTCAATGCCCTCGAAGAAGATTTAGAAGGGTTTGATCCCACCTCCTTGATCCAAGCTTTGCCGGTTCCTTTAGAAGAGGTAGCGACAGGTCAAAAGTCTCCATCAATGATGTTCGCCCAGGATGTTCATGAATCCTCTCTTCCTTCAACAACTGATATGACCAAGCTGAATGGGTTTGAAGGCCATGAAGAGATCAAGGAAAAAGAGGTTTTGGCAGGATTGCAGTATTGGATTGACCTTTTACCCTTCCATCTCCAAGAACAGATCATGCATCAGATCTTACAATCAAGGAGTGAAGATTGCCTGGATTTGTTTCATGAAATTACTCTCCTCAGTCATGGGAATGACGACCTCCGAGGACTTCCTGTCCATCCAGATTATCCTTTCTTCAATATCTTCGAGATAAGTGACCTCTACCAATTGTCTACTGAAGCCCTTTGTTTCCTTTTGTACCTTTGCGAAAGGTACGTGGTAGCATTCAGCTTTCGTGTTCGAGAATTGTTGACCTATATGAGCCAGGATGAATTGCATCCAGAATTTGTTCCTCCTCGGTCAAACACAATGAAATTTCTTCTTCGGTTTCAGACACAGACTCAATAGCTCGAGCAATTATTCAGTTGTGCAAAATGGAATGTCCTCTATACCCTCCATAACCCTTATTGGATACAGGAGTCGCGAGAAGAACCAAATGCAAATTTGATCATGCGTCAACCTCACTGCACCTTTCATTTTGGTACAGCATTCGATTTAGTGGATTTCTTTAATAGAGGATATAGAAAGGATGATTGGGAGAAGATAAGGAATGATTTGTGTGAGATTAACGGAATCCCTAAGGAGCAGATTCCTCCAGGATTATGGGAAAATCCTTTTGATGCTACCACCAATTTTAAAAGAGAATACTTCTTTTACATTACTAGCTTGTAAAGTGGTAGAATCGTCGAAGAAAGTTTTCCGTATTCCTCCGATGGAACAGGGGCAGACACTGATTGAGGACATCACTATCTCCCGAAGGCGTTAAACTACTATCATTAACTTGATGAGTATCAGTTTTGCTGGCCGACTTAAATTGGATCCAACACTCAGCTCTAGTTAGAAGGGCATTTTTCATGGTACAAACTGCATAGTCCCGTGACAAAGCAGTAATAGTACTTCACTCTTATGTAGACAGGATCACACTGAAGACATCATCAGGTCTACATCCCTTAGTTCTTTAGGTCTTTTCATTCAGTCAAATTTCCTTCTGTAAACTCATCCACCGTGTATTTTCCATTAGCCGTCAATGAATATGTTCTCTCGTCCATCTACTCGTTCTCTTTCTTTTCTCTTTCACCCAAATAATAGTTTATGATGATCTCATGACTGCTAGTTAAAAAAAAAAAAAAATTACTACCCTTCTTTCCAATTTCAAAGTCTTGATGGTCAAGGATCTGGAGCTTTCCATACATCTGATCCCCTTCCAACGAGTCAGAAGCCTGGATGAAGATTTCATCTCATAAAGCCTGTTAAGGGAGGCCCCCTTTGGTCGCTAGTCATCTCAAATAAACCCTGAGACAATAAAATCCGCTAGTCCCCTAATTGTGCCTTAGTCGTTCCTTTTTAAAAAATAAAAATAAAAAAACTCACTTTAGCCCGCCCACACCTCATTATCCATATGTTCTCTTGCTCATCAAAATGTCCCATTGGCTTCTAGGGTCTGACCGGAAGAGGTCTCTCAGTGAAGTAAGATGTCACAAGGGCAATACGTTTTCGAAGGATGCAAAAAAAAAAAGAAAAAAAGAAGAGAGTAGCTCCGTCTCCACAATTAAAATTGGGCCACTCTCAAAAAGAAAAAAATGAGAGTTCAAAATAAAAGAACAAAAAAAAAAAAAAAAGAAAAGAAAAAAAGGAGAGAGCAAAAAAATAAAAATAAAAAAAAGAGAAGAGAGGATGCATTGGCTCAAGGCATTGCAAATAATTGGGAACACTTAGACCATGGCACAAAAATAGCCACTTTTCCTTCGGAGACAATATTGTCAAAATTATTAGGGTTAAAATTACCAAAGTCTTCAATTGAGACACGAGAGGGATTGCTAAACTTCTTGATTACATTATTAAAAAAGAAGAAATTCCCCAACAAGTTCAGTTACCAGAATCTTGGTAAAGTTTTGGGAGCAGGAGTGTCGAGTCATGGTTAGACCCTAGGGGCACATTTGAGCCTTTACCATCCTTTGGAACCCAGTCCTAAGCCCCATTACAACCTAGTAAAGCCCTCCCGGGCCAAATGGTGATGAGACTCTCGTCCACAGCTTCGAGCTCACCCGACTATGATGGAACTTAATCATCAAGGCTTTGACATTAAGGCATCTTTGTCCTGAACTACGTTCGACCTGATCCCTATTTAGGGTACGTAGGCAACTTGATGAAGTAATAATCAAGTTCGGTCCTCCCACATGTACAGTTTTCCATTCGTCCGTGTAGAACTTTTTATTTTTGCTCACTTGCATAATATCTATCATATTTCTACTTTTTCCCCTTTCCCACTAGTATCCCTCTCTCTTTGATGCGATCCGATGATGTGAAGAAAAAGAAGCACGTCTACCAAGATCATGAAGATTTCTGAAGAGATGATTAGGGGATTAAATGCCAGCAGCATTGTACTCACCCTCTCAACCAGTAAGACGACCAAAAGAATTAACTTATCACTGAGGCAATCTCAATCCAAGATAAGAAGGACAAAGGAGCATAAGGAAAAAGGATTTGTTTCCTTGGGGCAATCCACCAAGCAAGAGCATGTGAAATTAAAGGGGCATGTTGTCCATAAGGATCGACTCTCAATCATGAAGAGTCTCAGCCTAAAAGACAAAATGGCTGTACAAGTAGAGAAGGATGATACTGTCAGGAATAAACTGCCATGACTCTCCATGAAGGGAGGGAAGAATGACCTATCCACCCATCTTGTTCATACACATTCTCTCAAATTATCCCTTTGACTCGCTTTGTCAAAAATTCACCCCACACCCATTTGATGTTGGACAAGCGATGTTTGACGAGTCTGCGTGTGTAACGGGATGAGAATAATATGTCTATGTGGAATTGTGCATTACTAGGTCAGAATGTGAATAACCATAAGTTTTCAAAATAAATTTCTCTCACAAATAAGATTGTTTCTTAAAAAAAAAAAAAAAAAAGGGGTTTGAGTGAATCTCAGATTTCTCTGCCAAAGTATATTTTTTGGTAACGTATAAATGTGTACTAAGCTTTTGTGAAGGACAAAAATGGAGAATATCTGGTAAGTGTCTATGGTTATATGTGATTACTTTTCACTTGCTTGTATTTGTGTCATAAACATTTGCATAGAATTGATTACTTTCATAGGGTTATGTTTTCCATTTTGCATGACATAATTTACATTAGGACAGTGATTCCCTTTGCATACTAAAAATAAAAAAATATATATAAAAATATAAAAAATTGCTTGCATAAGATTGTTGTTTTTGTTGCATTTTGGATCATAATGCCACTACCTGAGTTTTAATGGTAGACTTCCTTTCCATTGTCATCATGGATACTGCACATGCATAGGATTGCATTTTCCTGACCAAAGTCTTAGCCAATCATAACAGAATTCGTATACAGTCTGGGCTCTGATCATTTAGTCCCATCGGACCCTCGTACTTCCTGCACTCAGGTACAGTTGGACTATCTAATCACTGTTGAATTCATGTACAACTCGATCTTCAATGATTTGGCCCCATGTACAGTTTGACCAAGTCCTTAACATCTTCTGCACTCATGTGCATTTGGTTTTTTGGATCACTGTTAGTTTGATCTTTCGGTTATACCAGATTCATGTATGGTTCCATACTCTCGTGCAATTTGATCCTTTTGATCCCTACTATACTCGTGTATAGTTCGATTACCATTTGAATCTTCTGATCCTAGCTATACTCGCGTACAAATTGATTGAACCTTTGACCCTATTGAACCCTGCTATGCTTGTGTATAGCTTGATCATTCATTGATTTTTCCGATCCCACTATACTCACGTATAGTTTGATCACTCTATGACCTTTCTGATCCTTGCTATACTCGTGTATAGTTTGATCATCTCATTAACCTTTCGATCTCTGTTGTACTCGTGTACGGATTGATCCATCATTTGATCCTTATCGTACTCGCATACAAGTTAATTGTTGAACTTTCTGACCTTCACTCTACTTGCATGTATAGTTCAATCATACCATGAATCTTCAGTCTCTATTGTACTCATGTGCAAATTGACCCATCATTCGATCTTCATTGTACTCGTGCATAAGATTGATCCAGTATCTGATCCCCCTTGCACTCGTGTGCAAGTTAATCATTGACATTTCTAATCCTCGCTATACTCATGCATAGTTCATTCATCCCATAAATCTTCGATCTCATTGTACTCGCGTATAAGATTGATCCATTATATGATCCTCCTTGTACTTGTGTATAAATTAATCATTCGACTTTCTGACCCTCACTATACTCACGTGTAGTTCGATCATCTCATGAATCTTCAATCTCCATTGTACTCATGTACAGATTGATCCATCAATTGATCCTCATTGTACTCGTGTACAAGATTGATCCATTATCTGATCCTCCTTATACTCATGTATAATTTAATCATTGAACTTTCTGATCCTTTCTATACTGGCGTGTAGTTCGATCATCCCATGAATCTTTCGGGCTCCATTGTACTCATGTACAAATCGATCCTTTTTAGTCTAAACCCATGGACAATTTATCATCCAAATCATTATTTTATCTGGCCACTACCGAACTCATGTATGGTCTGATCGTCATGATCTCTTGACCACTTGTGCACTTGAGGGTAATTTTGTCATCCAACCATTGTCAAAACTCGTGAATAGCCTTTCAGATGAGACCTGCCCCTCACTTAAACCATATCTTTCCCTCGGAATGACTGGAGTGTGTCGTTCCATAGGTCAGCTAGATCGGCTATAAATACGTCATACCATTATCTTAGATTGATCGAAGAATGGCTTTCCACATGCCATCATCGACAGAATGATGTCTATACCATGCGAGCACCTTCTCTGTGCCACAATACTTCTTCGGCATAAGGAGGGTCTTACCCTATAGAGCAAAAAAAAACCAAAAAAAATATTTTCAAGAAAGGCCCTGAAAAAGGGGGAAAACCCTAAATATTGAGGAAAAATCCTCATGCATCATGAATTATACTAACTCTTGTTCAAGATGTTAGCGCCAAGCTCAGTCGAGTCCTCTTGCTCATAATCAAGATCAGTCAAGTCCTCTTACTCCCAATCAAGATCAATTGAGTCCTCTTGCTCCCAACCAAGATCAATTGAGTCCTCTTGCTCCCAATCAAGATCAATTGAGTCCTCTTGCTCCCAACCAAGATCAATCGAGTCCACTTGCTCCCAACCAAGATCAATCGAGTCCTCTTGCTCCCAATCAAGATCAATCGAATCCTTTTGCTGCCAACCAAGATCAATCGAGTCCTCTTGCTCCCAGCCAAGATCAATCGAGTCCTCTTGCTCCCAATCAAGATCAATCGAGTCCTCTTGCTCCCAATCAAGATCAATCGAGTCCTCTTGCTCCCAATCAAGATCAATCGAGTCCTCTTGCTCCCAACCAAGATCAATCGAGTCCTCTTGCTCCCAATCAAGATCAATCGAGTCCTCTTGCTCCCAATCAAGATCAATCAAGTCCTCTTGCTCCCAATCAAGATCAATCGAGCCCTCTTGCTCCCAACCAAGATCAATCGAGTCTTCTTACTCCCAATCAAGATCAATCGAGTCCTCTTGCTCCCAATCAAGATCAATCGAGTCCTCTTGCTCCCAACCAAGATCAATCGAGTCCTCTTGCTCCCAACCAAGATCAATCGAGTCCTCTTGCTCCCAACCAAGATCAATCGAGTCCTCTTGCTCCCAATTAAGATCAATCGAGTCCTCTTGCTCCCAATCAAGATTAGTCGAGTCCTCTTGCTCCCAATCAGGATCAATCGAGTCCTCTTGCTCCCAATCAAGATCAATCGAGTCCTCTTGCTCCCAATTAAGATCAATTGAGTCCTCTTGCTCCCAATCAAGATCAATCGAGTCCTCTTACTCCCAATCAAGATCAATCGAGTCCTCTTGCTCCCAATCAAGATCAATCGAGTCCTCTCAATCAAGATCAGTCGAGTCCTCTTGCTCCCAATCAAGATCAATCAGTTTATCAAAAGATTTCATCACGGTTAACCGCCTATTTGGCAACTCTGGTCGAGTGGTGCCTTATCTAGATCTTAGGTCTAGCGGTGCCTTATCACCCTCAAATTTGATCTTTGGGCCGAGTGGTGCCTTATCTAGATCTTTGGTTGAGTGGTGCCTTATCACCCTCAAAATTATATCCCCAGTGGAGCCCCTCATATTTGATCTTTTGGCCGAGTGGTGCCTTAGCACCCTCAAATTTGATCTTTGGGCCGAGTGGTGCCTTATCTAGATCTTTGGTCGAGCGGCGCCTTATCACCCTCAAACTTGATCTTTTGGTCAAGTGGTGCCTTATCTTGAAATTTTGGCCGATTGGTGCCTTATCTTGATCTTTGGGCCGAGTGGTGCCTTATCTAGATCTTCAGTCGAGCGGTGCCTTATCACCCTCAAAATTTGATTGAGCAATGCTCACAAGATAGAGATTTGGTTTTTCTGAGTTTTTTCTTTTGAGGATTATCGAAAGATTTCATCGTGATTAACTGTCTATTTTTAGCAACTCTGTCGCCTTTGAGCAAAGCTTCAGCAGTACATGCTCTTGGTGACAAAATTAGTCAATCTTTTATCTTTACCCTTAGACTGTTGGCACAGGCCTCGGCCAAAGAGGGGCAAACTATAGACACTGATTTTTGTCACCCCCTAATTGGCGATGATGACAACGGGATATGGACGACGCACTCTCCCGCTTTCTAGACCCAAGATACTTGACCCATAAGACCAAGAACCATGCTAAGCATAAAATGACTCATTTTAATCCCAAAAATAAGAAAAAATGGCACTGCGCCCCCACGGCGCCGTGGACTCCTTCCCACGGTGTCGTAGACCCCTTACCACGGCATCGTGGGGATGTGTACTGGATTTCCACGGTGCCATGAGGGGGTGTGACATCAGCTTGCTAACGTCACCCACGGCACAGTGGAAAAGTCCCCCATGGCGCCGTGGACATCTCCACGGTGCCGTGGAGGACTTATCTGGCCAGGAGAGAGAGGGGATCCCTTCCTATAAATAGGAGGGTCCCCCTCCCTCATTTTTTAAGGAATTTTGGGTAGAGAGACCCTCCCCAAGTGATTTCCACCCTCTTTGTCTCATTTTGTTTACCCTCTTTTCTCTCCTTTCTCTTATGAGAGTGTGAGTGAGTGAAATTTTCTTGGTCGTGGATAGATCCTTCGATTATCCCTTCGAGCATAGAGCACTCCTGCTCCTAGGCGTTGTTATCCTGTCAGTGCACGGACAACCATCAAAACCCCTTTATTTCAGACGTTATTTTGTCTGTCTTCTCCTCTCCAAATCATTTGAAAGAGCCGTTACTCTGCCCAGAAAGAATCGGCGTTAGTCCATTCGTCTATCTCCCCTGAGCCAGGGGAATACAATCATACAGGTATAATTACTGCATTCTTATTGATTCAATATAGTCCTTTCGTATTTCATCATTTTAGTCCATATTTCTCATATATATAATATAGTTTATTATGTTTTAGTTCAATTTATAGCATCTGAATGTAGTTCATAATATCCCCCATCCCCGTAATAAAAGAGAGAGAACATTCGTCTTTATGTAGCATCTAATATAGAGAGACCGGCTTCGGCCGGGCGAGGTGGGTGCCTAACACCTTCCCACACTCGTAACCTGATCCCTTACCCGAACCTTTGGTCAGACCATATGGAGTCATGTAGTCCGATTCTGTTCTCAACGGATAGGGCTACACTTAATGGATCCTAGGCCCTAACCCTAGGTGGCGTTTTCACATTATATTAGCATATTTTAATGCATGATCCTAATCCCCCATTTATCAATATTATACATTGACAATATTATCTATTATCCATCCATATATGTATATCAAATCAATGTCGCCCATAAAGCTGAGGAACTCTCGTCCCAAGGACCACGGTACTTACAATTTATAATTATTTGAACAAAGAGTTTTATCGAGTTTTGCGGGATCCGATCAGATGCACAGACGCTCGTATATGGACATGTACTATGGATTGAGGTTTGGCAGTACGTGTGTACATGCCCTAGATTCCATAATGATGGTGTTGATTTGTGGGGGGGTGGTATATGATAAATTGTTATCATATAGGGAGTTATTTAGAATTTGATATTTTAATTGGTTCTTTATTTAATTAATGGATATGGTGCTAATTATAATTATCCATAAATATTAAATAAAGTAACTAATTAATACTTTCCCTATTAGATTCTGCTTCTTCCCCTTTCAGAAGCACTTTGAGTTTAAACAGAACTGCCAAACTAAGAGAGAAAGAGAGACAGACTCTCACTAGGATTAAAGTAATCCATTCAGGGATTAATTAAAACCCTAGCTCTATATAAAGACCAAAAAACACAGGAGGGGGGTAGTGCTCCACGTTTTAGCCTGGCCCCCTCTCTCCTGCGTTTTGGTCACTCTCTCTCCCTCTTGTGGTCTCTCTTCTTCTTCTTCTATTTTCTCTCTAGTGCAATTGAGAGTTAGGGTTTTAGAAACCCAGATCTGTGCTGAAGAATTTTAGAGCATCTGGGATTGGCTTGAAGAACCTTGGTAGTACCATTGGAGGTTCAGATCTGTTTACTTGGAGCGCTCACTGGAGGAGGAACCATTGTCTATTGAAGGAGCAACACTTGAGGCTCACCAGGTTAGCAATTCTTGTTTAATTCCTTCAGTTATTAATTACTAATATTTATGGGATGCGAAAGAAACTCGAATCGATTTATTTTCGCTATGCATTCGAGTATGGGATGGATCCCTCTTGGCATGTGATGACTCGAGATGTATTTTCTTTGTCCTTAATGTGTTCTATAATTTGCGTGGGACACATGAGGGAAGGAGAAACCCTAATAGAGATGCACCAGGGTTCCCATGGGCAACCATGAAAAATCCTAAAAATTAAATGGGGCACCCATGGGACACCATGGGATAACCCAGGGCGTGCAATACCCTAATTAGTTTATAATTGGTTTTCCTAGGGAACCATGGTTTGATCCCTGGACTGTAGTTATGCCTACAAGATCACCCAATTCATCCTTACTCCATGCATAGTGGCATCTAGGCAAACTCATATTTCTTAGATCCTAGGCCAGAATTAAGTAGTACGTAGCTGATGATTCATAGCAATTCTAGGAGTTGAATCAAGGGAAGTTACACCTTAGCTCTACTTTTATTTTTGTCGACATAAACTACAGATCGAATTAGTTAACAAAATAAATTACTTCAAATTTTTTCCATTTGAAGCACGTACACCTCATGTTTTCAGCAGCATTAAACAAATTAATACAAAAGGAAAAGATTTCATGCTCAGTGGCAACCGAACCACCACGTAAAGCTGATTGTGTATTTATTATGACTTCTATTCTACATCGATCGTTTTAGGTTCCATTTTCTGCAATATTTTGAGATGCAAAGAAGACAAATCATGATCAAGAATATGCTCCAGATCATCTTTCTCAACCATTACAGGCAGCATTATTCTCTTTGTAAAAAGGGCCTACATGCGTGCAATTGCATTCAGCCTTCACAAAATTTCTGCTTTATTGAAATACTCCTCGATCGATCAGATTTAAGTGCATCACCACTACTCAAACTGTAATTCCAATTAAGACTAAAGAAACAAGTGCACAAAGGAATGAAAAATATGAATGTTTATCCTCTCAATTACACTGCCTGTACTTGACTGTCAAGTACATCTAATAGAGGGAGGTGGACCCCACCTCGGGTAGTGTGTTCGGATAGGGGGTAGGATAGTCATTTCTACCTCTTCTATTAGATGTACTTGAGTCAAGTACGGGCAGTGTAATTGAGAGGATAAATATCCAAAAAATATTCATGAACGATAATTAATTAGACACATATCTCCTTTATAGTACTAGTGACAGTTTGATCCATATTGTTAGGGACATAAAGTCCAATTAATAAGGCCCAACTTCACTGGCCTTAAGAAATAAGTACACCAATTAATGTGCCACCTTCACTTGGACTCATGAATTGGGATTGATTTCCATCGACCCTTTTAATTAAGGGGATCGAGTTCCACCATAAAAAACGGCATGCGCCCTAGACATTTTTTGTTTTATTTTTGGGTTGCAAGGTTACAAAAGACGACCCACGAAGGAGTCAATTAATAGAGGACATAGGGTCAATAGGGCTCATGGGGGCCGCACTTCTTGGAAAGTGAATAAACAACGAAATTTAGCATTAAAGATGTAAATGAATAATCAAAAATCCGAATTGGGTCACACTCAATCCATTTACGTCCCTAGGTAATACGAGTGTGGCCCAAGGCTGATGACTATATTTCGTCAAATCATATGATCGATCACCCCTTGTAATACGTCCGAATTAAGACCTTAGACCATTGAAAGAGGACTACTAAGATTTTCTGAACCAGTCATCTGCTCTGTGTGGAAGGTGGTCATCGATGGTGGAAGCAACGAAATGCAATTTTCCAAAGTGATGGGTGGACAAGTTTTTCTTTTTTTTGGTAATCATGGGTGGACAAATGCATTCAATTGATAATATATAAAGGTTGTGATTTCTTAAATGTATTAATACCAAAAAAAAAAATTAGGTTAGTATCAATACCTTAAAGAACTATGCTTCAAACCTTGCTTTTGGCCCTTATCTTAAATAATTTTAAAAAATAAACAAGAGTCAATCAAAGAAATTTATAATTTCTCACTTAACAACTTTGATGACAACAAAAAGCCCGTAATTGAATCTTACCAAATTATAGAACCTATCATCCTTGAAAAATCCATCTCCATGAAACAGAATTACAAGTGTTCGAATATAAATCTAAAGCCGATGAGTGATAGTGATATCGTCACCATCCATTTTCAATTCTTTTGACTCCTAAGAAAAAAAACATTCACCGAGGGGTGGCAGAGGGAAGGAATGGGTATCACGAGAATATTTTGGAATGTACTAAAATCCTAGGAGGAGTTTGTGAACCCTAAGAGTGGGTGAACCGTCCCCTATGGGTGGAAGAAAACTTTATAAAAAAAAAATGATTTTTTTCTTGGAAGCTGGAACTTGAAAACTAGGGGTGTAAATGAATAGCCGAAATCCATTTCCGTATTCGTGTCCGTACCCATTTAGCACTATCCAAATCCGTCTGAAAGCTAAACGGATGCGGATACAGATAGGCTATCCGAAAAGCTATATTTACATGTAGACGGATAAAATATCCGATCCGTATCCGTGTTCGTATCCATTTAGCACTATCTGAATCCGTCCGAAAAGCTAATTAGATGCGGATGCGAATATAGCACTATCCGAGCCAAATCCGATCCGTTTACATCCCTATTGAAAACCCACTACAGTTGACCGATTTGACTGGGCCAACAAAAAATCGGCTTCCTAATTAATGAGTTAGGAAGAACCGTCCAGTTTGGAGAATTCTAGCAGCTTTGAAATGTTTGTAGATAAATTTTACCAATTTTTTTCACTTATGGTGATTAAAGAATCTGTTCTCTTATCCCATAGGTTTTAGTTGTTGGATCAGATTCCTAGAATATTATCAAGACATTTCGGAGACCATACAATAAAAGATAGAGGGAAGATCCCATTGGAGGCAAAAGTGAAATGGTAAGAAAGAGGGAATGCTCTAAGAGGAAATAGATTACACGGGTGAAGTCTTTTTCTGTCCTTTTTGTGTTTTCTTATGGCCACCGGTGACCCGCCGGTGGTCCCTACTGGTGGGGCTAAAGCCCATGCAGCCTCTGTGCTTGCCTCTAGAGAGGAGGGAAGTTCATGGGCAAGTTTACTAGGTGGTGGAAGGTGTTCTGATGACTCTGTGGTCATTCTGTTCGTGGTGCCGCAGATGATCAATGGAAGGAAAGTGGCTCATTGCGACCCTGTGGACTTGGTGGAGGAGAAGGAGCGTTGGGAGGCAGCCCTTGTTGGTTATGTCTTTGGACAGAGACCTTCCTTCACCTTGATGAAGAGATATGTCAGAGAGAACTGGGCGCATGTTGGCGCGGTTGATGTGTATGGACTGGAGAGTGACCTTTTTGTTTTTGATTTCCAGGAGGCTGCTCTAAGTCGCCAGATTTTAGATGAAGGTCCTTGGACCCTGGGTTCTCGACCCTTCATTCTTCGTCCTTGGTCCCCAGAGGTATCACTGATTAAGAAGGAGGAGTCTATTCTTCCAATCTGGGTTAGATTGTATGGGCTAAATCTACATTTCTGGGGGAATAAGTCCTTGGGTTGTATCGCTAGTGTTCTTGGCAAACCCATTTGTGTTGATCGTCGAACAGCTCAGAGGGAACGGCTCTCTTTCGCGAGGTTTATGTGTCCTTATGAATGCAGTCGATGGGCTCCCTGATAGCATTCCTATTTTCTTGGAGGATGGGTCTCAGATTGATCAACCAATGGTATATGATTGGGCACCCCCACACTGTAATTCCTACAAGATATTTGGCCACAGTGACTCTGCCTGCCCTGGTTTGAACCCCGCGCCGATGACAGAGGAGCCTTTAGCCCCTACTGGAGGTGGAACCGGCAGGGATGGTTGGAAGGAAAATGCTCGACGACGTAACCGGGGGAAATCAATGAAAGTTGGACCACCTCCCACTGCCGCACATGGCGACAGTCCCCCGGTCGCGGCTGCTATGGAGTCCCTTCCTTTTTTAGAAGGCGAGGATGTTCATGTTGATTCTATGGGAGGGGATCTAACGGTTGCAACGGATAGTGTGACGTAAATTGTGGAAGTTTCCAATCCTGCTGTGCATGCAGATAAGGATCCTCCTCATATTTTGGAAGCTCACACAGCTGTCCCAAACCACCCCCCCCCCCCTTCTTCTCGGTGATAGAACTGAAGTGGACCGAGCTGCTACAGATGGCTTCGATTCCACTGGGGCATGTATAATGGTAGCTGTGGACGTGGCATCTGGGAGCGCAACACGTGGAGGGAAGTCTGGGGATAAGAAGGGGAGGAAATCTTCGACGTCATCCCAACTGGCTGCAGGGGGAAGCCGTTTTGCCATCCTCACCAACCTGACTTTCGCTGACGTGCATGAGCATGGGGATACTTTGCTTGAGGATAGAATCAGAGATCGAAGTCCGGTCAATAGGAGACAGTCGCAAAAATCCTCTACTAGCTTGTCCAAATGATTTGCATGGATGCATGGAATGCCAGGGGTATAAATGACCCTGGCAAAAGGAGAGCTATTCGTGACTGGGCTTTAACTCATAAGCTGGATATCTTTGGGTTGATGGAAACCCGTGTGAAGCCTACAAATTTTGATCTTGCTTCTCGCATGTTTAATTCCCACTGGCGTATCCTTCATAATTATTGTTGCTCGGGGGGTGGTCGCATTTGGGTTCTTTGGAAGGATGATAATGTGGAAGTTACTGAGTTACACCTCTAGAAACTCTTTCTCAGGTGATACATGTCCATGTTTACATAAAGGCCTCTCCCTCCTGGTCTCCTTCATTTACGGTGGGAACTTTGCTGTTGATCGTGAAGCTTTGTGGTCTTCTATTCGGCGCATGAATCCTAACTCCTCCACCCCTTGGATCCTTCTTGGGGATTTTAACTCAATAAAAGACCCCTCTGAGAAGCGTGGTGGGAGACCAGTTATAGCTAGAACTATTCGGCCTTTTGCGAGTTATATGTTGGATTGCGATCTTATTGATCTCAAAGGGTCTGGTTGTAAGATGACCTAGAGTAATAAAGGCACCAGTGCTGACCTGATCGCCTACAAGATCGATCATGTCCTTGTCAATTTTGCTTGGATTAGCTCCTTCCCTGATGCTACGGCCCACTTTTAACTGCTTGGAGTTTCAGACCATAGTCCAATGGTGGTCTCTTTGGGTCACAGTAAAGGATATAGAGGGAAGCAATTCTACTTTTTCAATCATTGGATCTAGCACGATGACTTCCTTCCCCTGGTGCAACGCGCTTGGGCTGCACCGGTTATGGGTACCCCCATTTTTGCTCTCATGGCGAAGCTCAAGGTGGGTAGACAACACTTAAAGGGGTGGAGTCGTTCGATCTTTCATAACCTTGACCAGCAGATTGATTCCCTTCGCAATGATCTGAATTTGATTCAAGCTTCTATAGATTAGTCCATGGTTGATGACCAGCTTATTAGGGAGGAGCGTAGTATCTCTCATAAACTTCGCCATCTTATGACAGTTCGCGAGGCTGAACTGCGCCAATGGGCTCGTATCACTTGGCTTGATCAAGGTGATGGGAATACAGAATTCTTCCACCGCTCTTTGAAGACTAAAAGGGCTAGAAACAGGATCTCGTCCATTCAAGACTCTTCTGGTAATCTTCTTACTGATGAGAATTTGATTCGTACTGATCGAGGCTGCTCACTACTTTGAGAATTGTTTTATGGGCTCCCCTCCGTTGGTCTACCTTCCTTTTGATTTACCAAAAGATCGTGGTTTGGATCAAGGTGATGGTGATCTCTTGACTAAACCCTTCACTATGGAGGAGATTAGAGATGTGGTTTTCAATGCCGACGATGATTCTGCACCTGGGGTGGATGGTTTTGGTGCCCACTTCTTCAAAGCCACCTGGGGCATAGCTGGTAATGAGGTTTGCGGGGCCATCTGGGACTTCTTTGACAATCTTTGCCTCCCTGAGCAAGTAAAACTGTCTCGGATTACTCTAATCCCAAAAGGCGACATTCAGAACACCTTCAGTGATTACAGGCCTATTGCAGTTAGCACCTTTTTGTACAGGTTTATCGCCAATCTCCTAGCTAACCAAATCAAGATGGTCCTTACCAAGCTTGTGGGTCTCAATCAATCGAGCTTTATGGAGGGTCGTCAGATCACTGATAATGTGTTGTGCCAGGAATTATTGTATGGGTACCACTCGAAGAAAGGGATGCCTTCTTTTTCGGCTAAAGTGGACCTCCGGAAAGCTTATGACTCAGTTCAATGGAGCTTTCTATTCTCCCTGCTGCTTCGCTTGAATTTTCCTCCCATCTTCATCAACTGGATAGCCCAGTGCGTTGTTAAACCAGGGTACAACATTTTCCTCAATGGGGCCCAATCTCCGTGTTTTTCTGCTACTAAGGGTTTCGACAGGGGTGTCCTATGTCACCTTTCCTCTTCAACATTGTGCTGCAGTTTTTCTCGAATTCCTTAGCGGTGGCGACAATGTCTAGTTTATTCGCCTATCATCAGCTTTGTGAGAAGCCCATGATCACCACCGTGTGCTTCGCAGATGATCTTTTCATCTTTGGAAAGGCCTCACGGGACAATGCCTCCCACCTAAAGCTGGAATTGGATGGTTTTCATTCGTTGTCAGGGCTTTCAGTGAATCAAAGTAAATCTAGCATTTTCTTTGCCAATTGCTATGCGGAGATGATGGATTTCTTCTGTACTACCACGGGGTTCTCTTGTGGTCAGCTGCCAATCAAGTATTTGGGTGTACCTCTGGCTTCTAAGTCTTTATCTCAATGTGACTTCGACCCCCTCATCTCTAGGGTTGATTCTCGGTTGAGTTCTTGGAAAGCCAGGTCTCTCTCTTATGCTGGGCGGCTAACTCTCATTTTCTCGGTGCTGGTTAGCATTATTTCCTATTGGTTGAACTTTTTCCCTTTCCCCAGCTCTGTGATTGACCTACTTGAGAAGAAGCTTGCCCGTTTCCTTTGGTGGGGTCATGCAGACAACGGGACCTTCAAGGTTGCTCGGGAAGCGGTTTGCTGTCCCAAACTTGAGGGGGGGCTTCGCATCCGTAGATTGGGCAAGTGGAATAAAGTGGCTTTGATGAGGCAAACTTGGCACATCGCTTCAGATCATGACTCTTCTTGGGTTCACTTTGTGAAGCTTAGATGGCTCAAGAAACATAGTTTCTGGTCGGTTGCGATTCCTACACATTGCTCACGTGCTCTCAAGTATATTTTTCAGCTTAGAACTTTGTGTATGGCCAATACCAGATATCTCCTCAAATCTGGCCGGGATGTCAACCTCTGGTTCGATCCCTGGCTCGTGGGTGGCCCTATCTACCTTCCTGGAATGTTGATTTCGGAAGCTTTGGGGAGGAATACTTTCACCTTGATGGACTCCCTCATTTTTTATGGTGATCAGTGGGTCGATGACACGGAGGATCTCCTGATCTACCTGAGATGGGCTGAAATCTCTTCTACTCGTATCTACAAAAGGCTCCCTCGCGACATCATGGTGTGGTGTGCGAACCCAAGGGGAACTTTCTCGTTGAAGTCAGCCTGGGAATCCATTAGAACTCCTAAAGGTCGTGTGACTTGGAGCAAGTTGGTGTGGTTCTCAAACTGTCATAATCGCTTCTCCTTTATCCTTTGGTTGGCTATTCTAGGCCGGCTCACCACCAAGTGCAGGCTTGCAGCTTGGGGCACCACTACAGATACTACTTGCATTCTATGTGGGAGTGGTAATGAGGATCTGAACCATCTCTTCTTCCTTTGTTCCTACACCAACAAAATCTAGCGAAGAATCCTTTATTTAAATGGATATTTGACACCTCTTATCAATTCCTGGCCTGAGGTGGTGCAGTGGGCCAACGAGCATTTCAGTGGTGAGTCTGTCCTCAGTAAGATCCGCAAGTTCAGCTTCAGTTCAATGGTGTATCGGATTTGGAATGAGAGAAATGCCATAGTTTTTAAGCAGGTGGAGCGTCCCTTTGAGGGTGTCCTGCGACAGGTTATTGAGGATACTAGAGGTCATTTTTCTAGAGCCCCTCCTATCATCCCAGATAATAGGACATCCCGTGCTTTCTTCCACCGATGGAGGATTAAGGCTCGTTTTGTCTTGCAACGCTGCACTTTTCACTATTGGCTTCCTCCCCCCTCTAGTTGTGTTGCCATCAACTGTGATGGTTCTGTGGAGGGTGGGCGTGGGGGGTATGGAGCGCTTGCACGGGATCACAGCGGCACTGTCCTTTTTGCCGTTGCAGGGGGATCTAGTATTGACAGTATTTTACGCATGGAGCTGGAGGGTGTTCGGTCTGGTCTTCGTAGGGCTGCTGCCTTTAGATGCCGAAGGGTTCACGTTCGGTCTGATTCCTTGACGACCATTCAGTTGATAAAGGTGATATTTCAGGTTCCTTGGCACTGTCTGGACATGGTGGAAGACATATTGAGCCTTAGTGAGCAATTCTCTGTTTGCACCTTTACACATGTTGTTAGAGAGGCCAACATCTGCGCTGATTTCCTGGCTGGTTTCATGCGCTCAGACCAAGAGATCCTTCTTAGCCCCTCATGCCTACCTCAAGATCTTATCCACCTGGTGGATGAGGATGCCAAAGGTAGAAAATACCAGAGAATATAATGTACATATTACTTAGTTCTTTATTAATATAACCTCTTTCCCCCCCCCCCCCCCAAAAAAAAAAAAAGAAGATAGAGGGAATATTGACACCTCAATGGGTAGATTTTCATCACCCACTATGAAAAGAAACTTTGGCCTTTACTTAACTTGACATGAACAACAGTTTGTGTCAAATTGCATTGGGTTTGTAGGTTTAGTCCCACATCGGATGTGTGAGTGTGATGTATGTTGTGTATATCCACCATTTTGCAGTTCTTAAAGTCGGTTAATCTTTTAAGTCAAATGTGTTGTTTGTGTGTTTACCAAATATTTAAAAAAAGAGTCTGTATCAAATCAGAACTCATCCAATCCTCTTGAAGAGGTATAGAAGGGGGAAAGTATACATAATGTTTATCTATAATTACACATGGTCAGATGCTTCTAGACTGACCATAGATCATGCCTTAATTAACATGCTAAATGAGTGATAATGATCTAAATAAATGCGATAAAATTATATCTTTTTTTAACCATAATCTCTTAGAAATTAACATGCTAGACTGACCATAGATCATGCCTTAATTAACATGCTAGACTAACCATTGATCATGTTAAATATATCTTTTTTTAATCATAATCTCTTAGAAATTTCTGATGGTATTATATTGAATCAACAATATCATTGTGTTTGTCATGATTTAAAATGTTGAATGTACTGTCGTGATCCAAATAAAAGATTAACAAATGACTAAAATACGATGGTTGAACTCTATCCTTCTAATTGACATTTTTTCAAACACTTATGAAGGATATGATCTTAGATCAAATTGTATGACCATATTTAAATGCCTAAGTTAAATCAAACGTTTAAAACCTCTAAAACCTAATGGTTGAATAATATCATTCCATTTAAAATCTTCTAGAAGGTTTTAACGGTCTAATATTAAAATAGGTTATATACTTTCAAGTCCAAGTCCAAGTCCAAGTCAAAAGTTTTTTTTTTTTTTATGTAAAATATGATGATTGAATTGTATCCTTTCAACTGGTGGATAGTTTGAATTATTTCGTCACCAACAATGTTCAGTTTAGATTAATTACACCATTTATAGTCTTTTGCAGTCAAACATCAAGTTCCACAGTAGGCAATCATTGTTTTAGTTATCTCATTTTATATTTAAGAGGGATCAATGGGCCTCATCATTTTGGGTTAATGGGTAAGTCGATTCTGGTTTTTAACGGGTGAGTTCCAACCCGGTTCTTCTAATGGTTCCAGAATCGATAGCCTAATTAAGAACCCTTAAAGGAACCGTTTCACAGTTAAAACTTAAAAGGCACATCCAGCCCAACCCCTAATCATATATAATTCAAGTTTTGTTTATAGAGGAAGAGTTGAAAGGAAGGGAGGGAGCGAGGGAGCGAGGGAGCGAGGGAGGGGGGTGGGGGATTGGGAAGAGAAGGCATGCACTTGAGACCAGGGTTTTAGTCATTGGTATCGGTCTCTGCCAATACTGACCTGGAATGGTCAAGTTTACCCCTGTTTTCTTAATTTTTTTTTTTTTTTCACCCTTGTCTGTACCAATGCACCAATACGGATTTGATCAAGAATCGATATCGATCTCCATGCTTGAGAAAACATATCTCTCTCTCTCTCTCTGTGTGGCTCAGATCCTTTATGGAACTTCAGTGGCATCTGTAAATAAGATTTCTTGAATTTTAGAATTAAAAGGGTGTTTGAAACCGACCCACCCATTAGTTGACGATCCCAAGTTTGGAGCCAATTGGCTTATTGGTCTAGCTCTACACCTAATCCTTTGAAACCAGAATTGTTAAGGAATCGGACCAAGAATAAAAGATTAAAAAGGATTACATTATGTTATTATACTATCCATGGAAGATTGAGGGAGATATAATTGAAGATTGCATGGGATTGCATGAGATTATGAACTTGATTTTCAAGTAATGAGAGGTAAGGAAAGAAAATCGGTGGTTATATGGTCTATTACAAACAGATCCAACCAACCACTATGTTTTTATTTCTTATTATTGACGAAAGTAACTCCAACAAAAGTGGTTACAAACAGATCCAACCCAATACAGGAGTCATGAAGGTGGTGCTTTTACATCTACAGATTAAACATCACCTTGATGGCATTACCTCCACGAGCACTGGTTTCAAAGGCTTCTTCTACCTCCTCCTGTGAAAACCCAAACCTGTGGGTTATAAGGGGCTTCACATCAATCTTTCCACTCCTCAGAAATTCAAGGCAAAGAGGCCAAGTGTTCTTATAGCGGAAGATGCCAATGATGTCGATCTCTCTAACACCAAAAATACCAAAATTAACTGTGAGCCATTGAAAAGCTGAATAGCAAACAAATAGACAAATGTGATAGTTAAATATTCAAGGACTTTGGACCTGCAGAAATTATATTTTTCCTTCTGAGATTCAAGAATGAAAGTTAGCGACAAAGTAAAGAGTTAAATACCTTGCAGTTACTGGTGTAATAGGAATAGTCATCTCATTATGGCCCATTCCCACAAGGCACACCTTACCACCTGCACTGGTAGCACTCAGAGCTGTAGACATAGTTTTGTTAAAACCTACACAGTCAAAAGTCACATCTACTCTAGCTCCCATAGCCTTGTTTATTTGAACCACTTCTTCAGCAGTATCCTGCAGAGAAATTCAGTTAAAAACTATTGATTGAAGGTACAAGAGAGACTGAAATAAGAATCAGGTTCTATTTATGTGAACTTAGTACACAAATAAAAAAAGAATTTTCAGGATATCAGAATCATTGAAGAAGAAAGAAAAATACCCATACCCAGGTCACTAGTAATATTTCCAGAGCAAGATTCCTTGTGAAAAACCATCACTTACTTATACAGTTACCAACACCTTGGATGTTTCAGTGAATCAGATAATTGTTACAACTTACAATGAGGAAAGGTAGGTCAGCAGTAAATACCTGAATGTTAGTTGAAACTTTAACAATTTCATCTGCACAAAGTTTTTTGGCAACAGATAAACGATTATCGTCAACATCCACAATGACGATTTTGGGGGCTCCAAAAGCTCGAGCAACTAACATTGTAACAAGCCCAATGGGACCTGATCCCATGATCAACACATTCGTCTCAGGGCCAATGTTAGCACGGCGACAAGCATGGACAGCAACACTAAGGGGCTCACACATTGCCCCTTCTTCTAAGCTTACATTGTCAGGCAGCTTAAAACATAGATCTGCAGGATGCACAATCTGTTCAAGAGAAGGAAAAAAAAAAAAAATAAAATCTGTAAAATGACCTATATATTAACAGTAAAGAAACAATGAAAACGATGTCATGGAGATTAGATTGTATGGCACGGATTTAACAGAATAATAATTTGGGGACTGAAAATCTGAATGGTGAAGCTAAACAACACTGGCTTATATAAGATAGGATCTGATGATTCAGTTGGAAATTTCATAAATATTTTGAGTGAAATTTCTGAAACCTGATTGGCTAGGGAACCATGAAATGGAGCACTAGCGAAAAACTTCATGTCAGGGCATAGATTGTAGCGGCCCTCTTTGCAGAAATTGCAGTGCCAGCAGCTGACCCCAGGCTCCAGAGCAACCTTGTCACCGACAACAAGATGATTCACGTCTGACCCAACTTCTTCTATGATCCCAGCAGACTCATGCCCAATTACCAATGGCTCTTTAGCAACGTAACCCGCACATCCCATGGTCTGCATCAATCAATCAAACCAACCGTTCAAAAACAACAGGTCATCATCAACCAAGGAATGTTAGAAGAGATCGATCATTGTCAAAATAGTAATTTTTTTAATTTAGTAGCTAGAAATCTATTTAGTATGATTTCAATAAAGAACTCCATAAGGTTTAGTAAGAAGAGAGGCCGGAGGATATGACCCTGAGGTAGTGAACATCACTCCCGCAGATACCCACAGCTTTCACCCGAACTCTAACGTCATGAGGACCTGCAAAAATCAGAGAAAACAAAAATTGATGTTGAGCAACAGAATCAACTAAAACAAGGAAGTCCGAAAGATTTCATTACTACAAGTAATCTAAAACAGATCATGGAGTGCAAGTTCTCTGATTAAAGTAGCAAATTCGATAAATAAATTATAAAAAAGAAAACTTTTTTCCTTCTTTTTTTTTTTTTTTTTTATTTTTAAGAAGGGGAAAAAAGTGTTGAGGAACAAACCAACAGGAGGAAGCTTGAATGGTTGAATTTTGAGATTATTGACACCGAGAAGCCAAACAGCCATGTTAACTTCCTCATCATCAACACTATGAGACATTCCTCCTTTACCCATCTTCTTCTTCTTCTTCTTCGAGTCTCTGTTTCCCTGTTTCTCTTCTGAGGATTGGGGTGGTGGGTTGGGGTGGAAGGTGAGGGTGGCTTTCTGTTAGAAGTGAAGGAAGGTTAGAGATGAGGAGAGGAAGAAGAAGAAGAACGACACGATACAGGGTTTTAAGTGGTTCGGTTATTTGTAACCTACCGTCCACTGTAATGTTGCTTTCTCACTCATTTAATTCCTTGCTAATCCTCCCTTTATATAGATACTGCTGTGCACTATTGTTGAGTTTTGGAGATATGAATGCTGACTCATCAATGACTCAAGACTGAAGCTGTGCTGCACTGTCGTTGGCTGGCTTTTACCAAAAAAAAATATCAGGACTGAAGCTGTGCTCCACTATCGTTGGGCTGGCTTTTACCGAAAAAAACTATGGTTGGGTTTTGGAGATATGGATACTGACTCATCAATGAATCTGGATTGATGTGGTGAGGTGGAGAGAAGAGTTGTTGCACTTTCAGACATCTAAATCTAGGGGGGAAGAAGACGGATATATAGGATGGTGGTGGTCCTGATGGATCAGACTGAGAAAACGATCATTTGTCATCCCACTTATAATAATAAGCTAACAAGAATCAATACGTCGTGATAACGTGGAATCTAGTCAACTCCACATCTCCAAATCTTTTTCTCTGACAATAAAATCCGGGTATTTTGACTTGTCTGCTTTATTTTTGTTCTGACTTCTGATCCCCCACAAGACAAGACAGAGAGTCTGTGACACGGACACCTCGTCCGCTCTGTCCCTCATAACTGGATAATCCAACCCTGTTCCAAATAAGGACAAAGCGTAACACCTAGACCCCAGTCCCCACCATCCTACAAGGGGTATACATTAGGAGTGTCAGTTTGACCCAGCCAATCCAAACCCATCCTAAGCCCGAAGAGGGCTTGGGCTAAGCTTTTCATCCTGCAGGGGCGGGCCAGGACTTAAGGCCAACTGAGCTTGGCTTGACCTTCTATATAAGAAGAAGAGAAAATTCCTTAGACACCCCCTAGGCTATTGCCCGTTTTCCTATAATACCCAACTTTTCAAACAATTACTTGAAACCTTCTGAAACCTGACGGTGTTAGTCTGCTGTTAGTGTTTAAATGAAAATATCCATTTTACCCTTATAAGTTATTCAAATGAAACTTATGAAGTTAAATGACCAACGTACCCTCCTCCTCCTTCTTCTTCTTCTTCCTGCAACCCACCCCTACCCCCATAACTTGACTTAAAATTTTAGTTTTGCGAGGGATTAAATGGTAGTTAAATAGAATCCCTCGTTTTTTCAGTCTCAGCCGTTAATGAAATTTCCTCATCAGATCTGGTGAGAACACCAGATCTTTCAAGGATCCTTCGTTGGAGGCTCAATCAATCTAAAATTCCAGGCAAAGCTGCTATAACACTCTGGCCTTTCAAGATCATCTAAGCGCAGACCCAGATTTCAAGGAACATGTTGATATAGTTTGGCTGAAACAAGTTGGGTGGAAATCTGAGAACCAGATTTGATTTTCTGATTCTAACCTCATGGTAGAGTGGTTTCTAGGAGCATAATCTTGGGATTTCAATCGCGTAGGAAAGAGGAATTCCTGTCCAAAGTTTCAAGACAGTTGGATTGGTATATGAGGAGTTCTACCGCATGACACTCAACTCAGATGTACGACCAGAACTTATAACACAAAAGCAATCTCTAAAGAACTAAATAGAAAGGAAAAGGATAACAGAAAGTAAGAGAAGAAGAAGAGGGGTGGGGGGGGGGAGGAAGAATTCTATTCTGAAGACTGATTTTAGGGTTCTTGAGGACTGATTAGCGGTGTGAAGCATATCAATGATCTCCTTACACTTAGACTCAACAAGAAGATGTGTGAATCCTCGTGCAGTAGCCTATGACAATGCGGTTTTGATCGCCACTGCCTCCCCTTGGACAGTTGAGCTGAGAAAATAAGGAGCTGAGATAGCATTAATTTGGCTTCCCAAGTGGTCTCTGAAGATGAAACCCAAACCCCTAATTGAGGTCCCTTGAGGAAGTGCAACATCACAATTTACTTTGATGAAACATGAAGCGGGGGGCATCCATGTAACATTTGTCGCATTCATAAGACCAATCGATATTAAGGGTGTCAAACCAAACCGAAAATCGAACCCTAAACCAAATCGAACCGAATTAATTCAGTTTGGTTTCGGTTCTAGTATATGGTATTCGAATTTGGTTTGGTTTTGGTTTCGGTTTCATGCCAAGACCCATCAATTTGAATCGAAATCGAACCGAATAAACCACTGAATCCAAAGCCATATATGTTTTAAATTCTTTGGTGACCATATCTAACCAAATGACTTTAAATATTCCACTTTCCTATGTTTTCATTGTTTTTTTGGTAACTATCCAACGAAATGAAATTTATATGTCACTTTTCATAAGGGAAAATAAAAAACTCTATGAATTTTCTTTGTAATTTTGGTAACCAGCTAACCTAATGACTTTTCATATTCTACTTTCCAGGTTTTCGCTATTTCCCTTTCTCAGTTTCCCTTTTCAACTCTTCAACTTCAACTCTTTAAGTGTGCAATCGAATTGGAACCGTAACCCGAAACCGAATTAGACCCGAATTGGAACCATATTTGGAAACCGAATTAGAACCGTATCGAACCGAACCGAGCAAGTTCGAATTCGGTTGGTGGTCCCAAAATCGACTCGATTTTAGGCTGACCCTGATTGATCTTAATCATAGAGTGGGGGAAGGTAGAGATGCATGGACTAGACCAAGTTAGGTAGAGTCTAGGAGAAAATTATCAATGTTACATAAAATAACACTATAATAAAATATATTATCACTTATTATCTTCATATATAATATATTATATAATAAAATATTTATGACATTTAAAGTTTATAATATATATATAACTTAAAACAGGGTTGGACTGGGCTAGGCTGGGCTCAACCCGAGGCCTGAACCCTAACTCGACCCAACCCTGACTCAGGGCCAGCAATTTTCAACTCTGACCCATCTTCAGGGTCAAGTATCTCAGCCCAAGCCTTATTCAGACTCAGGATGGACTAGGACGGATTCGGGCCGACAGGGCCAAACTTGCACCCCTCATCAATTGCCCATAAATTAGTTGTGAAGGCAAGGGTTGATAATTTTACTAAAAGATAAAAAAGGGTTTATAGACTCTCTGCCTCTCTGTAAACGACAATGTGAAAGATGTTTTATTCTATTAATATTTAATTTATTTTTTCATAAAAAATTAACCCACAAGATACCTGGAGTCTTTTTATAATATAAATCCACACAATAATTTGACTTATAAAAATTTGTAATTGTTTTTAAATTGATCAACCACCATTAACATCAGCTACATCCATGGAGAAATGATTATAAAACCTTTCTATTATTGGTCTCACTCCCACCCAGTCATCATTACTCCCACAACCATCAATAATTTGATTTATAAAAATTTGTAATTTTTTTTAAATTGATCAACCACCATTAACATCAGCTACATCCATGGAGAAATGATTATAAAACCTTTCTCTTGTTAGTCTCACGACCACCCAGTCATCATCACTCCCACAAGCACCAATAATTTGACGTATAAAAATTTGTAATTGTTTTTAAATTGATCAAACACCGTTAACATCAGTTACATCCATGGAGAAATGATTATAAAACCTTTCTCTTATTGGTCTCACGATCACCTAGTCATCATCACTCCCACAACCACCAATATTGCCTCTCATTCTTTCTTACCCTCGGGTGTTGGGCCCATTCCTTGGAATATCTTTCCAAACTCAATTAAATTAATAAATTCCAATAAAAAAAATCCCTTAGGTGGCAAATTAAAATTTGTGGGATTCACGAAGGTATTGGATTACCCTGAGATCTTAGCCATGGATGAAGACATGTCCACCATATTTTGATCCCTTAGATAAATTGCCACATGGCAGTTAATAAAGGCATGATGAAATCAGTGGTTCTGGGTACAGGGGTGTTGAACTCCCCAAAGAAATCGGTAAAATCAGATTATTTTTGTGAGTCTAATTTTAGTACAATTGAAACCATATGAGAATATTTTATAAGACTCGTCATTCATGCAGAAATTTTGAACCATGTGTTCAGAAAGATAAGAATTGATAAAATCAGATCTTCTAAGGATTCCAGGCGCAAAAAATTGAGTTAACAATCTGATTCACTTTATTTACTGAAGTTCCCTAGAACTCCACTGAAACTGTCCACTGACCTAAAAAAAATTACAGTAGACAATGAAACAGGGATACAAAAATTAAGGAAAAAAAGAGTTCAGAGCTTTGCTCAAGCTGAATTTACATTTTCGATCAAGTTAATCTCAAAAGCACAAACCTTCTTCCAGTTGGGAAGGTGTTATGCAGTACCAAAAACTTACAATTTCATTGAAATTTTCTTGTTTAATCATACATAAAATATGGCCAAAAGAAACGTGCCAAAAAATAGGGAAAACATTCTCTATGGTGGAGTGCAAGGGCCACGCACACGCTGGCATCTCAGGGGTGGAATTTCCGCCATTCATGGGCGGGGGGTTTCATTTCCCCCCTTCCCCACAGTACATTTTCCCAAAAATAAAATAAAGTACATGACAGTATCACAATGCTACCATTGATTCCAATTAGATGGTTACTATGGTTGGTTTGGTGGCTCGGTGGTCCATTATTCCATACTTTGAGTTCGCCGGTTCCATCACCGGTAAAGAAAAGGCCACCAGGACCTATTTGTATTGCCCGAACCTCCTCTCTTGAGAACATTCTCCCCCTCCCACTGAATCTAAAACACATGAAACAAAAGAGTAAAGTAGTTTGCAGGCAAAAATGACTACTATAATTTAATTACCAATGGAAATGGTGGGGAGGGGAGGAGAACATAAAGCAGATGCATCTTCAAACGAGGATTGTAACACTCACGATGGGAGGTCATAAAAGTGAATGGTATTATCATTACATGAACACATAAGGACGGGTTTCGCTTGTGCATCATGCACTCCACAGAGGGTGAGCACACCCTGTAATGAAAGAAAAACATGTCAATAAACATTCTCATTGAACAGCAAAATGCAAAAAATTGATTACCCATACCCATTATTCAGATATCAAACGGTTATATCAATAGATTCACAGATTGAAACCCATATCAAACCATTCACAGCCCCTACGCTTAGGAACCAAACTTCAACGGAGTACAAAACTAGCTATGTTCTAAAACTATGAAAGAAAAGATATTGTGGAACCTAGTTACAATGTAACCCTTTTCAACAAAATTCAGCATGAGGAATATCTTTACATGTTATCTAGGTGCAGAAAGATGTCAAGAAGTAACCATTTACACCCAACTCCAAAATCTTGGCAATTGACAACGAGGCCAAGAAGTTCCAAATTAAGAACCCCCCCTCCCCCCAACAAATGTGTGTGATCCCATGCATCAAACTGTATGGTGATCCAATGTCTAGGCTTACAGGATAACTTCATACAAACACCGAAACATGTTTTTTTCCGATGAGACCTACGTACTGTTCAGAAAAATAAAAAGAGAACCAAATCCAAGCAGATCTCAACATAAAAAAGTAAAAAGTAGAGAAACAAAAGCAGAGATGTAACAGTAAGGGTGTGTCTGGTAATGTTCAGAACGTTGTTCAGAACAATTCTTTTGGTCTAAAAAAACAAAAAATAATCAAAATACATTTTGTTGTGTGATTCGTTTATTCGTTCTTTTAGAACGAACCGGAGGTTTTTATCACCAAAAGAATGTTCTTTACAGACCGTCTCAGACACGGTCTGTAATGCACGAGAACGACTAGACGGTGTAAAATCGACGAAAACCAGTGAAGGCCTTGGTTTGGAGAAGGCTACTTGCAATCAAACATTGGGAAGAGAAGGGGAAGAGAAGGAGCAGCAGAGGGGGAGACCTCTACCTGCAACTCCAACTTCAAGATAAGAACTTTAAACCAATCTCTCTCTCTCTCTCTCTCTCTCTCTCTCTCTCTCTCTCTCAGTCGTCTCTGTTTGTGAAGTTTGTTTATGGTTTTGGAAAGCCCAGATCTGACAAATCTATATTGTTACACACGGTTTTGTCTCAAGAATTGGATTACCATCACTATACTTTGAAGGAATCAGCCGAACAGGTATGGATTTTAGGGATTTGTTGAGCAAAATTGATTTTTAGGTATGAATTTTAGGGATTTTACTGTATTCCGGTTCTCTCTCTCAGTCGTCTCTGTTTTAGGTATGGATTTTAGGGATTATGTATGATGTGTGTTAATGTTTGATGATGGATTATGTTCTAAAGGTACACTCGGTGTTGCTGTTAGGACATAGGTGATTGCAACTATTGAATTAGACGATTATGTGAAAATTTGACAAATAAAGCACCCACAATAAGCTGAGAATATGAAGGAAATGGTTTTGAGAAACATCTTTTTCAATCATTCAGACCCTCTCTTTGCACCACCACCTGCAGCTGCAAAAGCTGACCGTGTGAAGCATTTTTTCCTCTATGGTGACCCCAAAGAGTTGAGGACTAATCAAGCAATTGCCACCCATTTTTTGTGGAAAAAAAAATTAGATTCACTTTTGCACCTTTCAATAGTATCCTTGAAGTTGGTTTTGACAAGAATTTCTTTACCATTTAGGCTTATATCAGTTTTTTTTTTTTTTTTTTTTCTCAAACATCCTTGGCAGGTCTGGACATATCAAGGAAGACCTAAAGACAGTATTTTCTTAATACCACATTACCATAATTATGACTTTTGGAATTTAAGGAATAATGGAAGTTAGTGAAATTAATTGATATATATATACACATGGTGTGCTCATCTTATTTGTGAAGAGATGCAGGTATTGGTGTGCCTAAGCATATAGGCTGTTATAGAACTTGCAATGAGGATATGATGCAGGTTTGTTTGTATGTTGGATTTAATGGAGATATAGATTAGATAGACTTTGAGGTTTATGGATTGGAATCTTTCTTTTTAGTGTTTGAGAAGAATGGATGGTCCATATCAGCAACTTTACCCTCCACGTGGCTGAGATAATAGAGATCTTCTAGTGAAGATTTGTAGGGTGACTACCTAGTCCCCAATGATATAAAAGAACCTAAAAACCAGCAGTTGAACTAGAAAGCAACTGATGCTGGAAATTTTTTTGATTGATGTCTTAAAACTGCAGTCTTGCATAATTTATAATTCCGCTGAAAATTAATGCATTATTTTGTATGATGTGTGTTAATGTTTATTAGGGATTTTGTATGATGTGTGTCAATTTTGTGGGTTAGAACTGAATCTCCCAATTCAACCTGCAAGAATAAAAAGAAAAGAAACAAAAAAACAAGAAACAAATCAAAGTAAGAATTTGAAGGGATTAAAATAAAGATTCATATGTAATTTACTCAATGAACTGTGGATATGCAAAGAAACAAGTTCAGCGGTACATGTAAGTGGTGGAGATGGTGGTAGTTGTTTTGAAGGGCTTTGGTTGATGTGTGGCACAACTCCTCCTTTGAGTTCTTATTCTTCTTCTTCATCTAATTGTATTTCTTTTTCAAAGAATGATGATGGAACATCTTTATAAACCTACATAGTTTCTTGAGGTAGTAACTCCATCATCCAAAAATTTTCTGCCAATAGGTTGGGAGGGTAATTTTGATAGTTTGTTAGAAGTTGTTATTCCACGTGCTTCCATGGATGTGGTAGAATAGATTGGTCTCTTCTATTTCACTTTATTATTTTATACACAACAATGGCTGAGGCCACCATTGACAACCAAAATCACCATTGGCAGCTCCCCCTCCCCCTAATCAATGAGTGTTTGATGGGTCTTTAGCTCAAATTGGTAGAGCACTTGGAACATGAGCATGTTTCAAGGGGGTGGTGGTTCAAATCCACCAAGGCCCTGTTTAGTCAACTGTTTATAGCACAGTCAGTTATGGCACTAATCCACACAAGAACCCAATTTTTAATGGCATCTTTGAAATTTGACATATTTTTATAATTACTTTAGTTATGTTAATGAGATAATTTAATTTTATGCTAAGGTTGGTAAGAGAGAAAATGATTTTACAAGTATTTTTTGGTATAATTTAGAAGAAAATGGTATTATTGTAATTAAAATCAAATTTGAAAGAACAGGTTTTACCAAACACCATTTTCGTTCTGAACGCATTCTTGAGACCGTTACCAAACGCTCATTTTTTGTCTCAGAACGCCGTTCCAGACCAGAAACACCAAAGAATATTTCTAGTCAAGAACAGGCGTTCTTTGTTCAGATCGTTACCAAACGCAGCCTAAGCTAAAAAACAATTCCACAAATGGCATACATGTTCTTCATTGTGTGTATACGTTACTTCCAAGTTGCCACTTTCTGTAGCAGCCCACGTACACCTGCACAAATATAGAAGAGAGCATTAATAACTCTGATGCATGCACAACCATATATAAATAGCTATTCATTGAAAGGAAAAACCTGTCAATAGCTAATTAAAAAAAATTATCCAGAACATAACAAACCTTTATTGTTTTGTCAAGTGAACATGATAACAGAAATTGGTCCCAACAAAGAACAGACATCACAACCGATGTATGGTCTGTCAGAGTCTGAATACAGTGTAAAGTCTCTAGGTCCCACACCTGAAAGTACAACAGTTTACTCCAAAGATTAGTTTTTAACATGGCTACCCAGAAATATCAAAAATAAGCGAAGCAAGAAGCAAGATATATATATATATATATATATATATATATATATATGTTAGGGTTTAGGGTTTAAGCACAAAGTTGCTTAAAGCATTACACCCTAAGTATCTAGTTTGGAATACCCAGACTGCTGCCTCCAGCTAATATTTATAGGAAAACAAGGGTTTAGGTCAGATGGACTAATTACTAAATTGCCCCTCACAGCCTGAGTATTAATACAAGTAAGATTATATTAGAACATATGAAGGGATATTACATAAATACCCTTACAATCTTCTCCTATGTTCTACATATATCCACCACACATGAATAGAAAACCATTGTTCAATCAGTAATTGAATCAATATAAATTGAATATCAATAATCCAATAAATCAAATAAGCAATAAGTAAACTTCAAGAAATAAAACTAGGGTTTTAGATCAAAACTAAACTCAACAATAAATCCGAAGTTCCACATGCAAGTGACTAAACCAAAAGAAATAATCAAAAGGAGAAGTCCTTGCAATCCATGTGACTTTACTCATCAAGTAAGTCATCCTCATCGAGATCCAGGTTCAACCGTTCTCCTCCATCTTCGTCATTCTCTATAAGTTGTCAAATATGAATTTCATAAGATAATATGAATTCAATCATTTATACAATAGTATCTAGTTCAACAATAAGAACTTAGTACATTCCATGTATGGCTGAAGATAAATAAAAAACAATAAGCATCATCATCAAGTTTTTTTACAAGAACTCAATCCTATATAGTCTCTATCACAAGGACCATACCATGTTTCCATTTGGAATACTGTGTTCGTCATATTAGTCATAGATTTATGTTGTATCATCAAATTTGGAATGGTACACCATACTATGAAAGACATGTCATCAAATTTGGAATGACATAAAGACTAGCACAATATCATTGAAACATATCAGACATCTTCCATATTCCTTTGTGGAATAACAAAGTAAGGAAACTTCATATGAAAATTTGCTACACCATCAAATTTGGAATGATTTCACAAACCCCCATATTTAGTAACATAACTAAGTTATTTGAAATATGTAAACTGTCTTGAATGCTTACCAAGGCTAGATGAGATTCGAATAATTCAAAATAATACTAGGTTAGGTTAAGACCTGACTAAATGGTATTTAACCCCATCTCCCCCGTAGTTTTGAATGTTCGATCTTTGTTCAATCCCTTTGTAAGGGCATCTGCCATATTATCCTTCGATCTCACATCAATCAAAGTGATAATCCCTTGTTCTGTTCGATAATTTAGCATGGTCTGTTTCAGTCTGATGTGTCTCCTCTTATCATTAAAGAGTGAGTTATTCACTATCGTCTTTGTTGCTTGTTTATCACAGAATATAGATATAGAGTTTAACTTAAAATCCCTCAATGGAATATCCATGATCAGATCCTTTATCCACTCTGCTTCATCTCCTACAGAAGCTAGAGTATAAAGTTTTGATTCCATAGATGACAGAGCAATACCAGTCTGTCTCTTGGACTTCCATGCTACAGTTGCTCCTCCTAGTGTAAATACATAACCACTAGTGGATTTGCTGTCTCTCAAATCTGAGCACCAAAATGCATCAGGATATCCTTCCAAAGTTGAAGGATGTCCAGTATAACATAGAGCATAACCAAGAGTACCCTTAAGGTATCTCATCAGCCTCGTCAGAGCATCCCAATGCTCTTTGCCAGAATTATTAGTGAAACGATTCAGCATGCCTACCGTGAAGGCTATGTCTAGCCTAGTTCAACTCATCGCATACATGAGACTACCAATCAGTTTAGAATATTCTAACTGATTCATGGTGTCGCATGTGTTAGGTTTCAATCATTTGTTATAGTCATAGGGTGTCTCAATCGGTTTACAATCACTGTATCCCCAACTAGAAAGTAGCCTCTCAATGTAATGAGACTGACTAAGGGTGATCCTTTGCTCATCGAAGCTTACTCTCATTCCAAGAATGGTGTCTACCACACCAAGATCTTTCATGTCGAATTCTTTGGACAAGGTTTCTTTAATGTCACTCACTACAGAGAGATCAAAACCTAGAATCAATATGTCATCCACATACAAGCAAATAATTGCGACCTTGTTTAACTTAGACAAAAAATAAAAGCATTTATCCGAGTTGCTGGTCCGAAAACCAAGGCTCGTTACTGTCTTGTCAACTTCTCATGCCACAATTTAGATGCTTGTTTAAGACCATAGAGAGATTTGTTTAATTTACAAACTCTTTTTTCAGAACCTTCCATGACAAACCCTTCAGGTTGGTTCATATAGATTTCTTCTGTTAGGTCTCCATTAAGGAAAGCTGTTTTTAGATCCATTTGATGCACAACATAGTGCTCAATAGATGCTATGGCAAGAAGAATTCTTATCATTGCGAAATGACAGACCGGAGAGTAGATGTCAAAATAGTCTATCCCTCTCACCTGGGTATAGCCCTTAGCTACTAACCTTGCTTTATACCTGGCTATAGACCCATCTGGATTAAGTTCTTCTTCAGTACCCACTTACACCCTCTTGTCTTGGCCCCTTTAGGTAGATCAACAAGGTGTCAGGTCTCATTCTGCATTAAAGAGTTCATTTCCTCATCAATGGCTTCTTTCTATAGCAGTGAGTCCCTAGATCTCATCGCTTCCTTATAAGTGGATGGATCGATCTCTAGATGGTAGGTCACAAAATCCTCACCAAAATTCTTGGGTACTCTATCTCTAGTAGATACTCTTCTAGGCTCTGATTCAGGGAGCATTGTGGGAGTAGTGTCAGAAACAATTGGTTCAGATTCCAAAGGTGATTCCGTAACCATTTCAGTCAAACCAGGCAAAGTCAGGCCTTTATCTCTGAGGAATTTATCTTCAAAGAATATGGCATCCCTAGATTCTATCACCACATTGGTTGATAGATCCAAAAATCAGTCTGCAGCACTGTCTTCTGCATAACCTAGATACACACAAGTGTTTGTTCTAGTTCCCACCTTAGGTCTCCTAGGGTCTTGTATCCTAACATAAGCTATACAGCCCTAAACCTTAAGAGTGTCATATCTACATGGATGGTTATGCCATAGTTCATAAGGTGTAGAAGTCAGTTTTGAATGTGGCAGTCTATTTAGAATGTGATTTGTAGTCAACACTGTTTCTCCCTAATAGCAAGAGGGCATGCCAGTTGTTAATAACATGGAGTTTAACATCTCTGTTAACGTTCTGTTATTTCTTTCAGCTATGCCATTTGATTGAGGTGAGTAAGGAGCAGTAGTTTCAAGGATTATGCCCGCAAAGGCACAAAATTCCTTGAACTCTGTCAATTTGTATTATCCTCCCCTATCAGTTATAAATCTTTTAATTTTCAAGTTCAACTGATTTTCTACCTTAATCTTGAAAATTTTAAAATTTTAAAATGCTTCATCTTTAGATTTTAACAGGTATAAATGACAATATCTAGAAAAATTGTCTATAAATGGTATCAAATACTTTCGACCTCCTCTAGTTGTGTAGCTTTTAAAGTCATAAATATCAGAATGTATAAGTTCCAGAAGTTGAGTGCTCCTAGAAATCGGTCTGAAAGGTTTTCTAGTTATTTTGGTTTGAGCACACACTTCACATCTGTTAAATTATGAGTTTTAACTAGTTTGAGTGTCTAATGGTAAATTATGAGTTTTAGCTAGTTTGAGTATTTTCCTATAGTTCACATGTCCTAACCTACAGTGTAGTATTTTGGGATCAAGTGAAATATGGTTAACCTGGTTTATTGTCTCATTAGCTAAACTCAACCTAAACATACCATTCAAATTATAAGCACATCCAAAATAAAAAGAGTTAACAGACAATGTTGCTCTACCACTACTAAAAGTAATAGACATGCGAGCATCAAGCAAAATTCCAATTGAAATTAAATTCTTTTCAAAATCAGAAAAGATTTTAACATCTTTCAAAGTAAGTATTTTACCTGATGAAAGAACCAGGTTCGCTGTCCCTTGTTGAAGCATTTCCACGACGTCTCCATTTGCAACAGTGACAGTCTCTGCTATTTGAACAACATCAATGAGCAGGTTCTTGCTATTGCAAACATGACAAGTCACTCCGGAGTCTAACCACCAATCTGAAGATGTACTGTCCAACTCCTTATCCTTTTCAACCATGGCAACAAAGTTAATAGGCTCAGTCTTATCCATCAATATGTGAACTTTCTTCTGTGGTGTGTCAGTGTTCCCTTTCTTAGGACCCCTACACTCAGATGCATAGTGATCACACTTTCCACAGTTGCGGCACTTACCCTTCTTTTTAAAGTTAGTCTTTTTGGCTTCCAACTGTTGGGGTTCTTTCTTAGGTGGCTTGGACTGCCTAGGATTTTTCTTGGATTGTGAAACTAAATTGGCAGATGTTTGTTGTTGTTTCACCATCTCCAAGTTGTTCCTGGCTCTGTTCTCATCTTCGATTCTAATGAACCGTTTGAGATCATCCAGCCACACTTATGTTTTTTTCCTACGTATCTCAGTTTTAAAGGAATGTCAGGTAGAGGGTAACTTAAAAATAATTGCACCCACTAAAAATTAAGAATGCATCAACAACAGGGATATTTTCTTGGTTCAGTTTTGTTCTCAAGTTCTCAAAGTCTATTACTTGAGGAAGTATTTCCTTGTCTTCTTGAAACTTGAAATCCATAAACTTATCAACCAAGTGAGTCTTTGATAGGTCCTCCTCCTTTTTGAATTGGGCTTCTAGATTTTCCCAAATTTCTTTTGCAATCTCATATTTACCATAGGTCTTTGCCAGCCTATCTGACAGGCAGTTCAATAGGTAGTCTTTGCAAAAGTCATCATCACTTATCCATTGGGTTTTAGTTAGGTCCATACAATCAGAAAAAGTATTTACTACAGTGTAAAAAATATCGAGGTACTTCAGTCCAAACTGAGTCTTCCTTTTCCAAGAACTGAACTCAGAGCCACTAAAGCTTTCCAATTTGATCATCTCAATTGGAACAGCATGTTTTGCCATTGTTAAGTGATTTGTTTATATGCCCAAGTAAAAATTCAAATAAAGACAAATGCTCCAAGAAATAATCACACCTGAGATGGAGAACCCTGGATTTAGACGATGGAGGAAAGGATGGCAGCAGTGCAGCGACGTCGATAGTCGTGGTGTGCACCATAGTGCTGGCAGGCATGGGTCACAGGCTACTCTTCGGTGACGGCTGGCACTGGTCGCAGCCCGTAGGTAGTGACCGATCTCAAAAACAAATCAAAAGCTATAGCCTTTTGTCTTCTTCTACTTTTCCTTTGTTTTGTTTTTTTTTAAATAATCAAATCAAAGGAAATAGAAAAGAGCTTTGAAAACAACATTCTACATATCTTTGTCTTCTTTTTTGTTTTTTTTCTTTTAATGGAAATCAAATCAGAATAATCAATTGCTTTTTACTTTTTTATATAGAATCAAAGCAATCAATCGTCTTTCCTCTTTGTACAACGAAGTCTGCAGATGGCAAAAGCCGATCGCCAAAGCCGAGACAGAGCCGAACGCTAAAGCCGATCACGAGAAATCAATGCTTTCTCCCTGCAACTTCCGTTTCTGAAGATGATTACGCCAACGAAATATAACAAAATCATGAACGTGAATGAGACATACGATCGCTAGAAGAAAACCAGAATTCTCCAAGTAGGTGAGAAAAATTCTGTAGAACCCACGCACGATTACCAAACTAGACGTGAGATTCCAAATCCAAAGTTGATCGCACGAATGAGGAGAGAAAATAAAAAATCACTAATGCTTTAAGATTGTTAGGGTTTAGGGTTTAAGCACAAGGTTGCTTAAAGCATTACACCTTGAGTATCTAGTTTGGAATACCCAGACTGCTGCCTCCAGCTAGTATTTATAGGAAAACTAGGGTTTAGGTCAGATGGGAAAATTACTAGATTGCCCCTCATAGCCTAAGTATTAATACAAGTAGGATTATATTAGAACATATGAAGGGATATTACATAAATACCCTTACATATATATATATATATATGGGGAAAAAAGGCTTCGTGGCTGGTGCAATTTCCATGCAACCATTTATAAAGCCGTTGGATTGGGGTATTTTGATATCTACCATTAGATTTAATGTAGGTATTAATTTAAATACTGGTGACCAATTCCCACTTCTTCGCAGTACGTACACCATCCTCTGCAACTTAATTCGACCCACCCCTTGTTCAGTTCAATGTCTCGTATAATCACTTGAACGGTTCAATTCTATCGAGTCTCAGTGGAAAGAGTGCCAATGCATTCCTTGGGAATTCACTCTGCAGTGGTCTACTCCTTGCTTATCCTGGTGAGGCATCACCGCCCCTGAGTAGAGATTGTGGTGGTGGTAGTGGAAAGTAGAAGTTTTCAGAAGGCGCAATTGCAGGGATTGTGATTAGATATGTGATTGGGTTTTTGTTGATTCTTCTACTTTTGTTGATTTTATGCCGGAAGAAGAGTAGTGGAAAGATAACATCAGTAGACATTGATCCAGTGAGGCAAGGGCCTAAAGTAGAGATGCTGACCGTGTGAGAAGAGAAAATGGTAGTTTGAGCAACAGTGTTGTTCCTTGTGCAGCTGCTGAGGCAACAGCTACAACGATGCCAATGGCAACAGCTTCAAAGGGGGACATGAATTGTAGTGGGAATAAGAAACTTATTTTTTCTGGAAATGCTACTAGGACTTTTGATCTGGAGGATCTTTTGAGGGCATCGGCGGAAGTATTGGGGAAGGGAACATTTGGTAATGACGTACAAGGCCGTTTTGGAGATGGGTACGGTTGTGATTGTGAAGAGGCTCTAAGATGTTCTGCATTAAGCTCAGAGATCTCAGCCCGTCTTTTATGATTACTTATATGGTCTGAATTTGCTAGGGATTTATCCTCCATCCATGCCAAAAGTTTTTACGATTTTTCCTGGCTAATGGATCTTTTCCTTTTTCTAATTATACTTTTGTTAGGACATATATTTGTCATGGCATGTAGGTGACCAAAGGCTTTGGAGGAGGCCTAGACGCAAGGCGGCACCAACAAGGCGACCAAGGCGTTTGCTAGGCGATGCCTTGACAACTATGCTTTTGGATGAAATTAACAATGGAAGCTATAGTAGCATCATTGTTATTTTCGGTCTTACTATGCTCTTGATGTATGCGTGCAATGTAATTCCATGTTATTCTTCATTCATCTGCAACCTTCACTAGATTGACTTTGAAATAAATGATTCAAGTAAAGACCTTTAGAACTTGTCTCATCTATGTTAAATTGAACAAACCACAAACAGTGATAGAAGAAAAGCAAGTGAGCCTATTGTAGAGTTAACGGAAGAGAAACTTCAAGAATCTTTATTGAAAAAGGAAACACGTACAATACAAACTCTTTATAGCTATGTAACTACTACAACTGGGATGCAAAATACAGAAACATTGGTTCCCTTTTATAGCAATTTTCATCTTCATTTTTCCACGAAGGAGTTAAGGCAATCTTGACAATCTTGCCATGGTTAAGAGAAAGTCTTGGACGATGGCCATTCTTTGGTGGTCTTGGACGGTGATGGACGGTAGCCGTCAATGTTTACTTTCAATTCTCCCCCTCAACATTGACTCTCGTAATGATACCGTAAAATCTGTTGATCCCAGGTTGACACTGAGAGGGGGGTGAATTAGCGTTCATAAAAAATAATCCCTAAATTCCAGCCCTGTGTTGATGTCAATGCAGAAGATTTCAAGCAAACCTGATTGGGCGAGGCAATCCCGTAATTACTAATTCCACAACACACATGCACGTCCACCTTGCAACCACTGTGTGGCCAGGTCTATCAGACAATGCACCCCACTCTGCAGATCAAACACACTCCAATATATGCAATGAAAAGTAAAGTAGACAAGACACCAAATTTACGTGGTTCGGCCAAACTACCTACGTCCACGGAGCAATACCCTACCCAAGGTTTCATATATTTCTCAATACGCTACTCAAATTTTTTACTGCAACAACAGCCCAAGAACTACAATCCCTGCTTCAGTTTGTGCAACAATACAAACGAGGGCAACAACCCCTTCTCCAATCAAGCCTCAACTTGAATGGTATTACAATCCATCAATTGAAAGTACAAGAATGTAAAACCCCCCAATACAAGACCCAACATTAGGGTTTTCACCCATTCTAGGGTTCCAACAGAGCAAACAACCTAGAACATAAAAAAATAGGGTTTTACATAATTAGATTACCTCTTACAAAGTAATCCCAACAACCATGAAGCCTCTGATGCATAGAAATCGTATCTGTGTACGCTCCACTACTCAAACCATCTTCAATACGGAGTCATCGAGCATAAAATAGTGATATCGTCAACTTTCTATGCTCAAACGATGCTGCAACTCCTTCCAATGGCTTCCTCTCAAAAAAATACCCAATTTCAAAAAACAATACGTCCCATTTGAACATCGGATGGCCAAGATACGGCCTTCCAAAGTTGAATGGTCCAAAAATTGGTAACCAGTGGCAAAATCATAAATAAAGAGATTCTTCGTGACAAACCATGCACAAAAGGAAAAACGCGTCAGAGATTTTCACACTCTCTTCCTTCATAAGAAATGGGGGTGATGTCATGCCAACATCACACTTCACTACACCTTAATTATTTCCTTTATTTCCTCCTTTTTTTTCTTTTTCTTTCTTTTTCTTTCTTTTTCTTTGAATGAACCAAATCTGATGCAAGATACCGATCCGACGCTCGAAGAGATTCTGGAGTTTTAACAAAATAATGGAGAACGTCTGTCTACAGTATAGCACTTAAAAATAAGCCAAAATTTTTGGCTAAGTATATAAACTTTTGCCTATTCCAGATTTGCTCCATTTTTGTGCATTGACACAAAAATATCTGTAACTTTCTCGTCCAACACTCAAATGATGCGAGACTAGTTGCCTTGGAACCGTGACTCAACGAACTTCATTTCTCATGAAGACCACTTCACCCAGAATTTCCATTAAGCCTTCCAAAAATGACCTTAAAGTCACTGCCATTGCATGAACTTGTGAAATCACAACTTTAACAGTATGAAACCTTCACCTGCTGCTTCGCCCCTTTGCCAAACACTATATAAGTACTTAATATGCTGTTAAATGGTGTTCTTCAAGTGCAGGTACCCTTGTAACCCTACCAAATGACCAAAATACCTTTATAGCTGTGTAGGTGACTGTTTGACCATTTCAGCTCTTCCAAACCATCAATAGCTACTGCCACAACACCACTATGACCAAATACGTTGCCAACAATAACAACAACATTCCACAGACTCCAATGGACTAACAAAATCCATCCTATCAGGAGGTCTCGAGTTCAAGTCTCTAGTCCTCATCTCCCACCCCCCTCCTTTTCCCCAATAGAATAGGTACCAATAAAAAAAAACCCCGCTAAAAAGCCGATTGAAAAGGATGGATGGCACAGTTGCGAGAGAATGATACGGTAAAGTTCATCCTATCATCAGGAGTTCAAGTCTCTGGTCCTCATCTCCCCCCCCCCCCCCTCCCCCCTCCCCCCTCCCCTCTCCCCTCTCCCCTCTCCCCTCCAAATTGTTATAAAGGAAAGACAATTGAATGGTTTTTCATGTGTTAAAAGATGGAGAATACACAAGGAAAAGGAGCAACTTGATAGATGCACTTGATCTTAAAAGTTTAGACAGAAAAAGTTGCAAATGAGAAATAGAAAATTAAGTTGAAAATAGAGATGAGTGCTGAAACTTGATTTATGACTCCAAAGTATAGTTGTGTATAAGGATTTAGTTGAGTTTCAATGTTTCATTTGTATTAGGGCAAGTGATATGTAAGATATTATTAATAGGAATAGAGATAGTAAGGGGTGGTTGACCCACATGTACATTCTGCCATACCCAACCTGATAAATATAAGTAGATTAAGTTATCCAAACTCAAGTCTTAAGAGTCTAACCTCTCCCAAACCCAACCCACTAAACCTGCTATTACCGTACTTCACTGATCCATGTTGGGCTTAGGCATTGCAGACCGACCACAGACCGGGATCCTCTGCAGTACCAGCGGGGCGGCGGTGCTGGTCTCTGCTGTGCCGTCGGATGTGCACCACCGCCCCGCCGGTACTGCAGAGGATTTTAATACGACCGACCACCAGCTTTATTTCAGCAAAATTGGGTCCTGTTGGGTCCAGATATCAGACCTGCAGCCAACCCATTCGTGATTCAACAGGGTGGGTTGGGTTGAGTTTCCTAACTGATAAAAATTTTGGGGTTGGGCTTACCTTACACATAAATGGATCCACCTCCAAAATGACCATTTTATGCAGATTCCATCATGGATTTAGTTCACCATTATGATATCAATACGTACTGGCTGTATCAATACCGATTCCAAATCAAAATGGCATTTTTCATCAAAGAATGCCACTTGTTGCTCTATTTGATTTGGCGTAAAATTTTACCTGGAACATTTAACTTGAAATTTTTTACTTCAAAATTTTTTACTTATAATATTTTACATGTATAAAATTTTTCCAATGCTTGTTTTTTGATAAAACAAACATTGAAAAACTTTTCAACATGTAAAAATTTACATTTACGAAGTAAAATTTACCGCAAAAAATTTTCCAGGTAAAATTTGTTTTCGAAGACAAGATTTTAACTGAAAATTATTCTTTTCGATCCACGTTTGGCATCTTACACGTCAAAGCAATAGTGGGGAGAAAAATGGTATATTTACACACTGAAACATATACTTCTTCCACATTCCCCCTCTCCCCCCACCCCCCACCAAAAAAAAAAGGGAAAAGATATTGTGCCTGAATATTTTTCATATGGGTCCCTATACATCACTATGCCTAGTGAAGTATAACACTTCACTATTTGTCACTTTGAAGTCCATGTGATAGAGGACCCCCTCATCAACTCAATGGCTAAATTTTAGTCCAAAGTAAGCAAGGCAAATTGCTCAAATTCTGAATCAAAGTATTAGTAAAATTACCAAAATGTCATCCAATGGAATTGAATATAAAATACAAAATGACATCTTTTGTAATTTTAGTAACTTCTACTCATTTTGAAACTGAAATTGTATCAATGAGATGTTTGACTGGTCTTCTACCACATGAACCAACTCATGTACTATCATGAGGCAAATAGTGAAGCGTTATACTTCACCAGGCATAGTAACAAAGAAGAAAACCCTTTTCATATGTGGTTTTCACCGGAAACAAACGAAGCCAAGCTAGAGCATGACATGAACCCATTTAACTAGCTCGCCGGCTGGTTCATTTCCTAAGCTGAGTGTGTGCCTATCTGTTATAGTCAGTCTCAGCAAATTTAAGAGCGAAAATGCGAACAGAAAAAATCAACACTTCAATGAGAAAAGGAAAAAAAGTATAGGCATGATGCAAACCATTGTATTACCATATTTTGTTGGCGTCCGAAATTTGCTGCAATCGACCAATTGGAACATCCAGGAGGTAGGGGGCGCACAGCAAAAACAATGTCTTCTGGGGGATGCGATTCACCAAGCTGGGCTTAAACTTCAAAAAATCCTTGTTGAGAAGAGACACATTACCCTTTTGACGACCTTCTTCATCCTTCTGCTCCGGAGCCCAATCTTGTATTTGATGGTTGGTGTGGCCATAGATTTGCTTCTACACCTGGCTTAACACATTACAGTTATGGTTAACATCTTACAGCATTTATTTAACCAGTTCAATATGTCCTTCTCAATAAACTTATAGCCTAAATGACATGTTTTATTGCAGTCAAGTATTCAGCATTCTCAGCCAGCTTCACTGGAAATGTGAATGGAAGTAATGCTATGAACTGAAATGAAAACAGGAAAGCACTAGGGGTGAAGGGGACTTGTAATGTTTCCTGTCATGGAGGGTAGAGAATGTAAGGCAACCATTTGGAGTGACTCTTTGGTGGAGATCTTAGATGGGAAACATCATTTGGCAAACTCACACTGACAAGGTAGTACACTAGTTTCATTTAATAGACACTTTATTCTATAAAAATGACAGAGAAATGGGAATAACTCCATATTCTCCAAGACTCCTCAAGTACATAGAAAGACTTTATCCAATTTCTGAACAAGTGGGTCTACCATCCTCCCATATGTGCATATAGTGCTTCTGCAGTAGGCTGGACATATGAGTTGATGATCCAACAGTTAGTGTATGCAAAAACTCAATACAAAAACAAACTTTTCTGTGTTCTCCTAGCACAGTTGTTGATTATTATAAAAGTTCTCTTACCCACTACACACATTATGGGCAATTACACAAACTGTGGTATGATTAATCAATGGTAGTAGTTCTCAAAAAAAAAAAAAAATCACAGCAAAAAACTTGTAGCTACTTGTCCAACCTTCTGATCAATCTTCCTCAATGGGCTAAGAATACGAACTATATCCTGAAAATTTAACCAAACAGAATAAATTGCCAATGGGTAGAACAGCAACACCAATGGAATAATGTTCTACTATAATCAAATATTGGTTACTGTAATAAGTTCAAAGATCCAGGGATAAAGTGAATTTTTGCATTACTTGTTTTCACTCTAGCCAGAGCCTCTACAGAGGCAAGAAATGCTATGATACTAATAATGAGAAGTTGCCCATCCAAATACGATAAAATGGATCATAAACTGTGTGCAGAAGCCAAAGAAGTATATAAAACTATATTAATTACACACTGTTTTATATCTCTATATTTACAAAAGTAGCTCCACCCGAAAGTGGTTACAAACAGATCCAACCACTATGTTTTTATTTCTTAATATTCACGAAAGTAGCTCCAACAAAAGTAGTTACAAACAGATCCAACCCAATACAGGAGTCATGAAGGTGGCGCTTTTCATCTACAGATTAAACATCACCTTGATGGCATTACCTCCACGAGCACTGGTTTCAAAGGCTTCTTCTACCTCTTCCTGTGAAAACCCAAACCTGTGGGTTATAAGGGGCTTCACATCAATCTTTCCACTCCTCAGAAATTCAAGACAAAGAGGCCAAGTGTTCTTATAGCGGAAGATGCCAATGATGTCGACCTCTCTGACAACAAAATTACCAAAATTAGCTATGAGCCATTGAAAAGCTGAATAGCAAACAAATAGACAAATGTCAAAGTTAAATATTCAAGGACTTTGGACTCGCAGAAAATATTTTTCCTTCTGAGATTCAACAATGAAATTTAGCGACAAAGTAAAGAGTTAAATACCTTGCAGCTGCTGGTGTAAGAGGAACAGTCATCTCACTATGGCCCATTCCCACAAGGCACACCTTACCACCTGCATGGGTAACACTCAGAGCTGTAGACATAGTTTTGTTAAAACCTGCACAGTCAAAAGTCACATCTACTCCAGCTCCCATAGCCTTGTTTATTTGAACCACTTCTTCAGCAGTATCCTACAGAGAAATTCAGTTAAAAACTGTTGACTGAAGCCTTTGAAGGTACAAGAGCGACTGAAATAAGAATCAGGTTCTATTTATGTGAACTAAGTACAAAAGAAGGAACACACAAAAAAAAAAAAAAGTTATTTTCAGGATATCAGAATCATTGCAGAAGAAAGAAAAATACCCATACCCAGGTCACTAGTAATATTTCCAGAGCAAGATTCCTTGTGCAAAACCATCACTTAAAATTAGAATATTTGTCTAAAAAACAATGCCTGGAAAGTAGCGTTCTCAAAAGAAATTGAGCAAATGACACTTGAAATATGGCAAGACCATCACCAACTTCACATGTGGGTAAATACAACTGATCTGAGTTCAAAATCCTCACTCCCAACCAGTTAGCAAGTTCTGGGTATTTGAAGAATTTTACAACCTTTTGACCCTGATTCAGAAAGATTTTTTTTTTTTTTGAGTATCTGGTACAAAACTTGCACAGAAGATGGAAGTATCCAACAAGACATACAATATTATAACCCAGTTTTAAGTATCTGCATAAGGGTGTAACATTGTGGAACGATGGAATTACCCTGTAGTTCTGTTTGAAGTGAATAATTATCAATGAAAGCCCCCTTATGCAGACTATTCAAACGAGCATGAACTCAATGTTGTCACCGGTATCAAGGTCAGTTCCTGGTTATGACCTCTCTGACAGTATTATAGGCTTTCCCAGCTCTACCTTAGCTCTGTCTCTTTATTTTAAAAATTTTTTTTGATTTCCCTTGTGATGTTAGAAGCCAGGGCCTCTTGTTTTCTAATTTCTTGAACTTTAATATCTAAGCTCCTCCTACCTTCCAAGAACGAAATGTGGCCTTCTCACTAACTGCATAGGAGCTGCCTCCTCGACACTTCATTACCATCCTCTTCTGGTTTTAGAACTCAGAACATTCCCTTAACCATACCAGTTGTCTTGAATGCTAATGCAAAACTTAACCCAATCCTAAAAAATTACGAAGAGTCTCTTCCAACCTAAGAATCTAGGATACAATTTTTATTTGAGCACAAAGCTTGTAAAAGGTCCCTAACTTAATAGAAAATAATATATACTTTAGTAGGCCAATTGAAAGTAGCTATGTGTTTTTAAAGTATAGATTCAGAGATTAAGGTACTACAAAGTAAATGCCACAGACATTTCCGAGCTTCTAATTAGCCCAAAAGGGAAGGACCACTAACTTCCAATGGATTAGGGACGCTACAATTACTTAAATACAATTTCTTCTATAGTTTAGTCATTCTTTGGTGATAAAATCTGCCATTATCTATCAAAAAATATAAAAAAACTTTAATTACAATCCCTCTAAAAATTAACATAATGGCTTACTAGTTCTTTGCATAAAATCCAAAACAGAATCAGTCAACTTGATATACAATTATACAGTGACCAACACCTTGGATATTTCAGTCAATCAGATAATTGTTACAACTTACAATGAGGAAAGGTAGGTCAACAGTAAATACCTGAATGTTAGTTGAAACTTTAACAATTTCATCTGCACAAAGCTTTTTTGCAACAGATAAACGGTTATCGTCAACATCCACAATGACAATCCTAGGGGCTCCAAAAGCTCGAGCAGCTAACATTGTAACAAGCCCAATGGGACCTGCTCCCATGATCAACACATTCGTCTCAGGGCCAATGTTAGCACGGCGACAAGCATGGACACCAACGCTGAGGGGTTCACACATTGCCCCTTCTTCTAAGCTTACATTGTCAGGCAGCTTAAAACATAGGTCTGCAGGATGCACAATCTGTTCAAGAGAAGAAAAAAAAATCTGTAAAATGACCTATATATTATCAGTAAAGAAACAATGAAAACGATGTCATGGAGTAAACAATTTAGTTTGAAGCACGAGCCTTAGTCTGTACAGCATCCAGATAGAATGAAATTTCTAATGTCAGTGGAGTATTTACAATACAGTCTTCGAAGATAGAAGCGTGTTTTGGTAAACCAAGAGATGAATGCACACATTTCATCAATGTCCTAAAGTGGGAAGTGGTGACATTTATAAGCACATCTATGTGTCAGTGATTGCATAAAGAATGGTGCTGATAAATACTACATTAAGCAGAGATTAGAAAGGTTAGATTGTATGGCACGGATGTAATATTCACTGAAAATCTGAATGTGAAGCTAAACACTGGCTTAAGATAGGATCTGATTCAGTTCGAAATTTCATAAATATTTTGAGTGAAATTTCTGAAACCTGATTGGCTAGGGAACCATGAACTGGAGGAGTAGCGAAAAACTTCATGCCAGGGCATAGATTGTAGCGGCCCTCTTTGCAGAGATTGCAGTGCCAGCAGCTGATCCCAGGCTCCAGAGCAACCTGGTCACCGACAACAAGATGATTCACATCTGATCCAACTTCTTCTATGATCCCAGCAGACTCATGCCCAATTACCATGGGCTCTTTAACAATGAAATCCGCACATCTCATGGTCTGCATCAATCAAACCAACCATTCAGAAACAACAGGGCATCAACCAAGGAATAGAAGAGATGATATCAAAATAGTAATTTTTTGAATTTAGTAGAAATCTGTTTAGTATGATTTCAATAAAGAACTCGATAAGAGTTAGTAAGAAGCGAGGATATGACCTTCAGGTAGTGAACATCACTCCCGCAGATACCCACTGCTTTCATCCGAACTCTAACGTCATGAGGACCTGCAAAAATCAGAGATAACAAAAATTGATGTTGAGCAACAGAATCAACTAAAACAAGGAAGTCCAAAAGATTTCATTACTATAAGTAATTTAAAATAGATCATGGAGTGAAAGTTCCCTGATTAAAGTAGCAAATTCGATAAATAAATTAAAAAAAAAAAAAAAAAAATTCCTCCTTGTTTTTTTATTTTTAAGAAGGGGAAAAAAGTGTTGAGGAACTAACCAACAGGAGGAAGCTTGAATGGTTGAATTTTGAGATTATTGACACCGAGAAGCCAAGCAGCCATGTTCACTTCCCCATCATCAACACCATGAGACATTCCTCCTTTACCCATCTTCTTCTTCTTCTTCGAGTCTCTATTTCTCTGTGTCTCTGTTTCTCTGTTTCTCTGTTTGTCTGAGGATTGGGGTGGTGGGTTGGAGTGGAGGGTGAGGGTGGCTTTCAGACATCTAAATCTAGGTGGGAAGAAGACGGATATATAGGATGGTGGTGGTCCTGATGGATCAGACTGAAAAAACGATCATTTATCATTCCACTAATAATAATAATAAGCTAACAAGAATCAATACGCCGTGATAACATGGAATCTAGTCAATTTAAGGTTTCCAATCCAACTCCACACCTCCAAATCTTTTTCTTTGACAATCAGTTGTGGGTATTTTTGCTTTTTGCATTATTTTTGTTCTGATCCCCACAGGACAATAGAGTCTGTGACACCTCGTCCGTCCGTCCCTCATAACTGGATAATCCATCCCTGTTCCAAATAAGGACAAAGCGTAACACCTAGACCCCAGTCCCCACCATGGTTCAAGGGGTATACAATCAGGAGTGCAAGCTTGGCCCAGCCAACCCAAGCCCATCCTAAGCCCGAAGAGGGCATCCTGCAGGGCGGGCCTGGGCTTAAGCCCAACCAAGCTTGGCTTGACCTTCTATATATAAGAAGAAGAGAAAATTACTTAGACACCCCCCTAGACTATTGCCCGTTTTCCTACAATACCCAACTTTTCAAACAATTACTTGAAACCCTCTGAAACCTGACGGTGTTAGTCTGTTGTTAATGTTTAAATGAAAATATCCATTTTACCCTTATGAGTTATTCAACTGAAACTTATGAAGTTAAATGACCAACTTACCCTCCTTCTTCTTCTTCTTCTTCTTCTTCTTCCTACAACCCACCCCTACCCCCATAACTTGACTTAAAATTTTAGTTTTGCAAGGGATTAAATGGTAGTTAAATAGAATCCCTCGTTTTTTCAGTCTCAGCCGTTAATGAAATTTCCTCATCAGATCTGGTGAGAACACCAGATCTTTCAAGGATCCTTAGTTGGAGGCTCAATCAATCTGAAATTCCAGGCAAAACTACTCTAACACTCTGGCCTTTCAAGATCATCCAAGAGCAGACCCAGATTTCAAGGAACATGTTGATAAAGTTTGGCTGAAACAAGTTGGGCGGAAATCTGAGAACCAGATTTGATTTTCTGATTCTAACTCACGGTAGAGTGGTTTCTAGGAGCATAATCTTGGGATTTCAATCGCGTAGGAAAGAGGAATTCCTGTCCAAAGTTTTAGAACAGTTGGATTGGTATATGAGGAGTTCTACCACATGACACTCAACTCAGATGTACGACCAGAACTTGTTGGGTAATTGTATTACAATTCCCTACAAATAATTGAAACAACACGAATTGCAATACAATAGATTAAGCAGTAGAAACTAGGCTTGACCTTTGGCTGAAATGAGAAGACCAAAGCTTGAATTTGATGTAGAACCACACCCGCAACAACTTGAACAAGCTTGAGGTTGAGTCACACTTGTGGTGCTGCCTTTAAGGTAATTGATGCCTCCTACTGCCAAGGAGTGTTCTGCACCACTACCCCAAGATAAAACAACCTCCAACTAGAAGATGAAGCAGTCCTTCTAGTCCCTTGAAGGAGCCAAGAGCTTCAACACAAGAACTCCTCTAACACACTTAGAAGAAAAGAGAGAGAGAGAATAATACTCCTAGTGATTGCTAAGTATGGGCATGAACATGTATCCAAAGATGTCTCTTACAAAGCAATTGGTTGGGTTTATATAGGCCCAAGACCAATCCTTGCATTCCCTTTGTATTCTCAAGAATAACCATCCACTTATGACCAAATTGAAGAATTAGATTTATGGGCATGAATATGGACATGAATTGGAGGTTAATTCCAAATTCATGGTCATTCCCCACTAAGGGTCATGAATGACCTTAAAATACATTCATACTCCACTAAGACCATAAAGGCCTTAAAACCCTATAAAATGGGCATTCTCCACTAAGGACCATAAAGGCCTTAATACCCATAAAGGGAGAGACATCACCTATGGCCATGAATTGAGAAATCAATCTCATTCAATATCCTTGACCCACCTTCCCACTCATGATAGTGACCATGAATAGACTTTAGGGTACCCATAGAATGTTACAACCTTTGGAATTACTTCTTTGATCACATGGGTCCCACACCATAACAAAGCAATCAAAAAATTTTGAAACTTAAAATAAAATAAAATATATTTTAAATCTAACAGAACTTATAACACAAAAGCAATTTCTAAAGAACTAAATAGAAAGGAAAAGGATAACAGAAAGTAAGAGAAGAAGAAGAAGAAGGGGGAGGGGGGGGAAGAATTCTATTCTGAAGACTGATTTTAGGGTTCTTGAGGATTGATTAGCGGTGTGAAGCATATCACTGATCTCCTTACAATCAGACTCAACTAGAAGATGTGTGAATTCTCGTGCAGTAGCCTGTGACAATGCGGTTCTGATCGCCACCGCCTCTCCTTGGACAGTTGAGCTGAGAAAATAAGGAGCTGAGATAGCATTAATTTGGCTTCCCAAATGGTCTCTGAAGATGAAACCCAAACCCCTAATTGAGGTCCCTTGAGGAAGTGCAACATCACAATTTACTTTGATGAAACCTGAAGCGGGGGGGCATATTTGTCGCATTCATAGGACCAATCGATGTTGCATCCCGCTGATGACCCTTAGTAGATGTTGTCAAGAACTCAATATAGTGTTTCTCCGCTACCAAAATCACTTCTTGCATCCATTTAAGGGTGATGATGGTTGGAGATCGAGGAATGCCACATTGGACGTATTAATTGTTAGAGGCTAGCTCTAAGGGCTAAAAAGATCTTCAAATGCTCAGATTCAAGTTGAGGAGCTAAAATTGCATTACCATAAAAAACACCATATTAGACAATGAAACCATAGAGCATGGAGTCGCTTTATTTCTTGAGATCTTTTAAATATGGAATGGTCACACATACGTGGAGAGAATCAAGAAACAGGCTGGATTCTTGAATCAGCTCAATTGATGCCTAGATGTCCTTCCCAATTTGTACCAGAAGATGATACTAATGGACAAATGTATGGGATAAAAATTCTAGTGCTGTTTCGAATTTCAATCGAAACCCTAGATTTTTTTAAATCACGCTTCAATTTGTCTCGAAAACTTGCGAAACCGAGTTTATTCAATAGTTTTGACAGGTTTCGATTGACTTCTTCTTCCATGGTTAGAATTAGGGCTTGGAATATATCCTAGAGTGAAACTTCTGATTTCAGTAGAGATTCTATATACAATACAGTCTTCGAAGATAGAATGGTTCTTTATTTTCTTGTTGTGTGTTAGAATTAGGGCTTGGAATATATCCTAAGAGTGAAAACTTCTAATGTCAGTAGAGATTCTATTTACAATACAGTCTTCGAAGATAGAATTGTGTTTTTGGTTAAAACAAGTGATGAATGCACACATTTCATCAATATCCTAACTTGGGAAGTGGTGACACTTAAAGCACATTATGGGGCGATGTAATTTAAGAAATTGTTTGATTTGATTTTTGCACTTTATTTCGATGAAATAAAAATTAGGGTTATTTCCAAATGCCCCCTTGAAAATGGACAGACTTACAATTGCCCCCCTAAACTTTCACTAATTTCATGTGCACCCCTACTTTCCAAACTAAGTACCAATATAATCCCTCCTGTTAATCAGAGACGTTATTATGTTATAACGGATCCTAGTTTTTGAAAATTTATGGACCATTCTGCCCCTTACTAAGGTAAAATGACCAAAATGGCCTTACCTGGAAAAAAAAAAAACAACCTACTATTCATCTTCCCCAAATCGTTTAGGGTTTGGGGAAGATGAGTTCTTGAATCAGAAATCAAGAATGAAGTGGCAACTACCGATTTCTTCGCTCACCCAATTTCCCTCCAAATCCCAACTCCCAACTTCCCCAAAGCCGGCAACGGCATTATCATCGGTCCGACGACCACTCCCGGTATACAAATTGCTCCGACGACTACTGCCGGTGAAAATCCTACCTGAATATCGAAACGACTGAGTCCGAGATGAAAACGACATCGAAGCCGATGAAGCCAATCTGTCTACATAATCCTTCAACCACGACCTCCCACCACCGACATCACCACCTAATAATAGATTTGGTTTGTAAAGATTGGATTTTTGGGGGGGGTAAAACTAGGTTACAGTCCATTGGCACTTGACGAAGGATCTCAGTGAAATGAAAAATCTGAAAACCATTACAAGATGGCTATCAAAGAGTAGCAGAACGACGGAAGGAAAGAGAGGGAGAGAGAGAGACTTACTAGCTCTCCACTTTCAAGAATTGCTTTGGCGATTATCTTGAAGAAATGGGGTTTGGGACTTGAAGTACGAGAGCCTTCTCGGATTCTCCGGCGTCGTCGCATCTTTCAGTGTACGGGCTTTGCTAATCTCTTAAACTATGAAGGGATGAGAACCGTGATGAGTGATGATGAACTAACTATGAAGAGAAAGAGAAAATGGAAGAAAACGAGAACAAAAGCAGAGGAGGGCAGTCAGGTGTTTCCCCCATTTCTATTCTGGATCTTCGTATCTCATTCTCCAATGGAGAATACGGATTACGACAAGACAACCCACACTAGGAATTCTATATGTCCTAAAAGAAAGAAGCGGCGGCTGAAGTAAGAGATCCAGCTTTCTTCTCATTTTGTGTGTTTGAGAGAGCGAAAGAGAGAGAATAGTCGATAAGGTTTTAGTTTGAGTTGCTCAGAAATCAACTCTCCTGCCACTTCCATTCTTGATTTCCGATTCAAGAACTCATCTTCCCCAAACCCTAAACAATTTGGGGAAGATGAATTGCAAGTTGTGTTTTTTTCAAAAACTAGGATCCGTTATAACATAACGTTTCTGACTAACGGGAGGGACTATATTGGTACTTAGTTTGGAAAATAGGGGTGCACATGGAATTAGTGAGAGTTCAGGGAGGGCAACTGTAAATTTAACCATTTTCAGGGGCATTGGGAAATAACCCTAAAATTTAATGAAATAGAATTCTAAAATAAAGTGAGGAGTTAGTTTTAATTTTGAAATTGAAAATTGATTTTACTCTTTTTCTTTAATTAATAAGCATGTGATTAATTTGTTAAGCAAAGTAGTAATTTCATGGTAAAAATTAAAACACCACCCTTCTTCTCCTGTTGGTCTCACCACCACCCAATCATCATCACTCCCACTCCCACTGTTGCCACCACCACCAATATTGCCTCTCCTTCCAGCTTACCCCCGGGTGTTGGGCTCAGGGATGGATTCACGAAGATATTGGATTAGCCTGAGATCTTACCCATGGATGAAGACATGTCCACCATATTTTGATCCCCTAGATTAAGTGCCACATGGCAGTTAATAAAGGCATGATGAGGGTAAAATCAAAGTTATTTTTGTGACCATCTGTTCAGGAACATACGAATTGATAAAATCACACCTTCTAAGGATTCCAGGCACAAAAAATTGAGTTAACAATCTGATTCACTTTATTTAATGAAGTTCCCCAGAACTTCACTGAAACTGTCCACTGACCTCAAAAAACATACAGGAGACAATTAAACAGGGAAACAAATTAAGGAAAAGAGTCCAGAGCTTTGCTCAAGCTGAATTTACATTTTAGATCAAGTTAATCTCAGAAGCACAAACCTTCTTCCAATTGGGAAGGTGTTATGCAGTACCAAAAACTTACAATTTCATTGAATTTATCTTGTTTAATCATACATAAAATATGGTCAAAAGAAACGTGCCATAAAAAAGGGAGAGCATTCTCTGTGGTGGAGCGTAGGAGCCACGCGCATGCTGGCATCTCAGGGGTGGAATTTCAGCCTTTCATGTGGGGGGGGGTTCATTTCCCCTCTTCCCCACACAATATTTTCCCAAAAATAAAATAAAGTACATGACAGTTTCACAATGCTACCATTGATTCCAATTAGATGGTTACTATGGTTGGTTTGGTGGCTCGGTGGTCCATTTCCACACTCTGAGTTCGCCGGTTCCATCGCCGGTAAAGAAAAGGCCACCAGGACCTATTTGTATTGCCCGAACCTCCTCTCTTGAGAATATTCTCCCCCTCCCACTGAATCTAAAACACATGAAACAAAAAAGTATAAGTAGTTTGCAGGCAAAAATGACTACTATAATTTACCAATGGAAAAAGTGGGGAGGGGAGGAGACCATAAAGCAGATGCATCTTCAAACGAGGATTGTAACACTCACGATGGGAGGTCATAAAAGTGAATGGTACTATCATTACATGAACACATAAGGACGGGTTTCGCTTGTGCATCATGCACTCCACAGAGGGTGAGCACACCCTGTAATGAAAGAAAAACATGTCAATAAACATTCTCATTGAACAGCAAAATGAAAAAATTTGAATCAGATATCTGATTACCCATACCCATTATTTAGATATCAAACGGTTATATCAATAGATTCACAGATTGAAACCCATATCAAACCATTCACAGCCCCTACGCTGAGGAACCAAACTTCAACGGTGTACAAAACTAGCAATATTCTAAAACTATGAAAGAAAAGATATTGTGGAACCTAGTTACAGTGTAACCCTTTTCAACAAAATTCAGTACGAGGAATGTCTTTACATGCTATCTAGGTACAGAAAGATGTCAAGAAGTAACCATTTACACCCAACTCCAAAATCTTGGCAACTGACAACGAGGCCAAGAAGTTCCAAAGAACCCCCCCTCCCCCAAACAAATGTGTGTGATCCCATCAAACTATATGGTGATCCAATGTCTAGGCTTACAGGATAACGTCATACCGAAACATGATTTTTCCTGATGAGACCTACTGTTCAGAAAAATAAAAAGAGAACCAAATCCAAGCAGATCTCAACATAAAAAAGTAGAGAAACAAAAGCAAAGATGTAAGAGTAAGCTAAAAATAAAAGTTCCACAAATGGCATACATGTTCTTCATTGTGTGTATCCGTTACTTCCAAGTTGCCACTTTCTGTAGCAGCCCACACCTGCACAAACATAGAAGAGACAGTTAATAACTCTGATGCATGCACAACTGTAAATAGCTATTCAGTGAAAGGAAAGACCTGTCAATAGGTAATTAAAAACAATATCCAGAATATAACAAACCTTTATTGTTTTGTCAAGTGAACATGATAACAGAAATTGGTCCCAACAAAGAACAGACATCACAACCGATGTATGGTCTGTCAGAGTCTGAATACAGTGTAAAGTCTCTAGGTCCCACACCTGAAAGTACAACAGTTTACACCAAAGATTAGTTTTTAACATGGCTACCCAGAAATATCAAAAATAAGCGAAGCAAGATATATATATATATATGGGGGAAAAAAGGCTTCGTGGCTGGTGCAATTTCCATGCAACCATTAATAAAGCCGTTGGATTGGGATATTTTGATATCTACCATTAGATTTAATGTAGGTATTAATTTAAATACTGGTGACCAATTCCCACTTCTTCACAGTACACCACCCTCTGCAACCTCGACCCACCCCTTGTTCAGTTCAATGTCTCGTATAATCACTTGAACGGTTCAATTCTATCGAGTCTCAGTGGAAAGAGTGCCAATGCATTACTCTGGAATTCACCCTGCAGTGGTCTACTCCTTGCTTGTCCTGGCGAGGCATCACCGCCCCCGAGTAGAGATTTTGGTGGTGGTAATGGAAAGTAGTTGTCAGGAGGCGCAATTGCAGGGATTGTGATTAGATCTGTGATTGGGTTTTTGTTGATTCTTCTACTTTTGTTTATTTTGTGCCGGAAGAAGAGTAGTGGAAAGATAACATCAGTAGAAGTGAGGAAGGGGCCTCAAGTAGAGACGCCGGGTGAGAAGAGAAAATGGTAGTTTGAGCAGCAGTGTTGTTCCTTCTGCAGCTGCTGAGGCAACAGCTACAACGATGCCAATGGCAACAGCTACGAAGGGGGGCATGAACTGTAGTGGAAATAAGAAACTTATTTTTCTGGAAATGCTACTAGGATTTTCGATCTGGAGGATCTTTTGAGGGCATCGGCGGAAGTATTGGGGAAGGGAACATTTGGTATGACGTACAAGGCCGTTGTGGAGATGAGTACGGTTATGGTTGTGAAGAGGCTCTAAGATGTTCTGCATGAAGCTCAGAGATCCTGGCCCGTGTTTTGCGATTACTTATATGGTCTGAATTTACCATACCTTATTGCTAGGGATTTATCCTCCATCCATGCCAGAAGTTTTTGCGGTTTTTCCTGGCTAATGGATCTTTTCCTTTTTCTAATTATACTTTCTTTAGGACATAGTTGCCATGGCGTGTAGGCGACCAAAGGCTTTGGAGGAGGCGTAGACGTAAGGCGACACCAACAAGGCGACCAAGGCGTTTGCTAGGCGATGCCTTGACAACTATGCTTTTGGATGAAATTAACAATGGAAACTGTAGTTGTTTCAGCTATAGCAGCATTGTTATTTCCAGTATTACTATGCTCTTGACGTATGCAGTGTAATTCCATGTTATTCTTCATTCATCTGCAACCTTCACTAGATTGAGTTTGAAATAAATGAATCAAGTAAAGACCTTTAGAACTTGTCTCATCCATGTTATATTGAAGAAACCACAAACACTGATAGAAGAAAAGCAAGTGAGCTTATGAGAGCAGAATCAGTGTGTGGCTAACTACAATTTTCTCTGTTTTTGTATCTCTTCACTCTCACAACTACAGGAAACGGAGGAGAGTCAATCTACCAAGGTGGGTAAAGTCAGTAGTGTGAGAGGATTGGACATCAGAGGTGTTTGACCTTGAGCTCCTGAGGTACCAGAATGTCAAGGAAGAGATAGTTCAGCTCCCACCCCCAACCGTGTTGCAGGATACCATGCACCTAAGGTGACGGATGCCAATAAGGTATCATAAAAGGCAGATGTCTACAGCTTCGGCGTACTCCAATTGGAGCTGTTGACACGGAAGCCTCCAACCCATGCCCTTGTGAATGAAGATAGAGTCAATCTAACAAGGTGGGTACAATCGGTAGTGTGAGAAGAGGACATCAGAGGTGTTTGACCTTGAGCTCCTAAGGTACCAGAATGCCGAGTAAGAGATAGTTCAGCACATACAGCTTGCTATAGATTGTTGAGCTTAGTATCCCGACAAGTGCCCCTCCATGGTTGAGGTGACCCGGTGGATTGAAGATCTTCTATGTTTCCAGCATAGGCCAAGAAGAGGATCTGCAGCCTGATCTGGTTGAATAATTGGATGATGGATCATCCGGCGAACCAACTCAGTTGGATTGGGCCAACCACCTCCCTCATTTCTGGACTGAATAAGAGGATCAATTGTTATGCCCATTTTAAGTATGTTTCATAATCTGGGTTTTTGGTGGTTTAATTTAATCAGGGTTTCAGAGGTGACTTTGGCGAAGGTGGAGAGAGAGAGTTTTGGGAGGAAGAACATGGGGTGGGCAAGGTTGCAGAGGGTGGTGTTTTAAACCCGTATCTAATTATTAAATTAATACCTACATTAGATCCCATGATAGTTATCAAAATATCCCAATCGAACGGCTTTAAAGGTTGCGTGGAAACTGCACCAGCCACACAGCCAGGCAGCCCTCCCAATATTTATATAAGAAAAAGGAGAATAACCCCATCAAAATAAAAAATCTCACTGATTCAGAGTCTTTTTGGCATCATTTTTTATTTTGTTTTTCTGACAGACATTTTTACAAGTGTTTGGTACAATTTATGGACCCTATTTCTATTTACAAAACATCAAAATAATAGAAAACCCATAATAGAGTTGAAACCTTATTATGGATTTTGGCCAAAAATCCTTTTTAGTCATTTTTTCGGTACTTTAATGAGCACGTACCCACAAAATCGAGGATAGAATAGTAATTTCCTCCTCTAATTGAAAAAACAAGTCCCGAGTCCCCCTTCTTCCTGAAACACTAACCGCCCCTTCCCCTTCTTCTTCTAGCAAGACATGTAGTCAATGATGAAGAAGAGTTCGAAACCTGAATCAGCTTAGGTTTCATCTTATCTCCCGTTGAAACCCGATCAACTACCTTGATGCTTCTCGCATATGAGCTCCAAGGGAACCAGCCGCAATGAGCGGGCAAAGTAAGTGGTTCAAGCCTAACTCAACTTCGACCTGAAATTCCACCCCTTCATTTATCCAACGAATCACCAAAGACTCAATTTGCCGAGAAAGAATTGGCTAAGACGCAACTGATAGAAGGGGAGACGTCGGGGCTTGAATCTCCATTACTCTTAGGCATTGTGCCGAAGAGAAAGGAAATAGAGCTTGAACGTTGATCTGCTGTTGAATCACTACCTTGGAAGATGCGTCTGGTTTGAAAACTAAGAAGAAGAAACCATGAGAGAGTCATTCCAAGAAAAGACTCTGATATTAGGGTTCAGAGCTCATCTTTAGAGCAGAAGTTGAAGTTGAATTCAGTTTCTGTAGTTATTCGTTACGGGACCTTTGAGCAGTGAAGTTAACTGTAAATGAAAAGATGTAAAGGGAAATTCTCAGACAAATATGGTTTGGATTGTTTAAGACTTTGAGTGGGAGATGCAAACTCAAGATAAAAGTGGGCTTTCGGATCTGGATCTTGGGGGATTATATCGCATATGGATGGGTGATCTAAACCCAAAATCCCAAAATGAAATAAGGAAAATCCAAAGAGATTGATACCCAACAGCTCGGTTCTGAGTTTATGATTTGGGAAGAAAGATGGGTAAAGGTAGCACCTCTCCACCCACCCACATCAAAAAACTATTATGCACATAGGCATGCCAAACATATTTTTTATTCTACAATCTAATCTGTCTAGTAGTTACCAAACAGTTTTTATTTTTTTGATCAAAATGGTTTGCAGTAATGATTTTTTTAAATAGGCCAAAAAACAAAAATGAAAAATGATACCAAAAAGACCCTCAATGTCCAAGATTTCAGGTTGGCCAACATGATAAGCAAGATGTCTAATGCAAATGCTAAAACATGTAATTCAAGGCAAAAGATTGTAATTCAAGGCAAAAGAAACTATAATTTGGAATATCACTGTATAGTAGGACATTAAATAAAAACTGTAGTCTCCCTGATACTACCAGGGTGAGTTGCCATTACCTATGAGATCTAGGCATAAATTTGAAAGTTAGAGATCAGACTCCATAGTACATTAATTCCTCACAATAAAAATTCCGTAGAACATGAGAACAGACTCAGGTAAAATTCACAAAACATTTGCAATATTTGCATCATTTCGGGGTAGAAAAGTGATTGTTTCCACACTTACTCTTATTGTATGGTCCATTGAGCCAGAGTACAGCCTATCAGCTCCAACAACTAATGAAACAACAGCACGACTGTGACCCTGAAGTGATGCAGCTAGTTGAAAGCAGTTGCTAGCATGATCAAATTTCCATGCCAGTATATTACCATCCTGAAGCAAATAAATGGAAGAATTCATTTCTGTCAGAGTCAAAATATATAGAGGGAAATTGCTTAATGATTTTCAGTTTCCATAGTTAGACAGCAAAGGGGGTGGGTGGGGTTGCAGGTCATTAGCACAACTGAAAAGAATTCATCGATTACCAACAACTTGAAGCTCATCAACAGAGAGGATAAAAACATAAGTTTGTTGTGCCCAAAGAATTACCTGGTTTCCAGCAAAAAGCATCTCATTTCCCACAACAAGGGAATGCACTTGTCCAACTGGTCCACTAAGACTTAAGTTCAGAGGCAGTTTGGGTGTTGTACGCCTGCAATATCACCATTACAAGCCATAAATAAAGCAAGACGCAAGGTATCTTTCAACTCAAGCTACTTTAAGCTAACAGTAGTAGTAAAAAGAATATTTATCCAAATTTCTCTCCAAACTTAAAATGATAAAAAAAAAATAAGAGGGGGGAAAAATCCCTCCATGAAAACCAGTTCACCTTAACAAGGTTTGGAATTCCAAGAAAAAGCCAAGGCCCTTCACTCATCATACATCCAATTTCCCCACCCAAATTGATAACAGCAGCACACTGAACAAAACAATGACGTGCGATGTCACTTATAAGAAAGAGATAGATAGATACAGGTAGATAAATATAGATAGATTAGGTTGGATTAGATTACGATAGGATATGATTGGATAGGATAAAATAGAGAATAGAGGGACTAATCAATAAACAAATTAAATTAAATGATTACAATCACCTGCCCACTCTGACAGTCCCAAACCCACACAGATTGATCTTTGCTTCCAGAGTAAAGCTTATCAGAACCGGACGGAAGAGCAATACCGCTAATCCCCTGTTCAACAAGCTTCACTGGATTAGCAACAACCGAACAAAAAATACAATAGGAAAGAGATTCTTATACATAAATTCTTCCTTCTCTACAAACTACGATCGAGAGGAGTACCTTCTGGTGTCCCTCAAGCTGCGTCAATAATGTAAAACAATCGCTAAGAAACCAAGAGTGCAGATATTTGCAATTGTCTCCATAGGTACAGTTTCCCGCGAACCAATAGTGGCAGCCTTTGTCTTGAGTTTTGTGAACACTAGCCGATCCGGCACCATGATTCCAGCCCCAGGTATTGGCAGCCAACCGGAGGTTAGGATCAGGTCTCCGTGACATGGAAGAAGGACGACTGAAGCTCCGGTCATCGGCTGGCCAGTGGGGCCACTTTGAAGCGATTCCATTGATAGTGGGCGGTGGTGACAATTCTCTATGAAGGAAGTTGCAAGGATTCCTGTTACAACTCCCAGCCCGCCAGAAATAACAGACTTTCTGGGGTTTATCAATTGCAGCCCCCAAGCGATTAAACACACGTTTATTTCCATTCCTTGCGGCAGAGTTGAAATCCATAGCTATCACGACTAGAAACAGATAAACAAAAACCCTAACTTCAAGATCAAAAACAAAGAGCAATGAGGTCGAAGAAGACCTTGTCCAGGCTAGAAAAGCAAAAACCCCCATAAAATAAATCCCCTCTCAATCAAAACTTGATATCTGCTCCTTCAGTCCAATAGTAGAAAACAACAGAAGATCTCCTTCGCCTACAGTCCAAAAATAGGTAGACGAAGGGCAAGCCCTAAAAATCCTTAGAAGACGCAGAATAAAGACCGAGACCAACACTGACAAGCGGTTCCGGAACTCTAAAGGAGAACAATAACAAAAACGCATCCTCCATGAACCATAAAGCAATGAAGCAGAGTTTATAGATTCGATCATCACGCGAGGCAATGAGAGCTTTCTTCGATTAGATTATCCCTTAGATTGTCGAATGTTACCTCTAGAGAAAGTCGAAAATACAAAGACGCGGCTTGAGAAAAAAAGGTAGCAAACCTGTGTCAATCGAAAACTTCCAAAGTAATCCCCTCCGCTTAGGAACAATGAATCTCTCGTTATTTAGATAACAAATCCCTCTGATAAGTCTCTACTCTTCTCCAACATGAGCAAACAAAAGGCGATGAGAATCGGAGCGTTTCAAACATGCAGAAAACCTAATGAGTTGCAGAGCCCTCTCTGCTTTCACTTGTTTTGGACTCTTCCAGTCTCCACTCTAAAAAGATATTGAAAGTGGAAACCAAAGCAAAAATATGTCCACGTGTGTGTATTACTTTACGGTTTTACTCGTTATTAGTATTTAGTAGTGCCTATGCTACACCAACTATGGGAGAGGATCAAGGCCGTCTATTTTGAAGAAGGCCGTTATGATCGGAAGAATCCCACGGCCTGAATTTTGAGTATGGGATTTCGCTTAACGGCATTGTATTAGTATTTAGGCACTACTAAATACTAATAACGAGTAAAACCGTAAAGTAATACACACACGTGGACATATTTTTTATTTTATTACATGGTATATATGGAACCCCGTAAGTTCGAACTGTTTAGTTTTATCCGAACTTAACTACTATCGTTTTACAACTGATATGTCGTTATGGGAGGTGCTAACTCACATGTGTCAATTTTCAACAATGTGCCATGTAATAAATGGTTCAATTGAAAGGATATGCCTCAAGTTCTTATGATTGATTTTCATAAAAAAAAAAAAGGGTTTTTGTCAAATGCCCCCCTGAAAATGCCCATTTGTCTAAATGCCCCCTTAAAACTTTTCTAATTGTAAACTCCCCCTTACTTTCAAAACATTGTAGCATTTTGGTCCAAGCCGTTAGTTTAGGACGTTAGAGGTTAGTTTTAGGGTCTGTAATGACCAAAATGCCCTTATGACAAAAACCAACAAAAATTAAAATGGAAAGTGACCAAATTGCCCTCATCTTCCCCAAATGGTTTAGGGTTTGATTTTCATAATCAAACCCTAAACCATCCATTTGGGAAGATGAACCCTAAAATAATGCTTTAAATCATTCTTTTCTTCCATAAGGCATTAAGGCATCTAATTTCTCAACTCTCTTCATCGAACAAGAATCAACCATGGCAGAGATGCAATGGAACCCTAGCCAGGCCAATAATGAATACTCTGATCTGGTGGAAGAATTAGAAATTTCTTTAACAAATTTCCCTTGTCAAATCGTATGAACTCTGTATCTGAATTAAAGAGATTCAGAATCCAGAGGGGTTGTTTTGCTCATTCCTTATGTGTGGATTGCTTCGCAGATTATATCGAAGTGATGATTGAGAAGAAAAAGATGGCTTAGATAAGATGCCCTGATCTCGACTGTGATAATCTTTTGGATCCTCTTTCTTGCTCTCTTATACTTTCAAAGACTGTTTGAGAAGTGGCAAAAATTAGAGATTTTGCAGTCAGTACCGTTGGCCTCTTGCCCTTCTAAGGATTGTTCTTTAGAGAAGAACATTGATTACTGGGTACAAGAGGAGAACAGAGAAGTCTATTATTCGGTAGTTGATTCAAATGTTTCAGAAAACTTCAACTCTGTTAGTTTACATTGACATTGTTCTGAGACTTGGTTTTCCTGAAACTATTGGGTATAGGGGGAGGGGGATTCGTCAATTTTTGTCTAACTGGGATTTGGGTTTTTTCAGTTTTGTTCCTTTTCATATCTTTAATTTGTTGTTCCTCTGTTTTCTATTACCTAGTACAAAGGAGAGCTCGGTATCGAACATGGTGCTGAGAATGATCCACATACTGTTCATTGCATTCATCATGGTGGTTGGGTTCTGGAGAGGTGATTGGAAGAATTATACACAACCATCGGATCCAAAGAATGCAGGTGGGTTCTTCCCGGTTGGAATCGCAGGGGTTTTCAATGGAGCAGCGATGGTGTATCTAAGCTATATTGGATACAATGCCGTGTCAACTATGGCGGAAGAGGTCAGGAATCCTACCAAAGACATCCCAATTGGTGTTTCCGGTTCAGTCGTGCTTGTGACGATTTTCTACTGTTTAATGGCCGCCTCGCTTCCATGGCAAAGCTAGTTCCTTCATTTTGAAACCCCATTTCAATTTTGGAGGTTTGATTTTAAGGATCATCTTCTCCATATGGTTTAGGGTTTGATTTTTAGTTTCAAACCCTAAACCATTTGGGGAAGATGAGGGCAATTTGGTCACTTTAAATTTTAATTTCTGTTGGTTTTTATCACAAGGGTATTTTGGTCGTTACATACCCTAAAACTAACCCCTAACATCCTAAACTAACGGCTTGGACCAAAATGCTACAATGTTTTGAAAGTAGGGGGGAGTTTACAATTAGAAAAGTTTTAAGGGGGCATTTGGACAAATGGACATTTTCAGGGGGGCATTTGACAAAAACCCAAAAAAAAAGGGTTCTTATGATTGAAGGATGGATTAAAATCCTCTATAATGCACGGCAGTGCAGCCCTGAAAGCTCGACACGTGGAAGAAGCTTCATTCAACGGTGCGAGCTCAATGCAAGGTAGTTTTTTTTTATTTTTTTCTTTTTTTTCTTCTCGAGCTTGGCACCATTGGATGTCACATCTTCCACGTGTTGAGCTCTCAGACCCGCACTGCTGTGCACCGCCTAATTAGCCAGGGGTGAAAAAGGGCTGGGTTGGGCCGGGCTTTTAAAACCCTAGCCCAACCCTGAGTCCTCTTAACTCAACCCAAGCCCAACCTACCCCTAGATCGGGCTGAGATATCCAGCCCGACCCTGATTGACCCTAATCGGGCCAGGTTGGTCCTGATCGACCCTGGTTTTTGCTAGGGCCTGGTTGTCCTTGATTGACCAGTCTCGTGTGATTGGATATTGGTTTGTTTCATACTCATTAGATTTTTGTTTAGGTTAAAAAACTTAGCCCATTCTTAAAATTTTAAATACTTTTGTTCAATAAATAATTAGCCTTTTTTTTAGATAAACCAATAGATATTTAGATACTAAACAAAATTGCAAAATGTAATCAATAAATTGTAAAGCATAACCTAACACAGGGCCGGGTCGGGCTCGGCTTAGTCCGAGGCCTCAACCTTGGCCCAGCCCGACCCTGACCGGCCCTAAAAATTTCATCCCTAACCCGCCCTCAAGGTAGGGATGTAAACGGATCGGACTCGGCTCGGATAATGCTATAACTGTATTCGTATCCGTTTAGCTTTCGGACGGATTCGGATAGTGCTAAACGGATACGGATCGGATATTTTATCCGTTTACATGTAAATATAGCTTTTCGAATAACTATAGCCTATCCGTATCCGTTTAGCTTTCGGACGGATTCGGATAGTGCTAAATGGATACGAACACGGATACGAAAATGGATTTCGGCTATTCATTTACATCCCTACCTCAAGGTTGAAAAATCCATCCCAGACCTTGTTCAGGCTCAGGGTAGGCTTAGGTCGACAGGGCCAAACTTACACCCCTAAGATTAGGGCACTGCAGAGGATTTCTTTCCATGATTGAACTTTCTACCAGGGAAAAAAAAAATTCATGATTTGAACTAATAAGGTTTGGGTTTCATTCTCGCACATCTTGTTATATATTCCTTTGAGAGAGAGTTCCCTACACTGTTTCAGGCAGGCGAATGAGGGAACCCCCTTTGGAATCTGACAATAAGGAGAAGGACATTTATGATATATCACCCATTTACATGAACAGTGATATGTGAGGGGGTGTCCAATTTCATTTCTGAACTAGCTTTGTGTGTAATCGTTTCCCCTAATACATACTTTTATTGTACAATGCATCGACTTTAGGCCCGGATTTCCGGGGGGGGGAAGGGACCCAATACTCGACCCCAACATGGTAGAGAAGAGATACCTCTCTCTAAGGAGCCCCACACCCCTATGTACCCACTCACATGTATGACCAAGTCATTATACTCATCCCTAAGCAAAGTGGGACTAAACAAAAATTCCTTTCCTTATGAATTATTGAATTTTCCTTAAATTTTTTAGCTCAAACCTCAACAACGAAATAAAAGACAACATTTATGAAAGGAAATCTAAATTTTGAAACTCAAAATAATATTTAATATATATAAGGGAAAAGACTGGGTATACTAGTGGTATACCGTAAGCTAGCACCCTATGTGTCTATCTCTCTCTTCCTCGCTTTGAGGGGTAAGAGAGTCATTTCAAAGAGAGGAGGAAGAGAGAGATAAACACATAGGTTGATAGCTTATTGGATACTGTTAGCATACCCATCCCTCTCCCATATATAAAATACAACAGTGAAGGCCTTTTATAACATGGACCTACCCAAATACATGAGGGTAGGGGAGTCATTTCAAATGGGGGAAGAGAGAGATAGATACAATGGATGTTAGCTTACGGTACACAAGTGGTGTGCCCAACACCACCAATGTGCGATAAACTAGCAACTGACACCAATAGGGGGACAAGACAGGACATTATGCATAAGGGAAGGGGAGTCATTTCAAGAGTCAAATGGGTAAGAAAAGATAGATAAAATGGGTGTTAGCTTACATTATACGAGCGATGTGCTCAACCTCCTTCCCTTAAATAACCCCCCCTCCCCCATTCCTTTTTTCCCCTTCCTTTAAGATATCTATGTTATAAGATGCCCCCAACACTGCTCTTATAGAAAATAAAATGTAGTATTAGGATATGCATGGTGGAGTGTTTTACTAGTTGAACACTCAAGTCATTCGAACATCATTCCTAGCATGAACTCTTCATTCCATACTTCCCCAAATTCGGATGCTTAATGGATAGACGCTATAAGGGTTTCAAGGCTACCCTAGAAGAACAGAAGAAATGAAAGAAATAAAAAGTGGTAGTAAACCTGGGAAATTTGAAGCAATGGGGATGGACCAGAGCCTACTCCAGAGTCTCACTAATTATTGGCTCTCAAAACTGGATCATTATTTGCTCCATTTCCCTGCCCAGTCCATTTCCCCAAGTTCCTCTAATAAAGAGTGAAAATGACCACCCTACCCCTGTCCAAACACACGGTGAGATCCACTCCCCCTATTAGACGAACTTGGGGAAATGGACTGGGCAGGAAATGGAGCAAATAATTTTCCCTTAAGTCCTTTACCATTCAAGATTCCTCATTCTACCATTCAAGGTCGCTCTCATAAAGCTACTAATGTTTAAGATCATCAACGCTCAAGTTCAGGTATACTTGTTTATGAAACCCTTGTTATAAAGCTCTTTGTAGTTTATACTTCACAGGTTCTACACCATTTTTTTTCTTGTGTTTTCCTTCAATTTCCCCACCCCTCTCCATGAATTTACACTCCCCAATAAGAGTACTACCTTACCTCCAATCTAAATACTGTTAAAGAAAAGAATATCTCATGATATTTTCAATAATTTCAGTGAAATTGCAGAGTTGGACGAATTTAACTTGCTACAAATTTCGTATTTTATAGCAGATGACCTAAGATTTTGTTTTTAATCAGATTTTTTTTTTCTCTGATTCAGTTGCGATATACATTTGCTTTCCCCTCCCCCCCACCCCTCTACTCTCCCCCAGGGTGGGTGTTTGACCATGTTTAGTGGATTACCACACATAATGTAGGTTCTTGTTCTGTGGTTAAGTTGATGCAGATACATGCTCTTTGTGCATGGGGGTTGCCCAGGCAGACCAAAGGCCTTCTCTAATCTGCAAGTTTGGGGCCATTGGGTGAATATCTTTCCACATGTTTATTGGGTAAGCAGGCTGACATGATATTTTCAATGGAGAAACAAAGAAAATATACTGTACCTCTGCTCTTAGCATATCTATTAACTATACATGTAATTGCTTGAAATGTTTATTCTACTCAATCTCCTTTTCTACCACGACTAATTGAAGAGTTTTCTGATTGTATCAACTGCAGGCAAATTTTACTGGCATCAGAAATTATGGTAGAGATAGGCATACTCCTAAGTTTCCATGTATTAGGCCCATATACTGTACCTCAGCAATCATCACATTTGTATATGCTGAAGTTCTTGAAATTAAACACTGTTTACTTTACTGGATGAAATAACAAATGGATTCTATAGTTATCAGGCTAAGCTTGTGGTGTTTATAGTGATTTGATGGTGACGTTAATGGTTATGGTTTTAGTTACTGAGATTACAGCTAGTTTTACCATCCAGTGCAAGGAGCTTAAAATAAGAAAAAAAATGACGAAAACTAGTCACAGGACTAAATCTAATGGTGTTAATGTTGCTTTATTGCTAAATTAGTCACAGTACCATTTGATTAAGGAAAGACCTTATTAGCTACAATCCTCAAAATTACAATTTGTTATTGCTTGCAAAAAGTGTCCTCAATGACTGCTATAAGTTTATGAGATTTGCAGTCTAGGTTGTTCTATTAGTCTTAATTGTATTAGTATGTTTCCATGATTTCCTCACTTGAGTATTAGACCTTCCACTATCATTTGTTGGATCAATGCAGGTGTCAACCTATCGATCCTATCTTGGGTCATGTCATCCGGCTTACTCGTGGGACCTACAATGGTGGTCCATTTGAAGTGTCTGCAACTATTCGAGCTAAGGTCCCAGCTTCCATTTAAAGTAGAAGCTGGGACCTTAGCTCGAGTAGTTGCAAATAGCATGATAATGCTCCACTTGAAATGGAGAGAATCGGTCAGACAGCCTATCCAGGTTGATCTGGAGGGATCGCACCGATCCGAAAAAAGCTGTGGAGAATTACTAGGAGTCATGATCGGGTGATGCCAATTCCAATTCAAATCGGGAGATTCATCAGATCTGATTTTGATTCATCAATCTATTGTTCCCAAACTTCATATTTTTAATGTGGCCTAGACTTAAGTCAGGTTAGATCACCCAATTCATCCTTACTCCATGGTGGCATTTAGGCAAACTCATATTTCTTGATCCTAGGCCAGAAGTAGTAGCAGATGATTCATAGCAATTCTAGGAGTTGAATCAAGGGAAGTTACACCTCTACTTTTTATTTTTGTCGACATAAACTACAAAATTAGTAAGTTTTCATTTCTCCTTAACAAAATAAATTACTTCAAATTTTGTCCATTTGAAGCACACCGCATGATTTCAGCATTAAAGAAATACAGAAGGAAAAGATTTCATGCTCAGTGGCAACCAAACCACATAAATCTGATTGTGTATTTGTGATTTCTATTCTACATCGTTTTAGGTTCCATTTTCTGCAATATTTCAAGATGCAAAGAAGACAAATCATGATCAAGAATATGTTCCAGATCATCTTTCTCAACCATTACAGGCAGCACTCTCTTTGTAAAAGAGCCTACAATTGCATTCAGCCTTCACAAATTTCAGCTTTATTGAAAAACTCCTCGGATTTAAGTGCATCACCACTACCCAAACTGTAACTAAAGAAACAAGTGCACAAAGGAAAAATATTCATGAACGATAATTAGACACATATCTCCTTTACAGTTCTAGTGACAGTTTGATCCATATTGTTGGGACATAAAGTCTACATAGATGAATCAAAAGAGATTGCAGGGAATATCATCATTTTTGGACTGCAAGACATCTAGTCCAGGTTCACTATAAGTCCATAACAAGAAAGGGTTCCAGGTAACAATGGGCTGTTCTTCGATATTTTAATTACCAGAGACCAATATAGTTTTACTTCAATAAAAGCTCACATTGTTGTTGGACTGAACACGGAACAGATTCAGGACTAATGATTGGTTTCTCATTGTATAAAACTTATCAGTGTAGCCATCATCATGTACAAAACGAAAGTCAGAAACAGGAAAATGCCACTACCACTAGAATGTTTTGCTCTTACAGTCCAAGAGCGAGAGAGACATGTTAGTGTTCCATCACACCAATGTCTCAAATAAGAGAACAAAGAAATCTGTGTGCCACATATTGAAATCATTTTTGTAAGTAATTTATGAACCATGAAAGAGAGATATGGAAGGTACAGAAATAGAATGTATTGGATCGAAATGTAAGATTAAATGCAGAAAGGAATCAAATAGAAAGTTCTCTATTCGATAGGATAGAACCATAAGGGCCAGGCCAGGATATTTGGGCGTTCAAGAGATCAAATCCACTTGATTAGTGAAGTTATTAATCAGGATAAATTCTCTCTCTCTGCGTTTTCAAATAAGGGAGATAGATAACTGATAATGTTTGTTGATGACTTTTGACTCAACTAGCAAGCTTAAAGGCATCTATGAAGAGGCCATAGGTAAAACCCATCTTAAAATTGTTCAGGAGGGCAAGGGGAAAAGTTACCTTCGGCCGGCCGTAATAGAACCTAGTTGCATACTCTGTGAGTAGAACACATAGCACAGCAGCAATCACATCGTTCACTCCTAAAGCCCCAAATGAAAGAGAGATGGTCTGTGCTACATAAAACCCACCAAGTAAGGAGATCCCACCAAACAATGCCCGCCGAGATGAACTTCTAAAATAGTTCCTTGAGAGCTCAGGCACAAACCGGATTATATCAACCAGCCTCCTTGGCCCCTGGTTTTCTTGTACCGCTCGGATACTAAGATACCCAATTGAGGATCTCGAATTAATTGCTCTGCACCTCCCAGGTGAGACTATAATTCTTGGAGTAAGACTGAGGTTCATGAGGCTTGAAGAGGTCAAACTCATGGTGAATGCCATCAAAGCTTCTTTGAAAGACAGGAAACTGCTCTGGAGATATTCACATAGATAAATGTAAACTTCAATCAGCTCCGACAGATCAAAAGTAAGCAATAAATTACATGTTTTGATAAGTTTGATTTTGATTGATATACTACAGGGGATGTTTGGGATATCAGTTTCAAGTCATATGTAATGCAATTGAAGATAAACCCTAAACGTCCATTGCTAACAGATGCAATTTTAATAATAGGGTTTCTGGTAGATGTGAAAACGGCGCTATCATTGCTCTGTATCAATGGGACAGGCTAAATTACTTCCTCAGTTATGCCAAGAACTTGTTGTTATCTATAATCTACCCTAATCAGTGTCTGAGGACTGAATTCTTCATCGTCACGGTGAAGAAATGGTTCGGACTTACATTCTGGGGATTCCTTATCAAGGACTAGAGAGAGAGAGAGAGGTGCTTACCGTAGGTCCTTTCGGGCTTTGGGGAACTCAGTGTTCTTCCAGGAAAAGGGGGAAAAAAGCACGCCCAGCTACAGAGTCCACAGACTGCGAAATAGAAGCGTTAAGTATTAGAATATCTTCTAAGACAATCATCAAAGCCATTTGGCGTCGACAAATTCAATAGAAAACCCTACAGCCAAGGGATTCTTTAGTTGCAGATAACTTTGCAGGTTTGGAAAAATTGGAAATTTGCAACAGGCAACAGCCCGTGCAACCTTTCAATTCCCACGTTAATGGAGTAAAGATCTTCACACGCTAAAAAAACTGGATCCAGCTCCTCTCTAGGGAGCCCAGCGCCCAGGGAGTGTCCAAGGGGCATCCAAGGGTTGGGTTGTACCACACTTATCCTGACGTGCATTGAGACAGTCATCCAGATGTGTGTGACACGGCCCAATGGCTGGATGCCCTCTACCATTGCAAAAAGCTCTACCTTTGTGTCGTAGATGAGTGATATTATTGTAGAGCATGCTTTAGCAGCACAACCATTGTTGGGCCTAGTGGCAATAGTTCCTTCACCCTCCATACGATTTCGTTGCAAGGGAAATTAAAGAGAGGGGAAGTTAAAATTTGTAAACTTAAAAAGGAAATTTTTGTAAATTTTTAGCTTACTTTTTAAACCAAAGGGAAAATGGATGCCAAAGTAAAATGAAATTTAATAACAAAATATGGAATGATTTAGGTTTAGTGATATAATCACATGGGATAATGATTACAAAAGTTTTACTTTTAAGTTTAAAAATTTAACTTCCCTTCCCTTTAATTGCCCTTGCAACCAAAAAAAAATTGCCCTTGCAACCAAACGAAGCCAATGGATTATTCGCCTCCCACTTGGGCTGCAATAGGGTTGGGTTGGGTCGGGCTTTATAGAACCCTAACCCAATCTTGAGTCCCCTTAGTTGGGCCCAGGCCCGACCTGACCCTATCTCAAGGATTGAGAAATCCAACCGTGACCCGCCCTCAAGGTCGGGTCGGGCGGGGCTGACCCTGATTGGTCCTGATCATGGGGAAGGGGAAGAAAATGCATGGGCCGGAATGGGCCGAGGAGAAAACTATCAATTTTACGTAAAATAACGCTATAATAAAATGTATTATATCACTTATTATCTTCATATATAATATATTATATAATAAAATGTGGGTGACGTTTAGGCTCTCTTTGGTATAGTTTAAATTTAAGTTTATCTGATACATAAACATAAATAGATGTGTTTGGTATGATTTATGATCCTTATTTCTCATTAAAATAAATCAATATAAGCATAAATTCATAAACAGCTCGAGAGTTGTATATGATTTATCATCATAAACTGTTAATATTTGTTTATACGGGTATCATTAATGAACATGTGTAGAATTGCTCTTTAAGTGAGGGTAAATTGGTAAAATTAAAGAAAATTTGAACAAAGCCTCTCTTTTGTCCCCCTCTCTCTCTCCAACCCCATTTGGGCCCCACCATAATACATAATATATTCTTTACTTAAGCATACCAAACCTATTTTTCATTATATAATCTATTATGTCTAGTAGTAACCAAATGATTATTGTTTTTTGCCCGTAACCTTTTATCACAATTGATTATTCATAAACAGATCATAAATTTAAATATAAACTATGCCAAAGAGAGCCTAAGACCATGAATCCATGATCCCATCTTTTCTCAATTGTCTATTTTGGATCGGCTGATTTGTCCGATGTAATACATGCATGATGGACACGTGTTAACATCTCATGCTTTAAAAAAAAAAAAACAATTCTTATCGAAGAATAACAAGGGATTGAGGGAGAGAGGGGCATGGGAGGTAGAGGTGCAAGTTTGGCCCTGTCGGCCCAAACCCGCCCTAGCCCGCCCTGAGCCCGAATAGTGTTTGGGCTAAGATATTTGGCTCTAAGGGCTGGTCAGGGCTGAAAATTTCTAGCCTTGAGTCAGGGTCGGGTCGGGCCAGGGTTGAGGCCTTGGGCTAAGCATAGTCCGATTCGACCCGACCCTGTTTTAAGTTATACTATAAAATATATATATATATATATACAAACTTTAAGGCTCTCTTTGGCATAATTCATATTTATATTTATGACTTATTTATGAATAATCAATTATGATAATATATAGGTTATGAGTTATAAACAATAATTGTTTGGTTACTAGACATAATAGATTATATAATGAAAAATAGGTTTGGTATACTTAAGTGAAAAATATATTATTTATCATATTATTCATAATATATATATAAAACAAAAGCATTTCTTTTATATTATATTATATAATATTATAATATACATAATAGTATATACTATATTATAAGATACTATATATTATAGTACATAATATATATCATATTCCTAAGTTTCCATGTATTAGGCCCATGTACTGTACCTCACCAGTCATCACATTTTGAGAATTCATTTACAGCTTATATAAAATATGTCTCTTTTTACATGGGTTGAGAGTATGGCAATGAAGCATATCATTATCATAGCAATGACATAATACATGTCTAGTGTTGTGGCTATCTTCTTGACTTCCAATCTACAGGTTTTGTAGGGGGGGGGGGGGGTTGTTACTAGGCTCCACCACTACGGGTTCAGGGAGGGTCATAATGTAGGCAGCCTTACCCCTACTTTGCTGAGAAGCTGTTTCTTGACTTTAAACCAAGACCACTAAGTCGCAATGGAACAACATTATTGTTGTACCGATGCTCGCCTTCTCTGTATTCCCTCAATTTATGCCAAAAATACAAGCAAGGCAGGTTTTATCAACTTGGTTGCAAATATCAGCAACAATCATGTATGAAGGTCAAACAAAGAAGAAAACTAATCAAACGTAACAATTAGCATCAAGAGAACTAATTCTCCAACATAATTGTGTGCCAATCCACAAAAACTGAAGTTATCAAACAAATTAATCCTTTTCTTTAACTGTTTCTCAGTTTTCTTCCATTGTTATCAGGATCCACCAGGTAAGGTTCTTGGATTTTGTTTTTTTTTTCTCTTCTTCTTTTCCCAATATGTATGTATCTCTGCCATTAGAGGGTAATGGCCGGGGACATATTTATTATACATACGCATAGGCAAGAATGAAATTAAAAAGATGTGCACTCTGCCTCCATTCTGTCCCAAATACATGGATGACGTTACTGCCATTGTAGTCTCTAATCACGCCGCTTTAATCATATTCTCTCAAACTCTCTCCCCCTTCTTTTGAATTGTGTCACTCTCAATAGAGGGCCACATGTGCACGTTTACTAGTATATATCTATAAAGGAAGAGGGTTGGACACACGCCGCTTGCTCTAGGTAAGCGGACAGCCTTGCCCAATGGGAGGGGTGGGATTGGAGGGACAAGGCGGTCATTTCCCATGGGGAGGGGAGAGAGAGACACAATAGTGCCCACCTAATCCGCCATTTCTTAAAGTCCCCAATCCCCCAAAAGTCGATTCCATGACCTCAAACTGTTCAAGGTAGCCAGCGGACGGCCTTGCTCAATGGGAGGGGTGGGGTGGGGTGGGGTGGGATGGGAGGGACATGGCGGTCAATTCCCATGGGGAGGGGAGAGAGATATAGACACAACGGTCCCCATCCTTTCCCCATATTTAATTGGTACATTTCTTAAAGACCCCAACGCCCCCACCGTGGTTCGTAATCTTGGATTGGATCAGTATCGGTCATGATCGATCCTAAGATATGACCTATCTGGTAAGGTAATCTTGGACAGTTTGCCCTAGATAGGTCAACTCGGTTGGATGGGCCGATCCGATCCAATATTTATCATTTTTTTTTTTTGGGTTTTTTTTAATGATATTGACCGTTTTTTACCGATTTGTACTGATTTTTAGTATTTTATTAATATTTTTGACCAATCCAGTAAAATCTTGATTTTGATTTCTTTACTGATTCAAGCGAATTTTGACTGATCGAGATCAGTATCAGCCTTATCGATCCCAAGTCCGATACCTTGATACAAACCTTGCCCCTCACATAAAGTTGATTCCATGACTTCAAAATTGTTCAAGTTAAAGGGGTCAAATTCAAGACTAAATTAGTCAGAAGGAATCAAATCGAATGCTTATCGATTTAAATGGATCTCAATGTAGAGGTGTCAAAATTGGGACCGAACAAGGTAAAACAGCCCGAACCGAACTGAAATGACCTGGATCGAACAGAAATCGTGGCCTTATTGGGATATTATGACCCTTAAACTGAACCCAACCACCCCAAAAATCAAAAGGGCCAACACCAAAATCAGCTCGAAACCCGGACCAAAACTAAAACCAAATCGATCTACCCCGATAAGAAACAGATAACAACCCTAAACTCATTAAGAAAATCAGATTTTTCCATAATTTTGCATAAATATGTATATTAAACCGAACCAAAATGGGACTGAAACTGAAATCGATCTAATAACAAACCAATATAAGAAACAAATCGAACCAAAACCAAAACCGATGGCCCAAGGTCCCCGCCTTCTTTGGTTGAAGCTTAGGTATTCTTCCTTCGCCCA